>NC_007263.2:0-716602 GCF_000002725.2 Leishmania major strain Friedlin | reverse complement strand
TAACCCTAACCCTAACCCTAACCCTAACCCTAACCCTAACCCTAACCCTAACCCTAACCCTAACCTAACCCTAACCCTAACCCTAACCCTAACCCTAACCCTAACCCTAACCCTAACCCTAACCCTAACCCTAACCCTAACCCTAACCCTAACCCTAACCCTAACCCTAACCCTAACCCTAACCCTAACCCTAACCCTAACCCTAACCCTAACCCTAACCCTAACCCTAACCCTAACCCTAACCCTAACCCTAACCCTAACCCTAACCCTAACCCTAACCCTAACCCTAACCCTAACCCTAACCCTAACCCTAACCCTAACCCTAACCCTAACCCTAACCCTAACCCTAACCCTAACCCTGGCCCTGGCCCTGACCACCCCCCCGCCCCCGTCCTCGCCAACGCTTAGGTCCACGGCGCAGCCCCAGCCCACGCCCGCGCTCCTGGACTGGCCTCAGCCGCAAAACAGCAGAGCGGCGCACGCCGTGCGCGCGGACGCAGAGATCTTTGAAAATGGAGAGGTCCAGCAGCCGTCTAAACAGCTACAAGATGGAGAGTGACTAGCGTGGTGGTGCAGTGGGGGTTCCTCGATACGCTCAACTCGGTCACAGACGCACGGCGCACAAGCACACAACGGGCAGCCAAGCATCTGCGCAGGGGCGTGGGAGGTCGCGCAGGCACAACCACGAGGGAACTAAAGGCTACGAAGACAAGCAAATATGCCAGGAACATCTCGGTGCAGCGCAGGTGGCACAAAAAGTAGTCACATCCCCCATTCCCGTGTCCTTAGAGGGCTTTCGAGAGGTACCAGGCATGTGAAGAGCAGCTATGGTGCACAGCCGACACCACAGACAACGCGCCCATAGGAGCAGCGAGGAAGCCGCTGGGTGCTGCAGGCGGTGAAAGACATGTGGAGTACAGCCATGCGTGCCACAGGCCCATAACTACCCATGACCCACAAGTAGGGTGTTGCCAAGCACCGGTCTGGGCGCCCCCTACAGCACGGCCCTCACATTCCTGACCTGCACACGAGCATGTTTACGCCGCGTCCTCTCACACACACTGCAAACATCACTACACCGATCCACCTCCTATGACGGCATACACCACCCGCACACACGGTGCATCCGCAGACAGAGAACAAAAAGAACACATGACCCACCACCACCCGCACACACGGCGCATCATCAGACAGAGAACAAAAAGAACACATGACCCACCACCACCCGCACACACGGCGCATCAGCAGACAGAAAACAAAACGAACACATGACCCACCACCACCCGCACACACGGCGCATCAGCAGACAGAGAACAAAAAGAACACATGACCCACCACCACCCGCACACACGGCGCATCAGCAGACAGAGAACAAAAAGAACACATGACCCACCACCACCCGCACACACGGCGCATCATCAGACAGAGAACAAAAAGAACACATGACCCACCACCACCCGCACACACGGCGCATCATCAGACAGAGAACAAAAAGAACACATGACCCACCACCACCCGCACACACGGCGCATCATCAGACAGAGAACAAAAAGAACACATGACCCACCACCACCCGCACACACGGCGCATCAGCAGACAGAGAACAAAAAGAACACATGACCCACCACCACCCGCACACACGGCGCATCAGCAGACAGACAACAAAAAGAACACATGACCCACCACCACCCGCACACACGGCGCATCATCAGACAGAGAACAAAAAGAACACATGACCCACCACCACCCGCACACACGGCGCATCATCAGACAGACAACAAAAAGAACACATGACCCACCACCACCCGCACACACGGCGCATCAGCAGACAGAGAACAAAAAGAACACATGACCCACCACCACCCGCACACACGGCGCATCAGCAGACAGAAAACAAAACGAACACATGACCCACCACCACCCGCACACACGGCGCATCAGCAGACAGAGAACAAAAAGAACACATGACCCACCACCACCCGCACACACGGCGCATCAGCAGACAGAAAACAAAACGAACACATGACCCACCACCACCCGCACACACGGCGCATCATCAGACAGAAAACAAAAAGAACACATGACCCACCACCACCCGCACACACGGCGCATCAGCAGACAGAAAACAAAAAGAGCAGATGACAAACCACCGCATAAAAACAGACATCTTTTAGAACATATGCATATATCCACACCACTGATATATATGTATTTACAACACACATGTATTTTTATATTTACAGCACACACGTATATGCATTTACAACACACACGTACTTTTATATTTACAGCACACACGTATATGCATTTACAACACACATGTACTTTTATATTTACAGCACACACGTATATGCATTTACAACACACATGTATTTTTATATTTACAGCACACACGTATATGCATTTACAACACACACGTACTTTTATATTTACAGCACACACGTATATGTATTTACAACACACATGTATTTTTATATTTACAGCACACACGTATATGCATTTACAACACACACGTACTTTTATATTTACAGCACACACGTATATGCATTTACAACACACATGTACTTTTATATTTACAGCACACACGTATATGTATTTACAACACACATGTATTTTTATATTTACAGCACACACGTATATGCATTTACAACACACATGTATTTTTATATTTACAGCACACACGTACTTTTATATTTACAGCACACACGTATATGTATTTACAACACACATGTACTTTTATATTTACAGCACACACGTATATGTATTTACAACACACATGTACTTTTATATTTACAGCACACACGTATATGAATTTACAACACACATGTATTTTTATATTTACAGCACACACGTATATGCATTTACAACACACATGTATTTTTATATTTACAGCACACACGTATATGCATTTACAACACACACGTACTTTTATATTTACAGCACACACGTATATGTATTTACAACACACATGTATTTTTATATTTACAGCACACACGTATATGCATTTACAACACACACGTACTTTTATATTTACAGCACACACGTATATGTATTTACAACACACATGTATTTTTATATTTACAGCACACACGTACTTTTATATTTACAGCACACACGTATATGCATTTACAACACACACGTACTTTTATATTTACAGCACACACGTATATGTATTTACAACACACATGTATTTTTATATTTACAGCACACACGTATATGCATTTACAACACACACGTATTTGTATATTTACCGCACACACGTATATGTATTTACAACACACATGTATTTTTATATTTACAGCACACACGTATATGCATTTACAACACACATGTATTTTTATATTTACAGCACACACGTATATGCATTTACAACACACATGTACTTTTATATTTACAGCACACACGTATATGCATTTACAACACACATGTATTTTTATATTTACAGCACACACGTATATGCATTTACAACACACATGTACTTTTATATTTACAGCACACACGTATATGCATTTACAACACACATGTATTTTTATATTTACAGCACACACGTATATGCATTTACAACACACATGTATTTTTATATTTACAGCACACACGTATATGTATTTACAACACACATGTATTTTTATATTTACAGCACACACGTATATGCATTTACAACACACATGTATTTTTATATTTACAGCACACACCTATATGCATTTACAACACACATGTATTTTTATATTTACAGCACACACGTATATGCATTTACAACACACATGTATTTTTATATTTACAGCACACACGTATATGCATTTACAACACACATGTACTTTTATATTTACAGCACACACGTATATGCATTTACAACACACATGTACTTTTATATTTACAGCACACACGTATATGCATTTACAACACACATGTATTTTTATATTTACAGCACACACGTATATGCATTTACAACACACATGTATTTTTATATTTACAGCACACACGTATATGCATTTACAACACACATGTATTTTTATATTTACAGCACACACGTATATGCATTTACAACACACATGTATTTTTATATTTACAGCACACACGTATATGCATTTACAACACACATGTATTTTTATATTTACAGCACACACGTATATGCATTTACAACACACATGTATTTTTATATTTACAGCACACACGTATATGCATTTACAACACACATGTATTTTTATATTTACAGCACACACGTATATGCATTTACAACACACATGTACTTTTATATTTACAGCACACACGTATATGCATTTACAACACACATGTATTTTTATATTTACAGCACACACGTATATGTATTTACAACACACATGTATTTTTATATTTACAGCACACACGTATATGCATTTACAACACACATGTATTTTTATATTTACAGCACACACGTATATGCATTTACAACACACATGTATTTTTATATTTACAGCACACACGTATATGCATTTACAACACACATGTATTTTTATATTTACAGCACACACGTATATGTATTTACAACACACATGTATTTTTATATTTACAGCACACACGTATATGCATTTACAACACACATGTATTTTTATATTTACAGCACACACCTATATGCATTTACAACACACATGTATTTTTATATTTACAGCACACACGTATATGCATTTACAACACACATGTATTTTTATATTTACAGCACACACGTATATGCATTTACAACACACATGTACTTTTATATTTACAGCACACACGTATATGCATTTACAACACACATGTATTTTTATATTTACAGCACACACCTATATGCATTTACAACACACATGTATTTTTATATTTACAGCACACACGTATATGCATTTACAACACACATGTATTTTTATATTTACAGCACACACGTATATGCATTTACAACACACATGTATTTTTATATTTACAGCACACACGTATATGCATTTACAACACACATGTATTTTTATATTTACAGCACACACGTATATGCATTTACAACACACATGTATTTTTATATTTACAGCACACACGTATATGCATTTACAACACACATGTATTTTTATATTTACAGCACACACGTATATGCATTTACAACACACATGTATTTTTATATTTACAGCACACACGTATATGCATTTACAACACACATGTATTTTTATATTTACAGCACACACGTATATGCATTTACAACACACATGTATTTTTATATTTACAGCACACACGTATATGCATTTACAACACACATGTACTTTTATATTTACAGCACACACGTATATGCATTTACAACACACATGTATTTTTATATTTACAGCACACACGTATATGCATTTACAACACACATGTACTTTTATATTTACAGCACACACGTATATGCATTTACAACACACATGTATTTTTATATTTACAGCACACACGTATATGTATTTACAACACACATGTATTTTTATATTTACAGCACACACGTATATGCATTTACAACACACATGTATTTTTATATTTACAGCACACACGTATATGCATTTACAACACACATGTATTTTTATATTTACAGCACACACGTATATGCATTTACAACACACATGTATTTTTATATTTACAGCACACACGTATATGTATTTACAACACACATGTATTTTTATATTTACAGCACACACCTATATGCATTTACAACACACATGTACTTTTATATTTACAGCACACACGTATATGCATTTACAACACACATGTATTTTTATATTTACAGCACACACGTATATGCATTTACAACACACATGTATTTTTATATTTACAGCACACACGTATATGCATTTACAACACACATGTATTTTTATATTTACAGCACACACGTATATGCATTTACAACACACATGTACTTTTATATTTACAGCACACACGTATATGTATTTACAACACACATGTATTTTTATATTTACAGCACACACGTATATGCATTTACAACACACATGTATTTTTATATTTACAGCACACACGTACTTTTATATTTACAGCACACACGTATATGTATTTACAACACACATGTACTTTTATATTTACAGCACACACGTATATGTATTTACAACACACATGTACTTTTATATTTACAGCACACACGTATATGAATTTACAACACACATGTATTTTTATATTTACAGCACACACGTATATGCATTTACAACACACATGTATTTTTATATTTACAGCACACACGTATATGCATTTACAACACACACGTACTTTTATATTTACAGCACACACGTATATGTATTTACAACACACATGTATTTTTATATTTACAGCACACACGTATATGCATTTACAACACACATGTATTTTTATATTTACAGCACACACGTATATGCATTTACAACACACACGTACTTTTATATTTACAGCACACACGTATATGTATTTACAACACACATGTATTTTTATATTTACAGCACACACGTATATGCATTTACAACACACATGTATTTTTATATTTACAGCACACACGTATATGCATTTACAACACACACGTACTTTTATATTTACAGCACACACGTATATGAATTTACAACACACATGTATTTTTATATTTACAGCACACACGTATATGCATTTACAACACACATGTATTTTTATATTTACAGCACACACGTATATGCATTTACAACACACACGTACTTTTATATTTACAGCACACACGTATATGTATTTACAACACACATGTATTTTTATATTTACAGCACACACGTATATGCATTTACAACACACACGTACTTTTATATTTACAGCACACACGTATATGTATTTACAACACACATGTATTTTTATATTTACAGCACACACGTACTTTTATATTTACAGCACACACGTATATGCATTTACAACACACACGTACTTTTATATTTACAGCACACACGTATATGTATTTACAACACACATGTATTTTTATATTTACAGCACACACGTATATGCATTTACAACACACACGTACTTTTATATTTACAGCACACACGTATATGTATTTACAACACACATGTACTTTTATATTTACAGCACACACGTATATGCATTTACAACACACATGTATTTTTATATTTACAGCACACACGTATATGCATTTACAACACACATGTATTTTTATATTTACAGCACACACGTATATGCATTTACAACACACATGTATTTTTATATTTACAGCACACACCTATATGTATTTACAACACACATGTATTTTTATATTTACAGCACACACGTATATGCATTTACAACACACATGTATTTTTATATTTACAGCACACACGTATATGCATTTACAACACACATGTACTTTTATATTTACAGCACACACGTATATGCATTTACAACACACATGTATTTTTATATTTACAGCACACACGTATATGCATTTACAACACACATGTATTTTTATATTTACAGCACACACGTATATGTATTTACAACACACATGTACTTTTATATTTACAGCACACACGTATATGCATTTACAACACACATGTATTTTTATATTTACAGCACACACGTATATGCATTTACAACACATGTATTTTTATATTTACAGCACACACGTATATGCATTTACAACACACATGTATTTTTATATTTACAGCACACACGTATATGCATTTACAACACACATGTATTTTTATATTTACAGCACACACGTATATGTATTTACAACACACATGTATTTTTATATTTACAGCACACACGTATATGCATTTACAACACACATGTATTTTTATATTTACAGCACACACGTATATGCATTTACAACACACATGTATTTTTATATTTACAGCACACACGTATATGCATTTACAACACACATGTATTTTTATATTTACAGCACACACGTATATGCATTTACAACACACATGTACTTTTATATTTACAGCACACACGTATATGCATTTACAACACACATGTATTTTTATATTTACAGCACACACGTATATGTATTTACAACACACATGTATTTTTATATTTACAGCACACACGTATATGCATTTACAACACACATGTATTTTTATATTTACAGCACACACGTACTTTTATATTTACAGCACACATGTATATGCATTTACAACACACATGTATTTTTATATTTACAGCACACACGTATATGCATTTACAACACACATGTATTTTTATATTTACAGCACACACGTATATGCATTTACAACACACATGTATTTTTATATTTACAGCACACACGTATATGCATTTACAACACACATGTACTTTTATATTTACAGCACACACGTATATGCATTTACAACACACATGTATTTTTATATTTACAGCACACACCTATATGTATTTACAACACACATGTATTTTTATATTTACAGCACACACGTATATGCATTTACAACACACATGTATTTTTATATTTACAGCACACACGTATATGCATTTACAACACACATGTATTTTTATATTTACAGCACACACGTATATGCATTTACAACACACATGTATTTTTATATTTACAGCACACACGTATATGCATTTACAACACACATGTATTTTTATATTTACAGCACACACGTATATGCATTTACAACACACATGTATTTTTATATTTACAGCACACACGTATATGCATTTACAACACACATGTATTTTTATATTTACAGCACACACGTATATGCATTTACAACACACATGTATTTTTATATTTACAGCACACACGTATATGCATTTACAACACACATGTATTTTTATATTTACAGCACACACGTATATGCATTTACAACACACATGTATTTTTATATTTACAGCACACACGTATATGCATTTACAACACACATGTATTTTTATATTTACAGCACACACGTATATGCATTTACAACACACATGTACTTTTATATTTACAGCACACACGTATATGCATTTACAACACACATGTATTTTTATATTTACAGCACACACGTATATGCATTTACAACACACATGTATTTTTATATTTACAGCACACACGTATATGCATTTACAACACACATGTATTTTTATATTTACAGCACACACGTATATGCATTTACAACACACATGTATTTTTATATTTACAGCACACACGTATATGCATTTACAACACACATGTATTTTTATATTTACAGCACACACGTATATGCATTTACAACACACATGTATTTTTATATTTACAGCACACACGTATATGCATTTACAACACACATGTATTTTTATATTTACAGCACACACGTATATGCATTTACAACACACATGTATTTTTATATTTACAGCACACACGTATATGCATTTACAACACACATGTATTTTTATATTTACAGCACACACGTATATGCATTTACAACACACATGTATTTTTATATTTACAGCACACACGTATATGCATTTACAACACACATGTATTTTTATATTTACAGCACACACGTATATGCATTTACAACACACATGTATTTTTATATTTACAGCACACACGTATATGCATTTACAACACACATGTATTTTTATATTTACAGCACACACGTATATGCATTTACAACACACATGTATTTTTATATTTACAGCACACACGTATATGCATTTACAACACACATGTATTTTTATATTTACAGCACACACGTATATGCATTTACAACACACATGTATTTTTATATTTACAGCACACACGTATATGCATTTACAACACACATGTATTTTTATATTTACAGCACACACGTATATGCATTTACAACACACATGTATTTTTATATTTACAGCACACACGTATATGCATTTACAACACACATGTATTTTTATATTTACAGCACACACGTATATGCATTTACAACACACATGTATTTTTATATTTACAGCACACACCTATATGTATTTACAACACACATGTATTTTTATATTTACAGCACACACGTATATGCATTTACAACACACATGTATTTTTATATTTACAGCACACACGTATATGCATTTACAACACACATGTATTTTTATATTTACAGCACACACGTATATGCATTTACAACACACATGTATTTTTATATTTACAGCACACACGTATATGTATTTACAACACACATGTATTTTTATATTTACAGCACACACGTATATGCATTTACAACACACATGTATTTTTATATTTACAGCACACACCTATATGCATTTACAACACACATGTATTTTTATATTTACAGCACACACGTATATGCATTTACAACACACATGTATTTTTATATTTACAGCACACACGTATATGCATTTACAACACACATGTACTTTTATATTTACAGCACACACGTATATGCATTTACAACACACATGTATTTTTATATTTACAGCACACACCTATATGTATTTACAACACACATGTATTTTTATATTTACAGCACACACGTATATGCATTTACAACACACATGTATTTTTATATTTACAGCACACACGTATATGCATTTACAACACACATGTATTTTTATATTTACAGCACACACGTATATGCATTTACAACACACATGTATTTTTATATTTACAGCACACACGTATATGTATTTACAACACACATGTATTTTTATATTTACAGCACACACGTATATGCATTTACAACACACATGTATTTTTATATTTACAGCACACACCTATATGCATTTACAACACACATGTATTTTTATATTTACAGCACACACGTATATGCATTTACAACACACATGTATTTTTATATTTACAGCACACACGTATATGCATTTACAACACACATGTACTTTTATATTTACAGCACACACGTATATGCATTTACAACACACATGTATTTTTATATTTACAGCACACACGTATATGCATTTACAACACACATGTACTTTTATATTTACAGCACACACGTATATGCATTTACAACACACATGTATTTTTATATTTACAGCACACACGTATATGCATTTACAACACACATGTATTTTTATATTTACAGCACACACGTATATGCATTTACAACACACATGTATTTTTATATTTACAGCACACACGTATATGCATTTACAACACACATGTATTTTTATATTTACAGCACACACGTATATGCATTTACAACACACATGTATTTTTATATTTACAGCACACACGTATATGCATTTACAACACACATGTATTTTTATATTTACAGCACACACGTATATGTATTTACAACACACATGTACTTTTATATTTACAGCACACACCTATATGCATTTACAACACACACGTACTTTTATATTTACAGCACACACGTATATGCATTTACAACACACATGTATTTTTATATTTACAGCACACACCTATATGTATTTACAACACACACAGACCTTTACAACACGCACAGACATTTACAACATAGACAGACCTTTACAACACACACAGACATTTACAACACGCACAGACCTTTACAACACGCACCGACATTTACAACACACACAGACATTTACAACACACACAGACATTTACAACACACACAGACCTTTACAACACGCACAGACATTTACAACACACACAGACATTTACAACACACACAGACCTTTACAACACGCACCGACATTTACAACACACACAGACCTTTACAACACTACAGACATTTACAACACACACAGACATTTACAACACACACAGACATTTACAACACGCACAGACCTTTACAACACGCACCGACATTTACAACACACACAGACCTTTACAACACGCACCGACATTTACAACACGCACCGACATTTACAACACGTATATATTTTTACAATATATATATATATTTATTTATTTATTTATTTACAGCTTACATATATGAAAAGAGAGGGGTGTAGAGGTGTACACAACACGCAAACAGATATATATATATATATACAAAGAGAGGGGTGTAGAGGTGTACACAACACGCAAACAGATATATATATATATACAAAGAGAGGGGTGTAGAGGTGTACACAACACGCAAACAGATATATATATATATACAAAGAGAGGGGTGTAGAGGTGTACACAACACGCAAACAGATATATATATATATACAAAGAGAGGGGTGTAGAGGTGTACACAACACGCAAACAGATATATATATATATACAAAGAGAGGGGTGTAGAAGTGTACACAACACGCAAACAGATATATATATATATACAAAGAGAGGGGTGTAGAGGTGTACACAACACGCAAACAGAGATATATATATATACAAAGAGAGGGGTGTAGAGGTGTACACAACACGCAAACAGATATATATATATATATACAAAGAGAGGGGTGTAGAGGTGTACACAACACGCAAACAGATATATATATATACAAAGAGAGGGGTGTAGAGGTGTACACAACACGCAAACAGATATATATATATATACAAAGAGAGGGGTGTAGAGGTGTACACAACACGCAAACAGATATATATATATATACAAAGAGAGGGGTGTAGAGGTGTACACAACACGCAAACAGATATATATATATATACAAAGAGAGGGGTGTAGAGGTGTACACAACACGCAAACAGAGATATATATATATACAAAGAGAGGGGTGTAGAGGTGTACACAACACGCAAACAGATATATATATATATACAAAGAGAGGGGTGTAGAGGTGTACACAACACGCAAACAGATATATATATATATATACAAAGAGAGGGGTGTAGAGGTGTACACAACACGCAAACAGATATATATATATATATATATATATACAAAGAGAGGGGTGTAGAGGTGTACACAACACGCAAACAGATATATATATATATACAAAGAGAGGGGTGTAGAAGTGTACACAACACGCAAACAGATATATATATATATACAAAGAGAGGGGTGTAGAGGTGTACACAACACGCAAACAGAGATATATATATATACAAAGAGAGGGGTGTAGAGGTGTACACAACACGCAAACAGATATATATATATATATATACAAAGAGAGGGGTGTAGAGGTGTACACAACACGCAAACAGATATATATATATATACAAAGAGAGGGGTGTAGAGGTGTACACAACACGCAAACAGATATATATATATATACAAAGAGAGGGGTGTAGAGGTGTACACAACACGCAAACAGATATATATATATACAAAGAGAGGGGTGTAGAGGTGTACACAACACGCAAACAGAGATATATATATATACAAAGAGAGGGGTGTAGAGGTGTACACAACACGCAAACAGATATATATATATATACAAAGAGAGGGGGTAGAGGTGTACACAACACGCAAACAGATATATATATATACAAAGAGAGGGGTGTAGAGGTGTACACAACACGCAAACAGAGATATATATATATACAAAGAGAGGGGTGTAGAGGTGTACACAACACGCAAACAGATATATATATATATACAAAGAGAGGGGGTAGAGGTGTACACAACACGCAAACAGAGATATATATATATACAAAGAGAGGGGGTAGAGGTGTACACAACACGCAAACAGATATATATATATATACAAAGAGAGGGGTGTAGAGGTGTACACAACACGCAAACAGAGATATATATATATACAAAGAGAGGGGTGTAGAGGTGTACACAACACGCAAACAGATATATATATATATACAAAGAGAGGGGTGTAGAGGTGTACACAACACGCAAACAGAGATATATATATATATACAAAGAGAGGGGGGTAGAGGTGTACACAACACGCAAACAGATATATATATATATATACAAAGAGAGGGGTGTAGAGGTGTACACAACACGCAAACAGATATATATATATATATATACAAAGAGAGGGGGTAGAGGTGTACACAACACGCAAACAGATATATATATATATACAAAGAGAGGGGGTAGAGGTGTACACAACACGCAAACAGATATATATATATATATACAAAGAGAGGGGTGTAGAGGTGTACACAACACGCAAACAGAGATATATATATATACAAAGAGAGGGGGTAGAGGTGTACACAACACGCAAACAGATATATATATATATACAAAGAGAGGGGTGTAGAGGTGTACACAACACGCAAACAGAGATATATATATATACAAAGAGAGGGGTGTAGAGGTGTACACAACACGCAAACAGATATATATATATATACAAAGAGAGGGGTGTAGAGGTGTACACAACACGCAAACAGATATATATATATATACAAAGAGAGGGGTGTAGAGGTGTACACAACACGCAAACAGATATATATATATATACAAAGAGAGGGGTGTAGAGGTGTACACAACACGCGAAAGGCACGAGGAGAAGCAAAAGAACGAGGAAGGTGCACAGAGGGCTCGGCGCATACGCACAAGTCCGCTCGTGATGCGCGCCTCACGGTGTGCCTTACCAGCAGGCGACGCAGCAGGTTCACGGGCAGTTTACAAGCAACCGTCAGTTTATCCAGAAGTACTGAGTCATCGCGCAGCAGAGGACTCATCAGCGCCACTTCATTCGCCATCCGCGCGGATGCCCTCTGGTTCTCTCGATCGCAATTTTACCATCCGCCACAGCGTCCCACACGGCTACAAGTGCTACAAAAGGTTCCGGCTAGAACCCCCTCCCTCTGCACACCTCTCGTTGCGGTGTCGTTACTCACTTGCCCCTCTACCCACCGGCGCAAGACTGCTTCTCGCCGCACCATAGCACCCTGCACACCACTCAGCCACCACCTACGAGTCAGCCATCCAGTGCGCAGAAACCGGCAGGGGCGCCCTGCCCGGGTCCAACACAACACGTGGGGCTGGCGGGACAACCGCCGGCAAATCGTTCTGAGCTGGCAGCATCAACACCTCGCTCAACTGTGGCGCCGCATCTCGTGCATGCGCACGAGAACGGCGGGAAATCAGCCGATGTCCAAAACACACAGCGCCTCGGTAGAACCTACGCAGCATACGCACCAGAGAATGCCATCCGCCTCTCAGGCGTGAGCGCCACCCCGCAGCCGAAGCGCACGGGCTGAGACCGCGGCGGTTAGACCGCCGCGACGTCTTCACCCGGCGTAAGACACAGCGCCGTCGCCTCGCTACCATGTGATCAGACGCGAGATCCCGCACGCTCCTGCGCCACATGCAACACGGAGCCTCCACTGCCAACACCGGCGCCGCCTCGCTCGGCTGTGGCGCGGCGTCGGGTGCGCACTCGGCAGGCGTCAGAGGAAGAGCGTCCGCTGCTAGTACAGGCGCGGCCTCGCTCGGCTGTGGCCCGGCAGCCGGTTCGGACCCCCGGACACTGCCGACGATGTCTCCTCGATCAAGACCAAAAGCCTTCGACTTCCACCTACGGATCACACCTAACACAGATTGCCATCCATCTCTCACGTGCGACCGAGAAGGCCCTGCAAGCGGGCGCGCGCCGAGACTCCGGCGGTTAGACCGCCGCGACGTCTTCACCCTGCGTAAGACAGAGCGCCGTCGCCTCGCTACCATGTGATCAGACGCGAGATCCCGCACGCTCCTGCGCCACATGCAACACGGAGCCTCCACTGCCAACACCGGCGCCGCCTCGCTCGGCTGTGGCCCGGCGTCGGGTGCGCACTCGGCAGGCGTCGGAGGGAGAGCGTCCACTACCGACACCAGCGCCGCCTCGCTCGGCTGTGGCGCGGCGTCGGGTGCGCACTCGGCAGGCGTCGGAGGGAGAGCGTCCACTACCGACACCAGCGCCGCCTCGCTCGGCTGTGGCGCGGCGTCGGGTGCGCACTCGGCAGGCGTCGGAGGGAGAGCGTCCACTACCGACACCAGCGCCGCCTCGCTCGGCTGTGGCCCGGCGTCGGGTGCGCACTCGGCAGGCGTCGGAGGGAGAGCGTACACTGCTAGCACAGGCACCGCCTCGCTCGGCTGTGGCGCGGCGTCGGGTGCGCACTCGGCAGGCGTTGGAGGGCGAGTGTGGCTGAGCGACACCGGCGCCGAATCACCAAGCTCTGGCGCGGCGTCGGATGCGCACTCGGCAGGCGTCGGAGGGAGAGCGTCCGCTGCCAACACAGGCGCCGCCTCGCTCGGCTGTGGCCCGGCGTCGGGTGCGCACTCGGCAGGCGTCGGAGGGAGAACGTCCACTACCGACACCAGCGCCGCCTCGCTCGGCTGTGGCGCGGCGTCGGGTGCGCACTCGGCAGGCGTCGGAGGGAGAGCGTCCACTACCGACACCAGCGCCGCCTCGCTCGGCTGTGGCCCGGCGTCGGGTGCGCACTCGGCAGGCGTCGGAGGGAGAGCGTCCGCTGCTAGCACAGGCGCCGCCTCGCTCGGCTGTGGCGCGGCGTCGGGTGCGCACTCGGCAGGCGTCGGAGGGAGAACGTCCACTACCGACACCAGCGCCGCCTCGCTCGGCTGTGGCCCGGCGTCGGGTGCGCACTCGGCAGGCGTCGGAGGGAGAGCGTCCACTGCCAACACAGGCGCCGCCTCGCTCGGCCGTCGCACTGCAGTTTGGGCGGATGCGCGAAGAGCGCGCCGAGTATCGTGCGGCAACTTCACTGGCGGAACAGTCACCGGCTCCCAACGAAGCGGACGTGAGAAGCGCCGCCGCCGAGGCCAGAAACTGTAATCCGAGGCATCATCGCGCGGCCGCTTACGACGGAGAGAGGCTGTCTCATCGAGTGGGCGCGCCGCCTCGCTCGGCTGTGGCGCGGCGTCGGGTGCGCACTCGGCAGGCGTCGGAGGAAGAGCGTCCACTGCTAGCACAGGCACCGCCTCGCTCGGCTGTGGCGCGGCGTCGGGTGCGCACTCGGCAGGCGTTGGAGGGCGAGTGTGGCTGAGCGACACCGGCGCCGAATCACCAAGCTCTGGCGCGGCGTCGGATGCGCACTCGGCAGGCGTCGGAGGAAGAGCGTCCACTGCTAGCACAGGCACCGCCTCGCTCGGCTGTGGCCCGGCGTCGGGTGCGCACTCGGCAGGCGTTGGAGGGCGAGTGTGGCTGAGCGACACCGGCGCCGAATCACCAAGCTCTGGCGCGGCGTCGGATGCGCACTCGGCAGGCGTCGGAGGGAGAGCGTCCGCTGCCGACACCGGCGCCGCCTCGCTCGGCCGTCGCACTGCAGTTTGGGCGGATGCGCGAAGAGCGCGCCGAGTATCCTGCGGCAACTTCACTGGCGGAACAGTCACCGGCTCCCAACGAAGCGGACGTGAGAAGCGCCGCCGCCGAGGCCAGAAACTGTAATCCGAGGCATCATCGCGCGGCCGCTTACGACGGAGAGAGGCTGTCTCATCGAGTGGGCGCGCCGCCTCGCTCGGCTGTGGCGCGGCGTCGGGTGCGCACTCGGCAGGCGTCGGAGGGCGAGTGTGGCTAACCGACACCGGTGCCGAATCACCAAGCTCTGGCGCGGCGTCGGGTGCGCACTCGGCAGGCGTCGGAGGGCGAGTGTGGCTAACCGACACCGGTGCCGAATCACCAAGCTCTGGCCCGGCGTCGGGTGCGCACTCGGCAGGCGTCGGAGGGCGAGTGTGGCTAACCGACACCGGTGCCGAATCACCAAGCTCTGGCGCGGCGTCGGACGCACACTCGGCAGGCATCGGAGGGAGAGCGTCCACTGCTAGCACAGGCGCCGCCTCGCTCGGCTGTGGCGCCGCACCCAACGCAGGCGCGAAACGCTTTGAAGGGCGTAAAGGGTAGGACACGTGCCTTACCGATCTCCCACCGTCCAACGCGGCACGCAGCTCCGCATGCATGGGCGTGTGACGACTGCTGTAAGCAGGCGCTGGCTCCACCGCAATGTACGCGTCTAACGGATGATACAAGGCAGGGTGCGCAAAACCCGGAAAACGGTCATCGAATTGAGTCGGTGGCACTGTCATACTCTCGTGCAACGCGGCATAAGGCACTGGCGACCCGTAAGCCTGCGAACGAAGACGGTCCACACTCGTCGTCACCGCCCTGCCACCGTCCAACGCGGCACGCAGCTCCGCATACATCGACGTGTGACAACTGCTGTAATCAGGATCTGGCTCCACCGCAGTGTACGCGTCTAACGGATGATACAAGGCAGGGTGCGCAAAACCCGGAAAACGGTCATCGAATTGAGTCGGTGGCACTGTCATACTCTCGTGCAACGCGGCATAAGGCACTGGCGACCCGTAAGCCTGCGAACGAAGACGGTCCACACTCGTCGTCACCGCCCTGCCACCGTCCAACGCGGCACGCAGCTCCGCATACATCGACGTGTGACAACTGCTGTAATCAGGATCTGGCGTCACTGCTCTGCGCGCAGCCACCTCAACACTCGACGCTGCCGACCAAGCCTCAGCAGACACACCACGTGATAGCATCGGCCGAACAGACTCCGTCGACACTGGCACAAAGTCATGTCCGCACTCAGCAGGCGTCGGAGGGCGAGTGTGGCTAACCGACACCGGTGCCGAATCACCAAGCTCTGGCCCGGCGTCGGGTGCGCACTCGGCAGGCGTCGGAGGGCGAGTGTGGCTAACCGACACCGGCGCCGAATCACCAAGCTCTGGCCCGGCGTCGGGTGCGCACTCGGCAGGCGTCGGAGGGCGAGTGTGGCTAACCGACACCGGCGCCGAATCACCAAGCTCTGGCCCGGCGTCGGGTGCGCACTCGGCAGGCGTCGGAGGGCGAGTGTGGCTAACCGACACCGGCGCCGAATCACCAAGCTCTGGCCCGGCGTCGGGTGCGCACTCGGCAGGCGTCGGAGGGCGAGTGTGGCTAACCGACACCGGCGCCGAATCACCAAGCTCTGGCCCGGCGTCGGGTGCGCACTCGGCAGGCGTCGGAGGGCGAGTGTGGCTAACCGACACCGGCGCCGAATCACCAAGCTCTGGCGCGGCGTCGGGTGCGCACTCGGCAGGCGTCGGAGGGCGAGTGTGGCTAACCGACACCGGCGCCGAATCACCAAGCTCTGGCGCGGCGTCGGGTGCGCACTCGGCAGGCGTCGGAGGGAGAGCGTCCACTGCTAGCACAGGCGCCGCCTCGCTCGGCCGTGGCACGTTGTTCGACGCCGGCGAGCCCACCTTTGGACAGCGGAAAGCCGGCGACAGCTCCAGTGTCGGCAAACCACCGAACACCGCAGCGAACCGCGCTGCCGCACGAGGCCCGTCAACTCTGCAGCTTGTAGAAAGCGGCCGCGTCGCCATAACGGTGCCTCCCTCCTCACGCTGGTTACGGGCGAAATGCATGCGAGGAGAAGCTTTGCCTCCAAACATCCCCGCCGCCTCGCTCGGCTGTGGCGCGGCGTCGGGTGCGCACTCGGCAGGCGTCGGAGGGAGAGCGTCCGCTGCTAGCACAGGCGCCGCCTCGCTCGGCTGTGACACGTTGTTCCACGCCGGCGAGCCTACCTTACCAGAGCAGGAATGCAGCGACACCGCACGTGTCGGCCACTCGCCAAACGCTGCGGCAAGAAACGCCGCCGCACGCTCCGCGTCCGCTTTGCAGCCTGCAGAACGCCACCGCATCGGAAAAACGCTGCCTACCTCCTCACGCTGGTTACGGGCGAAATGCATGCGAGGAGAAGCTTTGCCTGCAAACATCCCCGCCGCCTCGCTCGGCTGTAGCGCGGCGTCGGGTGCGCACTCGGCAGGCGTCGGAGGGAGAGCGTCCACTGCCGACACCGGCGCCGCCTCGCTCGGCTGTGGCTCGGCGTCGGGTGCGCACTCGGCAGGCGTCGGAGGGAGAGCGTCCACTGCCAACACAGGCGCCGCCTCGCTCGGCTGTGGCTCGGCGTCGGGTGCGCACTCGGCAGGCGTCGGAGGGAGAGCGTCCACTGCCAACACAGGCGCCGCCTCGCTCGGCTGTGGCGCGGCGTCGGGTGCGCACTCGGCAGGCGTCGGAGGAAGAGCGTCCGCTGCCAACACAGGCGCCGCCTCGCTCGGCTGTGGCTCGGCGTCGGGTGCGCACTCGGCAGGCGTCGGAGGGAGAGCGTCCACTGCCAACACAGGCGCCGCCTCGCTCGGCTGTGGCGCGGCGTCGGGTGCGCACTCGGCAGGCGTCGGAGGGAGAGCGTCCGCTGCCGACACCGGTGCCGCCTCGCTCGGCTGTGGCGCGGCGTCGGGTGCGCACTCGGCAGGCGTCGGAGGGAGAGCGTCCACTGCCGACACCGGCGCCGCCTCGCTCGGCTGTGGCTCGGCGTCGGGTGCGCACTCGGCAGGCGTCGGAGGGAGAGCGTCCACTGCCGACACCAGCGCCGCCTCGCTCGGCTGTGGCCCGGCGTCGGGTGCGCACTCGGCAGGCGTCGGAGGGAGAGCGTCCGCTGCCGACACCGGTGCCGCCTCGCTCGGCTGTGGCGCGGCGTCGGGTGCGCACTCGGCAGGCGTCGGAGGGAGAGCGTCCACTGCCGACAGCAGCGCCGCCTCGCTCGGCTGTCGCGCTGCAGTATGGGTGAACGCGTCAAGAGCGCGCCGAGTTTTTAGCGGCCAGAAGCTCGAGTCACACGCACCTTCGCGCTCCCGCTTACGGGGCAGGGGCGCGGAAGCATCACGTTTCGGCGCTGTTTTCTCGCTCGGCTGTGGCGCGGCGTTGGACGCGCACTCGGCAGGCGTCGGAGGGAGAGTGTCCGCTGCCAACACAGGCGCCGCCTCGCTCGGCTGTGGCGCGGCGTCGGGTGCGCACTCGGCAGGCGTCGGAGGGAGAGCGTCCGCTGCCAACACAGGCGCCGCCTCGCTCGGCTGTGGCGCGGCGTTGGACGCGCACTCGGCAAGCGTGGGAGTAAGACCGTTTCCTGGCGACAGCAGCGCGGAGTCGGGTGGGCACTCGGCGCGAACTTGCGGAACGCGCAGTGTATCGGCTGTCAACGGCGGCACCGCCTCTGCAGGAGGAAGCGCTTGAGAATGGTCTGCATTTGCGGTGCTGTGGCTATCGAGATGTGATGCTTTCTGAATCTGCTCCGTATTGCTAGAATCTGGGCTGCCCTGCTCACTCCTCGTGGACGGCGGGTCGTGACGGCGGATTTCGCGGAGGAGTGGTGTGGTGCTCGGCAAAGCCTGCCAGCAAAGAAAGGCGGGGCATGAAGAGCGAAGAGCACGCATGCCCAACGAAAGAGAGAGAGAGAGGAGGACACACACTTGCACAACGAGTCCTCCGGCTACACAAAGGAGTGTATAGCCAAGAGGACAGTACGCCCTCATGAACACCAGGAAAGCATGCAGTAGGAACAAGGAAATTCGCATCGCCATCCGGAAGGCGCGGCCGTGAAAACAAGACACAAGTCCCACAGCGCACAACTCAACTCCGTCTTCCATCCTCCACAAAACACACACGAGGAGGAAGAAAATCACCGCGCAGCTGGTAAGGGGCGGCATCGCAACGTCGACGATGCAGCTCCCTTTTCGCATCTGCCGTCCTCGACGTGTTCAGAAGGAATGTGGGCGGAAGAGGGGGGAAGGGGGGAAGGGGGGCGAGAACGTCGGCTTCTGCGACACGAGAGAGGGCGAGGGAGAGGGCAGACAAAATACGGCGCACGGAGAAGCGATCGGAAGCAACGAGAAGAGAAGAGACACAAAAACAAGAGACAAGAAAAAAAACGCACACAACGAAGGCACGCAGAGACAATACGGACGGAACGGCCCAGTGGACGTGTGCCGTCTTCTCCCACTCGTTTTCGGAGGCCCCGCCTTTTCTCCTTCGTGTTGGTGTTCTTCACTTTTCCTGCCGCCTCCACTTTCTTGGCTGTGTTTTCGTGGCTGTGTTTTCGTGGCTGTGTTTTCTTGTGTCTTCACGGGGCTGCGGGGGCCGCCTTTTGCTTGCTTCCCGTCTTCGCAGTTGCTGTCCTGAGGACGCGTGGAGGAGGGCGGCGGGGGCGAGAACGTCGGCTTCTGCGACACGAGAGAGGGCGAGTAGAATAGCGCACACAGGCACAGAGGGCAAAGAGAGAGCCTCGGGAGACACGCACAGACGCGGATGTACAAAATAAATATAGAGGGAGAAGAGAGAAAGAATGGGAACCGAGGTACCAAGCAAGGGCGGAAGAAAGTTATATATAATCGACGGAAAGGGGTGTCTGCAGCCGAGTGACGCAGTAATGACAACGTACACGGAAGGCGTGCAAACACACAAGGATCTATGCCGGTGAAAGAAGAAAGGAGTCGGAAACGAGGTGACAACTACAAGAAGAAAAATCTACAAGAGAGACGCAACCACCACCAGACGCACCGAGGGAGTGAGGGGAGAAGGGGGGGCGTGGAGGGGGTGGCAGAGAGCAAGACACTCGCAGAAACACGGAGGACAGATGTCGAGCTTTTTTCCTCCTGAGGGGGTCAAGAGTAACGGGGCGACGGCGGAGGGTGACGGCGTAGGCCGAGCCAGACGAAAGGCGAGGCGAGACTTCACGACGACTCGACAAAATCCGAGACGGCGCAGAGGAGCACCTGTTGGGGGAAAACGATACAGGGAAAAGAGAGGGGAACTGAAGATGTGCAGTGGGAGAGAGTCTCGCCGAAGGCACGTACACCCGTGCGCTGTTCTCGTCACGTGTGTTTCGTTCGGTTCGTGTGTCTGTCGATGTCTGTGTGCGGGGGCGGGCGAGTATGTCTGCACAGATGTACAGCTTACTCCGCAGCCACGAAAAGGAAAAGGCAACAACGGTGTACGTAGAGGGAGGCAAGAATGAGAGGCGGCTTCGTTGTTCTGACGGCTTGTATGGCGGTATTCTGATTTTTTGTTTTCTTCTGATCTATTCGAAAGCAAAACCAAGCTGCGAAATCGACACACTAACAGGCGCCGAGGGGCTGTGCACAGCGATGCGCGACTTATCGACACAAGCAAGTGTGACAGGAAGTGCGAGGGTGGGGGTGCGGGCAGTCTGCGGGTGCGGGCTCGGGCAGTGTGCGGGCAAAGGTGCTGCATCTTCCATGCGTGGGAGGGGAGGGGGAGGTGGGTACATCACCGACATACAAACGTGAGGAGCAGATGAGGTAAAGGGGGTGAATGGGAATGAGAGAGAAGAAGCACAGAGATGACGGAGTGGAGCGCGAGAAGCGGGTCCACGACACGGCAAGAGGGGAAAAACGAGAGTCAGGGAGAGAGCGGCATCGCGAGTGCGTGAGGTGGCACCTGGCGTCAAGGAGGCCGTGTCGCTTCGGAGACATTGCACCCCCACATATAGCTCTGCCAAGGAGCAACCGAACGCGGCTCTAGCAGGCATGACAACTGCTGAGCTGCCGTGCTCCCTAAAGCACGGTGTCGCTTCACAACACGAATGTGCCCATGACCCTCTGATCGGATCACCGCAACTTCGGTGCGACGAGAGGCGACTCTGGGAGCTCAGCAAGGAGAAACAACCCAAATTCTGCGTAGTGTCGACACTCATACCAGGTACTGCAAACGACCCTCGAGCACTAGCGGCACAGACTCCAAGCTTCCCCCAAAGGGTTACTTGGCCGCAGCACCACGATAAGGCGGTCTCTGTACCTGCGGACAGCTCCGTCCACCATAAACAAGCACACACACATACGGGGTCGTAACAAGACACACAGGAATAAAAGTAGCCTCACGTGTACAGGCCCACCGACACATACGTGCACTCATACAAATAGGCCGTGCATTGGTATACGCACGCACCAACACGCATTATCAACCCACACATCGGAAGAACCAAAACATCTTGTTTTCGGGCCGCCGCTTCAGGACGGCGGAGGCAGCACGCCCGACGGCGCAGCCTCGCCATCCGTACGGGCTGCAGATTCGGCAGGCGACTCCGCCGCTGTCGTCGCGCCATCCAGCATCGCGACCTCCAAACACGCACAATCGTATGTCGTCCTCCTCTCCGTGATCGAGGACTCGCTGAAAGAGGTGGATGTAGCGAGACGCTATTGGCACCGCCGCACCACGGAAGGCGGCGGACGAGGGGGAGACATCAGAGGGGTGCCACCCCGCGCCAACGGCCATCACGCAGCAGCCCCACGCACACAAAGCGCGCGCCGGTGCAGAAGCGGGAAAAGTCGCATGTGCCGTCGCACGCGCGGGCAACGGCAGCGCCCGCCAGGACACTTCGCAGCGATGGCGCCGCCACAGCGCAGGTACCTTACCGCCCTCGTACTCTGAGATGTGTGTGCTGCGTCCCTCTGCAGAAGGGTGCGAAGCGACGCATCGATCCTGTAGGCGGAGGCGAGCTTGGGGTTGGGCAACTCAACCGACGCCGCCGCAAACACAGCGCCTCGAACTGGTGCGAGTGGAATCGTGGACATGAAGCACCAGTGCATGTGCAGCAGCCGCGCCCTCATCGGCACTGCTGGCCACTGTCAGACGCGAAGCCGGTCCAGGTGCACTGCTTGCGGGCCGAGCAGCACTGCTGCCCACGCACATCCTCTGCCGGCTCCGCTCTCGCCGCGATGACACTGCGGAGCCCATCCTGGCAGCAGCCGCACATCCCGCTTTAGCACCCGTGCTCCTCGCTGGAGAAGAGGCGCGGCACGGCGATGCGTCGAACCTTCTGGCTACCCAGCCAGTGACCAGCTTAGACTTCGCCGATTGAAAAAAAAAGCGAGCGAAGGAGGAGAGCAGCGGTGTGCAGGGCACAAAGCAGCACCAAGCACCCACTCACGCAGACAAGCCATGGATGTGCCGTCCGCCGCGCTCCCTCAATTCCGCTTCCCGAAGTGGCCGTGTGAAGCCCCGCTGGTGACCGGTGGGAGCGCACTCGGGGTTGGGGGAAGGCGGCGTATGCGTATCTCTGTGCATCTGTCCACATACCTACATGTGTGGGCGCCTCGAGGAGCCGTGCAGAGGAAACCCTCCGCAGACATGGACGACATCACCGGCGCTGGACACTTCCGAGGCAAGAAGGGAAAAGGGGAGAGAGCGGCTGACGAGGCCTGGGTCGCTCCCTTGTCAGCAGCCGCATCCGCAGCGTCCCACTCCACCCTCATCGATTGAGACTCGAAAAGCTATAGATGAGCCCGCCGAAGCCTTTCTGCTCATTTTGTTTTCAGGCACTCAACAGTTCCTGGTGCTCTCCCCTACAAACTGCGATGGCGACAATCAGCTGAAGCACACCTCCTCCGCCACCCAACTCCACCTCTTCACTCCACCACGCACGCGCACGCCTGAACACGCCCCCCCCCACCACCATTAAACATCCACCCCACCACCACACCAAGGGCAACGCAACCAAACCTTGCGTAGAAAAACCAACGTCCCCGCGGAGATAGGAAAAACCGAATCCGTCGGACCCACCCACACATATATACTTCCGCACACACCTATATACAGTTCCACAACCCGCATACAGCCCTCCGACCCACATTCGTTTATATAGAGAGAGATACTTGACATTCATTTCCTAAGCACACGCGCCGTAAACATACAAAAACTCGTACCTCGTTAGATCCGAAACCTCCACGCCGACTACGCAAAGGCCTTTCCTCACCTGCCGCTGTCGCCAGGCTCCGAGATTATGCAGTGCACAGAAAAAGGTAGCGGGACCATGCGCTTCTGCCACCCTGACACCGGCAGCGCACACAATAGACACGCCAAAGCGGACGAACAAGAGCGCTTCACGACACAGCGAAAGGTGCGGGTGTGAAACATGAGTCAAGAGCAATAACAAAAACAAAACATATGCACAAAACAAGGGCGGAAGAAAGGTATATATAATCGACGGAAAGGGGTGTCTGCAGTCGAGTGACTGCAGTAGCCGCAGCGATCACGGAAGGCGTGCAAACACACACGACTTGATTTTCGCAAGCACACAATTCGAGACGCGGCGACAACTGCAAGAAGAATCTGCAAGAGAGACGCAACCACCACCAGACGCACCGAGGGAATGGGGGCAGAGAGGAGGGGGTACATCACCCACACACGCAGACGCACGTGCGTGGGGGGCAGATGAGGGGGGAAGGGGATGAAGGAAAATGAGAGAGAGGTATTGATTCAGGCATACAGAGTTGGTAGGTGAGATGGCGAGGCAGTCGTTGCGCAGATCACGCAGATCTCCGAGACGAAAAAGTTTGCCCGTTTTCGGTGTGCGTTCAGTCTCTGCGACAGCGCAATAGTGGAACCCCAAGTGGCCCGGCCCGTCACAGGCCCATCGCCTGCTGCAAAGCAGCCGTAGACACAGGCACTGGTGCGACGCCCGCTCAGTCATCTGAGAACGCGGCCCCTGACTCGCCCTGTGCCCACCTAACTGCTTCGCAGGTCACCTCACGGCCGCCTTCATCATGCCGGGCGCCACGTGGCGCATCTCTCACGGTGTCTCAGCCCCCTCCCCCCCCCAACCACCACTAGACGCACACACAGATCAGTAGGCAGCGAGGGTCGGGAGTGGAATAGGTCCGAGTCACGCTGAACCTTTGCCCATAACATGCTGCAAGCGCACTGTCGCAGTCCGCTCCGACGCCATACCATTCACTACCGGACCGCCGATATCAATAGCGATAGACCGCTCTGACGTCCTCTACGTTCTAGGTACGTGAGCTTGCCACCACAGGAAGTGGAGGGAGGGGAGGCGCTGCTGGGCTTCCCCCGAGACGGTGGGGACCTCGGCCGGCTGGTTCAACGCACTCCGCTGTGTCCCACCACCATCACGGGCCAAAACGCCGCGCGTGAAAATGAACGAAAAAAAGGTTCCATGATTCTTGTGCGTTAAGCATCTTTTCCGCTCCCTTAGTGTATATAGAGGGCGGCGGCCAAGGAAGAGGTACGTGCGCGTGTGACGACGAACGCGCGCACGTACTTCGAAGACGCACTGACGTGGATAGGCGCAGACGCGCGTTCACACAACAGTGGCGAGAGAGAGAAGAGATCAGACCCGGGCAGCATCCCTGTGTGCCGTGAGGCAAGGCGGTGTAAGCGCACAGATGGGGCACGTACCACGGCGAAGACACACACACACACACACACGTGCACGCGTACACGTACGCCCCTGCTGGTGAGGTGTATGCTCACTTATCCGCTCTATAAAAAACGGGGGCAGGTGGAAGATACGGTGACAGTTGGTTAGACGTGGACGAAACGCACAGAAGCACACCGTTCACAACCGCTCTGATGCATCCGTGTAGTCGACGCGGCACACACGAAAGCTGTCGGGTATGTTGTAGCCCGTGGGGTCATTCAAGGACACCTTGCGGAACCCTTTATGAAGCATACGCAGAGGAATGATGGCCGCTGCGAGTAGCTGAGGTGAGCTGCACCTATTGTGGTCGTAGACCTGGAGCGCGAGGACCGACAGGGACCACCGATGTACCATCCATATCCAGTCTATCCCCCCGCTCCGCGCCAGACAGGGTGAAAGCCGTTGTTATGGTTTGTGTGCGTGATCTTTGGCGTGCTGTCCACGTCAGGGCCCTCGAGGAAAACTGTCACAAACGGGTCGGCAACCTCTGGCTTGCTTCGCGCTCGGCAGCGCGAAGCCCCAAATCACTTCCACTGTCAGCGACCGCAAGTACTCCGGGACAGCCACATCGGGGCAGGTCACGGGCCGCAGATAGTCTGGCTTCAGGAGGTACCCGCAGCAGCCGCTGTCGAGGAAAATGCAGCCGTTGAGGCGCCAGCCGAAGGTATCGCTGGACTGCCAATTGATGGCCACCATCTGGCATCCAGACACCCAGTAAAGCAGCGGCCTGTAGTTGCTGCTGTCGATGCGCGAGCCAGCAGGGAAGACGCGGCTAAGGCACGTGTCGTTGATGCACACCAGCGCGTTGTGGGCCTCGCGGACGATGGCCTTCCCCTTCCTCTCTGAGTACGAAGAGCAGTGGTGCGGCTGCTTGTCCTTCAGGTATGATAAGTCCTTGACGCCCTGGTACTTGCTGGACTCGATGGAGACGATGGCAGACAGCTTCGCTGACACCCGGACCTCGTCCTTCCCGGCCTTCCTGCGAGCCTCCTTCATTTTCAGGTAGTCGGCGTTGTTTGTGCTGGCCATCGAGTCCGTCTCGGTTGCATCGTCGTCTTTGTCGACGCGAGGCTCGCGGGCTGGGAAGTCGCCGCGCTTGGCTTTCACGAGGATTTTGTTCTTCAAGTTGTTGGGCGAAAAGGCCATGGTGGGCTTCTCGTTGGAGCCCCACGGAGGCCAGAAGAGCAGCGAGCCCAGCCCTTCTTCTAGAATCTCCGCCATCTTATCCTGCTGCTCCACCGAAGTGTGAACCCCCAGCGAGAGTATCACGAGGTATGCGGAAGCGGTGAAGGCGTACTGACGAATCATCTTAACGCACTCTTCGAAGGCTATACAGGAAGTGCGGGTGTAGCCGTGGCACACAATCGGCTCGCCGTGAGGGCCGTTCCGGCAAATCAAGCTTCGCGCACCGGCACCCGTCGAGAAGCACCTTTTTTGTACATCTGGGCGGAGGATTTGCTCGTGAGCTGGTCCCCGGTGAGGTACGTGTTGTGTGAGGAGCTGATGAAGTAGCAGCACATGATCTGGTCCATGTCCTGGTAGACGCCCGTCAGCTTCTTCTCCATCGCGAAGTCGAAGTAGGGACTCATAATGTACCCGACGAAGTTGTTCTCGGTGATGCCGTCGATGCCGACGCAGCCCATAAGAGCGAGCTTCTCGTTGAGAGTCTCGGCATCCCAGTCCTCATCTTGGATGTCGCAGACAAAGCTGGCGAAGGTGTCTCGAGAGATGGTCTGCTGACCACCTGCCAAATCCTGGAAGACGTAGCCGAGCTCCTTGAAACTCACGGCGTTCGAGTACACCTTCGCAAACTCGGAAAAGGCGATGGTGTGGCGATTGTCGTCCTCGAAGGGCTTCAAGATTCGTTCTGTCAAGTCCTTCGAAGAGCTGAGCCCCTCGACCAGACGCGTCATCTCGGCGTAGCTCAAATCGCCGCTATCGTCCTTGCCGTACATCATCCTCACCTGCATGATCGTGGCAGCCGTAGCATCTGGCGCCACCTTTGATGTGTTTTTGTTCGACAGGAGCGTGTCGAGCTCGACGCTTGTGCCCACGCTGCGTTTGCAAGAATCGATTAGAAGTTCGCCCACCTCTTCCCTGCTGCAGTGCAGCATGCTGCGCAGCGCCACTCGCAGCGAAGCAAAAAAGAGGGCAGACTCATTTTTCGTTCGGGTTGTGAGTAGCGAAGTAGTTGTCCGTGAGCGCCCTGAGTGCCGGGATGTACGTGGCGGTCCGTTGGTCAGGGTTGCTCGCCGTGTTGCAGAGGACACCCATGTCTGGCGAGGGAAGGGCCACACACACACACACACACACACACAGAGAGAGAGAGAGACTCGGGCGCCGTGTATGAATGACGCGCGCGTATCAAATGGCAGTGCTTTGTTGTGCTGTGCGAAGTGGTGGATGCTGCTTCGATAGAAAGTGTAGGCCGGGAGGGGAGGGTGGATACGGGAAAGACATGGAGTAGAGAAGAGACATGGAAGGCGTGCAGGACAGAGCGTGTGTGGCTGAGAGTGCCCCGCGCACGCATCCCAGTGCACTGCTGGAGCACCGCTGGCTGCAGCCAGTCACGGGCAAAAAAGAAGGGAAAGAACTTCTAACAAGAACGTCGATGCACGAGGCGGCCACGCAGCAGTCGACTGAAAAGAAGTGCGCTGCTCTTCATGTGACTACGTGCATCATGGCCATGCACATCTGCACCAAGAGTGGCACAAGCGCGCATATACGCCGAGACACACACTAAGTGGTCTCTGCCCTTCTGGTGAAAGGCGAAGAGAGAAAGGTGCACACGCAAGGACCAAGACGCACGCATCCTCTCCCGGCGTCTCACCATGCCCCACCACACCGCAACTTCGCTACGCTGCGGTGGAGGAAGGGGGCGTGGAGGTGCATTCTCGGACACGTGCGGCAGTCCAACCTCAAAGGCACACGCGACAGGCGTAGGACATGTGCGGCAGTCCGCACGTGGCACACCCCAGCACAGGCCGAAGCCCAGTCTTGCAGTGCGCACAAAAGAGAACATCGATGGGCCGATTCGGCTTCCCGCAGGTCTCACACGTCCACATTTGCGACTTGGCACGGCACTCGCATGCCGAGTCAGGACGCCCTCTCCTGCAAGCGAGGCAGTGCGCGCTCCAGCCGTAGTTCCACTGGCCACACAGCGCACCGTCGTCCGCCTCATGAAGGCAGCGCCATACGTGGCTGAGCGGCGCGGCACCGGCCTCCTCATCCTGCAGCAACGCCTCCATCTCTGGACGAGGGAAATGGCATCGCTGGCAGTGGTATCCTGTCTGCAGCTCTGTGTAGTCGCAGCGGGTGCAGCGGAACAGGTAGTGTTCGTTCACTCGCTGCACTGTGTCGCAGTGGAAAAATGAGCCGCTCGCAGAGATGCTGGAGGGCTTCACCGTGTGTGCGCATAGCATGCAGTGGCGGGGAAAGGACGGTGAGTAGAGCACAAGATCGTCGCGGGGGTGGGGGCACTGGCACTGCGGGCAGAGGTGCAGGGAAAGTGCCTTTCCATCTACGGTAAGCAGAGTACGACGCAGCGAGTGCAGGGAGACGCGGGCGTCACAGCCGGCACATGTGTACGTGTGGCGGTGTTCGCCGGTGCCGCACCTCTCGCACGTGAGGCGGCAAGGGTGGTTAAGGGCGCCGCAGCCGCATTTCCACGGCACAAACGACACGCGCAGCGCACCAATCCGTCTCGGCGTTTTGCAGGAGCGGCACGACGACCAAATGGAGTAGTTGAAATCGTCGCAGTCCACACAGTGCCACAGGTACAGGTGCTTGTCCGGGTTCGGCGCAAAGCACTGAGGACAATGCAGCCCGTTGCCCTTGTATGTGCCATGGCAGTGAGCGCACTCCACCGTGCGCCCACTCTCCTGGCGCTGCTGCTTGCAGCGGGCGCAGATACAGTCTTCGGCCGTGACGAGTCCGCCGCACGTATCGCAGATGGAAACGTTGGCGTTGACGGCGGCGGCCATGCGAGGGTTGAGACATTCGCACGAGCAGGACTGCGTTTTGCACGGTAGCTTGTGTGCAGCGTGGCACTGCGGGCAAATCCACGACACTCCTGACTTGCGCAGGCACGATGCGCAGCGCTTGGAAGTGCAAGGGATCACCTCTCCGCACCCACATGTCCACCAGTATGCGGCTGCTCCACCGATTCGGAAGTGGTCCAGAGCACGGGCAATGACGGGATTGCTGTGCAAGTCGACCCCACTCACGCACCGCTCGCGCAGCAGCGTCCTCAGCACGCGCAGCAGCTGCTCCGCCTCTCCCTGCGCTTCTAGTCGGTGATGCTGCCACAGCTCGGTCAGCACTGTGCCGACCCCGTCCAGCAACCACAGAAAGCTGACAGAAGTCTGCTCATGCAGAAAGGTGCAGAAGCTCCTCACTAACTGTGTGACCTGCGGAAGAGGCAGCGCGCTCACTGCAGCGGCAACAAGTCGAATCACTTGCCGAAACCCTTGTCGGTCAACCACCACTGCATGGCCACGCTGTGCGCACAGATGATAGGCGTCGAGAAGGCGCCAATGATCCTCCGCAGCAGGAGGGAGTGTCAGCGCTCCTTTCAGAAGTAACACCCAAACAGCGCGCAGATCCTCCGGGTTGCGCCCAAAGAGGCGAAGGGCGTCGCCGGCCACCGTCTTCATTCGCTCCCACCCAGCCTTCGCGCTCCTGTGCCCCTCGCCTGCCGCTGTTGCATCAAGGAGTGCGCCGAGCAGCCGTATGTAGAAGGAAGCAGGCAGCTTCGTCTCGGCCGCAGGCACAGCCTGCAGAAGCGTTTCCAAGCAGTCGTGAAGGTGAAAGCCCCGCCCAGATTTCGCGTACACACGGGACCACTTGTTCATCAGCGTCGTCCAACGCACAGCGACAAAGTCAAAAGAGTCGTTGCGGGTAGCGCCACGACGCAGTGACGGCAGCAAGACGTCGTGGAGGAGGCCGTGCATGGGGGCAAAGGTTCGCTCGCTGAAGAAGTTGTCGTTACTGAGCAGTGCGTGCGCGCACCGCTGGAACTGCAGAGCGTCGACAACGGCCGCGTGCGTGCGGAGAGTGAAGACTAGAATCGCGCGAAGGACGTCAGGCGTGCAAGGGAGGGAGAGCAACGTGCACGCCACGTCTAGCGATAATTCGCGACCGTGTCGCAGCTCCTTGGACACCAGCAAGCCAGTGTTGGGACTTGCAGAGGTGATGAGGTAGACGAGACGCATGTCGTCAAGGAGGTGGGAGTGCTTCAAGGGAAGCTCGTGCACTCGCCGCACATCCGCTTGATAATAGTGAACGAGGCGCCAAGCGGCATCAACGCACCGCCCTTGCATCTCGACCAGGCGCCCCCTGCACGGATTCAGCATGGCGCGCTGCTGCACCAGGTCGGCGCTCGCCGACAGCGCGTCGAACAGCAGCGTGTGGCCCGTCGCGAGAGACAGCAGCGTAGGGTGGGTGCCGTACCCGAGCAGCAGAGCTCGAAACGGCACTTGCAAAGGGTCCCCAGAGACCACATTGCCGATGGAGGCGCTGAGACTCATCGGCACGCGTGTGCGGTCTGTCAGCTCGCGACTCCACAGAAGCGAGTCGCCGTTGTGCAGTCCCCATGTGGATCGGTGATGCAGCGGTGAGAAGCGGTGGGGGCTAACGAGGACGCGCCTAGAACGCGGCAGTGCGACAGGTGCGCGCATCAGCGTAGTTGAGGGAAACGCACCAAGACGCCATCGGTCACATCGAGAGGGAAAAAGGGAGCGCCCACAGGAAACAGCGCCAACCCTCTCTCCGCGTGGGCAGACCTGCGAATTGCGTAAGAAGCGAAGAGAAGGGAGGGAGGGAGGGTGACGAACAGAGTCTCCTCACGCGACACGCAGCACCTGGCACTGAAAGAAGCTGGCCCGTTAGAGAGTAGGCGCAAGCCTGGTAAGGCACACTCGGCGGTGTACGCCTCGGCGATCACCACAGCGGACGATGGAGGCACGAGAAGGGGATATTTGTACCCGAGTCGCACTCGTGACGAAGACGGCGAAGCAGCGTGCGGCAGTGGAGGTGGAGAGTGCAGCGAGACGAGAGAGAAAGAGGAAGACATAGTAGACGCACCTGCAGAGACGGAATGCACACCAGTGCGGTGCGTGCAGCAAACCTCGGCCGTCTGCATTGCACCGAAGGCAAGAAACGCGCAAGACCCTCGCAGCGGCTTCCCCGTGCAGAGACTGGTGGGCGCCACTACTGCTTCACTCGGAGAGCGTTGCTGATCGAGGGCAGGAAAAGGCCGTCTTTCCCGCACGCGCACGCTTGCGAATGGGCACGTCAATGTGCTCTGGGTGGGTGTATAGAATGTTACCCACATGCTTCTCCATGCGATGTGGGTAAGGGGGTTATTGGAAGGTGAGAGCTGTGAGCCGTTTGTGGAGAACACGTTGCTGAAGCCTCATGCAGGCTCAGCGAAGCCGTCGCATCGTGCGAGGCAATGCAGAAAGAAAAAGAGAGCGGATGGTGTCACAAGCGTCCACTCCAAGCATCCGACACCGACGCTGTGATAGGAGAAGGAGGGGAGCGGCGAGGGAGGAAAACACACCTGCTGACACATCCTCGCAGAAGCCACGACACTCTCCCACGGAGAGAGCGGCGCACAAGAGAGTAAGACACTCGGGTTCAGTTGCACGTTGATAGGTAGACGTGGAGGCGCCAACGGAGAGAGACGCATCCGCCGGCATTTATGCACTCATGAGTAGGGGGGACGGCATCGCGTCACCTGCGCACGCCGACGCTAACTCACGCCGGGCAACGCCAAGACTAGATGCATGTGTCACAGCTGCATCGCCGCCAGTCGTCCACAAGGGATGCCACATTCAGCGGCGCAGTGGCGTCACGGAACGGGTGAGGTGAGACACAGCGCTGCAGGAATACCTCTCCCTCACGTCCCTCCGTCACTCTGTGGCGGCCCCATCACTCCGCCTCCCCATCCCTTCCCCTTCGTCGCGTCTACATACAAAGAAGCCGGTAATCGCCGCCACCTCAAACACCCACACCGTCACCATGAGTCCAAACGACGCAGCGTAGTCGTAGCTGTGGCCGACACTTCCGTGAGGCAGTGCAACGCACGTGCCCTGATTGTACGCACCCGCTACACCGCCCCAGGAAATGAGAATGGTGAGACACGCCACGCCGTCGACAACGAGTACCACCAACGGCTTCTTGAAGACGTCAAAGGCGCTCGGGACGAGCACAATGAACGTGAACGACGGCCACAAAGATGATGACGAAGGTAGCGGCGCCGCCCATGGCTGCCCTGATGCCGCACTTGAAGCCGGACGTCACGGCGTGCGCCCTGCACGTTTTGTTTCCGGCCGAACATAGACGCGCAGCTTTCGAAGCCGGTGTGCCTGCGTGGCTAGAGCACGTCCAACGGCGTTGCCACGAGCACAGAAAAAAAACGAAAAGAAAGTGCAGCACGGCCAGCACTGGGGGCAGGTATACCGGAACAAGCTCGAGGAGCGGAGGCGGGCACTCATGCGGCGGTATATGACCCTCGATAGCTCTGCCGACCGCCTTCGCCTTGCTGAAGAGTACGAGACGGCAGAGAGAGCGCTGCACAACGCCGTCTCGGCACATACGTGCACCCTCGTCTATCGCTTCAGATATGCGCAAGCGTGTACCGCGTGTGCGCATGTACTTCGAACGTGTTCCTGGTGCGGCTCAGCAGCAGCAGTTGCTGCAATAGGGGCAGAGAGGCAGAGATGGGTGCGACGGTGGTGGCGATAGAGAGAAGGAGTGCGAGAGCTCAGGCGCGCACGACGCTGAACAGCTCGTTCCATTTTTTTCTTTCCTCGCTCGCGGATGCAGCTAAAGTGCAGGGCATCACCGCGAAAAAAAGACGAGAGAGAGGTGACTGCGGTAAGCTCAGTGTTTCGCTACAAAGTAGCGGTCGAGCGATGACCGAGGTGCCAAGCAAGAATGGCAACACAACTCCGAGCCTGCTAAACCCAGCACCACAAGACACGCATTCGCAAACACGGTGACTCATGCGCCCTGGTGAGCAGTAGAGACGACAGTGGGAGGGAGAAGGGCGGGTGAGAAGGCGAAAGTCTCCACGCCACCGCAGCTGTCCTACCTATGTCCTTTTCATCCCAGAGCGACCTCGAACCGGAGCAAGGCACCGTCACATCAGATGGCGCCCCCACCGCCTCAGATGCCATCCCTACCCTCACCCAAGCTTGATTTAAATGTCGGACACGGGTAGACATCGTAGATGCGTCGTCGAGCCGCAGCCCTCCACTGACAGCAGCGCTGACACACACGCCACACGCAATCCGCTAAGCCGTTTGTTGCTATTGTGTCGATTCTGCGTGTTTTGTACGGGAGGAGGGGCGACGGCGGCACAGCTGCGATGCGCAGCACAGTGCGGAGCACCAAGACGTGCGCGCCTGCACACGAAAAGACGAAGCGAGGAGAGCGATAAAGACGACGAGGGTGCTCGCATCGCGTCCCGCGCAACGCGTCCATCCGTCTTCACGTGCAACAGAAGAAGACTCACGCGACAAGCAGCTGGGTAAAGCGCTGCAGCCCACACCTCTTGGTGTACGACAGCAGCTCGGCCTTGTGCTCCGGCGAGAGGTTCTTCTGCAGGACACCTTGCATCAAATCCTGCACAACGTAGGGGGCCGAGGTGCTGTCGGGCAGTTCCCCCATGAGCCTGAGGAGCTCTTCGGCACCGTGCAGCAGCCGTGCAGCCTGCGCTGCATCCCCGGGCTGGGGCGTGCAGAGCTGCCGTGTTAGCAGCTGTGCGTGCTCGGCCGAGCGGCGAGCAAGTTGATCGCGAAACAGCATCAGCGCATCCAGTGTCTCGGACTTACTGAGGGAGGAGGGTGAGGAGGCGGTGCTGGCTGTGGCGGCGCAGCTTTCTCGCAGCATCCCAAGCCAGTCCTCAGCCGCGGCTGCCACAACCTGCGCACTCGCCACACACCACTGGAGGGACAGGACAGACTCCCAGGAAGCTGCGGCCGCGTCCGCCACAGCCGGCAGCGCCTCTTTCTCCACAGTCCCGAGGAAAGCCACAAGCGCCGGCTCCACACATCGGCGCCACACCAGTTCCGCCCACGAGCCGCGCAGAAGAAGTAGCGAGTTGAGAAGACGCCGCTGGAACGCCTCAAGCGAGCGCACCAGGTGCAAACTGCACGTGTAAAGCGGGAACGATGCGTGGCCCGCCCCCTCCATCAGGAACGACCGCCTCCACAGCCGCGCCGCGCCATCGCGCAGTGCCGCCACCGCCATCTCCGCTCCACATTGGGCGTACAGCTGAAGCACTTCCTCCGCCAACAGGTGTTCCACGAGCAGCTGCACCGAGTCTCTGCACAAGCGCCCCTCTGCAGACGCGACAAAGTCCAGCACGGCGTTCACGGTGACCACAACGTACTCCTTGTGGCGCGACAGCGCCGAATCAGGCCGCCAGCCATAGCACTCCTGGAACACAACCACGGCCGTGGCGCTGAGCACTATCTGACCCACCGACTCTAGAAGACGGAGGGCAGCTTCGCTCTCGCTGTCTTGCGGCCTTGACGCCGCCCACTGCGCCGACACGATGCGCTGCTGCCGCTGGAAGCACTCAATCAGAAAAGAGAAGAAATGCTGCGGCTCGTGCACGGCTGCTGTGTCACACCCCGCGTTGAAGTGGAAGCGCAGCTCTTTTTCTAGCGGTCCCACGACAGAGCTCATGTACGGGGAAAGCAGTTCGCGGACGGCGCTGTCGTCGGTGTGCACCGCATACCATGGCAGCACTGACGCAGACCCACCGCCTGCTGCGACTGCTAAGGTGGTGGAAGAGGTGGCAAGGGCCAAGGAGGTAGAGCGTGTAGCCGGAGGAGCCGCCACAGCGAGTATGTATGGAAGCAGGCGAACGTACGCGCTGCGCAGCACACTCGACGCATGCTCATCGCGAAAGTCGGAGAGGGAGAGGGCCGAGGTGAGAGGCGACAGTGCCTCGGCAGCAAGCTTTGCCGGCGCGCATAAGGGAGGCGGTCCCAACGTGCCTGGCGCACCTCGTAGCGATGCGACGGGCTCTCCATCTGCGGCACGAGCGAGGCTGTCCAAGTAGGCTGACGAGCTCGCAGTGAGAGCCTCCAGTGATAGGGAGTGCTGCGATTCAGCTCTTGACGCAGGGCTCAGATGCTGCGTCGCGGACGCCCACTCGTTCCGCAGGCGGGCCGCGCGCTCCTCCTGCTGCTCTGCTGTGCGCTGCCTCATTCGCTCCACATTTGATTCAGCCGTCTGCGCACGCTCCACTCGCGCGAGCACCGTGGGGAGGTCACTGTATGGATTCACCGTCAGCTCATCGAGAATGGCATCGAGGAAGCTGTCCTCGTGGCAAGAGGAACCGCACAACATGTGTGTGTGTGTGTGTGTGTGTGAAAGCGGGTAAGGGAGTACAAGACAGGAGACGCAAGACAATAATGGCAAAGTACAAAGGCTTGAAATAGAGCGTGTGAAGCCGCACCATGCAACAGCCTGCGCTGCGTTCGAAGACGTCGTGCGCAGTGGTAGCAGAGAGAGAGTCGAAGACAGGGATCAGTGTAGCGGAGGAGAGAGAAGGTGGAGGGGAAGGCGAAGCAGAATTTGCTCCCCGACCTCCGCAGGTGGGTTTCCACCTTGCCCAGACGTGCGCACACACGTTGTCTCTTCTATGCTGAGAGGTGTGGTTCTATGCGCCCGTGCGGGCAGGGGTAGGGGTGGCTCTCTGCGACACGCAACGGAGCGGCCGGGAGAAAGGGAGGGAAGGTGGAAAAGGCGGTGCGCACGTGTGAGGCTCCACGGGAGGAGAAGCGCAGCGCTCACAACTGCAGCCGATAACCCGGCAAGATGCAACGGACAAGGATGTAGGGGTAGAGTTTGTGGTGTGTCGACGCCCAAGGTAGCGAGACGATGCAACAGCACAATGGTGTGCATGATTGCTAACACACATGCGCGAGAGAGGGGCAACAACGAATTATAAGCGCCTGAGTGTTAGTCGTATGTGGTTGGCGGGTGGACATGGCAGATGGTGGAAAGAGGGCAAGGCGAAGAGGGAGTAGGTGCACACAGCAACGCAGCGTAGCCAAGCGACAACAAGGCAAAGGAGAATGGAGATAGAGAGGGGTCAGACGCTGCGTGACGCCACCGCAGAAAAAAATGCGGCCGCCTGCTGGGCTTTAGCGGTGGTGTCGAAATCACCGATAAAGACGACTTGGCAGCAAAGAGGCTCACCTGACTCTCGGCCGACCAGCGGCACGTACGGCGGCAACACCTCGCCGTAGTCCACCTTGCGCTCCACCGTCTGCCAGCGAAACTGAACCTCTTTGGCAGGGTACGAGCCACCACTGCCCTCGTCGTCCAGAGCGCTAAAGTAGCCCTTGCTGCGCCACACATTCTTGAGCAGTTGCCGTGCTGCGGGACTGAAGAGAGCCCGGCGCAGTAGCTGTGTCGAGAAGACCTTCCCTCTCAGCTCGAGTGTGAAAAGTCGCAAGCCCAGCTTCATCATCTCGCCCGCCTCCTCCTCAGCAGCGGCGTTGCCACCAAAAGTGCCGATCTTCTGCCCCGCGGCGGCGTACGCGCCCAGGAAGAAGGAGGCGACATTGTCAGCGGCGAAAAGACCCTGGCGGTAGACGAGCGAGTCGAAGGCGAAATACCCGTCATTCGTACAGTACACACGTACGTGCGGGTTCGACTCGCTGGCGAACTCCTTGATGCGCCGCACCCAGAGTCGCATCATCGTCGCGTCGATTCGGTCCGTGTACTCCCAATTATTGATGAGGACCACGTTGGCGCCTTTGATGGGATCGCCTTGCAGCACGTCCAGCGAGTTGAGCGCGACTTGATCACCTGTCGTAACCGAGAGCAAGGAGGACGCGGCGATGACCATCACCACCGCGTCGACCGCTACGCACACACGAAGCTCGGGGAGCGCATGCAGGGTGGCTACGATGGGGACGGGATCCGCAACGCCTGTGCACTCTACAAGTGAATACCCGCATCCCTGCGCGTGCGCGGACTGTAGCTCCGCAACGAGGTCGGAGAGCAGATTGCAGCACACGCACCCACCGGAGAGCGCCGCGACATCATTGCCACGAGCAGATGTGGAGTTCGTTGCGCCGGATGGCTGAAAGGCGTGAACGTCGATGTTATCACGACTGATATCGTTCACAATGATGCGCACCTTCTCCTCACGTGGGAGGGTGGGGAGAAGGCGCTGAAGGATAGTGGTCTTCCCAGAGCCCAAGAAGCCTACGAAGACGCACACTTTCAGGGTGTCGTGTATCATGGCTGCGGTATGGGGTGATGAAAGTGTTTAGCATCACTAAATAGCACACCGCACACACACACACACACACACACGAGCGAAAGAAGAACGAAAAGTTTGAGAATCCTGCACGACGATGAGCGCGGGGGATAAGCGAGAGACAGAGGAAGAGAGTGGTGGCATACGACGTAGTAATCGAGCTCGTCCTCTCGCGTCGCGCACGGCACACACACACACGCACACACACGCAAGAGGCGAAGGAGGTGGAGGACAGATCTACAAGAGCGCACCAGCATGGCACCCACCCACCCCCTCCCTCTGACTCTCCGTTTCCTCCATGTGCCTAAGTGTTTATGTGTATGTGTGTGTGTGTGTGTGTTTGTGTAGCAAGGAGACAGGACAAGACTAAGAGATCGGCATCAAGCTGTCTTCCCACCATGGCAGAAGTGCGGATCTCTTTCGCCAGAACGTACGTTTGAGTAAGACCGCGCGGCATCGGTGCACACGCCGTGCAGCGCAATAACGCGATGAGGGAGAGGTCGGTGACGGGAGGGGCACAAAGCTCATTCTACAACAGCGCGTGCTGCCACCGTACGTCGTCTCCCCATCGTCGTCGTCGGCCCCTGAGGGGGCCGCAGCATCGGCCCGTTGCAGTCCGCAGCGAGCCCGCGGTTTCATTTATGAGCGTACTACTGCTGTTTTCCTACAGTGGCTTACACACGCACGGAGAGAGTGAGACGGCACATCGGCCGACAAACTGCGAGAGGAGTTAGCGATGACAGCAAAACAGATACAGCGCATTGTCATGCGCCTGTGCAGAAACATGTGCACCACACGCGAGCATGCGAGCACGCACAATAACCCATTCATTCACGCATGCTTGCACACACACACACACACGTCCACTACGCATCCCCTCCTTTGCCTGTGGATTGTAACTCGTTAGATACGAAAGGATATCCGGAGAGGACGCATACGCACAGCCCCAATCTTCTTCCTACAAAGGTCTGACGGAGGGGGTGGGACAAGAGAGCGTGTCAAACAGAGGAAACGACTCTTCAGGTGCGCCTTAAGTGGGGCAGCTGCACCCTCTCTCTCTCTCTGCTACCCCTCCCCCTCCTCTCCTCCCCGCGTGCAGAGTCACGCACAGAGAGTGCACTAGTACGGGTTTTTGCGGTCCTCATCGTTGCGGCGGTAGCGGTACGGACGGTAGTTGAGGTTGTTCTCCACCAGCATGAGGTTGCGGTTGCGCTGGGAATACCAGGTCATGACCTGGTACATGGGCGTCCACCACGGCAGGTACCACGGCTTCAGCCAGTTCTCCTTGATGTGCAGCCACTTATCCACCACGTACTGGTGCTCCACGTACACAGAGAGGAACTTCAGGTTGGGGCGGAAGTGATCAACCGGGTTGGACCAGAAGTCGCTCGTCTCCGCCACCTCCAGAACAGGTTCACGCTCAAAGGACATGATAACGACTTTCAGTTGTCTTTTTCGTTATTACTTGCACCCCTTGTGCTTGTCAGTGTGATGAGGATCGGACAGCGATCGCTAAGCGGGCGAAAGAACTGCTCTGACGTGCGGAGTATGTCATGCGCAGACGCGTTTGTACGTGGTGAGGGGGGAAGCCGGCAATGGTTGAGGGGGGAGGAAGAGAGGAGCATGAATGGGCAGGAGCATGTGGGTATGGAAAAAAGGGCAGTAGTGTCGGGGGAACAGTGTCTCGCGTGTTTCCCTCATTTCTGATCAACATTTCGCAACTCTTTTCCGAGTCTTCCGCAACCACCTCGGAGGGCAGGGTCGGGGCCGCACGGTGACGGACTCTGGATGGCGCGCTTCACCACGGCAGCGGTCTCTCCGCCGCACTTCACGTGAGGTGATCACCATCCATGAGCGTAGCTGTACATCACGTATCCCTCCTCTGTTTTAGAGCACTGACAAAGGGGGAAAAAAATGCACGCACATGAACAAAGACACCGTGACAAGGAGAAAACGCCCACAGACGCACACGCACACACACGCACAGGCCCCCACACCCCTCAGGCAGCGACAGACGCATGAGGTGATGAAGAGAAGACGACAAAACAGAAGAAGGTGGACTTCATACAAGAGAGTCAAACAGACAACAAACAGAGCGCACCAAGAGCGACAGTCGCACACGCCCCCCACTGCCCCGCGACACACACAGAGGCACACACACAGACACACAGACATACACACACCCACACAGACATACACACACACATACACCCATACACACACACACACACGCACACACGCACACACACACATACACACACACAGACAGCGAGACGGGAACGCAAAAGAAAAAAAAGCGGCGAAGCGAGCGCACGTCATACAACGGCCATCCTCCCGAGAACGTACAGAAAATCAAAAAGAACACGCACACACGCACACACGCACACACGCACAGGCCCCCTCCCTCTTTCTCTCTCCCCCCACCCCCTCCCAACCTAGAGCAGAGAGAGAGAGAGAGGAGGGCCACAGGTGAAACCGAAGCACCGCCGCCGAGTTCTGCACGAGCGGCCAAAGGAAAAAGGAGCAAAGAAAGAGAAAGGAGAAAGAAGAAAGGGCGCGCACGGAGCGGCACACATACATACAGCTCGCACCGATGCATGTCGCAGAACGGCGGTGAAGCCGCCCGCGCAGCAGGGGCGTTGGTGGTGTTCTCCGCGCTTCTGCAGTGCACATGTCCTCCTCTCTCTCTCTCTCTCTCCCTGTCACTCTTGTTTTCACCTGTGGAGAGGAGAGCGTAAGTGCGAGGGGAGGGGAAGAGGCTTGCGGACGAAGAAATGTGGAAGGCAAGCCGCTCCGGCAAACACACACCGTGCAGGCTTGTACGTCACGAGCGTAACCCCCCACTCAGCTACACACACCCCTCCCCGATCCCCCTCTCGCACCACACACGCGCCTACGCGTACACAAGTGCAAAGGTATAAGGATGCCCGATGTACACGATGGAGCCTTTACATGAATTAGAGAAACGAAAAGAAAAACGCTGCGGAGCCCCCACGCAACTGCTCACGGCCTGCGCATGTTAGAGTTGATGGGGGCCGCAGGAAAGGTACCGCCGCTTGCACCGCCATTGCCGTACGCAATGGGGCTGGAGAAGTTGTGCGAGTTGCTATTCACCTGCGTCACCGTCTGCGCGCTGCTAGGAGTGACGGACGAAGCTGCGTCCTCGCTAAGGCCGTAGAGAACGCCGTTGTTGGCCACCGGTGCGGTGTTGCCAAAGCTATCACGCAGCAACTTGAAGTAGCAATGGCCCGTGAGGAGCGAATCGCTGCCGGCCTGATGCGCCGTGCCGAAGCGGCGCAGCTTCAGGCTCTCCGCTAAGTAGTCCAGTCCAAAGGAGTGGGACACCTCCGTGAAGCGCAAAAGATACTTGAGGTCAAACATGCTCGGGAAGAGAGCATGAAGGGTTTGCAGGAACTCCTCCTCTTTCTCCGGAAGATCCTTGTTGCACACCACCTTGATGAGGTACCCGAAGTCGTAGCCAGCGTGGAAGGCAAGCCAGCGCACGTTGGAGTTGAGCACCAACCCACTGGAGATGAGCAGTTCCGCAAAGTGCGTCACCTCGATCCCGAAGTCGTTGAAGTAGTCGAAGTTGATGCCACCATGCCGGAGAAGCTCAATGCTGTCTTGCGCGTAAACGTCCTCCTTGATGCTGAAGCGGAAGTTGAACTGCCAGGTGGAGCAGTGCTCCGGGACCTCGCCCTTGTCGTTCAGAAGGGTGATGCCGAGCTGAATGATCTTGAGGAGGTTCACGTTGCACCGCAGTGTTTGGTAGTAGAACTCGTGCGTCGTCTTGAAGCTGCCCACCGGCTTGGCCACCACGCCAGGGAATTCCGTGTCTAGCGACACGAACGGGTAGTCCTTGATGAGCGACCGGATCGTGGCGAACTCCTCCTCGAGGTTATCAGCCCAAACGTCGCGGATCATTGCGGACTTGCTAAGGGACGGAAGCCGCGTCTCCGGGTTCCATGCCGGCGTGTTCGCTGTCATTGTGTACGGCTGAGGGGTGTGCTTGGACGTCATCACTCTCGCTTGCGTTTCTCTGCGCCGCCGCTCCCTTCGCTGGACTCCTTCGTCAGCTGCAGTCGTCGTCACCAATGCAGACCCCCTCGACGCACAGGCACGAGGCGGCGCAAATACCCAATATGCCAACGAAATTAAAAAGGGCTTTGAGTTTGATGCAGGGCAGCGGGGCGCAAGATCGAGCTCGGTGGGCGGAAGAGAGAGAAGGGATGGAAAGGGATGGATGAGCAGGGCGAGGCGATGATCTCGAGACACCAGCAGAAGTGCAAAAGAGCAGCTGGCAAAACGAAAAGAACACAAGAACTCGCGTCGTGTGCGTGTCTCTGTACAGACGTGTGCCGTGTGGAAGCTGTGCCACGGGAATGGAGAGCAAGCAGGGAGCACGAGGAGAGCATCGGCAACAACGAAGGCATACACCCAAAAGGCAGAAAGACAAGGAGAGACAAAGAATGATGTCAAAAACGATGAGCATGATGCATTCCAACACATGTGCCCAAACCCATCCTGGCTGGCGAGTTTCCTATTCTTGTGGGTGAGTATACCAACCTGGTATCCCTCCACTTGCGCTCTCGATACCTCCTGGCGCTGGCAAAGCCATCCTTGAGAATTCTGTTGTTTTCAAGTCCCCATCGGCTAACCCTACGCACGGATAGGCAGACTTACGTAGCAGCTTCCCCCCTCCCCTCCTTACCTTTTCCGCCACCCGAAAGATCCCTGCTGCGATGTATAAGCAGTGGGATGGGGTGTAAGCAAGGGCTTACATCGACTCGATTCCTCGAGATCTGACGAGGGCGTAACGGGGTAGAGGGAAGATAGACGGTGTGTGACGCATGTAGCTGGGATGATGCAGAGAGTGCCTTGACTCACTCCTCATCACCTGGCCGTCGTGCAATCACTCCGCCCGCTGGCAGCCTTGTCGAAAGCATTCCAAAGAACAGGCACCTTCAACTACTGCAGCGCATCGGGGGGGGGGGAGGAGGGGTATGCGAGAGAGGGGAGGGAGAAAAAGGGGGAGTGAAAGGCGCCGAAACACTGACGGAATGGGGTGAGGGTGGGGGAGTGGGGGGTCGGCCAGCTCGATGGGAAGAGAAAAGGGTGAGGCGAGAAAGCGATGACGAGTAAGGCGAAGGGGGTAGCGGTAAAGCCAGCGGGTGTATCGGGCAGCCACACACACACACACACACGTGCGCACGGGGGGGGGAGGGGGGGGGTATGCGACGCGCACCGGCATGTGCTGTAGCACACAGCAGAGAAAAAGACCAAGATGGAAAAAGGGCGCGCGAGACGGGCTCTATCCCTCTCCCCTGTCGTCTACGCACGGCGGTTCAGAGAGCGTTCACACCCACGCATCCATATGCATCGGGATGGAGTGCAGAGGCTGTAGAAAGAGCTGCTTGGCAACGCGGCGCTCTTCTTGCGGCGCAGCCACCGATGCACACGCACGATACGCGAGCACGCCAGCCACCAAGAACGGGGGAGGGAGGGGGGAATGCGAAGGCAATAGGTTGATCTAAGAGGTCTCCTGTATACGCGCAGAAAGGCAGAGAGGGAGCGAGCAAAGACATCGGCGTGCGCGCACTTCCAGGAGTGTGAGGGATGGCGAGGAGGTGCCCTAAACAAGCGAACAGAAGGAGCAACAGTGAGATGCAAACTATACATCATGCGTGTGAGCACACGCACCAAGGCGGTAGACAAAACACAGAGACATGTCACAGAGGCAAAGGCGCGCCACAAGACCTCTCCTCCAGTCACAGACAGCGCATGACCAAAGTCTTAGTTGGGTGGCCGGGATTGGTGGCCGAACTTGCCAAGCACGCGGAAGGTCCACTGCATATCGTCCGTGTCCACCACGAGTGTGCCCTCGATTTGAGGGATGCGGGAGGAGGGGTGCACAGAGATCTGCACGTTGGTGGCCGTGGCGGCCCCTCGCTGTCCAGGCACAAACGGAAGCAGCACCCCGTGTGCGGGTGACACGGTAAAGTCCTTGGAGCTGTCAGCCGTGAAGTATGCGAAGAAGGTGGAGCGGTATGGAAACACGTTGTACAGGTCAAACGAGACCGAGGTGCTCTCCTTGTACTCGCCGTACAGCACAATAGTGTCGTCGACGGGCGCCGGGGTGGACTCCAGTTGCACTCGGTACTGCCACGCGCCGCCCTCCGCACTGCGCAGCACCACCCACCCTGACCCGACGAGCGGCCGCAGCGGGGCAAACTTGAGGTTCAGCTCGAACCCGTCGGGGTACGGGCTCGGCATGGTCACGCTGCATGACACACTCGCCGCCAAGGCAGCCGCGTAGGACTTCTGAGGGTCCACCTCGAAGACCACGGAGAAGGCGGAGGCGAGACCCGGCGTCAGCCCAGGTGCGTGAACGTACATGGTGTCGTCATACGGCGTGCGAGCAGCGCAGCGCAAACGCAGAGATGGTTGCGTCTGTCGGTACACGCAGCAGCCCTCGATCGGGTAGGTCCACGTGAAGTCATAGGTCTTGTCGCCGTGGCGCACCGCCGGACGAACCTCCACAACAGCGGCATGGCGCTTCACCAAAGAGGGTCTGAACGTCACAACCAGGGACACGGAGGTACCGGTCGCCACCACACCGGTCGGCACCGTGTGCAGGGCGAAGGCCGTCGTGTCTCCGCTCAGCTGCACCTCTATCGCGGTGTCTCGGTTCAGGACATTCGTGAAGGGCAGCAGCAGCGTGCTCGTCGCCCCGACCTCGCAAGTGCACGTCAGCGTCTCTTCTGTCAAGGGAGCCGTGCCCGCACCGACACATCTGTAGCGCCAGCATCCCAGTTCGGGGTTGCGCAGTGTCACCACTGCCGTCTGCTCGACACCAACGCAGCGTGGCGTGAAGACGAGCTCGACAACACTCTCCGAGTGTGCCGGCAGCACGACCCGCGGCTGGTGCACCCCAAAGCACGCCGCGTCCGTCGACTCCACCGTCAGGACCGAGCTCGCGTCACTTCGGTTGGGCAGGCGCACCTGCATCACCTGCGACTGGCCAATGGGGGTTGGCGGGAAGGACAGGGGCTCCGGCTCCGCCTCCGTCACCGTCATGTGCAGCTCATACCAAAACTCACCGGCAGCCTCGCTCACCAGGGAAAGTCGCCCCGTCGACTCGCCGGCTTGGGTCGGCACAAAGAGAAGGCTGTAGGTGGCGGCAGCTTTGGGTGCCAGCTGGAAGGTGTTCGCGCCGTACAGCCCTGCGCCGTATCGGTGGACCTTGAACATCAGCGCAGAATCGAGCGGGTTCGTCACTGAGACGTCCGCCACCATCGCCGTCCGAACGTTGGTGCGGAGCTCGACGAGGCCCTCCTTCTCCGGCGGGGCCACGTGCAGCTGCACCGCGTACCATACATACCGCCCACTCGAGCCCGTGAAGGTGACGCGGCCGGCGTAGTCGCCGCCGACAGTGGGGGACACCTTCACGGCAAAGCGGCGGCTCGACGCTCGCGGGATGACAAGCGATGGCGATTCGCCCTCGCAGCACGCCAAGTCCGTCTTCACAAAGTACGTCGCGTCCTGACCACATATGTTCGGCACCATCATCTCCAGTGTCTCGTGATCGCGCGCTCGGCAGTCCAGCGTCAGGATGCCCTCGGACAGCGGCGCCTCTGCGGTGCCCACGAGGGTGTAGGTGTGCTTCTGCCCAGTGGAGCCGTTCAGCAGCACGAGCGTCGCCGTCTCCTCTGCGCTGATCCACGGCGGGGCATACTTGATCGCGTACTCCTTTGACCGTCCACTCGGCACGCGAACGTCGTGCGGCCCGCTGAACTGTGCGGAGCCCTCGAACGTGGCAGTGAACAGCCAGTCCTCCGCGGCGCTGTAGTTGCACAGCGTGATTTGCTGCACGATAGTCTGGCGTGCCGGACACGAAAACCGTAGCTCTCTGCGGTCTCCTTTCGGCACGCACTCACCGGCGATCAGCAGGAGTCGCACATCGGCCTCCGATATCAGCAGTGCATAGGTGCGGTACACACCGACGCACTGCGGCTTGAACGTGAAGGTTATCGGCCACGTCGCTGCTGGAGCGGTGGATGCGAGACACGAGCTCTGACTGGGCAGGAAGAAGGGGTTAGGGCCCTCCATGCGCTCATTCACAAAGTGCACAGCGTAGCGAGCCCCGCTAAGCAGACGACTGACGTCGGTGTACTGGGTGCTGTGCGCGCGATCTTCGTAGAACTTTACACAGCGCTCGAGCGATGCGTTGCTGCTCTTGACGTTGAGTGTAGACGTGCAGCTCTCCCCAAGCTCCACACGCAGTGCCAGGTTCGTGTCGACCGGTTTGGGCCATCCGCTCGTCGCCTCCACAGCCCACGTGAACTCGCCCTCCCACTCTTCCCAGAAGGTCAGCACCAGACGGTACACGCCCCGTGAGAGGGGCGCGAACGAGAAGGGCAGCCGTGTCGGTTCCCCGCAGCGCAGCGAGAGGACCTCTGTGGAAACTGTGAAGGGGGCGTCGTGCTTGTGACGCCAGAAGGACGCGTCGTCACCACTCAGCCACGGCTCGGAAGCTTCGGGTGTCGATGCAGCGTCCGTCGTCTTCGCCGCATCCGGCAGACGCATCTGCGCCACTCGGAGACTCACCACGCAATCCTTGGAGAAGGGGTTCGTGATATGCAGCTCTGACTGAAGGCACTCGTACTGCGGTGTCTCCACGTACAGCGTCTGCAGCGGCTCCATCGTTGGTGTGGCCTTGAGCTGAAACACGAGCGGCACCCGCTCCGCTGGCGGCATCTGCGAGGAGCAGTCGACCAGCACACACTGTCCACTCACTGGTCGCCGCGTGCGCGGAAGGATCGACAGCGTCACCTGCGTCGAGCTGCGCGGCGCCACAGTCAGCTTGTCGGTGTTCGCACGGAAGAGCGGGGCATCTGGTAGGAGAACGCAATATTCGCGCGGCTCAGGGGACGTGTTTTCGACGGTGACTGTCTCCGTAAGCGTGGTGAGGGCTCTGCCGTGAAAGTGCACAGGAACGGCGTTAATGAACTTTGGCAGATACACGAAGAGGTGGGTAAGGAGGAGCACCAGCTGCGTCGCCGACGCCGATACGAAGGCGTCCGCAAGAGGAAGTCCTGTAACCCCCAAGGTTTGCAGAAGGTTCAAGAGAACCGTGGCATTACCCTCGCGGCTCTGTTGTGCGGCCGAGGCGATAGCCTCGCGCACCTGGTTCGCCAAAAATGGCACGTACGTCAGCACAACAATGATGAGCGCCTGCGCATCGCGTAGATCTTCGAAACGCCGCGGCGAGGTAGCGGATAGACTCTTGTGAAGGTCCGTGTTGCTGCCGGTCGCGAAGACCGCGATGCAGGCGGCCACCCAGCGCAGGAGTACCGACTCCTCCTCGCTGTAGATGCGACTTCGGCTTAGCGAACGTTTCGACAACGCCGAGGACGGCCAATCGCGCAGAGCCGGCGGCACCGGAGTAGCCGCTGTTACACGCACCTGCGGCACGTAGAAAAGCCTTAGACACTCGCGCAGCACGGCCACCCACGACGCAGTCGCGCGCCGCTGGAACACCGACTCCAGATCCTCACTTTCAGCGATGTCAGAGAGCTGCTCCAGCACGGATGGGGTGTACGCGGCCGCGTGCTCGACAAACGCGTCGAAGGGAAGCAAGAACGGCAGCTCCACATTGGTCAGGCACCCACCGCAGGAGCACACGTACTGGATGAGTGTGTGGAGGGTGCGCAGCTCCTTTGGCGTTGTGTTCGAAGAAGCGGAAGGTGTGGGGGTGCCGGCCGCCTCCAACGGCGGCTGTCGCCGCGTCCCGCGGCGCGTCGTCCCCGCCCCCGTCCCCTTGCGGCCATGGACCGTCGCCGTCGCAGCGGACCTAGCGCCGTTCCTTTTGCTCACACGCTTAGGGGTGGTCAAGGAAGACTCCAGAGCCTCGTTACGTCGAGGCCGCTTGCCGGTGAACTGATGTATCATGTCGCCAACAATCCCGCCGCGAGTCGCCTGAAGCGCCTCCACCACATCCTGCACAGGTGTGCGGCACACAAAAGCGTTCCACCACGCCGTCAGCCACGCTCGCTCCGCCTCCCATTGAACACTCTCCTCGATCATGTTTACCAGGTTGTGCTGGCCATCACGCGCACCATCCAAGGCAGCCGGGAAGGTGCACACTAGCGGTAGCTCCGCATCCACAACAGACTCGTGGTCTCTGGCCCAACGCTGTAGCACGTGCGAGGTGTCGTCGCCCTCGCCGGCGGCGGCTGCCGTGATGGTGGCGGGTGTAGTGCGAAGCATGTATGACAGGAAAGCCTCAGTGGTAATGACTGAGTTCACGGCGCTGCCGCTGATGGAAATGTCGATGTAGCCCCCAGCGTCCGTATGCAGGCGGATGGCAGAGCGCACCGAAATCGGCGTGGGACTGCAGAAGGTGAAAGTGACAGGGAGGGTGGACCGCAGCGCGGCACCCATGGAGTCGCCGTCGGGGAATGACACCCGCAGCGGCGGGTCGCAGGAGCCTGGATACTCAACGCGCACGGCGTCGTAGCCTTCGTTGTGGAGCAGCACCGTCGTCTCCACTGCGACACCGAGCGGCACAGCTGGGAACATCAGAGAGGTGCGGTCGCTGCGCACGCGCGGGTCGGTGGCTGAGGCGCTGATAGTGCAACACGCGCACGGCGCCCCTGTAGGGCTCTCCGCCTCCTCCGTCTTCAGGAGCGCGCACACCTGCAGCCGCCCAGCGCTCGTGGGCAGATACGTGATGGTAACAGCCTGCTCCTCCCCCACGCCCAGGACGCCGCGATGGGGCTCCAACAGGAAGCTTGGAGTTCCTTCCTCCGTCTCCAGCCGCCACGCGACCGGTCTCGGTCTCGTCAACGGCGGCGGCATCCTCAGATCCCCGTGTCGGACGAAGACCACTCGCGGCGGTGGGCGCTGGCCAACCACCACGTCGGGGAATGACACCGTCCTCGCGCTCAGCACAACCGGCGGCACCAACGCGGTGGCCTCCACAGTAAACGGCGGCAGCGGATGCACATCATCTGCGCCAAGTTGATGCCAGCGAACAGGGCAGCGCTGCACCGCAGCAGCACGCAGAGGGTTGAATGAAAGACGAAGTGTGTACTCCGACAACGACGGCACCACGACAGTTGAGGTGGCGACGCCGATCGACGTTTTGCGGTCGATGACAGTGAATGAGTGCAGAGACCGCACACGCGACATGAGACGCGAGCGCTTTGTGTCATCCAACGCCGCCAGTGACATTACGCTGTCCACTACGTCTTGCTGCCCCTCTTCCTCCAACACAGGCGAGTCCAGCGAGTAGTAGGTGCACGACTCTAGGTTGACTCGCACAGCCGCAGCCACGTCACCGCCATTGCGCAGCGTCACCGAGCGCGACTGCGGGTAGCCGACGTAGACGTCCCCGAAGTCCAGGTGCACCTCAGCCTGTTCCTTGCCATCCAGCTCCACAGACAGCGGTGGTGCCACAACGGTCGCCTCCACACGTGCCACCAGCGGACGCCGCATGCCAGAAACGTGGCACTCTACCATATGAGCCGCCGCACCTGCCACCGCATGCCGCACACGCACCGTGAGCTCCTCCGTCTCACCAACGCAGACGCGCCCCTGTGACGGCGACACCGTCAGCCATGCGGGCAACGCGCCAATGGAGAAGTACGCGTTCGTCCTGCCTTTGTTAGTGAGGGGGAGCGTCGCTACGGCGGGGACGCCGGCTGCGATGCGCCCCAAGGTCAGTGTGCTGGACACAGCAGCCGCATCCTTTGATGCCAGGGCCAGCGGAAGCGTCGTCAGAAGCGAAGACGCGCCCCACGCACACTTCGCCGGCGCCACGCTGCCAGTCAGCAGCAGCACCTTGTCCTCCGTCGCACCGACCACCTCCAGGCGAGCCTCGCAGGAGGCCTGCGATGTGCCGGCGGCAGGGCGGAAATAGCACGTAGCACCGCGTTGCTCGCTGGCGTTTAGTAGTCCAACCTGCGGCTCCACCTCGAACTCGCACGACGGCGCCGGGAGACGCCAGCGATACGCCACGGCGCAATTGCCCTTGTTCGTGAGTATCACCTGCGCCGTGCACACAGGCTCCTCAGCCTGCCCCGTCAGCGACAGTAGCACCTGCGTCTGCGAGAGGGTCACCTCTACTGGGACCACATCCGCCTGCACCGTGAAGCGCATGTAATGCTGCTGGTTCACAGTGACGCGCATTACCTGCTGGAAGACCTGAGCCGTGCCAGAGCGAATGTGCACGTCGAATTGCGCCATGCGCTGGGCCGGCACAACCTGGCTGGCAGGCTCCACCGTCACAGGCCCTTCCGCCTCGGTGGGCACGCCCACCTGGATGCTTGCCTTGGTACCGTTGTACACGAAGAGCGATGACACCGCATCAGCATGGATGGTGACGCGTCCGAAATTTAGCGACTTGGACGGCAGCACAACGTTGAGCACCTCCATCGGTGTCAACTCGCGCTTGCAGTCACGCCGCTCCTGCGGTGTTGTCGGGGCGGCACAGAAGCGCCGCTTTGCCAAAGAGTGCACATCGAACACAGGTGGCGCAACGTGGCCACTGCAGTAACTCTGCACCGCCGTATCTTCGGCCATCAGCACCGCCGCGGGCACCTGCTTGGGGAGTGAGGGCGGTGCCAGCCCCTCTGCCGGGATCATACCGAGATCCACCGCCGCTGGTACCGCGACCTCGTCTTCCGGTGCTGAAGGGCGAGCAGCCACCGGCGCCTCGGCGCCTTCGCGGTACAGCGGCGTGCCCCGCAGTTCCACCGCGCACGTCACCGTATCGTTAGCGGTCAGCGTGAGCGTCTCCACATAAGGCTCCAAGCGGCGCGGGCGGAACTCCAAGCGCAACGTGGCGCTTCCGCCAGCGGCCACTACGCCGCGCGCCGGTGTGACGGAGAAGTGCGGCGGGCACTGCAGTGCGTAGCGCATGGGAAGGTGGGTCACACCATTCGTGAGCGTCAGACTCGACTCTTTCGACCTCTTCAGGACGCAGGCACCAAAGTCGACGACGGAGGTAGAGAGACGGACGAGGGTCTCGCGCGACGTGCCCACCATCCGGAAGCTCTGCGTCTGCTCCGTCTCCACAAATAGCAAGGTGAAGAGAGCCTCGTACTTGTGAACCTCGGCGGTTTCAGCTGGCGCACTTCTCGGAGTGGTGTTCCAGCCGGTGCGACGCAACTTCAGCTGTGGTGTAAACAGCGCCTTGACGGTAAGGCGTCCCTGCGGCGGTAGCCGCCCTTGAGTGGGCACAAAGCGGAAAGGCACTGCTCCGCCTTCGGAGATGTCGTGCGCGGAGCGGATCGCAAAACTGATCGCCTGCGACCCGCCGTTCACCACCTCCAGCTGATGGCTCGCCTTGTTGCCGTCAAACGTCTCCGGAAACTCCACCGAGACCACATCCTCGTGCGTCTGCGGATCGAAAAGACGGCTCCGGCAGTCCACTACCTCCGCACTCACTTCCAGGAGAGTTGGCAGGCGCTGCCCGTTCATTTCCACTGGGATATGCCACGTGTGCCAACCAGGCGGCAGCGGCTTCAGCTCCAGCGTGACAGTCGTGCAGCCCTCTGCCGGCGCCGTGACAGCGGTGCTGCTCAGCACTACCCCGCACGCCGTACCGTCACCCCTCTCATCTCCCTCGTCCAGCACAAACGTGACAGCGGCATCCTTTCGGCCACGATTCACCAGCGTCAGCGTGCGCATAGGGCACCCCAGTTGCTGCTCCACCTTGCCGAAGTTCACTGTGGGAGGGAACTCTATCAGCGGCACGCGGCACGCCGTCAGCGGCACCTCGACGCGGCCGCCGTCGCTGCTGAGGATCACCAGCGCATCCGCGTAGTCCTGCGGAGCGTGGGTGGTGAACTCAATCTCCACGGTGTGGGCCAGTCCAGGTGCCACACGCACCGAGGCACCGTTGACGAGTCGAAAGGTGCCGGGGTGCCGCGCCGGCTTCACAAAGCGCAGTGTCAGTATCTCGTCTGTGCGGTTGCGCACCTCGAGCGGCATTACATAGGTGGTATCTACATCGTAGTTAATGAACTCTGCCGCCGGCGGCGTCACCTCCATCCGCGTCTTCGACGGCGGTGGTGCAGCAGCAGGCCTGTTCGATGAGGCGGGGCGGAAGGATTTGAGAGACGTCTTCGCCTCTCCGATGCTGCGAGCGCCTCGCAACGCAGCGCGCTGCGTTCGTGCAGAAAAGACTGGCATGAGAGCCTATGTTTCCTCGCCGTGGTCCCTCTGCGCAAACGCCTGCTTTTTCTCGACCACTTCGCCGCCTGCGAGGGCGCTGCCCGTGTGAATGGCAGACGAGGGAGAAGAGGGGTGGGGGAGGCAGAAAGATATCGATGGCGGGACTGACGGTGTGCGGTGGTGGAGAAAGAGCTGCACAACCGAGAGGAAAGGACCGGGCGGTGAAGATACGCCGCACCGCGTCTGTAGGCGAAGCAAAGCGAGGTGACAGCGAGGCGGCGGCGCGGCGCAGCGCTGTTGTCCGGGTGCTGTCTGTGTGATAACAACCGCCACCCCTCTTTCCCCTGCGAAGTCCGAGCCGCTACTCAAGACCGCGCAAGCATGAAGATAAGGGCAGCGTGCAGGTGCGGTGTTTGACACACACGCGCGCACACGTACACAACGAAGAAAAGACGGCCGAACGTCGAGAAAGGATAAGGCGTCAGGGCGACGGTAGAGAAACATGAAGGGGAAGGGCTCCTGTAAGCTGAAGAGAAGACAGTGAGGCGACGGGGCAGGAAGACGACGAGTGCAGCGTGTCTTCAAGTCGCGTATGGAAAGGAGGAAAGGGGAGTGATGGTTCTCTGCGAGGCTTCGCTCTTCAGCGGCGGCACAGAAGGGCAAGCGACAGAAGCAAAGAGAGAGCAGTGGTAGTCTGCACGGGTCTGGTCAGTACGCGCCCCTGCCACCTTCCCGCCTCACGCTCCCCCCCCCCACCCCAACCCCTCTCCCCACTCCCCTCCCATCGATGCCACGGCCATGTCTCTCGCATGTCTGCTGCACATGCGAGGCGGTTGGACCGCTGCGAAACCCGCCTTGACAGCACACACCCACATACGCATGCACACGCACATACAGCCATGTGCGCGTGCGGACTTTCTGCCCTTTCGATTTTTTGAAGGGGGTTCTGTTTAAGCGGCGCACACACGTATTCATCAGCCGCACCGCTCCCGTGTGCACGCGTCGGCCGGCCATACACAGACAGACGCGAAACTTCAGTCGTTGCACGAGCCGCAGAGAGAGACAGAGGCGTGTGTGTGATCCGGCGGACGAACGCCATCTTTAGTCGTCAAGTTAGAGCAAAGTTACTTCTTCTTTAGCGTGTCACTCCCCCAGTCGACAAGCCAACACGCACAAACACACCTCACCGACCTCTCTTGGAATACAACTAAATCGTGCTCTTCTTGGAGAAACCATCCTGCTATTCAATCGGACCACGCGTCCAGCGGGCTCTTCCTGCCCTTCCCCGTCCCTTCTGCGCATGTGTGCTGCGCGACCGGCGCCAGACGGAGACTTCGGTGTGCTGCAGGCCTTGATCCACGCGGGCCGCGTCCACACTCCTGCTCGAGGGCGGAGGCGGTGGGCGTCCGTCGTGCGGATAGTAAGGGGCAGTCGAGGCGTATGCTGCATGGGCCCGAGGAGGAAGTTGGCCAGCCTCAGGTTAGGGCCCGATGAGACCCTGCACCCGGCCTGTATGCCGTGCATCGCCCTCACTCGCCTCAAGCCGCTGCAATCCGTAACGTGTTATGGAGACTCTCCACATCGGAGTCTGGTGGGCTCGATGGTGTAACTTGGGGTGTTCTCGTCATCGTTCCGGCATCTGCGCTTCATCAGCTCACCTGGTCGGATGTACAAGACCCCGCATGTTCCGCACGTATATGCACTTTGGGGTTAATTGGTACGCATCTCTTCGCGCCTTTTCTGTCGACCACTCCTGCTCGGCTGACCTCTCCATGCCTTGCGTGAATGTGATCCGCCTTGTCAGCTGTCACTGGAAGTGTGCGCGCACAGTACTCCGATTCTTGCATCCGGGGGCCTGTTTCAGTTGGAGCGGAGGGCCAGGAAAAAGAACTTGGGGGACGCACTTTGGCGTGTGCTCCCACGGCGGCAGTGGTGGTAGTGGTGGTGTTCAGATGGACCTCTTGGGCAGCCGAGACACTTGCATGGGGTGGATCTGCACCTGCCGCGATGTGCTGATGGGGTGCGCCTCGCCATCGCGGAGAGCTGCCTCCTTCGTCAGGGTGTGCGGAGCGCCAACGTGGGCGGACATGACGCCCAGAGATGATGAGGCAGTGAGAGACCATTCAACGTAGGAGCGCATAAGGCTGATGCACTCGGCGATGGTCGCCTCGCACATCTGCTCTTCCTTACCATAAGGTTGAGCCGCCTCAACGTGGCGCCTACGAGTACCGCCGTAGATGAGAGAGACCGCCCTTGCAGCCACAGCGAACAGTAGACGGGCTGCACCGAGAGCCCCACTCGCCAGGGCAGCCTTCGCGGCGTCACAGACATCCGCAACATAGCGCTTCTTCTCCAGCTCTGATGTGAAAGGGCCGCTGCTACCGGTCGAAGCAAAGAAGGCCGCCGAGGCAGCGGCAAAGGCGGGGAGTCGCCACAGACCACCGGCTCGGAGCGTCGGCTTGTCGGCTAGAGTCGATGCGATGGCAAGGAGCAGACCATTCGGCATCGCTTCCGCGGACGGCCCACGGCGAAAGCGCAGCAGCTCCAGCACGGTGTAGGGATGCAGCGACCGCGCCACACCGCCGTAGCGGATACGTGCCAGCGCGTGCTGATGTCGGTCCGCGTCAAGCCGTTCACTGATGGCGCTCAAGATATCGTGCGTGAAGGCGGCGCCAGAGGTGGCGCTGCCGCTCTCGTGAACGTAAACGGTGTCGCGCACGACATCTGAAAAGACCGATGTGTGCCCCATGGCATACTCCAACACGGCGTCCTTGATTTGTGCGCTGCGCGATATAGATGCCGCAGCTGGCTGCAATGGCGTTGACAGCGTATGCGCAGACAGCGACGATCGTTCGCTCGCCGCGGCCTTGTGCGCGACGGTTTCCGCTGCTGATGACTCCTTTTGCATGCTTGCTTCCTGCTTCCTTGACAAGTCGCCGACCGCTGCGACAGATGCCCTGCCAGGAGAGCTGGCATTCGAAGTCCCTGTGAGCGTGGCAGCGGCCGACTCGCTCGTGGCACCCATGTGGCTGCGTTTCACAGAATACAGTGTGCAGCCTGCGAGCACGAAAACTCCACTTGCACCCGTGGCCATCGCCACCCGCGTGCTTGCACTTGTGCCCGTCAGCACCAGCTCACTCGGTAGGGCAGCTGTCACCTCCCGGAGAACGACCGAGGGACCAGTAGTAGTGTCGCACAGCCACACGTGCGCTCCGTCACTATCACAGCATATGTCGCTGGAGGCCCTCACCGCAGCAGGCGAGGCGCCGCTCACCGACGTGGCAAGCTCCTCGGGCGACATCCACTTCGACATTTCGCACCCTCTTGTGGGCTGGAGGAAAAACCCGGTCAGACGTGGGGTTCTATCCGCTTCGGAGAAGCACAGCATCAGCATTTCCTGCCTGCACCACCGCACAGCCCACTTGCAGACGCGAGTCGGAGCGGGATCAGAGGCAGGGGATGAGAAGAGCACGCCGGACATCGCGGTGCGACGCACCACGGCTGCAGACGCGGAGGATGGGCACACGATCGTGGCCACAAACATGCGATCCGATGTGAAGCACGCAACGCATATGCTCTTCTCTGCAGCCGCGGAGCGGCACACAGGCGAGACTATGTCCACTACCACCGCAGGTTGACTCACCCACCTCGGAAGCGCGCAGGTGCCTATCCGTGTGGCTATGCTCGTCGCTGTCGGGGACGAGTCCAGTGAGTAGAAAAGCACCCGCTTGAGCGTACGCACGGCAAGAATCGACTGGTAGAAGATGTGCAGGCTGACAATGTTCTCCGCCAAGTCAGAGATGATCTTGACGGAAGCGGCTTCAGGCGATGTCGCTGCGGTTGCACCGCTCTCGCCGGCTCGCTCAGCAAACACAGCGTAGCCTTGGCCCTTGCGCATGCACCAAAGAGCGCGCACGCGAGCAACAGGTGCACCTGGAGGCAACCATGGAACGAAACTGTCCGCATCATATGGGGATATGCATGTTGCCTCATCCACCTTGCTGTCGCCTCGATGTTGCACCAGGTACGCCGTCTTGCGGTCACAAGCCGCCACCACATCGCTGCAGATGTACAGCAAGTGTGTGTAATTCGCCGCCGGCAGCGTGGCGATGACTGCCATGGCTAATACAGAAACGCTGTCAGAGATGCGGGCAAAGACTTCCGTGCCGTTGTTTGGGCGGGGGTGTGGTGGTGGATGGGGCGGGGAAGGAGTCACCACGTGCAAGAGACGGAAAAAAATGAAACGAAAGGAGAAGCGTGGAAGGAAGGCTAAGCGTGGGTGAGTGTACTTCTCTGATGCGGCCTACCAATGCGCGTGGGTGCCCCTCCAGGCAAGGGAAAGTAAGAAAGACGAGATGCACCAGCGGTTTGGCGGGTCGGTAGAGCGCCGGTAAGCGACAATAAAGGCCACACACATACAGAATGAGAGCGGCACGTGGTGGGGAAGGGGAGGTGGTGCAGAAGAGTAGAGCAAAAGCAGGAAGAGTGTGGCGCATGTGTGATCTGCATGGATAAACCTGAGCTTTGAAAGATCGACGGCATGGAGCACGCGCACCGGCGAGGGCAGGAGGACTGGCTACAGATCGCGGGGGTGGTGAAGAGGAGGGGAAGCACACATGAAACAGATGTGTGTGTGTGTGTGTCTGTCTGTGCCTCATGGGCACAAGCTCACAAGCACCCTCCCCTGCCTCCCTTGTGAGATACGCCGATAGAACGGAGAGCGGGGGTGAGGACTGGCACACATGTGGATTTTCCACTCTCTTCTCCATGGCCCCGTCTCACCCACCCTCTATACACTGTCCTGTACTACCCCGACTCCTTCGGAGGCGCGGCGAGGCACGCGTGCGGAGGAGAAAAAGGGCCTGAGGTGCAGACCTAGGAACGAGAGCGTGGGTGTGCAAAGGAGGGGGGCTGGTGCCGCTTGCTCACAGCATACGCGCGCGCTCCACAGAAACGCTGACGCGCCCCTATGTGCTCGCCTTCGCACGTAAAGCGAGAGAAAGAGGCGAGCATGTGCGTGTGTGGCCCCACAAGGCAGTTTTGTACGCCGTAAGGGCTCATGAAGGAGAGAGAGAGAGAGAGAGTCAAGTCACACACACACACACATACGGGCATAGAAATGAGATGAGAAAAAAAGGGAGACGAGAGACGACACCCCGCAAACACATAGAAAGAACGAACCGAGAGAACAGAGGGCGGGGAGAGAAGTAAAGCGCAGAGCACGTGTGAAACCAACGAGATGGAAGGAAGAGGGAGGGGGGAGGAGGAGGGGCTAGCGAATGGCGTGAGCACACACATACGCACACGCACAGACGCCCGCATGAGCGAAAGAGAAGGAGCAGCAAAAAGAGAAGGAGGGAGGGGGCGCACAAGGCGATGATGATCGAAGAGATCGAAGCACAGCGTGGGGACGAGGAGGGAGGAGAACAGAGAGCAGGGTAGCATGCCCTCATACGCACAGCTGCAGATATGTGTGTACTCGCTTCTTCTATCGCCTCTGTCTGTTTTCCCCTTCACAAACGCACTTGTGGCAGCATCACCGCCCCCCCCCCCCTCAGAGAGGCCCTCTCTCCCCCGACACCCTCCTCCACTACCTTGCACCCTTGTTTGGCATCGCTTACCGGGTTTTTCGTTTTGTACGTGCGGTGGCACTGATGATGGCGGCGAGGCGCGAGTGCTGGCACCGTAAGAGAAAAGTTCCGCGACACGCGAAACGTGTGTCGCCAAGTCGACCCCGCACTCCGCGGCAGACGCGAGAGTGTGCGTGTGTGAGAGTGCGGAAGTCACACCGGTTGCACATTAGCCATCAGGTTCACTCGAAGAGCACAATAATGCGAAAGCAAAGAAAACACCCTCTCTCGTGGGAGATCCTTCCCCCTGCTAGTCGCGCCCCGCTTGCGTTCCGGCGCAGTCGGTTGGCCTCGCCGCCACCGCTGCGCGTCCTCTCCTGCCCGCTCCTCGCCGTTGTTTGGCACCCACCACCACACCGCAACACAAAGCGCAGTTTGGCGTACACACGGCAGCCTCTGCGGTGCTCTCGTTGACGTGGAGTGGAGAGAGGTGGAGGAAGACGAGAGAGCGGAAGGTGACGGACAACGAAGTGAAGTGGGGTACGTGGCGCGGCGGTGATGTGTGGTCTGCCTTCGGTCACGGAAGGGCACACGCACGCGCCACCCCTCATACACGGCAAAAGTGCGTCTCGCCTCTCTCCTGCCCATCGGCGCTCACGCACAGGTGTGTGTCTTCCCTCAGCCTTGTCAGAGAGGCAGGCAGCACGCCCACACGCACACCGAGCGAGAGGGAGACACACCTTGAAGCAGCGTGGAATAGTGCCACCGAAAACACTCCTTCACGTGCGTGTGCATATCCGCCTCAGAGGAGACACACGCACGCACGCGTACACAGGCTCCGACAGAAAGGGAAGAGGGGGAGAGGGACCGCCGGGCACAGAGGGAGGGAGGGAGGTGCACACACATACACACAAAACAGAAGAGATGAAGAGAGCACAAGATACAAAAGGGAGCTATAGAAGAGGAAGATGGAATACATCACTCACACGCACACGACAGAGGAGACGAAGAAAATGTGAAAGATAAAGCTAATAGGTTGGGGGACGGGAGGAGAGGAGGGGGAGAGAAAGGGGGAGAGAGGGGAGCGGGAGCATGGTGCGAGGGGGACGTGAGTGGCACAGACACAGAGAGAGAGAAACCATCACCGCGGCTACACCGCCCCACCCACTGGCGAGCGTGTATGGTTGTGCTCGTCGTACGGTTCATGCTCAAATAGAAAAAGGGAGAGAAGGCACACACGCACTCAAGCACCGACTCACTCACCGTACAGAGAGAAAGAGAGGAGCCGGCACTGGGGCACACACACACACACACACACTCAGGGGGGAGAAGAGAGATGATGCAACGCTGTGTGTGCGTGCGTGCTCAAGAACGTCTTTAAAGTCGAAGCACGCGTACGTGCGTGTCTTTGTCTTTCTACTACTCAGCTCTTCATCAAGGCCGTTATAAAAGGGGCATCCAAATCGAGTTGCGCTGCGCCCCTCCTCTCTTACCTCTCTGTGGTTCCCTTGCTACTGTATGCTATTGGTACGTGTGCGCATAGTACAGCTGTACTGCCCTGTGCATCAGCGAGCGTATATATCTGTAAGTGGGCAGTACCGGCAGTGCCCTGCATTCATATCAACCTTTCCTCTCCGTTTATGGGTAGGTCAGAGCGTGCAAAATTACAATGAGCGCGCCGCACCCGCCTCGGCAAATCGCATCGCGGCGAGGTAGCGGGGCAGGGTGAGATAGAGAGGGGTGTGTGTGCGTGGCAAGCGGAGCAGGGGGGAAGCGAATCCACAAACGCAGAGAACGAAGACAGTGCGAGGAGAGAAGCAGCCAATGGGAAAGGTCGAAGGAAGGAGGGGGCTGGGGTAGAATGCCGAGAGGGAGAGAGAGAGAGAGAGACCACGCTCCACAATAGCGCATGCGCCAACCCTCTCCACCCTACGTCTGACCAATCAATCATCCCCTCTTTCCCGAACCCCCCCCTCCCACGCTACCATGCTCTCCGTGTGGCAAAGCGCACAATGTTGGCTGTCCTTGATTCAGCTCTACGCGGTGCATCCTCGAATCGAAGCGAAGCACAAGAAACGCACGAGGCTGCACGCACAAGCACATCTTCCTGCCCTCCCTCCTCCTCCCCTCAACGACAGACCGAGACAAGGAGACGTGTGCGCGTCTCTACGCAAGAGGAAGGGAGAAGAAAGAGGTCCTTCTCAGCACCGATTCCAAAGGAGGGGCATCTGAAGAAGACGGTGACGGCTGTGGGGCCTCGACGGTCACGATGTTCGTGAGCTAGAGCACACACACATACACACAGGGGCACACACAAAGAAGGAGAGAGGAACACGTCTCGTTCCGTTATTGAGGGAAGGGCGAGGACACATACGAGTGAGAGTGAGGGAAAACACACACAACAGAACAAAACAATCATAAAGAAAAGCGGCCTTGGCGGTGTCGTGTCGCTCCTCGGCTGCCTTCGCACGCACGCAATAATAGGGAGAGGGAGGGAGGGAGAGTGGAAAGGAGAAGGGGAAGGGCTGGCAACAGCAGGGGAGGTAGGGAGATGCCGCCCGTCAGAGAGACGCTGGGGTTCCGATAAACGCCGCGGGGCGGGCCAAACGAAAAGGAGGAGGAAGAAAGGGAGGAGGAGGAGGCGGCAACGTCTGCCAGAATGCAATCAAGACGTCATTCTGAACGGAATGGAAAGAACTAAAGCATGCACGCGCATATGTGGACTCTTTCACACGCACACACACACACACACTCACGCTGTATGCCCCTTACCCCTGTGCCTCCCTCCCCTGACAGGCCATGACACCTCTCCTCGCCTCACGTTTCCCTGTGCTCCCCTCTGTTCTTTGCGTCAGCTATAAAACAAGGTTCTAACACACGCACGCGCATGTGCGCATGTACGCATGTACGCACTAGCAGAGAGAAACGGGGGAACGTGGTGTTCTTCCCGAGCATGCAGTAAGAAGGGCGGTGGCATTAAAGGCAAACGAGGGCAACCACCCCCCCATGATAGCGTCGTCCCCGTTATGCGCAAGCATACGCAGACGCAAACTCCCACGGACACAGATGGCGCGGGACATGACCGGCATCCAGAAGGTGGTGCAGGGCGGATATCGCCATTTACGCCAACACCAGCGTCTCCGCGCATTTCACGATCCGCTTGGACCACGCAGGGCTCTCTCTCTCCGCCTGCAGAAATTTCTTCAGTTCCGGCTGCAGCGTTCTCCCCACCGCCTCCATTTCCTCGCACACGTCGAAGGCGAGCTGCAGTGTCGCCTCCACCCCTGCGAGTGTTGCAGTGTCATCCTTGGGCATCTCCGCTGCCGCCACAAGGATGAGGCGAGTGAAGGGCTCCCAGAAGGCCTCCTGTGAGACTTTGTCGGCACTTTCCGACCCCAGCATTGCGTCGATTTCTTGATCGTACAGGGGCATCCCAAGCAGCACCGCGATCGCGGAAAGCTGGCGCGTGGCAGAGAGAGCCAGCAGTGTCGCGCGCTGCACCTCGCGTGTGTTGACGGTGTTTGTCGCCATGAGCCGCTCATTGACGGCGCACGTCGGTGTGGCGAGGCGCAACGGAGACGTGGAAATGGGCGTCATTACCATGTTCGTGCTGGTAACCGTTGCCGTGAGGTTCGACGCTTTCAGGCTGGAGACGGTGGACGCACCGACGGCGCTGCTCTCCTCAGCCTCCTTGTAGCCCAGCGGTGCCTCGAGGAACACAGGACGAGAGTCGGCGCTGCCGTTCATCATGGCCGGCGTGGCGCGCGTGGTAGGTCGAATAATGAGCTTCTCGAGGTCCATGTCCTCCTGCTCGTAGATGTCGGAGCTAGGCGGGGGCAGACCCTTCATCTCGTTCTCCAACTTGGGCAGCCCAGGCACGGAGAAAAACTCGCCCGCGGGGCTGTTCTGTCCGTAAACGACACATGTCAACGGGTCGCCGTAAACGCAGCCGGTGTCGATGCCGCAGGCATGCGCGTGCGCCTGGAAGCCGGCGTAGGCGTCATGGCCGAAGATGACCATCTCAGGCCCCTTCCACAGCTTTGCCCATGGCTCCCCCTCCACCCCCTTGGCGATTGCCTTGAACATGCCCGGCTTGTGCGGCACCATCTCCAGCCGGCGCAGGTGCATCACCTCCTCAACATTTTGATTCTCTACGGAGTGTTGGAGGTTCAGCCCGGCGTGCACGAGGAGGACGTTGTGGCGAGGAATTCGCACAATATGGGGCAGACCACGCAGGTAGTACTCACAGTCCTTTGGGAGTTTCTGGGCCAGTCGCTTTACCGGGTCGCGGAGGTCGTCAGGGGTGAAGGGGCGACGCCGCATACGAACGCAGCACCGCAGCAGGGTGTAGTCGTGGTTGCCTAGCACGCCGTACGCGCCAAGGCGCTGGCATGCGCGCACCGCGCCGATTGAGTCCGGCCCCTTGTTCACATAGTCGCCGATGATGAAGAGACAGTCCTTTCCTTTCACGTACTTGACCTTCTCGACCAGCTGCTCCAGCTGATCCACGCAGCCGTGCACGTCGCCAACGATGATGTACCGTCCCTCGCGCGGAATCTCTGGGGCCGCGCGGATAATGGGCTTGGTGGCGTCGAGGTTGTCTATCGCACCGAACGCGTCTACCAGAAACTTATTGGTCGGGTCTGTCGATTCCTTCTGTGACTTCGTCGAGGAGGGCGCCTGGTGTGCAGAGCGTGCGTTACTCGAAGTTGTCGCAGCCACCGCAGGGGCGGGTGATGCGGATGATGAAGACGCCGCTGCTCCTGCCGCTGCGGCGACGGCCTTCTCCTTGCGGCCCGCGGTCGCCTTGCCGTTCTTTGGCTCTTCGATAACAATGGCGCTCTTCAGCGCCGCTGTCGGCTCCACAAGCGGTGGCGGCGGCCGGGAGCCACCGGCAGCCTTGGTGAAGAACTCCATCACCTTCGGATTGAGCGACTCGGCCGCAGCAGGGATGGTCATAGCAGCCGGGGTCGCGGCGGACATGGCTGTGGCGACCTCCACAGAGCGCGGCTTTGGTACGGCGACGGTTGAGCTCGATGCTGCGGGCATAGACACCGTCCTTACCGCTGTCGGCGTCGAGGTGTGTGTCGAGCTGGCAGTGCCGTTGCTGGGCGACAGAGACGGGGAGTGAACAATTTGTGCGGCCAGCGACGAGAGAATGCTAGCGCCGCCAGTGTCGCGGTTGCCACCAGACGACTCACTCGTGGCGGCGCCGCTGTTCGCCAAGGAGCCTTTGTTTTGAGCGAGAAGTCGGTTGATCTTGTCAGTGACGGACGAAGTTGGTGACTCACCGTCCTTCTTCGCGTCTGCGCGTGGCGCGCGGTTGCCGCGGCGCTGCTGCTTTCCGTGCGTCCCGTTCAGCGCATCGATCGAGTGGCTCGGCAGTGCCGATACAGGAAAGCTCGAAGGACTCGTGGTGGGGGGGGTAGAACGGGAGCCGAAGGCGGAGAGCGTGGGAGGAGTGTTGCCGCTGCCGAGGCGGTTGCCGACGACGGAGCCGTCGCTGAGACGCAGCCCGCTCAGCTGACTCAGTAAATTACGGTTCTTGTCCTCCATGCTGAGTGGCACCAACGGTGCGTAGAAGCAGATGAAGGGGGGAGGCGTATTAAGGCGGTGGAGGGACGAAGAGACGCGAGTGCGCGGGGCCAAGCAAAACAACAAAATGTGTGGGCGCCAAAAGGAGAGAGAGAAGGCCGGCGAAATCAACGCGCAGGGAAGGGGGGGAGCGAAAAGAGAAAAGAGGAAAGTGACGTCCGCCACTTAAGAGAGACACATGCGCGCACGCCAAGCAAGATCACTCTCTCTCTCTCTCTCTCTCTCTCTCTCTCTGTGTGTGTGTGTGCGTGTGTGTGTGTGTGTGTAGCCGGCGTGCCCGTGGGAAAGTAGAACCACGCGCGTAAAAGCGGGTACAAGGGAGAGACAGAAAGGGAGGAATAGGAACGGGAGGGAGGGGGGGGGGAATGGGGTGGAGAGCAAACAACAGCAGCACCGGCGATGAACAGACAAACAAAGCGAGAGCGAGAGACGACAACAGCACAGAAAGGTCGGCGAAGGCAAGGGAGGAAAAGGAAAAACGACGCACGCAACGCACAGTCGACAGTGGGCACCGCACACACACGCACACACACGACAGAGAGAGAAGGAGGGGGGACAGCCACCACAAAAATGTGAACGAGAGGGAGAGAAGGAGTTCGGCGTAGACCCTCCACAACGACACAATGAAAAGAAACCGAACAAAACAAAAGGTGTAGGGGGAAGAGGCAGAGAAAGAAGAGAGATGGTGACTTGTGCAGAGGGAGAGAATTCAGATCCACACACACAGGCACACACACACACACAGGCACACACACACACACAGGCAGAGCAACAGGAGATGTGGAGAGGAAGAAAGCGCCCACAACAGGAACCCCGGGCAGACGACGAAGCCGAGGGCAGAGGAGGAAGAAGGAGGCGTATAGTGCGATCAGCCAACTCAACGAAACAGACAACAACCGGAAAACAAAAAAAAAAACAAGTGAAAGGAATAAAGAGAAGACAAGAGCGCACACGCCCCCTGCACAAAGTCCAACGAGACACCCACCGACACACCGAGACAGATGAAGGGAGGCAGGGCAATGACTCACTCAACAGGCACAAGCGCTACGACAGCAACCGCAGTGGTAAGACACTGCAACAACCTTGGCGACAAGAACGACGGGAAGAACAGCAAGACGAAACACAAAGAGTGAGTGAGAGGAAGAGAGACAAAGAGCCCGAGACACATACACGCACGCGCTTGCTTTTGCACACACACACACACACACAAACATAAATGGGAGTGAGTAGGATACTGATAATGATACTGGGGAAAGCGGAGAGGAGGGGAAGACCTCGAACTGCTGTGTGACCCTTTCTGCAGGTGCGCGCGCGCACACAGACACACACACGCACGCAGCCAATGCAGGCGGAGACAGACACACTCACGCACGCACACACACACACACACACACAAGAAGAGAGGGGAAGGGAAAGGAAGCAAGGAAAAAACGAAGAGCGCAAGAGGAGAAAAGCACAAAATTTTACGTCTTACAGAAAGCACACAGGCACGCACAAGCTTGGGGGGAGAGACAGACAGGGAGAGTGAGAGGTGGAGAAGTACACTGCTACTACTACTGCTGCTGCTGCTAAAAACTGTCTCGCGTCTCACTGGTGTGCCTGCCTCAGCGTACAGTCGCTTTTATGGAGACTTGCGTATCTCCACAAAACCCGCGTACACCAGCGCACGCGCACACACACACAATTACCGCCACTCAGTTTATAAGAGAAAAAGGAAAAAGATGACGAGGGAGGCACGGGGGGTGTAACGCAGTGGCTCCTTCTTCGCTCTCTTCAGCGTCTGGGTTGTTGGTTCTCTGTGGCGGTGTGTTGAGGATGATGGTGATGGAGAGAAAGAAAGAGAGAGAGAGAGAGAGAGAGAGAGGTTGTGTCCACTTTCTTCGTTTCCTTTTTGGGTTCTTCTCGAAAGAGAGGCTCGTTTTCGGTGCTGTGCGAAAGGGAAGAAGGTCAGACACAGCACAACAACGAAGAGAGAGCGACTCAGGCAAAGGCTAGCGGTGATGATGGCCGTGATGGCGGCCGTGACGGGACAGAAGGGAAGGGAGGGGGGCGATGAGGCGTGGTAAAGAAGGTAGCGCGTCGGGACGAAAAGAGTGAAGGGGGAGGAGGGTAGAGCAGAGGCTCGAATCGTGGTGTGGGAGAGCTGCTAAAGGGGAAGAGGGTGAACAAACCTAACGAGATGGCGTGTCCGATACTGCGCAGATCCAGTGGGGAGGGGGGAGAGCAGAGAGAGAGATGGAGGGATGAGGCAATGGGCACACAGGGGATGCACATAGAGCAGGGACGAGGGAGAGGGAGAGAATGTAAGCCGCACGACGGGGCGGTTTGCGCAATTCCTGGTTCCTGTTTGTCCCCTCGTCGCTTCGTTCGTGTTTGTGGGGCGCAGTGTGTGCGAGAAGGACGCAAGTTGTCCGCCTTGACAGCACAGCATCAGAGGCTTCGCGTCACGCTAGAGTGGAGCGGGGGGAGGGGGGGTCGGGGCGGGGAAAAGAGATGACTTTAGAGAGGTGATATGATCTGCGTGGCATCTATGAAAGCGTCTGCTCGTCACCCACAACGACATCAACGGCCAGCAACAACAAAGAGTTCGTGTGCAACGGGGGGACAAGGCTGAGGGAAGTGGATATGCGGTGAAAAGAAAGAAGAGGAAGGAGCACGGAGGAGAGAGCGCCTCTCACGTCGCACCAGAGAAAGATAGGTGGACCGCCCTCCTCTCTTCCATCATTCATGTTATCCCCTTTACCGGCACATCACAGAAGGTAACACATTCCTCAAGACAGGTTGAGTGCCTCCGCACAGTCGTCCACCGTGTACGCGCCGTTGTACTCCTCGGCCAGCAACGTCTGCACGACGTCATCGAGGGCGATGAACTTCCGGTGCGCGGCTGCCTCGTCACCTATCGACTCCCTCGTTGTGTTACCACTTCTGCTCCACCCATCGCGCACAACCTCACGCAGCATGAAGTACTCGTTCACGGCGTCCACAATGATGCAAGCCTGCTTCAACGCTCGCTGTATCCCCACTACCGGCTGCAGAGCGTGTGCGATGTGGAAAGGACGCAAGTGGTAGGTGTGCTGCAGACGTCCGGGAAAGGTTGGGTGCACAGTAGCGGAGAGATCGAGCGCGTAGGTGTCGGTGATGACCTGCTCCAGCCGCATCAGCGGATGCGCAATGCTGAAGGGCAGCTCGTACGCGCTGTACAGACTTCCATCGTGACACGGCAACAGCAGCAGACGCGCGGACCCGTCTTTGCGCTGACTCAGCGACTGCAGCGTGACGTGGCGGCCGTTGCACTGCAGCTGGAGGGGGAAGCGACGGTGGATCGCTTCAGCGCGGCGAATAAACCGCGCCTTCGTCGGCACTGACGGGAGACGCACCGCGTGAGTGAGAAAAGATTGCGGCCCGTCCGCGGAACCGATGTAGGCATCCTCGCGGTTGACATGGGGTGCCGTTCGCGGCTTTGTGGACGAGAAGGCAGCCACGAAGGAGGCGAACACTACCGACACGTCGCCCTCCAAGTCCGTCCGTACACACCGGTCGTACAGAGACGCCTGCGCAATGACACACGCGCCCAAGGATGGCTCACGAGCCTCAACGCGCATCTTCCACGACACCTTGCCGTACTCCTTCAACAACCTCGTCGCCGCCGCCGTGTAGGAGGGTGCAAGGGACTCGGTCGTGTCGTGCACAGGGTAAACCTGCAGGTAGACGTTCGTCTCGCCCAATGTGCACGCTGTCACCACCGGGTAGCACAGTACCACGGCGCTGACACACTCCGGGGCCGCCACGCAGTGCTGGAAGTACAGCGTGTGCCCCCGCAGGGCGAATAGGTGAATCCCGTAGTCGGCGGCGACTGTCACCAACACCTCCGACATCCCCAGCTCGCCGTGCTCGCCCGCGCGCGACGGCACAAGTTGCACGGACCCATCAATGGACACGTGCTCGTCTTGCGCGTCTGGCGGAGCTGGCACATCCTCAAGCGTCACACTAGAGACAACTCGCAGCGGGTTGCCGGTCACCACCTGCAGCTGCACCCCACCAGAGGATACATGAAGGGTGCACAAGAGAAACAACGGAGCAGCGTGTTGGCCAGCGGCGCGCGCCGAGGTTGGCACGGAGGCCATCCAGTGAGCTGTGCAGTCTTTCAGCACGACCGAGTCCAGCGTCATCAGTGTTGTCGTGCGCACAGTTGTGAGTCGCGTTGTGTGCTGAGCCTCAGCCCCCACCGTCACACACAACATCAAGTCTCCATTCGCGCCATCTGGCGAGCTCGCCACTTCGAGGAGCGTCTCACGCGCCTTCGCCTTCGTCTGTGACAGCCTGACTTGATGAGTGCATACGTAGCGAGTAGGCGCAGCAGACACCAGCGCATAGGCGCGGGTTCCAGGTGGCGTCGCGCCGGCAGCCCGCTGGTCGCGGCTGAAGACATGCCGGTCGAGGGCCAGCAGCGTCAGCTTGTCATGGTGTGCTACTAGGAGGTCGTACGCCAGGTTACCCGTGGCAGTGCCGCGTTCGAATAAAATCGCCTCGCGCCACGAAGACGCCCTCACCTGTACTGCATCGAGCGGCTCGAGGATGGCACGTACGGTGTACTCCAGTCGGGTGCTCCATGCCACGTCTGCCTCGCTGCTCTCGCGGTGTCGCCGCATCAGCGGCGGAGTTTGTGTGTCGGCCTCCTCGAGGGGGACAGAAAAGAAAAGCACGGCGCCATCTCGCGGCTGCAGCAGCGCCCCATCAAAGCCGTTCAGCGCATCACCGCCTGCGGCTCGCAGCAGCGGCACCGCTGCCGTTGCGGTAATCGAGACACCATTGCCGCCCCGCACGTTCTCTGCTGCAGCCCACGCGTGCAGCAGCGCCGGCATCCCTGCTGCCGCTACCGCCTCCGCCGCACATGTGTTGAGCGGCGCCGCCGTTAGAATAGACACCTCTCCACTGGCGTGAGTCGCCATCCAGCGAGTGTGCTCCCCGGCACGCGGCAGGGGCAGCAGTCGCTGCACCGGTGCGCCGGCGCCAAACGTCGGATGAACCGTGCACGCTGCCACGCACCGCCACGACGACTCAGGCGCGTACTGCAACTGCGCCATTGTCACCCCGCCCTCCCACCGTCCCATCACAACATGCATCGCCATATCCCCCTCGAGTGCCGTCACCGTGATACACGACCATGGCCCACAGGCCGCCTCCGCAATGCGAAGAATGCGAACGTCGGTCCCAGTCACAACTGCAAGGCGCTCGCACGCATCGTGCTTCGCAGCTGCGACGGCGCCAACGCACACGAGGCCGAGGATGGGCAACTCCGCGATGGCCGCGTGCGAGAAGACGCCTGGAAGCGTGTGCACAACACGCCCGACACACCAGCGTGTCGCCGTGCACTGCGCGAGTGTTGCGGCGCCGGCGCCAAACGCCAGCGTGGGCTCATCCATCGCGTAGGCCCACCCGTCCGCCGCAGTGGCACGCATGCCGCCCTCCTCCACGAGGAACAACTGCGAGGTGAACCTCGTGCTGGCCATGAGATACACACCAGGGGCGACGCCATCGCTGTCGCTGGCAGTGCTGCACCGCACACGTGCGGCGTGCAGGGCATCCGTCACCGCAGCGAGGGTGGCCGTCCCGCATACATGCAGCGGAACGCCGGGCTGAAGGTACCGCAGCACCCCCTTCGCAAAGCTTGCCACGAAGCCGTGCGGGGCTTCGCAGATGTCGGTCATGGGTCCATCGGCAGCCATGGCCGCCACCACTCGGCACTCCACGAGGTCGACTACGTACACGTCTTGAACCCCATCGGAGAAGATGGCATACCGTCCTGCACAGGGGTAAGCTGAAGTGTCAGCTCCAACGCTGCCGGGGCTGCTGAGGTGCGGGTCAGTGCCGATGAGGTCATCAGCTGGAAGCATGCGTCGGCAGTAGAAGGATGGAGGCAGCCCCGATACTGATACCCTGGGCCACCCTACCTTGGCCCTCTCTCCACCGGCGCTCCACCTGGAGCGCAGCGCCGACACGGAGAGCCGTGTCACGACGCCGCTGCTGAGAGCTACCCATACATCGTTGATAGCGTCACCGCTATGGGAACAAAGGAGCACCTGGCGCGGGTACGCCGCGTCGTGCACGAGCCCGTCGAGGACGAGGTGGTGTGCCGTCAGCGGAGTGTGGCGCCTCTGCAGGTGGTAGACCGCCGTATAAGAGTCGGTGCTCACCATCACGAGCAGCTGCCACTCTACCCCCCGCCGCCCGCTTCGCCGTGGCGCAACCACAGCGATAGCGCTCTTGTGCGGTGAGGCGTACCTGTCCTTGAGGGCGACAGTCCTGGAACCGAAGAGCGTCGGTGGTGCGTGGTGAACGGCGGTATTTCCCCCGGTGCCTCGCACGTTTGCGAAGCCTCCCAGTGGACTGCCGCAGTACTGCGCCGGTGATGGCATCAGCGGTGACGGGGCGGTGTGGGCCTCACGACGCAGCCACACATCGCTCACGCCGCAGTAGTCGTCCGTCGGGGACGAAGGTGACACCGAGGCATACCTCGCAGCGGCGCCTTGCGTCTCTGCGTCCTTGTGCAGGGCCAGCTCCCTCACCGAGTGGCTCGCAATGAGGTCCTCGTCAGGTATGCTGGCGAAGGGGGAGCATGACTGCCACAGTCGCTCAAGCCGCGCCTGATGGTCGGAGCTGCTCTCGCGTGGGCGTCGGGTGGCCACACTGCAGCTCTGGGTCGGGTAGTGGAACCCGGTGCCGGCGTAGGCACGCATGTAGTTGCCTGTATGCCAGCGGCAGGTGCGCAGCGTGTCCGCTGACAGGCGTCCCTTCTCACTTGGCGTGCAGGACGCCACCCACTTCATGCAGACAAGGAAGACGTGCTTCTCGGAGAAGCGGATGAAGACAGTGTCCATGCCCTCGTTGACGCCCATCTCCGGCGCCGGGAGAAGCTCGCCTGCGTCGGGGCACCACAGCCTCATGCGCCGCACCACGTACCAGTGATGTTCCTTGTTGTGCAACGGCGACGGCTGCCCATCTTCTCTGTATACACGGCATGCATCAGCCACACTTGCACGTTTGGCGGGAGGACTAGCAAGGTTGGCTTGGTAACGCACCAGTATGCACTCCTGGTCTCGCGTCCACACGATGAAGCACTGGTTCGCCAGCGCCAGCAACCCGGACACGCCACAGCCAACGTTGAAAACGTGGCCTCGTGGACAAAACTGCAGACTCAGTGCTGATGACAAGACGGATGAGTCGAGAACCGTGGCCGCGGAGGCGGGTGCGAGGTCAAACACATGGATCGACTCTGAAATAGCCGCCAGAACAACAGCTCTGTTGCCGCAGGGCGCTGGCGTCGCCGCATCCGACTCCAACCGCAAGACGCACAACGCTTTCACCGCGGTGGGTTCCACCAGTTTACGCACCGCCAGCATCGCCAAGGCGCCAGGAAGCGCGTGTCTGTGTGTGCGTGTGGCTGCGTGCGTCAAGTTATGAGGCCGCACGCCGTACAAGCCGGCAACGAGGGCAACGGAATTGAAAAGGCTGAATGAGCGAGCAAGCGACAAGACAGTGCACGGATGGAAGGCATGGAGAGAAAGAGATGTGTGTGTACACACACGCACACGCACGCAGTGCCGGGTGGAGAAGGGGGGTTGGTGTGCACAAGAAGACTTCTCACCACCACCAAGCAAGGAAAAACACGACAGTCGGTCGCGCGCGGCTACAATGAGAGCGCGTCCGTCCGTCGGTGTGTATCTGTGTGTGGGTATGTACACCCACGCTCCCGCAGTTGTAAGTGTGTGTGGAGGGGGGTGCGGAGCAGAGAAGGGCGGAGAGGCGAGTACCAGTCGTACCCGCTGTTCACACCACGGGAGGCGGCGGAGAGACATCGAGGAAGGCGTGCAAAGAAGGTAGAAGCAGGGTGGCGTCGTCAAGCACGCGGGAGAGGAAGCACAGAGCAGAGAGCAGGGCGGAAGGGAGAGAAGTGCCGCCCTCGTTACACACATATGAGCATACATATAGGGCGGTGCACATTTCCATGCACACCGACGCAAAGCCGCACGCATACACGCAGCAGCACCGGTGCTTCAAGAGTGCGTGAGGTGCGCGTGTGATATGGGATAGCATTGACCGAAGGGGGGGGGGGGGTTAACGCCTTGCGTTGCATCACAGTGAATACCCTCGGTTTCTTCGCTGTTTAGTGAAGTGGTACACGTTGCGCCTTACCCGTTTAGCGTAACACTGGACGAAAAGGAGAATAAGCGGCGAGGCGCCGAGGAGGGGAACAGTGAGAAGGACAGGGGCGTGTCACCGCCGTCTCACCTACACACACACACACACACACACCACCTCTCTCTGCAGGCGCACATTGGGCGCGCGCGTGCCTGGCTGAGTGGGTCGATAGCGAGAGCGGTACACCGCCCCTCACTCACGCTCATTTCTCTGTCTTGGCGCTCTTGCGTGCGTGCTCCCCCTCGTCCCCCGGGGTCGCAATAGCCTGGATGCCGTGACGCTGCTGTGCCCAGAGAAACTGGCTGCGCACCGCTTCCGTGCGCTTCGCATTGTGCGCCTCCATCGACTCCTTCATCTGCGACAGCAGCGCCTGCGTGAGCTTCGTGGCAATCTCCATGCATTGCTCCAGGTACGCGATTGACACATAGCAGCCATCTGCTTTCTCCAGCGAGCACACGTGACCCTCACCGTTCAGGGCCACCGACACCGTGCACGCGGCAGCGGTAGCCTCCTCTAACGACGGATCCACCACGACCTGCAGTGCGTCACTCGACCAGCCAAGCTCTTCCGCTTCACCGTCGCCCTCATCCGCGTTGGCGCCGGAGGAGGCACCGGCTCGAGGTGCATGTGCACTACGCAGCGTGGCCGCGCGCACCGCCAGCTGCACCTCCTGCGGATTGGCGCAGACAGCAAACGTGAAGGAGAGGGGGATGTGATGAAGCGGCAGCGGCACCGGGTCCCGTTCATGCGGGGGGTGTACAATCACGTCTTCGCCACGAATGGTGAGCTCGGGCCTGCGTACGTGCTGCAGGGCGGTCATCACGGCCCACTGCGCCACATCTTGCGCATTGCCATCATTGTTCACAATGATCACCTCTGCATCGATGCTCCACACGCGGCGGCCTGGGATGACGCAAAGGCTCTCCGTCTCCAGCACACTGCCGGAGAGCAGTCGCGTCAGGTACATGCTGATGCGCTTGATCTCCTTAGATTGGTCGAGAGGGTCGCGTTCGTTCAGCAGCTGGCGGGCATGCACCTCGAAGAAGCCGTGCTTTGGACGATACGGGGAGGGCTCTACAAGGTCGCAGCTGATGGTGGCCGTGGCGACGGTGTTGCCGCACTTGACCTGCACCACGTCACGGGAGAGCAGCGGGAAGTCTATCTCCACCACCCGCAGCTGATTCGCATCTCGTTGATCGGGACGGAGGCCTGCCTTCCACGCGGTCCGCGTGAACTCCAGATTGCGCTGCACAAGCGCGTCAGCCGGCACTGGTACTGCCGTGCGGTAAAGCATAGTAGCGGCTGCGAGCGGTGGGGTTGTGAGTGAGGTAAGTGTGTGCGTGTGTGTACCCTAGCTCGTACAAGAACAAGACGAGTGGCACCAAAGAGAGGAGCAATGTGTAAGAGAGACGTGGGAAGCACACGCAGCGATTCTGCCGCGGAGCACATGCAAAGAAAGGGAGGCGTAAGCTCGGTTTTCCACGCCGCAGGCGGGGCTGTTCGGCACCGGCTGTACGCCGCCACGATGGCGGCACAGGAGGTGGAGTGAGAAGAGATGGCGACGAACGCACATGCACGAAGTCGCGGTGCTTGTTTGAGGAGCCAAGCCTCTCCGCTCACATCTCTTTCACCATACACGCTCCTGCTAGCAGACGCGAACAACCACACACGGACGCATGCAGTGCGCCTCATACGGAAACACTCGAAAAGAGGGAAGGAAGCAGCGCACAGGCAACGCGTCATCTTTTCTGCTCATCACGTTGTGCGAAGAAAGGGACTTACACAAAGCCGTGTGTGGCCACCAGCGGGCTGTACGTCGAACCAGCGACTACGCCACGCACACTCGCCAAGCAGGCTGCGGCTTCACCGCGGCGCTCCGGCTGTGTTGCTACAAGCAACCTTCCCGGTACACTCACACAGAGATGCAAGGAGACACGGAAGAAAAACAGACAGTAAAGCCCAGCGCCACCGTGCCAGCGCAGACTTTTTCGATGCTTCGCAAGGTGCGCACCCTTCCTTTCGAGTGCGAAACACTATGGCCGCAGCACCAGCAGCAGCAGCAGTGACTCACCATCACAAGTCCAACGGATCATCGTTGTCATCCACAAAGGCGGCGACGGTGTAGTCGGTGTCCTCGTCTTCGTCAAACTGAAGCTGCATCGCCGCGGCAGCTGCCTTGGATGCACTTGGGCGTGTCGACAACGGATCTAAGCCGGTCGGCACGCCTAGTCTCTCAGCCTGCACCGTGGCGGTGGTGCCCGCACTCGACGGCGCCGCCCTGGAGCTATCACCCCCTGCTCCTCGCACGACCTCCTCACTGTTGATGCGGAAGTCGTGGTCTGCGTCGTAGACTGAGAGGTCAGGTACGCTCAGTGTCGCCAGTGTGGCTGACTTCCACGCGTCCGTCTCCGTCTCCTCCGCTTTGCTACCGTCGATCGATGCCGCCCCGGTGCGTGCGAGGAAAGACGCGTACTCGGCCTCGCTCAGCGCATCGGCGTCGTCGCCGTCGCCGTCGCCGGGAAGCGAGGCAAATGCAACGGCTTGTGAGGCTGCGAGACCGACCGGGTTCAGCGCTCGCCACGCAGCGTTGTCAGGCGATGACGTGGCACGGCGAGAGCTAGTCGCGTCGAAGGGGTTCCTCTTAGCTGCCGCCAGAAGCGGAAGGATGCCTTCCCCTATCACCATGCCGTCCGCCCCGAGTAGTCGCAGTGAGTTCTCGTCCTTCTCGAGGAGACGACGTTGCCTACCGTGATGTTTTTCTTCGATCGCCTCCCGCTCCTTTGCCACCTGCATCTTCTCCGGTTTTCGGGCGTGCTGGACGAGGCTGAAGTGCGACGCCATGAGCGTGCGCATAGCCAGCCGCACATCATTCTCCGTCAACCGATGCTCCTCCGCCGCGAACAGGTCAGCGGCGTTTTCGTCCTTGGAAGAAGCCGCGACCCCTGCCCTGCGACTGGGGCTAATCGACGTCGTGGGGGATCTCTTGCACTTGCGCTTGGCAGTCGAGGTCGACGCCGACGTACGGAAGGTGCGACTAGAAGCATGGCGCAGGTTGTGCAGCGTGCTCGAGCAGGTGAGCGAGAGCGACTGTCGGTGAAAGGGCGAGTGCGAAGTCATCCGCTGCGGGAAGGACCAAGTACAACCTACGAGCAGACGCAAGTCGATGCACATGCTCACACCGGTGCGCATACACACACGGCAGATGTTGTTCATAATAAGTGTTGCCTGTGGCTGTCGGCCCTCCACCTAAAAGCTGTCGAAGTTTGTGCGTTGAGCTGCACCGCAGCGTTTCTCCCTTCTTCGCCGCCGCCCACGGTGTGCTGCTGCGGTGGCAAAGACGTAGAGAGCCGGCGCGTGGGCGGGGGATGAGGAAAGAGCGACTGCCACGTGGCTCTGCGCGATCTGCTCTCAGATCAGAGGCGACAAGTTAAAAAGGGAGACTAACGATCGAAAACGCAGCCGACGATTCGACGCGCACAAGCACGCGTGTACATGTATGTGTTTGCACCGCAGCCTTCTGACAGCCTCAGCGCCCCTCCTCCTTTGAAACTGAGGGGAGACACGGTAGAGGATAAGCACGAGCGTGCGCGTGGGAGGAAGCGGGCAGCGCACCTACGCGTGTCTCGCATCGATGGGGCAGAGAGAGGGAAAAGGCGGACAAGGCCGCGCAAGACCGCGAGAGCGAGGAGAAAAGGGGGAAACGATAGCGATAGAGCAAAAAGACATGGGGAAATAGTGAGCGAGAGGCTTCACAGAACCCTGGCTTCGGTGTCTGCCGGTGAACAATCGTCGTTGACATCCTTGACCCCTTCCCGCATCGGGGGATACGCTCTCCCCCCCCCGATCCCTCCTCCCTTCCTCCAACATAGCTGAACTCGCAACCGAATCCCACCTCCTTGTCATATCGGTGCATGCGAAAGAAGTGGAGGGAGCAGGAACTGCGTGCTCAGCTGTGAAGAGGCAGAGCAGGGCGCGCTCGCGCCTCATAGTGCGGTGCTTGACTGGTGGTCAGTCCTTGGTATCCGAGCACCACGACAGCGGGGGCACTACTCGTTGTGTTCGCCTTCGTTCGGATGCAAGAGTGGTTTCTTATCATTTTTCCCGGGGCGGGTTGGGTACGCACGGGTCGCGCTGACACTTTGACACGCACATCAATGACACATACGCGTGAGCTGTCACACGCCGCCCCGACGCCACGCCATCCAGGATCGGACCACCGGCGTCAGTAGCCATGAATCGCTCTCACCCCCCACGTCGCAGGTGCCTGGCCCTTTCGCCACCAAAAAGTGGTTCGGCACCGGTAGGGGTGTGGGGCTGCTGGGCTCCCCCACGGGGCTGGTGCTGGGCCCTGTCATGCCACACACTGAAGTATTTCTCACCGTCATCAGGGCACAGAGTTGAAAAGAGAATGGAGAACAGATATGTGCACACACAAGTAAAATAGAAACGACGAAAAGTCCGAGACGGATCGGCACATGCATTTTCCGCCCTCCCCCTCCCCTCCCTTTTTTAGAGGGAGGCGTGGGGCTCAGTGAAGTGACGATCGCTTGTGCAGTCTCTTCCCTTGGCTTCCTGACGCTAACACACGAATTCGCCTTCGACGGAAGACACACACACAATACATGTCGTAGTCAAATGACCGAAACAAGAGAAAAAGGAAAAACCTCCCCCATGCCAATGTGCGTGCTTGCAGTTGGGTGGGCAGGGCCGCCTGCAATGCCTAATCCACGTACGCGTCTGTACAGGCGCCTTCGTGCGTGGCTGGCGTGCGGCTTCGGGGCTGTTGTTATTTTTGTTGTTGTTGTTTCTTTTTTTTTGGAGGGGGCGCTAGTTGGGCCCTGCGTCTGCCCTTTTTTTGTTGCCTGTACAGTGTGACGCACTCGATTCTCTTGTTTGATTTGATTTTTTTTTTCGTGCCCAACGCGGATGTTGTGTCCTCACCGACACCCGCTGCTGTTTAGCCGGATCGGCCGCTTCAACTTGGAGCACTCGCTCAAAGGAGCGAGCCTCTCAGGCGGAGGGAGGAGGAAAGAGAGGGAAGCGGTGGGTAGCGTGTCGACCATCGCCGAGACTCCCACTTCCATCACGGTCACCGCCCCCCCCCCGCAATGCCTTCACGACGTGCAGCACGAGCTCCACACACACGCAGAGCAGCAGCAGCAGCTAGCTACACGCCGTGGAGTGTGAAGGAAAAAGGCTGGTAGGGGAGTGACAACAGGAAATCAGTGAGGACGCCGCGCACAGGAGCAGTGCGTAGATCAGCAGAGAGAGAGGGGCAGCCAATGAAGGGCGTGGAAAAGTAAAACAGCAAAAGAAAAGAGCTCAAGCCCAGTTGCACACTCATGTGGCTTCCAAGTTAGCGGGAGGAAGGAGATGAAGGGGAGTGAAGCAAGCAGCGAGAGCGAAACACTGGCGCGGACTTTGAAAGGGAGAAAAAAAGGAAAAGATATATATATATATATATATATATATATATTGTTGTTCAGAACTCGAGATAATATTGAAGGCACGAGAAGGCGAGCGGGGGGAGGAAGCGAATCGAGATGCAGTGAGATGGAGTAGAGGGAATGGGGGCAAAAGAGACGGTGATGAAAAGATGAGCTGGGTGAAGCCCAGCAACAGTGGCTGGCGGTAGAAACCAACGCACCTTAACAGAGGCATACACGCAGGCGCACCAAAGCTCCCCCTTTCTCGACACCAGTGCGCACAAAAAAATCCATGTCACCAATGCCTCGCCGCGCCCCTGTCCCTCGGCCTTGAGATTGTCAAACAAAAGGTGCAGCTCTCGTCGCTCACAACTCTTCACTCCTTCTCTCCCTCGCTTCATCCACACTATCCCCTCTCCTTCGATCTCTGCGCCAGCTCCTTTACAGCTGAAACGGCGCGACATCTCCTGTGGAGGCTCATGTGGGGGTTGATCAGAGTTTCAGAAGAACTGTGAGAGCAAGTGAGAGCAAGTGAGAGCAAGACGGAGAGAGATGCGAAGGCAGGGAAGTGCCTACACACACGCACAGGCACCCACACATCCGGAGTCCGAGGACGCGAACAAACGAAAAAAAGAGCACACACACATACGCACACATATGCACAGCCGGAAAGCAAAGGCGAGAAAGAAAGAGAACAGAGGTGGTGGTGGTGGTGGTGGTGGAAGTATGTGCATAAAAAAGAGCAAAAGACGACTTAACGCACATGTCGATCAAGGGGCAAATACACATGAAGAAGGAGGGGGGATCAGAGAGCTTCCAGTAGAAAGGGTGGTGGACGTAGGCACCACAGTTCTGTCAGAGGCATGAAGAAGAGCCAGAAACGGAGGCACGGGAGTGTATGTCGAGTGTGCGCTCATGCCTGTGTGTGCGAATGCTCGAGTGACGACCAAGAAACCAGCTTTTTGTCAAGCGCGGAGGGGTAAGGTCACATGAGGGGTACAGATGAGTATACGCACACCAACGCAGGGATACCTAACGATGGTGAGCTCGAAACACAGGTGAGTGCAGAAAAGGGGGGGGCACGTGTGTAAAAAATATATACATTGGAAGCAGGAAGAGAGTGAGGGAGGGGGTGGTGCGCAAGAAGCTCACGAGTAGAGGAAGAGGCGCCTTTACAGGGCTGCAGTCAGCGAACTCAGACGACTCACAGGAAAGCAGGCCACGCTCACGCACTCGCCGATCCACAGCTGACGTGCACAGAAAGAAGGGAGGCGAGATCCGAAAGGGCGAAGCGGTGGAGAAAGAGAGAGAGAGAGAGAATGAAAAGACAAGTGAGAGAAGGTTAAAGAAGCACTAGTCACATGCTTGGTGAAAGGAAAAGGAGGGGAAGAAGGACACAATCGGAGCGAGAGAGAGAGAGAGAGAGGAGGATGAAACCATGGTAAAACACTCGAAAGGGAAAACACAAAGAAGGAAAAGGGGGTGTTGGTGGTCTTGACAGGGGAAGCTACACATAGGGGTTCGCGAAAGACAGAAAAGCACAGAGATACAAGGGAGAGAAACGCAACAAAAAAAAAAAACAAAGGAAAAACGCCAAAGCAGAAAGCAGGTCAAACAAAGCTGGAAAGACACCAACAAGGTGGGGTGTAGCCGGTGCACACACACACACACGCACACACGAGTTGAACCACATCGGCCCACCCCGAAGTCCTTTTACGGAGGTAAACAAATTTGCCAGGGAACGAACAACCGCAAGCACAAAAATCAATCCGAAGAAGTAACACGGAAGAAAATATAGAGGAACAGCATACACGCACACACATACGAAAACAACAAGCGCACATGTGTGGGTATGCAAGTACAGGGATCCTACACAAGAGAAGGGGGAGGTGATAGGAACTGGGGGAGAAGATGAGGGCAGAAGACGATCAAACAAACGGGAAAGCAAGAAAAAAAAGGTGAGCAGCTAGTGATGTCACAGGGGGAGGAGGAGGAGGAAGAGGGGGTATACAGCGCAGAAGAGGAAGACGTGAGGTAAGGGAAGGTGGATAGAGGAACATGAGAGACGGCGCCGCAAAAGTGAGCAACGTAAAAGTGGCCTGGGTTACCAACTGAGATAGGGGTGCACTCATTTCCGTTGCGGCATTGCTTCTGCGAGTCCCTCTATTTGTCTCTTCTAAAGGGGTTTTGAGAGCCCCTCGAGATAGAGAGAGAGAAGACATAGAAAGGAAGAAAGTGGGGGTGCGAAGGGCAGGACTACCCCTTGCTTGTCTTGACTTGCCTTTGTGTGTCCTTTGGTGGCCTTCCGACCTGGAGCACAAAAGTGAAAAGTGAACTAAAAGATGAAACATGGAGAACAGAAGCACACAAAAAGTAATTTACCAAACCGATTGTGAGCATGGTACGGGGTGTGCACGAGTACGCTGTTGCAGATGGAGGTGGAACATAGAGCAAGGCACTTACAGGCGCGCATATCTACATAGACGTACATACACGCGGGCGCACCTATTCTATAGGTGAAAGCTTGTGTGAGCATGGGTACGCTGGGAGTGTTAGCACCCATGGAGTTGCGCCGCGGACGCGACAACCTAGACGCAGGCTGATATCTCGCACAGGTGTAGAAAACGGAGAGATGCAGGAGAAAAAAGGAGCGCCCTAGAAAGAAGACCCGCAAGAGCGACACGAGCCCGTCATGGGTGAATGTGACTCTGCGAGACGGCGCTCCCACTTCTTTCACAGAAGCGTCAACGCAGCGCGGCAGTCCTCCACAGGAAGCTACATGAGGGAGCACGCACGTATGCAAGGGGGGAAGGCGTAGGATGCACACGTGCCTCGCCGAAGCCGGAAGCCCGGATGCGCAGAGGAAGAAAACGACGCAAGCTACACCATCTTTTACTGAGGCTCTGCATTTCTGACAGCCTTTGAAAACCTGCGCTGGCGTCGTGCTCCGTCTCTGTGAAAGCCTAGGACCGCCTGTGGGTCGATCACGTGACCACGGAGAGTGCCGCTGACTTGTGACATGCCCGCCACAGTGGTCTCAGCAGAAAAGATGCAGTCGCTAAAGGAGATGTTACAGAAGCTGTTGGTTGCTGCATCAACGGCAGTCCAAGACAACTCCTTGCTGACGGGGGTCTTGTGGCTGGCTCGCAGTGAAGGGCTCGCCGCCAAACTCGTTACGTCATCCTGAGAGCCGAAGAAGGCAAGCACATCCGCCTGCGATGCAGCCTCGCTCCACAGCGTCGCCGACGCGTCCGCATCTTTTGGCTTCAGTGACGTCTTCGTCTGCGAAACGTGGTGATTCTGTAGCCGATGCGCCGGCGGTGACCTCTGCCCATACCGAAGCAGCCGGTCAGCAAACACGCGGTTCACGCAAAACGGCGACGTGGTGATCTCCGTCCGCGGCTGCACATGTACATTCTGCGCTGGTGGATGGAGAACCGGATTCGTTGTCTCTACCACACTCGCCTCAAGCATACGCGTCGTCTCACTCGGGGTACTCGTTCGACGAGACATGTGCACGCAGGTGGTCGAACGCCTGAGTGTGCCCTGGGGAGACGGCATCAGACGCCTTGGAGGGGTGCAGGTGGCATCCACAGGCACCAGCATGCGCTGCGGCTCTGCCGTATCGGCCAGAGGCTTCTCTGCGAGCAGTTGAGGTGGACGCGAGAACCCCACAATTAGCTGCTCCACTGTGCGGTGTGTCTCAGAGGGCAGTGACTCTGGAAGTACTCTTTTCCGGGCAGCGCAGGGCATGGGGTACAGCCTAGTCATATTATAGTAGCTGCGTGCCGAGGTGACTTCATCGGACGCACCCCGCGGGTTTGCCGACTGCTCAAACGCGTTTGACGTCGCGCCAGTGAACAGGCCATGATCCTTCATTGTCAGTCTCCGACGCAGAGTACGGGGAGGGACGAAGAGACCGGCACACGAAAAAGACCGAAAAGGGAAAGCGGGCGGTGGCGCGGCTTCCAGGAGAGGCCAGCACAGCAAAAAAAAAAAAAACGCAGACAGCCAACCAATAACGATCAAACGGAGAACGCAGATGGCACCCGGCAAACCCGTCAAGGACACACCACGGGAGGCACACACACACACACACACACGTGCACCCACACAAGGATGAAGGCACACGCAAAGGAGGTGGAGGAGGGGGGGGGAGGGGGCAGAAAAAGGCGAGAAAACAGAAGAAGCGCCTGCACGAAAGAAACAGAGCGCGGTTAGGTGCGAGCTCCGGTCAAAGACGGAAGAAACCACAAAAGTCAGATAAGCCACAACAAGCGAAGATAAATTTGCGATGGAATTGAACAAAAATAAAAGGCAAGAGTCTCTCCCTCAGTGTTATTGCTTTCCGTCAGTGCGTGGGGTGCAGAAAGAGGAGAGGACAGGTGTGAGTCGCACCTGTTGGTTTGCCTGTGCTTTGCGCCTGACACCACCGTTTGCTTGTGTGCCAGATGGAGACTTGTGTCCGCCCTCTTCTCGCCTTTGGCCGTCTTCAACTCGTGCCCTGTCTCCGGTGTGAGTATGGAGAGTGCACAGAGAGATTGTCGTTGGACGAAGAGGAAGAGGGCGGTGGCGTGAAAGAGAAGTGGCCACGCACGCAACAACAAGCTCCGAAACTCGAATACAGCCAAAACAAAAAGCTAAAACAGAGCCGAAAGAGCGCAGAAAAAAAAATACGGGTACAAACACACGAAAGTGGAAGAGCAAGACAAATGCGAAACAAGGAAAAGCAAGAGGTGTGGAAGATGAGGCAAACAGGTTTGTATATCCTGCTTCGATTGCAGGGAAGATGACCCCTTCAGTTTTACAGGTAGTCCCTCGAACACCTGCGCGCCACTTGGGGAGGGAGTGCCTGCAAATGTCTGCACCGCTGCGATGCCTATACGTGACTGCGGACACGTGGGAGAAGTGGGTAATGACGCAGGTGCAACTCTCCTTACGCACTGACACTCGCAGAGAGGGGCTGCAGGGGGGACCAAAGGGGGGATGTGTGCAGCACCAAAGAAAAAAAGGTAGTGGCGGGGTAGAGGCGAAAAAAAAGGTGGCTGGGGCCTGCACGCGTGGTCACTGCACGAGGCACACACAAGAAACCAAAAGAACACCTCAAGCTCACGACGTGGATGAAAGTGTGAGTGCTGTGGAAAAGGGGGAGTGAGAGGTGGTGGAGCAGTGAGAAACAGCGTGGACAACGCAAGCCGCCTCAAAAGTTACAGCCGAGGAGCTTAGAAAATGCACGTGGGCTATGCGTCAGGACTCTACAGCACAGCGCACCCGCGTCCTTGAGCACACTCTGCTAATCCCCTCTCCTACTCTGCTTCTTTTGGTATTGGCCTGTACCCAGGCACTTGTTCAGCTCTGCGGGGCTGCCTCGTGCGCTTCGTGTGGGTGGCTCTGGGCCTTTCACTTCCTACTCGTTCAAAGTATCGAAGATGCGTAGACACAGACGCAGAAACGCACCCACACGTCACAGCCCCCTCCTTCCTCTTTCCCCAGCGAGCCCTATTCAGTCGGAACCCGTTTTCTTCTCTGGGCAGATTTGATCGTGAGATTAGGTTGCGGCACGCTATTCGAGCTTGCACACGTAGAAGCACGCACAGGTAGGGTAGAGCTAATGGACTGAGGTCTGGACGAAGGAAAACGAGAAAAACGCTTGAAAAACGGGAGTTGGACCAGGAGACACGGAAAGACAAGTCGGGAGTAGCGGCGGCTGAAGCGACAGGGTGGTGCGAAGGGGGAGGTTGTGGAACGACAAACAAACAGAATCGAGAGAGGGAGGGGCAAGAGGAAGCTCAAGGCAAAACGAAAAAAAAAGTACTTCAGGACCAATACAAAAGAAACACAAAGAGGAAAAGGAAGCACATCCATGAAACGAGAGAGCAGAAGAGATTCGCGTGTTGAGGAGGAGCGGAGAAGGCGAGAAAAAAAAGAGGGAAAGGGGAGGAGGGGAAAAGAGAGGGGACGAAAAGAACACCGGCGTAGCAAGAAAAACAAAACCACTGGAAAAACAAAAGAAAATGGAAAAGGGGGAAGGGGAGTTTCGTGTACGTTTGTTCGTTTGTGTGTGTGTGTGTGTGTTTGCATTCGTTTTCGTTGTTTGTTTGGCCGGTCCTCTCCCGCCTCTTGCCCCCCCACCACCACCACCACCACGAAAAAAAAGACGCTGATGCAGTTTCTCGCACACACACACACACACACGCGGCGGAGCGAGCAAAGGACGTCCGGACAACAACAAAACAAAAGGATAAGATGATGAAGAGAGGACACCGATGGCGGCACTTCTCCCTCTTTATGTGTGCTCACAAGCGCATAGACCCATTCTGTGCACAACTCTCGGTTCTTTGCGCCTCTACACAACCTGTATAAAAAGAGAGTAGCAAGGTGCAGAGAGAAAAAGAGAGGGCGTTCTGAGGGCTGCGGTCGACTTGTTCCTTGTTTCCCCTTTTCTTTCCTGCTTGCTTGCCTTTCCACTGGGTATACTGTGGACGTTGAGTGATGCGCGTGTGTATGTGTGTGTGTGTGTATGTGTATGTGTCCCGGTGGAGTAGCTGTGAAAGAAGGAGAGGCTACAGTCAGAGAAGACGGCGTAGAGTGATGAGGGAAACGAGAGAGTAGGTGGAGTGCACCGGTGCAGACTGAGAGAGAAACACAGGCACTAAACGAGCGGCAATCATCATGCAGACACATGCCTCCGCGGACGAGGAGAAAGCAGGGGTGCGCAACATCGTGGGTGGAAGGAGACACAAAGCTTTCCACAACCTGACGCGCTTTACGATCCCCTCTGCTTAGTCCGATGCCACCTGGATGGCTGCACTACGGCATCACAACATGACCAACACCGCCTAAACTATGCTCAGCAAGCACGGCCTTCGCATGCTGCCGGTGGCTCAGTCAGGGTTGCGGCGTCATTCCACGGTGCAGAATCTGTGCTCTCGGCCGTTCCAACAAAAACCGTCACCACGGCTGCTCCTTCAGAATTTCGTTCTTTTTTTTTTTCAAAGTAAAATCACGAAACAAGCGAAGTCAGGGTATGGCCTTACTTTTTCGCCTTGCGCGCAGCGATCGCCTTCTGCATGCGCCTCTTAGCGCCCTCGGTCGAGTCCATCTTTGCGGCCTTCTTCAGCATCTTCTTCAGCGCAACCTTGTGCCACGACACGGGCGTCTTCGCGTCCTTCTCGTCGAACACCTTGCGCGCCCAGTGCGCGCGAGAACGGCGCGCAACGCGCAGCTGGTAGCGCTCGAAGTCCGTCGACACAGCGCACGCCTTCTTCGCCTCCACGCGCGCAGCAGTGCGCGTCTTCGCGTACTTCTCCAGCGCCTTCGACGAGGCCAGCGCATCCTTCAGCGCCTTCGCGCTGCAGTTGCGGCTGACGCTCACGCAGTACTTCAGCGGCTCCACGTTCTTCAGGTTCTGCACGTGGCGCCACATCTTCGCGTCCTCCGGGTTCTCTACCAGCACGCGGTTCGCGTCAACAATGTCGACAATCACACCAACGCGATCCTGGCGGGGGCCGCGCAGGATGCGCACCAGGCGGCCCGCGCAGATGTAGTGGGACTTGACCATTATGCACAATGCGATACCCTACGCACAACAAGACAGCAACGGCGAGAGCGGGGCAGCGTATGCATCAGTGTGTGTGTTTGTGTGAGTGGGGAGGGGAAGCGCAGAGGGGGAGAGGGAAATAGAGCGAGGCGGGAGAGGGGTGACAGGGCGAGGCGGCAGAGCACTGGGCGAGTCGACGCAAAGGAGGCGGCAGCGAAGCATCAGCTGAAGCGCCTGCTGACGTCGACACGGAGAAGCAGGCACACTACCACATGCGCTGAGGTAGGGCTAGCACGGCGCACCGTTGCACAATGGCACCCATGGTGGAGAAACAAAGTAGAGCGAGGGAGAGAGTGGTGCTCATGATTGTCAAGGTGTCGCAGTGGAGTAACTCGGACAAACAAAACGAAGAGCGAGGAACAAAGCAATGCAACGTCACGGCGCAGCGGCACGCCTCCATTGTCAGCGCAGCTCCGAGAACATCACGTTGACGTCCTTCATTAACAGGGATGACGAGTTCAGCTGATCGTACAAGGAGTACGTCTCGTACACATAGAAAGCGACGCTCAGCGGGTTCTGTGTGTATAGGCGCTGCATGCTGGGGAGGGAGATGAGGCCGGCGCCGATCGGCGTCTCGTCCCCGTCGCGGGGCCGCACCTCGGTCAGATTGAGGCGAACAAATTGCCGCGACGTCGCTCCTGGCCACTTCCGCAGGACCAGCTGTTCCGCCCATCGCAGGCTGCCGCTGGCGCTATGGTAGCTGGGGAGAGTTTCACCATGCACAATCTGCCACCCGCGCTGATCCAGCAGCGTCACACTCACTTGGAAGGATGGAGACAGGCCGGTAGTGGCCTCGTACACCATGGGAAACCCGCGAATCAGCCCGAGAGCGATGGTGCACAAACACGTCTTCTGTGAGAGATTCAGCAGCGGCCCCCGCGACGGGAATGGGTTTCTGACGTGGCTGTCGCGCACAACGAAGGAGGCGTTCGTATCAAAGCCGAATGGAGATGTCAAGTCGCTGACAGCGCTGAGGTCCATACTTTCCGCTCTGCTCAGCGCGGAGGCACTGGTGCCTGACTTCTGCGACGACAGGCGATGCGGCGATTGCCGTTGCTGATGATGGTCAGTTCCGTAAAGCTTGCCCATTGTCACTGGCACGCCATTCGCTCGCACCAGCACATGCTCACCCTTGTCTTTGTCGAACGCCACGATCATGCCCTCTGTTTGGTTGATGGGGGCGCTGCGACTAATAAAGCGGTACACTGGAAGAACGGCATGGATGAGGGGTAGCTCCTGCGACGGCAGCATTTGTCGATTTGTGATACACGTGGTGTTCACCCAGTAGTGGAAGGGCAGGTCTGTGTTGCCTGGCGTCTGTGGGACCTGATTGTGAACCTTTATGAGAACCGGTGCCGACGGCTTCTGTGAGCCGTTCACCCTGAGTTGCATTTCCAGCGTCTTCATGCAGGCTCGGTTAGTAAGATTCCAGGTAGCACTGAAGTACACGCGCTGCTGCGGCCGCACTGTAATCACCTGCGACGGCTCCGTGGCAATGTAGCTGGCAGCCGAGTGCAACGGAACCAGCTGCATAGCCAGGGAGCTGAACTCTGTCATGTTCATCGCGCACAGCACGTTGGAGACAATATACTCACCCGTCCCCGTGAGAAAGAAAGACGGGTAGTAAAAGTCCGCAGTGGATACTCGCACGGTCCCGTAGTTGTACTCTAGCGGGGTGAAGTTGAGATCGGGTGGCTCGTGGAGCAGGCTGCTGCGGATCTCCACCTCTGCCACCGCATGCACTGTGAAGGCGTCAATCGAGGTGTGAGTCGGCAGCACATGAACGGTGAACTTGGTGTACTGGCGGCTCTCCGCCAGCATCGACTGCGCGTTGATTATACCAAGCCCCAGCACACTTTTCTTGCCATGCCGGAGCACGCCAACCTCGATCATCAGCACAGGATCATCATCCAGCGGCACATATATAATATTGCCCTCTCGCCATTCAATCCCGCTCCACGACTGCTGCTGCGACTGCTGTGGATTACCAAACACCAGCTTCTTCGACAGGGTGCTGCCATGTTCCTTGAATTTGTTACTAACGGACACGAAGAGGGGTTTGCCGCCACCCCACTGCTGCTTCGCCCGCGAAGACCACTGCGAGCTGTCTTCGGCTGTGTCAACCAGAACGAGACGCCACACCAGAAGCTTGAACGTCTCCTCCACAGCGTCGGCGGTGTGTGGGGCAACCGTGGCATCGAGGGTGCCGGACGACGCAGCGGCGGCCCTCGAGGAAGATGCGGATACAGACATAGCACCGCGAGGGCAATCTACTTGCGCGACTAAGGTGTGGGGCTTCTGTCCTACTGCGCAGTCCTCCCCAACGGATGAGCCGAGGGAGTTCGGAAAAGGAGCGACAGTGTGCTATCGAAGCGTTTGATTGTACGCGTGGGTGGGTCGTGCTGTGGGGCCCAACAGCTAACACTCCAAAGAAGGCAACTGTGGCTCGTTGCCTGAAATCTCAGCAGGGTGATTACGTAAGTGTACACCTTTTCGTGCTCGTGTGTGCACACGTCTGCGCGTTAGAGCAGCATATACACTGTCAAGACGGCAACTCCCCCTCCCCCCCCCCTTTCGTCTCTCTGCCGCTCTCTATACTGCTTCGTGCTCTGCCTCTGTAGAAGATACGAGACATCCGGCACCACACACGCTAATAAGTGGTGCGCGGGTTGGCGATACGCACGCGCAAGTTTCGCCTAAGACGGGGAGACACACACGATACCTGTCAGTGCCCCGGAGCGCTTTTTTTTTTTTTTGGGGGGGGGGGGGGGGGGTGGAGAGACACAGAGGGAGAAAAGGAGAACAGAACGAGACGGCGCACAGAAAGGCTTGACGGGAAAGAGGGAAGAGACGAGGAGAGCCGGCAACGCTGTTGAGCACAACAAGCAAAAATAAACGGAGAAAATGGAGACAACGTGCGATGAGGCACGGCGTGTGATAATGATGTGTGTGTGTGTGTGTGTGTGTGTGTGCTTGTTTAAAGCTACACCCTCTGCGGAGGTGGGCGTTGGTAATGGTGATGACAGAAGTGGGTCGACTCCTTATTCACGGAATCGAGGGTGAAGAGGCACCGGTACCGCTGTTGACTGGAAAGATAAGCGTCGCACCACTTCGCCTCGCTTCCCCGTCAACACAGTGAGGGAGCGGAAAACACAGGAGGCAAAGAGAAGTGCCGCAATGCCAAAGTGAGGTACCCGGTAACACGGCGCCGGCGTTCCATCAGGAGGGGGGGGAGGCAAAAGAGAGGGCGGTACGAAGAGAAGATGAAAGGACTTGGCGGGTGGCGAGACGCATGCGAGGTGACGAGTCGTGCTGAAAAGACACCTCGGCTGGGCGCATCGCTCGTATTGATCCACGCAGCACATCGCAAAAAAAACGGCCATAAACAGTCTGCGGGGCTCCACCGCTACGGTGCCACACAAAGAAAGCATACGACGCGTAGGAGGATAGGGATGCAACGTAATGTGATCCAGGCATCATACCACGAGCCTGTGAATCACGGCACATGACACCGCGCCAGCCGGAGAGAGAGGGAGGAGGGAAGGCCCTGAGTTGGAGACAACAAATGCAGCTTGGCAATGGGCGCACAGCCGCATCGTACCTCCCCACCCCTCTGGTGAAGCCTCGAAAGTGTGCACGCTTGACACTGCACCGCCTGTGTGTGTGCGTGTGTGTGTGTGTGTGTGTGTGCGTGTGTGTGCGTGTGTGTTCGCTCCTCTCTGTTTGCGTTCCTCTGGAATGGCACTCCTTACGGAATTCCCCGCCTCAAAATTAGTCCGCCGCAGACGCGCACATGTATAGACGCCCTCTCTTACATACACATACACGTGCACACGCAGGAACACACCACGCACGTGGTTCTCCGTTTGCTTGCGACTGTATGGGTGTGGGTGCCTCACGCCCTCGCCCCTCTTCAATTCGATCATTTGGATAGAGAACGTTCATCAGAGATTTGGGAGCAAGAAAAGGTATTCAGATGGAGAAACGGGTAGATCGAGAACAACAACAGCAACGGTACAAAAAACAAAGAGAGTGTGTGCTTAGGCGCCCAAGCCAAACAGCTGATGTGCTCCCCTCCCGACTCGGCTCGCGTCCCTTGATGCATTCGATGGAAGAGAGACCCCGAAAAGGAAAATGGGTGCGCGTGTGTATGTGTGTGTGTGTGTGCGCGCGCGGACAATGTAAAGGAGCGCGCATGCATGTCTCCTGTCTCGCGCCCGCACATCATTATATTATGGGGAGAGAACGCTCAAAGCAGGCATGAGCACACGCACAGCCAGGGTGCCTCTCCTCACCAGCGCACTAGCGTCGGGGACCGTCGCTGCGCCAAGAGCGGCGTGAGCACTTATCTATCAGCACGGAAAGCATCCATGTCGCTCTACAGAGACGCCTTCATCCTCTCTGCTTCTTCCATGGCCTTCGCCACAGCCGCAGCGACGTCCTTGGCGGGGAGACCGGACTGAGCGGCGTTGGGCTTACCGCCACCCTTGCCAATGGAAGACTTGGCCCACGCGACAGCGCTCATCTTCTTCTCCACAAAAGCGGCCGGCATGGACACAATCGCGAGCGCCTTCTCGTTGTCGCTGCCGATGAGGAAGACGCCGACCGGTCCGCTCACGGTGCTGGAGAAGCCGTCGGAAAACGCCTGCAGTGCCTCGCGCTCCGCACCGAATTCGGTCATCTGGTGAACGAGGAATGGCGCGGCAGCAGCGTCGTACGACGCGCCGAGGCACTTGCCTGCCTCTGCGGCTTTATCCCGTGCCTCCGCAGCCTGCGACTTGAGGGTCGCGTTCATCCGCTTGATGGCCGCGTCGATGTTTTCGCGCATCTCGTTCTTGAGCACCAGCGGAATGCAGCTGTCACCTACATTCTTGTTCAGCACTGAAAGCGCCTTGACGCTGGTCGCCGTCGCCTCCTTTTTCATCAGCTCATCGTATTGTCTCTTCAGCTCAGCACCAGCCTTGATGACCTTGTCAGCCTCCAACCTGGTGGCCACGACCACGCGGCGCACGCCCTTCATGAGGGCCTCCTCTGAGATTATTACCGCCTTTTCGGCCTCCTTGAGGTTTTTCAGGTGCGTGCCGCCGCAGAACTCGACGGCGTAATCGCGCCACTCCTCTTTCTCGGGGTTCGCCAGCATTTCGTTGATTGGGGTGCCGATGGAGATGACGCTGACGGGGTCGGGGTACTTCTCGCCAAACATCTGGCGAAGACCGTTGATCTTGCTAGCAGCCTCCAGGGGCACCTCCTCACGGTAGACGAGCAGGCCCGCCTGAATCTTCTCGTTCAGTAGCTGCTCCACGCGCACAAGGTCCTCGTTCGACAGCTTTGTGTTATAGCTGAAATCGAAGCGGAGCATCTCGTCCGTCACGAGGGAGCCCTTCTGCTGCACCTCTGTGAAGTTATCCGGCTTCTCCCCCAGCACACGGCGCAGTACCCAGTTCAGCTGGTGGGTCGTGGTATGGTTTGCCGCGATCGGCAGGCGGCGCTCGTAGTCCACCTGCAGCTGCACCACCGCAGACGAGGGGATCGGGGAGGCAGAGTACTTGCTGAGGTTGCCCACGTGCACCACGTAGCCGGCCACGTTGTACGCCTTCTTCACCTCGAACACACTGTCGCTAGCCGCGACCAGGCGGCCGGTGTCGTACACCTGGCCGCCAGACTCGGCGTAAAAGTTCGTGGTGCTCAGGATGATACCGACCCCCTCGGCTCCAAGGTCGTTGCCAGGCTCCAGAAGAGAGATGAACTTGCTGTTCTTCTTGTCGAAGATAGCGAGTACGTCGCCGGTGTAGTCCTCCCAGACATACTTCGCAGCGTCATTGGTCTGCGGTATACCGCGCGTCTTGAGCTCCTCGAGCTGGTATGCGTCAATGAAGGTCTTGGTGGCCGCCACACGGCCTGCGCTAACCTTGCTCTCCTTCATCTCCGTGTTGAAGCCCTCCAAGTCCACTGTCATGCCGTCCTTCTCAGCCAGCAGGCACGTCAGATCCACCGGGAACCCGTACCGGTCATGAAGCACAAAAGCCTCGGAGCCGCTAATGACCTTCGAGCTGTTTGCTCGACACTCATTCACGGCGTGGTTAAAATGCTTCAGCCCCATCTCCCATGTCTTGGCAAACGACTGCTCCTCGTCGGCCAGCACCGCCTTGATGCGCTGGATATTGCGGGGTTCCTTCAGGTGCGGGAAGAATGGGCCCAACGAGGTGCACACACTGTCGACCAGCTGCGTGAAGAAGCCAGGCTTGGCACCGAGGAACTGCACACCGTAGCGCACAGCGCGGCGGATAATTCGACGCAGCACGAAGCCGCGGCCGACGGAGTCGGGCATGACGCCGTCGCCCACGGCCGACGTCAGGCACCGAATGTGATCGGCGACAACGCGGTAGGCCACCAAGGCATCGCTGTCGGGGTCGTTGCGGATCTCGGCGTACGACTTGGGGTAGCCGGTCGCAGTCTGGATGGCCTCAAAGAGAGGAATCCACGCATCTGTGTCGTAGTTGGACTTAACACCCTGCAGAATAGAAGTGAGGCGCTCTAGACCCATGCCGGTGTCTATGTGCTTCTGCGGCAGTGGGGTGAGGAAGCCACCGGCGCGACGCTCGAACTGCATAAACACCAGATTCCATATCTCCACCACCATCGGATCGTCCTTGTTGACGAGGCTAGCAGCGTTGCGCCTACCGATACGGTCAAAGTGAACCTCCGAGCACGGACCGCACGGGCCAGTGTCACCCATCTCCCAAAAGTTGTCCTTGGCGTTGCCGGGGACGATCTGGCTCTCTGGGAGAAGCTGGCCCCACAGCTCCTTCGCCTCCAGATCCGGATCCAGCCCGTTACTTTCGTCCCCCTCAAAGTAGGTCACGTAGAGCTGATCCTTGGGCAGCTTGTACACCTCTGTCAGCAGCTCCCAGGCCCACTGGATGGCCTCCTTCTTGAAGTAGTCGCCAAAGGACCATGATCCTAGCATCTCGAAAAAGGTGTGGTGGTACGTGTCGCGACCGACATCCTCCAAGTCGTTGTGCTTGCCACCAGCGCGAATGCACATCTGCGAGTTGGCAGCGCGCTTCAGACGGCCAAAGTCGGTGTTGGGGTCAGCGGTCCCCAAAAAGAGCGCCTTGAACTGATTCATGCCCGCATTGATGAACAGCAGGGTCGGGTCATCGTGAGGGCAGACGGGGCTGCTGGGCACAAATGTGTGACCCTGCTTCTTGAAGTAGTCGACGAACTCCTGGCGAACCCGACTCACAGGCCACTCCGTGAACGACATCCCGCGGCGCAGCAACGGAGAGAATCGCTTCAGTTTCACGGAAGAGGATGAGGGGAGAAAAAGGAAAGAGATTCGTTTTCACTGTGAAAGCCTATAGAGAGACTCCTATGTGTTGATGGTGACGGCTTCGGTGAAGGGGTGATCGATGGGAGGGTGTTATGGTGGCGTAGAGAGCACAGATGTAGAGAGAAACACATATATCCACACACACACACACAAACACAAGCCTCAGCGTAGAAAAAGAAAAGCGAGAATGACTGAGCTAAGAGCGAGGAAAAGACGTCCACATACATCTTTTCATGCGCCGCCTAACGACTGCAACAAGGTAGCATCTGTGTTATCCATCGTTCTCTGCGTGACATCGACTGCACCAAGAGCCGCGCGCGCATTAAGGACACGTACGTGACACATAGCTAGCTTAGCGTCGCGAATCATGGCTGCGACAAGACTGAGTCTTGTCCTTGCTAAGCAATTAAAAAGAGGTACGTTGTAGTTGCGAGTCGATGTTTGTTTTCCCTCATGAATGTGAAAGAGAGTGCCCAGTATGCACAGTGCAGAGACTGCTCTCCTAACCCCGCCCAAAGGGGGGGTCAGAATCGTCTCCTCGATGACAGCTGAAACGCCTCGCCCTACACGGAGGGTAGGTACCTCCACGCAAGCATGATAATGAAGCAAGCACAACCCCTCACGCTAGCAGTAGTTGGTAACCAACGTAGCCCACGGCGGCCGCCACACCAACCGCGGCAGTAGCCACGGTGCCAAACATGTACGTGAGCCGCTTGTTGGACTGCCGCGACATCCACGCAACGCACGCGCACAGAACTCCGCGAAGCGCGTCCAGGTCGTCTGCGTAGTCGTTCTCAATAATGTAGTCGGCAAGCCGGCGCTTTGCCTCGAGAGACATCTGGCTACCGATACGCTGCAGCGCCTCCTCTTTCGAGAAACCGTCTCGGCCACGCAGTCGCTCAATCTGACGCTGCTCGGAGCAACTCACCACGACGGAGGCGCTGACAAAGTACGTGAACGTTTTGGTTTCGAACAACGTAGGCGCGTCCAATACCACGATGGATGGCGACGAGGCGGCGCCACTGCGCCAAAGGTCAAGCCACCACGCGGCGGCGATGCGCTTCAGAATGGCCTTGAAGATCGCGGGGTTCATTATTTCTCCTAGCGCCCGTCGAGCTTGTGCATCACTGAAGACGATCTTGCCTAATTCTGCGCGGTTCAGCTCCCCAGTCTCTGGATGCACACAGAGGGGCCACCGCGCTGCAATTCGTCGAGTGCACGCAGAATTCGGGGCCTGAAGCTCACGCACGACAAGGTCGGCATCGATAACTTCGATGTGAAACTCGTCTCGCAGTATACGCGAGACAGATGACTTGCCGCAGGCAATTCCGCCCGTGAGACCGATAAGAATCATTTTTCCTCTGCCACTTCCTTTTCAGACACAACGAGAGAGTGTGTATGCGTGCATATGTGCACCTGTGACTCTCCCCAAGAAGCAGTGGAAGTACTACCCCTCCACGCGGAGACGACTGTGCGATGCGAAAGAAGATGAGCAAGGAGGAGAGAGAGAGCGAGAGGGTCGTTGAAGAAGTCATACACCAATGACCGTCAAACTTGCTGCGGTTTGCATCATGCTGTCAAGAGTGCAGCGTGGGCACAAAGACTCCACAGGCAAAAGTCGAGGCGGCGACACACGACGGCGCTCGTAGGCGTTCCATCGCTCCACATCGACAGCTCCCGCGTGCGTGCCTGGGGAATCGAATAAGTGCCACCGACTCACCGCGGCACATGCGAGCAGTCACATATGCCGCAAACAACTTCCACATACACCCACCCTCGTGGACTCTGAGGGATGCGCATAGGCCCCACTCATATCAGCCCTTGCGACACCACCACCCACTACAATGCGTTCGCCTTTGCGCTTCTTTCAGACCTGAGAGAAATAAACCAATGAAAGACCGGTGGTAGGACAACCGGATCCCACGAAAAATCACGAAACAAGCGAAGTCAGGGTATGGCCTTACTTTTTCGCCTTGCGCGCAGCGATCGCCTTCTGCATGCGCCTCTTAGCGCCCTCGGTCGAGTCCATCTTTGCGGCCTTCTTCAGCATCTTCTTCAGCGCAACCTTGTGCCACGACACGGGCGTCTTCGCGTCCTTCTCGTCGAACACCTTGCGCGCCCAGTGCGCGCGAGAACGGCGCGCAACGCGCAGCTGGTAGCGCTCGAAGTCCGTCGACACAGCGCACGCCTTCTTCGCCTCCACGCGCGCAGCAGTGCGCGTCTTCGCGTACTTCTCCAGCGCCTTCGACGAGGCCAGCGCATCCTTCAGCGCCTTCGCGCTGCAGTTGCGGCTGACGCTCACGCAGTACTTCAGCGGCTCCACGTTCTTCAGGTTCTGCACGTGGCGCCACATCTTCGCGTCCTCCGGGTTCTCTACCAGCACGCGGTTCGCGTCAACAATGTCGACAATCACACCAACGCGGTCCTGGCGGGGGCCGCGCAGGATGCGCACCAGGCGGCCCGCGCAGATGTAGTGGGACTTGACCATTATGCACAATGCGATACCCTACGCACAACAAGACAGCAACGGCGAGAGCGGGGCAGCGTATGCATCAGTGTGTGTGTTTGTGTGAGTGGGGAGGGGAAGCGCAGAGGGGGAGAAGGAAATAGAGCGAGGCGGGAGAGGGGTGACAGGGCGAGGCGGCAGAGCACTGGGCGAGTCGACGCAAAGGAGGCGGCAGCGAAGCATCAGCTGAAGCGCCTGCTGACGTCAAGACGGAGCCTCGAAAGGGAGCTATGAAAAGAAGAGTAGCGTGGCGGTACTCGGAGGAAGACTGCACGCATCCTTCGCAGTGTACTTCCTCATGCTAGAAAAGTGCATCGATTATCGTCTCTCCAACGCCTTTCCTTTTTCGGTGCTTGACGCGTTGAATGCGCGCATTTGTTTTGCATTCGGGAGAAGAATCGGTGCGTACCTCTGCACACGCCATCACAGATGCTGGAATAAAAAACACCAGGGATCACACACAAGAAGTGCAGATACAAGAAAACGCAGTTTCCAGCACTTTCGCAGACGAAGCGCTAACCCAGAAACGTTTTGTTGCTGCTTCCGTCAAGCACCCTTTTTCGAGTGATATTGAAGCCAAACTCCGCGCTGCCCTGCTTCTTGCGGGCCCCAGCGGGTGGAGAAAAGCAACCTGCGACACGCGCCGCGACAACGCCGGCGCGGCCACCTGGGCACGGCTCGTGTCCCACATTCAGCCCGCCACCAGTAATCAGCGCGAAGGCCGGGTTGGGTACGCACGGGTCGCGCTGACACTTTGACACGCACATCAATGACACATACGCGTGAGCTGTCACACGCCGCCCCGACGCCACGCCATCCAGGATCGGACCACCGGCGTCAGTAGCCATGAATCGCTCTCACACCCCACGTCGCAGGTGCCTGGCCCTTTCGCCACCAAAAAGTGGTTCGGCACCGGTAGGGGTGTGGGGCTGCTGGGCTCCCCCACGGGGCTGGTGCTGGGCCCTGTTATGCCACACACTGAGGTGTTTCTCACCGTCATTAGGGCTAAACCAGCGAGTAGCAACACAAAAAACGAAGAGAAAAAGGTGGGGGACAGGCTCTTTCACTTGTACAGGAAGACTCGAACAAAGCAAAGCGGCTGACCTCTACAGCGGAAAAGGGCAACGGTACAGAGACCTCGACGAGCAGCCATTGAAACGCAAGAGAAACACCAGTGACATATCTGAAATAGGAACGAGGAGGGAGATGCAAGGGGTGAGCGCGCCATGCGTGTTTTGTGTCAGGTCTCCCCCCTCGCCCCTGTTCACACAAGAGACAACGTGAGGCGGAGAAGGTAAACCTCGGTACACAGAGTAGGAACAGATAACTGGTTTGCGCAAATCTTGGTGGGTGGAAAACAAAAAAAAAAAGAAACCGTCCCTCTGTCGCACTTTGTCACTCGTGGAATATGTCCGAGACCGTAGGAACGACAAGAACAATGCCCAGCGGCTCTCCCTCTCGGTGCAGTGGATGAGTACGTGAAGGGTTCATAGCACCGGCTGACGGCATCCGTGTCGCAGTGGCCGGCTACGCGACCTCACGAGTGACGAGTGAAATAGGTAAAATGTCCATGAAGATGGCCTCATCACCCGCATTGCAAGAGTTGTTAGTGACTTTGGCGTGGTTTAAAAAAAACATGTAAGGATCCACGCTCTTTGTTGACGGAGGCTCACCAACCACTTCGATATCAAAAGGAGCCCGGCTTTCAGCGCCGTCGCGGATCAAAACATGAAGCCCAGCCGATGTAAGCTGCGAGTCCTTGCCGTTAGCGGTGCCCACGTAGGGACTAAGCACATCCCAAGTGCACGTAAAGTAGGCGCGCTCGCCGCGCTCTTTGAGGACAGCCTTCTTCTCTGGCAGCACATGCATCCGTTTCAAGTCCTCTGGTAAGGCGAACTCCAAGTACACGGTGTTGTCCGATAAGCTCTCCGCGCACAGCACATTCGTCACAATGTAGACGCCGTTCCCAGAGAGAAACTTGGAGGGAAAGTAGAAGGTGTGGGTCGAAAAAGCACAAGTGCTACCGGCACGGAGAGGCGTGGGCATCGGTGCGTACGAGGCGCTGGCAGCTAAAGAAACTACGGTAGCAATATCTGTTGTCCCGACGACAACGCTGAATTCCAGCACCGCGTGAATCGTACTGGCACTCTCCGCATTTGTGTTGGCTGGGGTGATGAGCACAGCGTAGTGCTGGACATGGGGTGATTCCGACGTGTCAGCCTCCAGGATTGACTGCACATTCGCCCCTCCCACGGCCACCTTTGTGCCGAACACCGTGATGACCTGAAAGTGGAGAACACCCCTTGGCGCCTGAGCAATGCTGATCGGCGTGCAGCCGCTAAATCTGGGCTTGCGTGCCACCGGTGCCACGGATACCGGGACCCAGGCAGCTCCACTTCCCTCTCCAGTGGGCGCCTCGCTGAACGGGGAGCCTGGAGCCGCCGCCAAAGAGCTCGGCAATACTGACGGATCTTCTGGTGTCTTCGTCGCGGTTTTAGCAGCAGCTGTGGGTTTGTCAGATGTTACAGTTTGATCACTCTCCGCGGCACCTCCGGCGGGATATTCAGGCTGCGGTGAAATTGTGGCGGTGCACGGCTCAGCGTATTTGGCGCCTGCGGCCACGCCACCTGGCGGAGTGGCCAGATTGTCGAGGCCATTCATCATGCTCCCCGACGTCACCGGGGACGCTGTAGGCTCTGGCGGATCGCTTCCGTCGATCGCGGCCTCACCTCGCGATTCACCAGCGGGTGGCTCGCCAGGACTCTCCTCGGGCGCTTTCTCAGGCGCCATCGGCTCCTCCGCTGGGTATTCGTTGATCCAGGAAACACACACTGTAGACTGCCCTGCCTCTGATGTCGGGGCAAAGACATCCGGGATCGTGGATCCAAGCACCTTCTCATTGGAATCGTGCACGCGGACGGCGACAAGGTCACCGTAGTACCATTGCTTCTTCAGGTCGTAGCTCCACACCGTCCCTGGCTCGGCTCTGTCAACGAGCGCTAGCTTCCTGATGCACAGCATACTGGCGAGTTGCTGGAGGCACCCCAGATGACCAATACTACTAATACTGACCGTGAGTCCAGGCGAATGGGAATGTGCTTATGAGTACTACACCGCGCACCGCTGAGAGTGCTGCAGCATCAGTGGCAAGTGCACACAGAGAAGAGGAAGAACAAAAAAAAGAAGCCACTTTCGTGGCAGTAGTTTTTTCTTTTTTTCTGCTCTACGCACACAACAGCGCCCCTTGGCTTCTGTCGACACTGTTCCACCATACGCGCTGTGCCGAGTCGATTGTCGAACGGCAGCGCGTCGGAGGAATCTGCACTTCTCGTCGGCACCTGCACAGCTATTTTCCATGGCGCGTTCGCCTGAGATAGACGAAGCTGCTACCTTTTTCATACATCAGGGGGAAACGAGGACAGCAGACACAGCGCGTCAAACGTGGGTACAGCTAGTCTCCTCTGTTGATCTTCAAGAACGTGGGCCGCCCTTATCTTTTTTTCCTCGAAGCGGTTCTACGGGATAGTGTGCACAGAGATCTGCACCTCATGCAGATGAGTGAATGCGTACGCATGCAGCGAGAACTTATTCTAACATAAATACTTCTTGCGGAGGGAGTTCGCCTGAAGACAACAAAGCGAAAAGAGAAGCAAGCAAACCTTACAATTAGGGACTGCGTCTCGACGTCCACAACATAGAGGCAGCAATAAGATATGAATCACCTCCACAAATAAGCGCAGCGAGGGAGAGGGGGGAAGAAAGGAAAGGAACGACAAAACATGCCGAAACGCAACAAGCAGCTGAAGCAAGCGGCGTCTTTACCTGGGCTGATTGGCATTGGCATCAAAGTACCCAACCACCCCCACGCTAGGCCACCTTCAAAGCTGACGAGCGAAAAGAGATGGCCCGCGATCGGAGAGGCGCTCACGCGTTTTGCAGAGCTTGCATCTCCGCGAGATTCAGGCTAGCAACGATGATCTCTTCGTCCTCATCCTCCTCGTCTTCCTCATCGTCGCCGGCGGCATTTACCTCCCCTCCTTCCATTTCCTCCTCCGGCAAGGCTGACAGGCCCTCCGCCCTCTTGGCTGCATGCAAGAGCTCTGCGACGCCGTCGTAGCGGAACACCGCCAAATCACCGTAGGCGGCCGTCACGGATGCTTTTTGCTCTGCGGTCAAGCGCCCCATGTATGTGTCGTCGTCTTCGTCTCCGATGATCGGCGCCTCATCGTCAGAGACGTCCGAGTCTATGTCACCCTGCCCCTGGCGACGGGCAAACCCGGGTAGATGTGCGCTGGCCAGCTGGATTTGTTGAATAGCAGGATCCATGTGAGTTGCACTAGCCACGCCGGTGGCAGGCGCATCAAAGCCAGTGATGGGATATCCCACGATCTGTGCCAAAGCATGCACCAAGGAATCAGGAAATTTCTTTGCGCGGACGCTTTTGATACACGTGGCGAGGAAGAAATCTAAGCAGTCCCGCGCGGTTTGAAGGACGCCGGCCAGCTTCTTGGGGGCCACGTACAGCTTCTTGTCACCATCGAAAAACATCGCCGCGTAGTTCTCCTTGTTTGGCAAGCTGTTCACGTCTAGGTACGCCGGCGGCGCCAGCTTGCTCTCAGTGTCCTGCAAGAAGAGCGCTGGCACCTCAAGCAGCGGCCGCACCGTGAGCTGGCGGAGGCACAGCACAACGTCGATCGGGGACACCGCTGTTGCGTCGAAAACGCTCAGCATCGCCTCGAGGTTCATGCGGTCGTAGTATACGATAAAGGAGTTCGCACCAAAGTCCCTACGCCTGTAGAACCCCAGCACCGAATTCATGGAGAACACGGCAGCCTTGTTGTCCCAGCAGAACACCTGAGGGTTCTGGCTGCCCCGGTTGGCGCGGTACTCAATGGTAGCGAGACGCGGGTACAGTGACCAGAGGAGAACGAGCCTGACAAGCCCTCTGTTGCTTGCGTACCGCGAAAAGTGAGCCTCCGGGGACACGATCCCTTTCGCAAAGGACGATTGGAGCACCAGTCTGATGAACTGCAGCTTCGTCCGCTCCAGCGAACGCAACGTGTTGTTATCAGCAAAGTGGGAAGTCGCGTAATGCAAACTCCGGCCGCTTCGAATCCACCCTGAGAACAGAGTTACGACGCAAAAGTGGTCCGACAGAGCGTTGTCGTCGATGCGAAGCAGGTTCTCTTTAGCACTGTTCTTTTCAAAGGCCTGTGGGCGAATGAACGGCGTCTTGACCGAAAGACCAGCCGCAATCGTTGCGACAGTGTCTAGAACACCGAAGCAGGCGGCTGTGAAGAGCATCTTGCCCAATAGTGGGTGCGTTGGGAGCGCTGCCAGAGCCCTGCCCAGGTTGGTCATCTTCTCTTCGGTGGTAAACGCACCCATGTCCGTCAAAAATTGTACGGCGTGCTCTATTGCCTCCGTGGGCGGCGCACTCATCGCCCGCGATAATACCTGCGCACATTTCTGGTTCGACTCGATGGCCTTCAATTGCAAGCATACCTCCTCGAGTGGAGACCGAACGATTTCGGGAGGGAGGAAGCCGGGCAGGTCATCGTACACCGCCTTAGGAAGCAGATGATAGCACACGCCAGGCTGGCAGCGCCCGGCGCGGCCCCGTCGCTGCACCCCGTTTGCCTTGCCGATCAGCGTCGCTTTGAGAGCGCTGGTGTTGCCCATAGGATCGTATGACGTCCCCTTCACGAGACCGCTGTCAATGACGTAGACAATATCGTCGATTGTGATACTTGTCTCAGCGATGCTAGTGGCGAGCACAATTTTGCGGTAGTGTTTCGGCGGCCGCTCAAAAACGCGCTGCTGTTCTGACGTCGTGAGGCTAGAGTGTAGCATCAAGATAGAGAGCTCCCTTGCAAACTGTGAGCGCTTGAGTCGATTCGCAATGCAGGAAATCGCCGCCCACCCTGGCAGAAATACCAAAATGCTCTCCGCGTGAGAACGAGACTCATCGTGAATCTTCTTGATTAAATCACACACAAGATCGTAAGGAACAAGTCCCTCCACATCCCGGTCAAACGTGTCGAACACCACCGACTTCAGCTGCTCGTACAACGCAGCATTACCCTCCGCCTCTGGCGTTTCGGCGCTCCGCTGCGCCTCTTGCTTCTGGTTCAAAAGGAGTCTCATCGCCGATGCGGCGGACACCGAGGCGCCAACTTTGCGCAAGACATCCTCCAAGAAAAACTCCCTCACGGGAAACAGTGTACCAGGGATCGTGATGAGCGGGATATCGCGGCCGCTGTTGTAGCCGGAAAAGTACGACACAAGCGCGTCAACCTGCACTGTTGCTGACATCACTACAAGCTTGAGCTGCAGTGGGTATCTCCCCGGATACTCCTGCTGTGCACGCAGTCTATCGCGCAACAAGAGCAGACAAAAGTCCGTTTCTACATCGCGCTCGTGCACCTCATCGACGACGACGCATGCGACACCCTTCAGGTCCGGCTCAGTGTGGAGGCGGCGTAGCAATATACCTGTAGTCTGGTAAATAATATGCGAGCTTGCGCTCGTCATGTTCTCGAAACGGATAACGTACCCGCAGCTATCTCCACAGGCCTCACCCCGTTCCGTCGCAACGCGCTGCGCAACAGAGAGTGCGCTGATTCGACGAGGCTGCGTACAGATGACGTCGTGGTGCTTGTCAAAAATCCCAGCGTCGTAGAGCATCTGCGGAATTTGTGTAGTTTTGCCGCAGCCAGTGTCGCCACAAATAACAACCACAGAGTTCTCCTGAACCGATTGAATAATATGTGGGCCATGCCGGTACGCTGGTAGCGACATACGAAACCGATTCAATTGAGCGCGGTCCACTGGCCAGCTAAGTTTAGGCACTGCAGAGAGTCCTCCCTGAACCACTCGGAAACACTTTCTCTCCAAGGCTGGCTCATTCACCACAGCCTTGATTTCAGCAGCCATGCTGCTTTTGTGCGGCTTGAGCTTGTCTTCAAGCGAGAGAATATCGCTTTCAGAGAGATGGTCGTGCTCGAGTTTTTGCGCCCCTTGATACCCATCGATGGTCTTGACCCGAACCCCGCCTTCAGCCGCGTCTTGCTGGCGCTTCAGTGCATCAACTATTCCGCCAATTTTCGTCAGCTTTAAGGCGCGGCTAGCACCCTCGCCGCTGGATTTGTGATCGAGGTTAAATGACATTGCAATTCGGTGCACCATATTCCGTTGAGCAGGTGTCAGAGTAGATGGGAATGAAAGCTCGTTGGAGTCCTTGTCATCAACGAAGGCTTTCACAAGCTCGTGGAAGTCTTTTCTCCGCCATGTCGAGAGATCGTTTTTGTCGACTGTGAGGCCGTTCGACTTGTCCACTTCTCTCTGCGGCAGCGGTTCGACATCTACTCGATATCCCGGGAAATTGCCGCTTCCTCGCACACCCCGCCCACTATTAAACGAACCAACTCGTCCTCTGCCTCCCCGGTAGCTGCCACTGCCACCTGTCTTTTCAGATAACTGGTCATTGTTGCCTTGAGCAGCTAGATAACCTTGTTGACTGTAACCCGCGCGCCTGCGATACTGATCGCCTTTGTATTGTCCGCCGGGATGCATTCGTAGTTGATGGGTGTATTATGAGAAAGAGACTGCTTCTTGAAAAAGAAAAAAACATTGTGCAAATGTGGACGAGGGGCAAAGACAAGATGAAAGATCACAGCTGTTTCAGGGCAATAAGTGTCTCCATTTCTGCCCTCTCAAGACCTTTTTCAGCTGATGTTTCCAAAATCCAAAGAGATGAAATACGATTTTTTCAAGAGACTATTTGCACCTGGCATAACACTGGTAAAGACTCGGATACAGCAAAGAGAACTAATCCGACAAACCAGAGCACCAAAGAACTCCATAAAAGAAAATATTCGTGGGTTTTGAAAAAGTTAATTTTGGGGGCCAGGTGTGATTACAAGTCATCGAAAATATCGTTCTCATCAGAGTCACCACCTACTGTTGTATCGAGACCACTCCTTTCATCAAGGCATGTGTGGCAAAACCCCGAAACACCCTCACGTAGCTCTCTGACCACGAAGCTAGCGGATCCAGTTCCAGTAATTTTGTCCATGTACTTTGAAAACACAAGCTCTAGTGCTGCAACCTTGTCGTACATCCATCGACTCATGCCTACATCGATGGCAAGGACCTGCCCGTCACAATGCTGCCCAATGTGTCCCGATTCCTGTGGTGTATGACCAACGACAATGCGCGTTGCGTTAAGCTGCTTTAGTGCCGCCCTCACATCGGAGCACTCGTCACTCATGCTTTCTATAATCATTTTCCTCGTCCATAGAGGGCCGCTGCTCCCTAGGAATGAATGTCGGAAGATGCCTTGACGCAAGGCCTCGCGGACGTCTGCGTTGAGCGCCTCAACGTCCTTAATGTTCATACTCGTTTCGATACCGGCGTGAATGAACAAGACCCCTTCATCCATGTGCGCAGCCTTAAAATTATCCACAATGTACTTGCCAAAGGCGCCTGTTGCTTTCATCCCCTCCGCTCGAAGTGCTTTGCTCAGAAAGCCACCATAGTTGTGTTTGTTGACGTAATGATAATGTCCTTGAATATTCAAAAGCTCGTGATTCCCGATGAGTAGCACAACCTCGTCTTGCGAGCCGGACTGCGCCGTCTGCTCCTGAAGAGAGATGGCAATATTCAGAGCCTCCAAGTCCTGCTCGCCACGATCGATTAAATCACCAACTTGGACAAGGGTCGTTCTCACAGATGTCCCGTTTGTTCGACTCGAGGAGTATTTCCAGCGCGGTGGATTATCGAGCACCCCTGATGCCCCTGTTACGCTGTCCTCAATCAGATTTGCTATACGGAGAATTTTCAGAAAATTATCAGCATCGCCGTGAACATCGCCAACTGCAATGATCCGGTGAACCTCCACTAGCTTCCTCTCGCAGCGGGCGAAGCACGAAATCAGAAGCACATAAAATAGCAAGAGCAAAGCGCCATAGCAACGGCCTATCTGAAGATCGCAAACCTTCATTTTCTGTGTGCTACCACCCGCTGTATTGTCGTCGGCTTTTCTGTACCTGTAACAGTAGCGCAAGAGTAGTAAGAGAGAGGCAAAGCGAAAATTGTAGACACGTTTTCGATTGGCATCATAAGAAGAGTGTTAGAAAAGACTTAAGCTGCCCCAAATGTGGTCTTCTGATCTGAGTAAACATCACCAAAACTGCATTAAAAAGAGCCTCGCATCCCCGTCGGTTATGGCCCTCTGTGAAGCAGAGGCATTCCAGCATAGGAAGTAAAACGCAGATGCACTGTTAGTGCTTCCGCGCTACAGTTGAACGCAGTGAGTTTACCAATTGTGCGAACATGAAAAGATGATTGTCGAAGGCCCATCATACTATCCCAAGGTACCGTGTAGTTCGGCCCAGCACAAGTCGCTTTTGAGCTTATGGTAGCCTCAGTAAAAACGGCCAACGTGATGCTTGCCGAGGAATCAAGGTTTTAAGATGTCGAGTCTGTAAGATCAGTTAGGCTCCTTAGCAGGGAAGGAAAAAGGCAGTCCAGTTGCAGTGATCGATTGTTTTCGTGATATGAGCACTCCGCCTCGCGTATTATGAATCCCACCTGTCATCCTAACGACCTCCACTCACGGTATAGCCTTAGCGTTTCTTGACTCCACATCATTTGAACCTAGGACTCTGGAAACCATCACAGGCAGCCTCACTTCCGGGTGATCGCTCCATGTGCGCTACAGCATCAGGTCCACAACAAAGATCATCGGGAAAAGCGCGTAATCCATCAATGAACATACCACAGCCTCTCGCCACTATGCCTCCAGTTCAGATCTTGAGAAACAAAACTCCTTTGAGGTGCACTCTTCCCTTTCAGGTCAGCAGCCACAGTTTCCGTACAGAATGTGAGCTTCGCGATGCATAAAAGGGCTAACAGCCTGCTGCAGTCCGACTTAAGCCAGCTTTTAAGGTCCCGGGAACATCTTTCGTTCCTCTACCTTGCATTAAACGGAATAGCACTCACTCACTCTCCAATCAAATAGCATCAGCAAAAGCCAGCTTGGACGGTGCTGAGCTCCCTAACCCCGAGGCAGGCCTCCCAGCAGTCGCATTTCCCCAGCATGACAGACGCTCCCCTCTTCCCATGACAAGTGCAGGAACTAGACTCGCTTGCTTCAGGGCATGCTTGACATCCTAGCATCAGTGACAAGCATTGGCGAAAGGAACCGCCGTACGGTATAAAGACACACCTGTAGAAGAAGCACTGGTGTTTCAAAAGCATTGCGCAAACAGTTAGAAGTACACACCCATCTCGGGAGGCTTTTCATTCAAGGACCGCCCCCCCCCCTTCCTCGAAACCGATCATCTGGCTGAGGCTTCCCCCGGCCCGGGCGGAACCGGCCCCGCCAGCCCCCCAGCCCCACCCACACAAGGGCAAGAGCCCGGGCGCCACCACGAGCCGCCGGCCCCAACCCCCGCCAACCAAACCGGAAAAAGCAAGCCACCCCGAGCCCCAAATAGATCCGCCAACACCGCAGCCGCCATGGCAAAGAAGCAAAGAGACACGGGCCCTGGCGCCCTTGCAACCCTGACGGCAAAAACACAACTCCAAAGCACACCTCAGCGATAAGGAAAATTTGAAGCCGAGACCAACAGACAAAATCACCAGGAAAACTGGCGGGTGTGGTGAAACCACCCATCGAACGTTCCCGACGATAAAGCCGATGCGATCAGAAGCAGGTCTTGACAATTTACCCTGCCCACCGCCTGGGCACAGCTCTGCCTTTGGTCCCCCGCAGGCAAACATCAAAAGTCTGGTCCTGAAAGAAAAGATGTCGCCCGCCAACCCCATACTTTCAGCACCCCTCGATTATGGGCGTGCAGGGGTTGCGCACACACACCGAGCACGTCGCGCAGTAGCCATAAGGTGATGCAGCAGCCACCTTGGCACGAAAAAGCAGCCCGATGCATCGTTGAGGATCCACCCGAAGAATTCAGTGCAACGGTCAGAGGCCTCGCCCTTTGCCAAGCGGCAAAACCCACCGCCACACTTTCCAAACCGTTACCCACGCGTAAGGCCGAACACGGCACCCCGAAAAGTTCGCTGCGACTCCGCCCCGGCCGCCGACGAAGTTCAGAGCGGGAGGAAAAGGACCCTCCCGGCGCACAGCGGCAAAGCGCAGCCAAACCTTTACAGCCTGAGCGTTCCCACCTGCAGCGCCACACTGTGTGGCCAAAGAGGCCAATCGCACCCCACCGCCCCGCGACGCCCATTAGGGTTTGGCAACAGCCACCCGAACGGATGGCCCAGCGACGATCGCGCGCCCATCTTTAAGACAAGCCAAAACCGCAGCAGCCCCCCCCCCCGCCTTAGCTGCCACGCCTTTGGCTCCCTGGAAGGCCTCCCAAAAATGTGGCGCCCCCCTTTTCCGTCTCTGCAATGGCACTTTCCTCCGCGGATAATGGCGTCAAAGTGATTGGGCCCAAAAGAAGAGCTTAAGTTTTTGCCATATCTTGGCAATTGTGGGTTTTGCCACCGGCTGCCTTGTTTCTGCTTCTTCTCCGCTGGCGCCGGCGGGTAGCCAAAGCCCCCGCGCTGGCCCGAAAGGGGCCGCCCTAGCCCCCCCCCCGCCTTTTCATCGCGGCGGAACCGGCTGGCGGAGGGAAAGTCACGACACCCGGGCCGCGGCACACCTTCTTTTCGGATGGGGCAGCAAAACCCCGTCCACCCACAGACAGGAAGCCACCCTGGTTTTTTTTAACCCTTCACCAAAATGATGGGACCCGGGTAAACTCTTTGGGTCGGGTCCTTCCCACCACCCCGGAAAAAAGGCACACCCCCAGCCGCGCGAAAAGCCAAGGCGACCTTGCCACCCCCCGTTAAACGGGCGCGCTTGGGAAAAAATCCTTGGCCCTGCCTCCTGGCACGGGCTTTGACCAACACGTAAAAAAGGATATAAAATCACCCTCTGGTTGACTTAAAAGGCGTGGCTTGCTAGTGCTTTTGAAAGCGGGAGCCACAGGATGACCCCCGTTCCCAAAGCGCGAAACCGTTAAATTAAGAAGTTGCGTTTACAGCCCCACCGCTTTAAAAAAATGAGAATACAAAAAGAGGGCGAGCAGTTGCTTTCTTTCGTGCCAAAGAATCCGCGGCTATTGCAGGCGACCCAATTATAGGGAGAAAAATGCGCTCAAAGAAAAATTGTGCCAGCTTTCGGCCCTGTGGTGCTTCCACGCCTTGCCTGCTAGCATTTATCCCCCACCAAATATGCTGACACGAGCGCCACTTGCACATTCATAAAAAGGTATAACGCACGCGAAATCATGTCATTGAAACGCTTGCAGCAGCTTTTCTACGAGTGTGAGAGAGCTGTCGCCCCCCACGTTCTGCACGCCGAGACATTCATCATGTGCAGAAATTTGGTCTGGGTCGGCACCCCCGTCGCCAGCAAACCGCGGGCAGACTGTAGGGAAGAAAAAAACAAGTGCGGGCCCGAGGAACACCCCTTCTCCTATGCAGCCGCCGCCCCCTCTTATGGCCCACCACTTATCCGGTCTGTGGGTTCAAACGAAAATACCACATCCAGGGAGGCGGGGAGCTTGAAAAATCTGTACACTCGCTTTTGCGTGCCGAAAACCCTGTGAGTGCTGCTTCAACTTGTCGAACTAGACTTTCTAGGCTATTTTTGACCCCCCCCAAAAAAAAACTGACGCCTTTCAAAAAAGCGCTTTCGAAAAGGTGAAGCTACTGGCGCTGCCTTTCTTCCCGTAAATATGTGAAGAGGAAGGCCCACCGCCGCTGGGCGCTGGCGTTTTGCGGCGCCCAAAGAGGAAACAGCCCCGGCCAACCAGTTCAAACCGCCTACACCCACTTGTCTCTCAGATATTGTCCGCTTCAAAAACGCGGAAAAGACGCCTTTGCACCCTATGACCAGAAAGCGACACATTTTCAAAGGAAAAAAGGTAGGCCCATGCCCCTACCGGTGCCGAACCACTTTTTGGTGGCGAAAGGGCCAGGCACCTGCGACGTGGGGGGTGAGAGCGATTCATGGCTACTGACGCCGGTGGTCCGATCCTGGATGGCGTGGCGTCGGGGCGGCGTGTGACAGCTCACGCGTATGTGTCATTGATGTGCGTGTCAAAGTGTCAGCGCGACCCGTGCGTACCCAACCCGGCCTTCGCGCTGATTACTGGTGGCGGGCTGAATGTGGGACATGAGCCGTGCCCAGGTGGCCGCGCCGGCGTTGTCGCGGCGCGTGTCGCAGGTTGCTTTTCTCCACCCGCTGGGGCCCGCAAGAAGCAGGGCAGCGCGGAGTTTAGCTTCAATATCACTCGAAAAAGGGTGCTTGACGGGAAAGTGGAAGAAAAAGGAAGTGTCACATGAGCGGACTTGTTTCTACTTGTGTTCTTATGTGCTGGGCTGCGTCTCTCCATGGCGCAAACTTTTAGACGAGAGCCGCTAAGAAGAACGGCACGTTTTGGGGCGTCAACTGAAAAGTTGGTGTGGGCCTTTGCCAATCGGCATTTGCAGGAAGCAGGGTCGTACGTTTAGTGTGGCAGGAGACGCCTGGCCAAGGGAGTCATTTGAGTTTGCATCTCGGGTTTTCGTTGTCAGATCGTGAAGACCGTGAAAAAGAGAAACCTGACAGAAAATAATGTCCATAGTTACCAGTGTTAGCCCTGCCAATGAAAAAAGAAGCCTAGGGGTAAAAAGTTTGCGTAAAGGCAGCACTTTTGAAAAGTTCCCCGCAACAAGTTTAGTCATCTGAAAGGCTAGACGCCACATTCCAAATCCATCCGCTCCTTTCAAAAGCCTTTTAGCACTACCGCGAGGGTGCTCACTCTGATAAACTTGGATATTCAGCCTCGCATTATCTTGGCCGCAGTCTAGTGCGAAAGTGCGCTGCGTTGAGTCACCTAACGGCGACTGAAACTTGGGGGTGGAAAACCCTGGGCCTTGGCGCGGGTTTCACGTGGTGGGGAGAGCTTTTTGCCGCCCAAGCCCCCCCCCCCCCCCATCTGATCCTTTCCAGGCCGCCACGGTTTGAATGAATTAGCCAGATGACGCTACGCCTGCGTTTTCCGCTTGTGCGGCAATGATGCCCTTTATTCATTCGCGCACCGGTGGCATATTTGCTTTGCACAGCTACCGTGGGAAAACTGACTTCTTCTAAAAAACGTTTTTTCGACGCATAATCCGATCCCTGCGCCAACCTGCCTTCTCAGCCCCAGCGGGTGGAGAAAAGCAACCTGCGACACGCGCCGCGACAACGCCGGCGCGGCCACCTGGGCACGGCTCGTGTCCCACATTCAGCCCGCCACCAGTAATCAGCGCGAAGGCCGGGTTGGGTACGCACGGGTCGCGCTGACACTTTGACACGCACATCAATGACACATACGCGTGAGCTGTCACACGCCGCCCCGACGCCACGCCATCCAGGATCGGACCACCGGCGTCAGTAGCCATGAATCGCTCTCACACCCCACGTCGCAGGTGCCTGGCCCTTTCGCCACCAAAAAGTGGTTCGGCACCGGTAGGGGTGTGGGGCTGCTGGGCTCCCCCACGGGGCTGGTGCTGGGCCCTGTTATGCCACCCGAGGGTGCCCCCGTTTTCCGGGGAAGTTTAGCGGGTTTTTGGGGCGAATGGAATAGGGAATGTCTGTGGCGCCTCATGCGTGTGTCGCTGTGGCAGTGGCGAAGGGAGATGTGAAAATTGTCAGCGTGCTGATTTAGCTTCTCTAGAAGTCACGAATTGTTGTTGGTGACTTTTGGCTGTACACCCGGTGTATGACCCATCGGGTAAGCGATGGGGCTGCAGCGGACAAGTGGCGAACGATGTTGATAGGAAAATCAAAGGGGCAATGGAATGAAGAAGATATTGGTTTTCAGAGAAGAAGGAATTTTGAGTCGCTTATTATGATATCTTGTGCTATTCACACTCAAGTTAGAATATATGAGTAGAGGAACTGTGAGTCGATTCTCGCTCACTATTGAGGAAAGGGATGTGGGGCGATCTGGGTGAATCACTAATGATACAGGTTCTTGTGCTGCTGTTTCTTTCATATTCGAGCCAACACAGAAGATGCAGCATTTAATGGCGCCTTTCTCCTCTGTTTTTCTAAATTTGATGCATACCTTTCATGCAGTTACATATACTAGAAGTTGCAGGGATTCTATGCAATGCTGCGACGCTACACGATGATGCCAGGGGCTCGGGCTGTCTTGGGGGCCTCGTATCGGAACGCCATCGCTAGTACAAAAGAGCTGCCGGTACGAAGCGAGCCCAGGCGACATAGAAAGCTTTATCAGTTGACGATGCGTGAGGAATATGAGGAAGGGCTTCGCGATTTCCTTCCGCCTCAGCCGCTTCTTCCAGTTGGGTGGAGGATGGAGCACGCATCTGGATCAAACCGTTTTGATTTATTCAAAAATGTTGAAATTCGTCATTGCGGATCTGAGGAGCTACACGTAATCACTTTGATGGAGACGAAGCAGTACGAAGGAACGTATCGCATGGACAACGGGGAGCGTGAAGAGCAAGAGTACCTCAACTTTGGCTTGTTTATGCGCAAAAAAAAGTATCCGGCCGGGGGACTTGAGTTCAGACTCACTTCGATTGACCTGGAGCTCGTGATGGATGCACTTACAATTCATCCCTCAGAAGAGGCGTTTGAGAACGCAAAGGCGTGCTACGGCCGTAATGACGCTGCTGCGGCAAAAACGGATATGCACGGCTCCTCTGGTGATGCACGCCGCCGGTGCGCTTTCAAATATAGAGGGCCAATGCTTAGTGAGCTTGATGACGACCTTTCCGACGAAATTCTCGACTACCTGGATGAGCGTGGAGTAAACAACGCCTTTGCCGAATTTATCATGGCTCAAGCCTTCTTTTTTGAGCAGGAGGAGTATATCAACTGGCTACGACTCCTGAGGAAGTTCTCTGATTAGCGAAGCGCTTCTTTCGTTCATGTGGCCACAGAGCACTCTCTCTTTTCATCCATGGGACTTTTGGGTCTTTCACATTGCGCTACAAGCTGGAAAGTGCTTTCTATGGATGACCATGCACCGATAGGCACGAGTCATGTACTCATTGCACCGATACGTGTCTTCTCGACCCGCTTCATCGTCTGGATTCGGATCGAAGCTCTTATTTACTTCTTGACCCAGAGACTGCCGCGGCCAACTCGCGCTCTGCTCGACCGAGGAAGTCCTTGCCTTTATTCCAGGGTTTTCTGCATCACCCTCACTCTTTTTCCTATTCATCTCACCTGTTGTACGCGCACAGTCACTCGTTGCAGAAGAATGCTACGCCGGCAATGCGTCGTTCTCAGCTATCAGCGTGGTAGCTGGGCTCCTGGGTCCAAGCACCAGAAGCACATGTCACTGAATCCCACCATGTATCTTTATCGCTTTGCCGGTCCACACGGGCCAGGTCCTTACGTCATGAAGTACTGGTGGACACTGGGGTGCTTTCCCACAGGGATCGAGCGACCGTTTCGCCTTCCTGAATTTTTAGCTTCATATCAGCAACAGCACGTCCCTATCGAAGTTGAAGAGTGGCTGCAGTGCTTCGTCAAGAATCCATACGAGGAACTGAAAGATGCGACGTCCAGCCTTCTCAAATGCCTCGAAGAGGTTCCTATCAGAGAAAACACAAGGGGGTATCGGAGCATTGAAAGTGGAGTCTCGAGCTTTGCTGCACCGTTGGCCCAATTTGAAAGGCAGCTGAATGTTCGCGTACCGTCTCTTGCAGTGCGTGCAGCACTCGGGTCACCCGCATTGCGTGAGCGCTTGAAAGATGACTTGTTCGAGTACAACGAGTCACTGAGCGCGTGTGGCAGTACTCCGCACCGGCGATTGGCGCGCTTGGCATTCGACGAGCCGCTGACACTACCTGGCGGCATCAACAACTCTGACGACAGTGAGAATCTGCGAGGGCAGATTTCTGTGCCGATGAGCGAAGCTATTGGTTCATACGCTTCGCCTAACCCTAGCACTTCCGACGATGAAAAAAAGCTGATTCGATTGCTGACCACGTTTTCGGAAGGCTGTACTTTGAAAGAGGACTACGAAAGCGCCTTCTCTCTCCTTTCTAGCTCTTTGGGCTTTTCTCACGATGACAACACAGACGGCGTTGTGCATTCTAATGCATCAGCCGCTGCCATCCTTGGCGGTCTTTACAAAGAGGCGGAGTTTCATGGACGACAAGCTGCTCTCTTGGAACCACAGGCGATGTCGAGCAGAAAAAGTGGTGGCCGTGGATATGTCTTGTGGGCGACCGCAACTGCTTATCAGGAGGACTTCGATCGAGCTAGCAGAATAGTTGAAAAAGGTCTCGAAGTGTTTCCCGACAATGCTGATCTGAAATCAATACAGGAAAAGCTTGCAGGCGCCGTGCCTGCCGCTTCATCAGCTTCACCTTTGTGCACCAGGATGGTCCGTTCGAAGGGGCAGCAGGCGCGGGCGCTGTTACACGGGAGTGGACGGTCTTTCGACAACGAGTTTGACTGGGTCGTTTTCAAGAATAAGCTGTATCCCAGCAAGATGAATCCTTCGTCGAACGAAATGGGATCCGTTTTCAGGCGCGTGGGTGATTTTGGTGGTCACATTTCGACCTCCCGCTCACTAGAGCCTCTTTAACTCTTCTGCGTCGTTGCAGTGCACAACTAGCTCGAAACGAGTCGCCACAAAGCGAAAAAAAACCTAGAGCGCCATTTTCTTCCAGTCCCTTCCAAGGACTAACCAGCACCTTTTTGTGGCCGCCCTGTTAGTTATGGAGTAAGTGTGACGTGGAAGTCGCTGCCGTGTTGCGATTTCAGTTTTTGCAGCCACTCTCCTACTATTTCTTAGTGTTCAAAGGATATCGATGACAGCATACTGTCGTTTCGTCTCACAGGATGATGCTTATTCATGACTGGCAGTCTACTCTCTTTGCAATCCACCCCTTTTCGCTGTTGTGGCCTATCACCCGACAACAGGAGTTTTTGCTTGAACGTACGCAAAAGGAAAAGGATCTCATCTAGGGTCATCATTTGATTTTGGATTTACTTTCTTGCCTCTTTTCATTGCCACCAACGATGCTGATCTCTACGAGGGATGCTTTCGAGAAGCGCCACATCACCCGCAGCGATGGCGTAGAGGTGTTGCCTCGTGAAATGATCACAGTGGCCGCTCTCGAGGCTGGCTACTGCCTGGCGTCACCCACGGTTGGCGAGGCGGTGGGCAAGACCACGTATCCTGGCCAGATGACTGCCTACGAATTCGCCGAGCTCTGCGAAGATAACAGGTCATCGTTCATGTCGGCTGAGGACATGGCGAAATGTGTTGTTGTGGTGGCCCCGGCGCATGTTATCACACGCAGGTCGCTGGAAGAAATCATGGCCAAGGGCAGCTCCAAGAACGATGCCCTGTCCGACGAGGAGGTGGACGCTCTCTTTAGCATCCTAGACGCTGAAAACAAGGGTGCTATCACTGACAAAGACTTCATGCGTGCTCTTTACGGTAACCTGGGTCTGCGCTGCCTTTCAGCGCGCCGCAAGCTGGACGCATTCGAGGCTAAGCGTCGCCAGCAGGAGGCCCTCGACCGGGCGAGAGCGGAGGAGGAGAGGATGAAGGAGGAGGGAAAGGCCGCTGCACAAAAGGGCGGCCCCACAGCCCTGTCGAAGGAAAAGAAGAAGAAGGCTGCTGCATGCTGCTAAAACCGTCTCTTTATCGCTCTGTACTCGCTTGCGGTGGGCACTGGCATGACGAGCTCGAAGCGCCACCACCGTGATCGCGAGTGCATTCGAAAAGCAAGTGGTGTTGCGCTGCCTTTCTTGTATGTTGTTTGTGGAGTCTTCTGCGACCAGCGCGCTTACAAAGCAGGTGCAAAGCCTTACAACGTGGAGGAAAGTTGATGAGACAGCTGAGGGCTATCGATGTTCGAGGGTGCGTTTTAGGTTGGGACAATAGCTTCCGAGAGCAACTACCACCAGTGCACAGGCTAAAGAGGGTTATCGCTCGCGTTTCAGGTGTCGTGGTGTAACATGGTGGTGTTTTTTTTCCATCTCTTTATGGCTGAGTAGTGGATTAGGATTTGGACTGCAGTGTTTGCGCGTTAGTTCAAAGACATAAATGGGAGGCAGACAAGCACACACACACACACATACACACACACACGCAAGAAAGTGTATCCGCAGCGGACATGTATGGGTTGATTCATTTATGTACTCTCCTTTTTTTCTTTCTCGCCTTCTCACTGTATCTTGGCTCTTTTGTTTGTTCATCTCGCAAGGAGAGAGTGGTGTGTTACAGTCTTTTCTTTGAAAGAAGGGCAAAAAAACAACAGAGGCAGCACGACCGAACAAACGAAAAAAAAGGGCGATGCGGCGAGTTTGTATCTTTTTCGCTTTCCTGTACGATTTATTTTTGTCCTTCTTCACGGCCCTTGCTGATGCCGGCCACCTCAGTGTGGTATCAGGGTCCAGTGTCCCATTCACTGGAAGCGCCAAGAGCCCGCATAGCCTGCCCTCGGGTACGGCTGCGGACTCTTGGTACCGGCGGACAGGTCTGGGCTGGCGCGGTGCCGAAGTGGCTTGCGGTGATGATCACGCTTGGACCAGCTCACTACGAGTCGTGTTGGCGATTCGACAGATATACGCATCCACCTACTGCTTTTCTGCTCTAGCTGCGTTGCGGTGATGCGGAGTGCAAGCCTGGACCTAGCCTGCACCGTATGCAGTGGAGGTGCAGTGGGCCTGAACGACGCCTAAGAGTGTTGGTTGACCCGGTTCCTGGACATAGCCGCAGTGAGTAGCAGAGGTAGGGAGGCCGTGGTTATATGCGCATATTAGCTGACCTGTTTGTGGTACAATGACACGTTGAAGAGGATCTTTTTTCTTTTTGCGGTGGTTCCTCAAGGCTAAATGAGTAAGCGAAACCGATGGAATCGCACCACCTCAACAGCATACGCATTCTCTTGGATGAGCTTGATTGAAGGCAATCACACCAAAATAAGATACGGGAAGAGGAGCGTGCGCCTCTCTTCTGGCGCGCTGTCAAGTGTCGGTGCTAAATGTGGCTCTCCCCACTGCCATTTGCTTGACAGTGCGACAGTTTCAGCTTGAGGGTGCGCAAATAAGGCTGGTACTTCCGTCTCGGCGCCGGTAAAAAGAAGCAGAGGTCGATGGAGGGCAACCCCACCTACTGCGGTGGCAGCCATAGGTCCTCCCTCTGCAAGTGATTCTCTTACAGTGGCAATCTGCTGGTTGACTCACTACTCCCGCTGTTTTGATGCCCTGCTTGTTTTTCCTCTTTTCCGTTCGCCTGTCCTCGCATTAACGCCGGTTATTTTCATTAATCGAACAAGTGATACCTTCACCAAGTTCGGCGACGCGTCACACTTCACGTCACAGGCATTTCATTGGGCAAGCCCTCGTCGCTTGCTCCCCGTGCTGTGTGCCCCGGGAAAGGGAAAAAGGAAAGATTAGCAAACTTGAAGCATGTGGCGCCTCTCGCGTGTGGCGCTCCAGTCGAATCGCGCGGCGCTCTACATGCCGTACACCCCCGTAGCGACTAACCCGGTGGTCTATTTTGACATCACCGCCGAAGGCGACGCCCTGGGGCGCGTGTCGGTGGAGCTGTTTAGGGACGTTGTGCCGAGAACAAGCGAGAACTTCCGCTCGCTGTGCACTGGCGAGCGCGGATATGGTCAGTGCTTGTTGTACTACAAGGGAACCCCGTTTCATCGCATTATTCCAGGGTTTGTCATGCAAGGCGGCGACATTCTCACTAAGGACGGCCGCAGCAACGTTAGCGTCTTTGGATATCCGTTTCCGGATGAGTCTTTTGAGGGAAAGGCCGGGAAGCACTTGCCCGGCACTGTCGGCATGGCGCACAGTGGGCCGAACCAAAATGGATCCCAGTTTTTCTTCAATCTGGGGCGCAATGAGCAGCTCGATCGTAAGTTTGTCGTTGTAGGGCAGGTGTTGGGGGGCTGGGAGATCGTCAACCAGGTAGTGAAACTGTGCGGCTCGCGCTGTGGGACTCCCGTGAGTCGTGCCTGGATCTCTGACTGCGGTCAGAGTGGTGGCTACATGGCAGAAGAGACGCAGGAGGCCCTACAGGGCGAGCGCGCTCAGCATGTGATCCCAGGCAAGGAAGTTCTCGACTTAATTCAACCGCGGTACTAACCCCGAGGGTGGTGGAGGTGGCCGCGGGCCAGAGCTCTCATTATGCGTCGTGTGTGCGGAGCTGTTGGTGTGCGCGTGCAGAGGGCGCTGACCCTGTTGGCAACGAAGTCCGTAGAGCTAAAATTGGCGTTTAATCACTCTTCCAGACCGCAGCGCAATCGAGGAGCCAGTGCCTGTAACAATCGAAAGCAAGTCGGCTTGCTTGCGCTCCGCAATGAGACCCATACTCCCGCACCCGGTGCCCTAAGTGACTTCAGTTGCAACCGCGGCGTGTGCAGGTTTGCCACGCTCAATGTCTTCTGCAACACTCTTTTCTCCTGCATATTCTCTTTCCTCTTGGTCCCTCGTGCTTGATTACATACCTGCTCACTTGCTTGCTTCTCTCGCAGCTCTTCTCGCTTCTTCTTTCCACCACCACCCCACTCTCTTGCCCTTTGCTGCTTTTCACACTCTTGCGTTTTCCATCGGACCACCGTCTGAAGCAAACGCGTCCTCCCCTCCCCCGCCCCGACGAAAGACAACACCTCACCACACCTTTCCTCTTTGCGTCTTACCTTTCCCTTGTTTCAGAGGATTGCGCTCCCTCATTGTTCTTGTGCATCTGACGCCATCGGAATCCCCTTCTTCGGTGCAGTGCAACAACGAAAGCGACAAACAGCCGGAAGCTACCGACTCGCCGATTCTCATTTTTCTCCTCTTCGGCCTTTCCACACCCAAGCCCACCGACCCAGTATGCCGCAAAAGACGATGAAGAAGGCAAACGCGACCGTTATGGAGGACTCGCCTTGTAAGGGGGTGAGTGGGGGTTCTCCGTACAGAAACGCCGAGGCATTGCCGACGGTGGGTGCCCGTGGTTGCATGCCAGCGCAGCGCCCCAGCAAGCGCATGCTGAACCAGGAGATTAGTCTTCTGATGCTGATACTCGCCGCCCAGACGATCACCGGCATGGTCAACATTCAGGACAGCGTGCTGAGCACTGAGCTGGTGGCCGATTCGCACAGCTTCCGCGGACGCCCTTCGCTGAAGAATGAGAGCCATTCTTCCTCTTCGTACTACTCGTCTGCGTCGTCGGACAAGCACGTGCCGTTCATGGACATGTCCGAGGGCATTTCCTCCTCCACCGCGGGTTCTCATGTCAGCGAGAACTTCAACGACGACGGTGAGGAGGAGGAGGAGGTCGTCGCCTACCGCTTCGCTTCGCAGCTCACGGCGCCGCTCCGCACCAAGACGTACTTCACTCACAACGAGGACGTTTGGGAGAACATCTTCAGCTTCTTACCCTGGCAGGCTGCCATGCAGGTGCGCGGGGTGAGCCGTTTCCATTTCCGCCAGTCTTTGCCGCGCGTCACGGTTGCCCGCATGCCGCAGAGCAAGGTACCGGCCATCTTCCTTCCCTGCCTGGAGGATCTCGACAGCAGCGAGATGGAGATCGAGGCAGATCTGGCTCCGCAGCACAAGACACCGTGGTCGTGCCCGCACTGCTGCCTCTTCAACGCACACGGGGCCGTGTGCGGCAACAACCGCTGCCAGAAGCCTCGCCCACAGAGCGGTCAGCGCCTCTTTCTCGGTCAGCTGCGCCGCACCGGCACGGTGCCCATGGTGCGTTGGCTGGTGAATAACGTCTTCAACGCCTCGACTGGTGCACTGGTGTCGGTGGAGAACCGCCGCAACACCCACACACAGCGTGGCAAGGGCTGCGCGTGGCCCACAATCAACGAAGAGGCCACCGTGAAGCGGATGCTCGATGCGCACCATCGTCTCTTCTTTGACTCGGTGAACGGCGTGGAGGGTGTATGGCTGGTGCCAGAGGGACGCGAGAAGGCGCTGCAGTCGGAGGTGTCGATGCGGTACAACGGCGGCGCTCATCAGAAGCACATGCCACGCGGCACGATTGTCGTGGAAACCCCATCGGCTCCGTTTTTTGCTGCAGGGCCTGCTGCGGCGCCCTTGAGCAGCGCCAAGGGAACGGATGTGGATGCCACAGAGGAAATTCACGGGGACAAGGTGCGCAGTGCTACCAGTCTGTCGTACTCTGCTGCTACCCAGTCGAGTCGCTCAGACTCGAGCTACCACCTGACGAGCACCCCGCTTCCTCCCTACCAGTCCAAACAGGAAGCGCACCCCGCGACAGTGGATACCGCTACTGAGTACTACGGGTACAACGACACGGCCAGCTTCATGCCGTACTGCATTCCCGGCGTAGACTTTGTGCGCCGTGGTGTGTACCGCCTGAACCCCTATACGGTTCTCATGTAGTCGCGAGGAGACGCTATGTGTGTGTGTGTTGCGTGCCCACGTGTGCGTGTGTGTGTCTTTGTCGGTGCACTGAGAGGTGGAGAGGAGCGCCACTCTCCCGCCCACCTTTTCTATTCTAATCTGTTATCTAACTACTCGTATTTTTTTTTTATTGTTTCGCTTGTGCTTCCTTTTTCTCCACCTCTATGTGTCTTATTTCAGCAAAGGCCTCAGACGGGATGGCGGCGCGCGCTTCGGGCTTCAGGGTTTTTATCCACTCCTCCCCCACGACAAAAAAAAAGAGTGCAGCGTTATTTTTGTAGAAGGAGGGGAAGCTGCGCGCATGTGCAGGCAAATCTTCAGTGTGTGAGGGGCAGAGGGGGGGGGGCAAAAAAAAGGGAAAGAACAAAGGGCTGAGCATGAAGGCAAACCGCAGTGACATATCGGCGGTGCAAACAAACGCACAGAAGCCAGCGGGGCTTGTGTGTACAAATACTGCGACAAACACAGTCCCCCCTCCTCCCCCCTCCTCCCCCGCCTCCCCTTTCTACGACTACTGTATCAGCAGCGGGGTTCATCTTACACTGACGCTTCTGTTTGTGTTTGCGTTTCATTGGATCGAGCATCTCACCTCCTGTGTTGCTTTTTCCTTTTGGCTTCATCGCGATTTTCTTGCCTTCTGTTTCGTTTTTTTTTGTTGTTCGGTTCTCTTGGCCTTGTTGGATATGTGCGTGCATGCCTCTCTGTGTGAACGTTTGTGTATCTTGTCCTACCTCTTTCTTTCGTTTTTTTTGTTTCGCTTCTTCTACACGGCAGCTTGCACACCCGCGAACAGCCAACGCATACCCCCCTCACCCCTCCGCACATACAGTCAGACGTGCAAGATTTGGGCCTTCAAAGAATTGTGTATGCTTGGCCTCACTTTCTTGTTTGCCGTCTCGCAGATGGCTGTATTTGTTCCCTTTTTCGACCCTTCGTTTCACTGTTTCTGTTACCCCCCTTTTTCGGCTTGTTTTGCGTCTAGCCCGAGGCTTTTACTGGATTGAAAAGGTGTTTCGTTTGCCCTTTGCGTTTTTGCTGTCCGAGGCTATCCGAGTCAGTCCAACTGCACTGGCAGTGGTATTCGAGCATACACAAGCACACGTGCACGAGCACACGTCTACAAACAGGCACGCAACGGCATCTTTCTGTTGTTATCCATGCGACGATCCGCGTTCGTTGGAGTTGCATACAATGCTTCTATGCTGTCGTGTGCCTCTGTGTGTTTATGTAGTGTGTGCGATCGTAGATGTGCTACGTTTCGCTTGGTATCTCGCTCACGTCGACTACCGTTTCTCTCTTTCCTCTCGGCCTGTTTCTTTTTCGCTTGCTCATGTGTTTTGTGCCCGTACCTCGACAAACAATGACGAAGGCTAAGCAATGCCACCAATGAAAGCGAGCATGGCGCATTGAGAAAGGAAAATCAAGGAAAAGGAGATCAAGTACATGAACTTTGAAACCAGAAGCAGCGACAAGTGTGTCTCGATTTTGCTCTCTGTGAAGCTGTGCTCGCATACATGTGTGGCTGTGTGCGCGTCTGTGAACTCGAGATCGATAAAGAGTCAGGAGACCAGAGATGAGATGACATTCCACAGTGACGGCTGATGCGCGATTATAATCAACGGCCGTAAGGGGAAAAAGGGCGCCTGCTTTGTGTGTCGGTTGTGTGTGTGTGTGTGTGTGTGTCTACGCTTGTGCTAAAGAGAAGGAAGCACATAACCATGTGCATGTACGACATTTTTATTGCTTCCCCTCCGCCTTCCTTCTTTGTCTTCTTTCCTCTGACTCTTCCCCCGGAATTCTCCCCCTTTTCGTCGCGTTTCGAAGCAGCAAGCAAGAAAAAATACACGCAAACACATGCACACATCTCACCTTCGTAGAAAGACACACGGGCTGGAAAAAAAAAACTGGAGTAAGTCTCTCTCTCTTTCTATTTTCGTTGCTGTCTATTGATATATGTGTGTGAGCGAAGGAGTGTCAAGTGAGTGCGTACGTGTAGCACCCCTCTTCTTCTGTTGTGACCCTTGTCGTGTCTGTTTTTCTCTTCTTTCCTCGTCGCTCCTTCGCACTCTCTTTGTCCCCTTCTTTCCCGCTCGCTTCGTTCCCCTTCAACGAACGAACGAGAGGGGGGCATGTACGCACTACACCATTCCTCCCTCCCCAAGCAGCACACCTTTCTCCCTCCTGTCTTGCACACACGTACACACACACAGATGTGCAAAGACACATCTACCTAAGCACGCGCGTGCTCGTATACGTGGTGCACACTGAAAGGTAGCCGCGTGTTCTTTCCCTTTCTATCCCCCAGACTGTCTCATTTTCTTTCCCTGTGCTGACTTCGTCTCTCTCGTTCTCCCTCATACTGTGTGTGCGGTGCGGTTCATGTTCTCCTTCTTTGGCTTTTTGTTTGTCTCTCCTCGGTTCCTTTTCTCCCCATTGAAGCGATTTCGCCTCTCTCCCCTTCCCTCCCTCTCTTTCTGTCGAATATTTTCGGCGTGTCTTCGCTGCCTGTTGTTGTTGTCATGGTGGTGTTTCCTCTCGTACGTATGCGAAGGACTTGGATCCGCTTTCTTTATTTATTTTTTTTTGTGCGTTCTCCTTGCTCCTCCTCTTCTGATACGTTTTCATGTTCATTTTTGGCTTGTTTTCCCATGCTGATTGCTCTTTCAATTTTTGTTTCATTTGCTCTTGCCTCCTTTTGGTTTCCCCTGTTTCGACTCTACCACCAAACTACAGTGCTTTCTTTTCTTTTTGTTTTCCAGTGCACCTGCGACGAAAGAAGCGATGAACAAGGAAAAGTAGACTTTCTCTCTCTGTGTCTCTGTGAGTGTGAGTGGGTCCTTCTCACTTTTCTTTTTTGCCCTCTTCTCTCTTTTACAGCAACATTCGCTATTTCAAGTACTCTAATTCACATATGAAAATATACCAACGCAAGAAGAAGACGACGCCTAAAGGGTAGAGAAGAAGCCACCTGTGTGTGCGGCGGGGGGGAGTCCTTCTCTGTTCTTGGGTGTGTGCTGAAAGAGACGTAGCATTATCACATTCCCCTATAGGTACTTTGCAGGCTGAAGGAGGAGAGGAAAAAATGAAACTTTCCCTTGCCCAAGGTATGGAAGAGCCCAGAGATGCGAAAAAGGCAGCAGATCATCGAGCGGGTTCCCAGCTCGGAAAAAAATCAAAGGGCCTCCTCTGTCCTGCAGAAGAGCGGAAACGAAGAGAAGGGCTTTGCATGCATATGTGTAGGTGTGTCTGCTCATGCTCTTCTTTTTTACTGTCCTCTAGTACGGTTGCCGACTCTTGGTGTCGGCGGACAGGTGTGGACTGGAGCCTTACCAAAAAGACTTGCGGCCATGATCGCGTTTGGACTGGCTCACCACGAAACGTGTCTCGATTCAACAAATATACGCATCCACGTGTCCACCTCCTGTGCACCTTCAGGACGATAGGCTATGAGTTCTTTGTGCGCAAGCACACGCTTATCTGAGGGCCTCCTCCGCTTGACACACCCGTGCTTGTCAGAGGCGTGCGGATTGAGGAGAGAGTGGAATGCCCCTGCCGCCAAAGACTCATAGGAGCGTCCCACCTGATGAGGTATATGCGGACAAGCTATCCAAACACGCCTCCCGTGGCATCGACGGAAATGGCAGATGACGGCAGCGAGCTCTCCCAGGCAGCAACGTCAGGCTGAAACAGGCCCCCGGATGCAAGAATCGGAGTACTGTGCGCGCACACTTCCAGTGACAGCTGACAAGGCGGATCACATTCACGCAAGGCATGGAGAGGTCAGCCGAGCAGGAGTGGTCGACAGAAAAGGCGCGAAGAGATGCGTACCAATTAACCCCAAAGTGCATATACGTGCGGAACATGCGGGGTCTTGTACATCCGACCAGGTGAGCTGATGAAGCGCAGATGCCGGAACGATGACGAGAACACCCCAAGTTACACCATCGAGCCCACCAGACTCCGATGTGGAGAGTCTCCATAACACGTTACGGATTGCAGCGGCTTGAGGCGAGTGAGGGCGATGCACGGCATACAGGCCGGGTGCAGGGTCTCATCGGGCCCTAACCTGAGGCTGGCCAACTTCCTCCTCGGGCCCATGCAGCATACGCCTCGACTGCCCCTTACTATCCGCACGACGGACGCCCACCGCCTCCGCCCTCGAGCAGGAGTGTGGACGCGGCCCGCGTGGATCAAGGCCTGCAGCACACCGAAGTCTCCGTCTGGCGCCGGTCGCGCAGCACACATGCGCAGAAGGGACGGGGAAGGGCAGGAAGAGTCCGCTGGACGCGTGGTCCGATTGAATAGCAGGATGGTTTCTCCAAGAAGAGCACGATTTAGTTATATTCCAAGAGAGGTCGGTAAGGTGTGTTTGTGCGTGTTGGCTTGTCGACTTGTGTATTGGAAAATAATGCGTTAACAAAGAAAGATTTCTCGCTCCTCGGCGTTTGATCGAGGTGCAGATGATGGCAAAGTAGCTTAGTCTCTAGCCTCTCTTGCCCCCTTCACAGCCGGCCAATCATGTGTGCGCGTGCATGCGCTGTATGAGCACGACCCCCCCCCCCCCCCCCAAAAAAAAAAACAAAATGTACGCTATGGTCCACTTCTTCTTTCCCTTTTCCCTTTATTTTCTAAACCTGTTGCCGTGTCTCCATTCGCTCTGATCACGACCGTCGCCGAACACAGCGACAAGCGAAGTAAGCCTGACAACCACGTCGAAGTCGTCTTTTATTTTCTCGGAGTAGCACATCGGGAAAAGTCGCAAGGACCATATACGTATCAGATTACACACGCGCATACTCACGGCAGTACGATGCCCAGCGACGCAGTGGTGATGGATAAGATTATCGAGGGCGATGGCAAGACGATTCCTCGATCTGGCAGTGTTGTGACACTAGACTATATTGGTTATCTGGAGGACGGAAGCAAGTTCGACTCAACGCTGGAGCGCGGGAAGCCTTTCGTGTTTCGCGTTGGGTGCGGTGAGGTGATCAAGGGCTGGGACGCGGGTATTATTCAGATGTCCAAGGGCGAGCGTAGCAAGCTGACGATGCCGCCGACTCTCGCCTACGGCGGCACAGGGTTTCCGGGGCTCATCCCCCCCAACGCGACCATTGTGTTTGAGGTAACGCTGCTCGATGTAGCGTAGATCGGTGTCTCATCGCTCGCTGAGGTGCTGCCGCTCTTGAGTTGTGGATCACAGTTGCGCAGAAACACACAGTGATGATAGAGTCTGTCTCCGTGTCTATGGGCTCCCCGTGTCTCCCCCTTTCTTGTGCGAGTCATGAGATTCAGCTATTGAAGTTTTTTCTCGCCCTCTTCTCACGTACGTGGCGCAGAGGCTGGAGGCACACTGTTGATGTAAACCACGTGTACAATGATAGAAGCACTCAGAGAAGTGATCGCAACATGCTGCCGACTTCATGGTGAAAGGCGGTGTGTGTGTGTGCTCTGTGCGTGCGAGGAGACTTTTTCTTATCATTGCTCAGTCGATCTGTTCCGACAACGGAAGAAAGAGCACAGGCGTAAGCGTGCATGCTGCCTACGCCTGCCGCACCAAGTCGGCTGTCGCTGTGAAAGACAGAGGCCTGTCTTTTGAATGTGATCCCGCTTCGATTGGCACTTCCACATTTCCGTCGCTGCGTCACTCCTATCTCTTGCACTCTCTTCTTTCACCCCTTTCCCGCTATGCGGTCACAATAGGAACCACCGCACTGCGCGGATCTCAAGTGTACTACAATCACACATACACACACACACACACACACACACACACACACACGCATACACGCTGATACTACCGTACGCCGAAGGTTGTCCAATCGCTCTTCTTTCCACCCTCCTCAGCTACACTGACGCCTCTTTTTTCTTGTTCGTTTCGCCCGTGATTGCCAAACTCTTTACTTTATATATGCATGTATGTGTATACATATGTATGTGTGTGTTTTGTTTCTCACTTGTGGTTTCACTGCTTCTAGCGCTCCCTTCACACTAATCCGCACAGGAAGGCAAGATTGCGGCACATCTGTGCAGCCCTCACCCCATCGCTCCCTCTCTCTCTCTTGCCTTTCTAATTTTGCTCGCAGACTTCTCTCCTGCAGCGGTGCTCCAGCGTTCGAAGGACACCATCAGTGAAGGACATACAAAAAGAAAATGGCGACGAAGGCAAACCAGATGCTTACTGGCGCGAACGATGATCAGGTGGAGCCGCCGATGTCAGCCGGAAATCCGAGGAGTGCGCCAACGGTCAGCATGGTGGTCCTGCCAAGTGTGGCCGACGCGACAAGCGCACCCGCCGCGCCGGCGCCGGTGCTGAACACAAACACCGTCATCCAGAAGTTCTCCTGCCTGCAAAGCCTGCGCTTTGACGCTCTCATGTCCGCAGCCGTTGTGGAGTTTATCGGGACGTTTTTATTGGTGCTGACCGTGCCTCTCAGCATCATCCAGAATGCTGAGATGGCACCCATTAGCATTGGCTTCCTGCTCATGTCACTAGTCTTCTCCTTCGGCTACCTCAGTGGCGGCCACATTAACCCAATGGTGACCTTCTCCGTGTGGCTGGCCACCTCCAACGGTGAGGGCTACGCCACCTTCAACAAGCGCCGACTCATCATGTACGTGGTCGCGCAGATGGCGGGTGGTGTGGCGGCTGCCTTCTACTGCATGATGATCAACGGCCGGGACTTCCCGGTGCCGAACATGGGGCGAAGCTTCAACAGGATGCTGCGCGGCTTCCTCGCCGAAAGTGTGTTTACGTTTGTTCTCTGCTCTGTTGTACTGCACGTCGCGATCAGCCAGCAGCGCAACAACAACTTCTACGGCTTCGCCATTGGCTTCTCGATGCTGTGCGGAGGCTTGACGTGTGGCTCGATTAGCGGTGGTGTCTTCAACCCCGCCGTGGCTACCCCTCTCATTGTGGTGAGGTGCTTATTCTCTTTCAACGAGGCTGCGTGCACGCCGATGGCATCCCTGTGGGTCTACTGGGCCTCTGAGGCGGTCGGGGCAGTGTGTGCGTCCATCATGTACCTGGCGCTGCAGAACTTGGGGGATGAGGTCTAAGCGGGCGAGCACAAACCCTACGATGGCTTATGCGCAACCACGGGAACGCTCAAGCATCGATGACTTCTCCATTTGTGGGTTTAGGTGTTTTCCTGATGCTCCCTTCGTGCTTCTCCCAGTTCGGTTGCCTTCTTCGTCTTCTCCGCCTCTTTGTCGTGGTGTACAGCGAGAGAGACAGTACACCAAGAATCGAGGAGCATGGGAGGTTTGACGCTAGACAACAGTGTTAGCACATTGATGTGGTTCGTTCCGCCACCCCGCTCAACACGGCCCCACTCCCCCACGAAGGAGATGATAGAATGCATAAGGGGATGATGACCAGCGAAGTCTGAACCAGCATCGTTCTAGTGCATCGATCGATACGCAAAACAAACCATGATGTGGTGCCAGCGGGCACAGCGATAACGCGACGCTTCCTCTTTACGATGGTCTCGCTTCATGCGCATTCCCTTCCCTTTGTTCTCAGCTCTACGGCCGGATGTGCAACGAAAGAACAAACAAAATGGCGAAACGAGTGCACATGATGGATGCAGACGTACCTCTCCTTTGTGTGCGCGGGCGTGTCTGTGCGGATGTAGCGCCTTCTTGGAGGCTTGCCTTTGCCCATTTCCTCTACTCGCTGTGACTCCCCCCCCCCCCCCCCACACACACACACAGGTATGCACGTATGCGCACACCACGCGCTCGCTTTTTCCTTTTTGTGCCGTTTGAATGCTCCTTTTGCTCTGTTTTGCTGTTCAGCCGCTTCTTCTCCTCTTCCCCCCCCCCCCCCCCCACTTTTGACCGTCGTTTTTCCGCACCTTCGCCCATGTCCTCCTCTTTCTTCTGTGCCTTTCCTCTCGTTGCCCTGTGCTCTGCACTTCTTCGATGCGGGGGACGTTTGAAAGTTGCGCTTGTGGGCGTTTTGCGTGCGCTTCGCAAAAAGAGGGATGGAGGTGCCCCACAGCGCGTCCCTCACCTTCGCAGGGCAGATGACGGGATGTGCTACCGAGGGTTGTTGTCACCTTCCCTCTCTTTTTTCTGTCCGCACCTTCACTTTCCATCAAGGAAGAAGGGCTCTACTACTATTGCTGCGGGTAAACGGAGAGAAAACCGAACAAAGCACGACAGGCGTAAATTCTTGCACGCACTCGGCGCCTGAGTGGAGCATCGCTTAAAGGGGACCTCTTCCTCTTTCTTCCCGTTGTGCCTCCTCACGCCCCGGACTATACCTGAGGGTTTGGCAACATTCTGCATAGGAAGCCTGTGAGCCCACAAGACAACCGTGCGTCGTTCTTTCCCTTTTTTGAAAGACCATCTCCATTTTGTGCACCCCAATCACATGTTGTCCACAACCGACGGCCCCAGAACCAAACACCAGCCTCCCTCTTCAGCTGCCGGCTGACTGCATGTAACGGCGAAAAAACCGCAGGAAACGCCGCCTCTTAGTTCTGTAAGCCACCGTTGACACTTTCGCCACCTCATCTTTCCTTTCTCTCTCCTTTTGTCGATTTCCTTCCCTGACTTTCATTCGTACGCACTCCACCTAAACCCTTTCCTTCTCGCCACGGATGAAGCACGAGTGCTACGTCTGTACAACAAGGGGGCGCGCCGCCGATTGCCAGCCGGCGCGCTCTATGTCCGAGCCGCGTGTGCGTGTGGACCTGTGTGAGCATGTGTGTGTTTGTGTGCGCAAGCCGTGGTGCAGGCCTGTACGTGATGAGAATTCAAGCTTAGGACACCTTTGGATGCGGCGCGTGCCGCAGGTGAAAATAGCGAGTTTGTTACACATTCGATTCGTACTCTGACGGCCCGTGGTGCTGCCGGTGTGCGTGCGCTTGGGGTGTGCTCTGCGTTGACGGCTGTGACAATGACCCACTTACGACGGTCTTATGACCACGATCCCGGCCACGGATGAAGCACGAGTGCTACGTCTGTACAACAAGGGGGCGCGCCGCCGATTGCCAGCCGGCGCGCTCTATGTCCGAGCCGCGTGTGCGTGTGGACCTGTGTGAGCATGTGTGTGTTTGTGTGCGCAAGCCGTGGTGCAGGCCTGTACGTGATGAGAATTCAAGCTTAGGACACCTTTGGATGCGGCGCGTGCCGCAGGTGAAAATAGCGAGTTTGTTACACATTCGATTCGTACTCTGACGGCCCGTGGTGCTGCCGGTGTGCGTGCGCTTGGGGTGTGCTCTGCGTTGACGGCTGTGACAATGACCCACTTACGACGGTCTTATGACCACGATCCCGGCCACGGATGAAGCACGAGTGCTACGTCTGTACAACAAGGGGGCGCGCCGCCGATTGCCAGCCGGCGCGCTCTATGTCCGAGCCGCGTGTGCGTGTGGACCTGTGTGAGCATGTGTGTGTTTGTGTGCGCAAGCCGTGGTGCAGGCCTGTACGTGATGAGAATTCAAGCTTAGGACACCTTTGGATGCGGCGCGTGCCGCAGGTGAAAATAGCGAGTTTGTTACACATTCGATTCGTACTCTGACGGCCCGTGGTGCTGCCGGTGTGCGTGCGCTTGGGGTGTGCTCTGCGTTGACGGCTGTGACAATGACCCACTTACGACGGTCTTATGACCACGATCCCGGCCACGGATGAAGCACGAGTGCTACGTCTGTACAACAAGGGGGCGCGCCGCCGATTGCCAGCCGGCGCGCTCTATGTCCGAGCCGCGTGTGCGTGTGGACCTGTGTGAGCATGTGTGTGTTTGTGTGCGCAAGCCGTGGTGCAGGCCTGTACGTGATGAGAATTCAAGCTTAGGACACCTTTGGATGCGGCGCGTGCCGCAGGTGAAAATAGCGAGTTTGTTACACATTCGATTCGTACTCTGACGGCCCGTGGTGCTGCCGGTGTGCGTGCGCTTGGGGTGTGCTCTGCGTTGACGGCTGTGACAATGACCCACTTACGACGGTCTTATGACCACGATCCCGGCCACGGATGAAGCACGAGTGCTACTTCTGTACAACAAGGGGGCGCGCCGCCGATTGCCAGCCGGCGCGCTCTATGTCCGAGCCGCGTGTGCGTGTGGACCTGTGTGAGCATGTGTGTGTTTGTGTGCGCAAGCCGTGGTGCAGGCCTGTACGTGATGAGAATTCAAGCTTAGGACACCTTTGGATGCGGCGCGTGCCGCAGGTGAAAATAGCGAGTTTGTTACACATTCGATTCGTACTCTGACGGCCCGTGGTGCTGCCGGTGTGCGTGCGCTTGGGGTGTGCTCTGCGTTGACGGCTGTGACAATGACCCACTTACGACGGTCTTATGACCACGATCCCGGCCACGGATGAAGCACGAGTGCTACGTCTGTACAACAAGGGGGCGCGCCGCCGATTGCCAGCCGGCGCGCTCTATGTCCGAGCCGCGTGTGCGTGTGGACCTGTGTGAGCATGTGTGTGTTTGTGTGCGCAAGCCGTGGTGCAGGCCTGTACGTGATGAGAATTCAAGCTTAGGACACCTTTGGATGCGGCGCGTGCCGCAGGTGAAAATAGCGAGTTTGTTACACATTCGATTCGTACTCTGACGGCCCGTGGTGCTGCCGGTGTGCGTGCGCTTGGGGTGTGCTCTGCGTTGACGGCTGTGACAATGACCCACTTACGACGGTCTTATGACCACGATCCCGGCCACGGATGAAGCACGAGTGCTACGTCTGTACAACAAGGGGGCGCGCCGCCGATTGCCAGCCGGCGCGCTCTATGTCCGAGCCGCGTGTGCGTGTGGACCTGTGTGAGCATGTGTGTGTTTGTGTGCGCAAGCCGTGGTGCAGGCCTGTACGTGATGAGAATTCAAGCTTAGGACACCTTTGGATGCGGCGCGTGCCGCAGGTGAAAATAGCGAGTTTGTTACACATTCGATTCGTACTCTGACGGCCCGTGGTGCTGGACAGCGTATGTGGATGGGAGGTAGGAAAACTAGGCGATCGAGTCTTTGGCAGATGGCCGTTAGGGCGGTCAGTCTAAGTGGATGAGGATGTATTATGTTTTATAGTGAGGTTGAGGGGTGGCAGAAGCGGAGGTGGAAGGAGACGAGCTGCCGATTGCGCAACTATCAGCACTGGTATCTACTGGGGGTTGTAGTGTATCGGGCCTAATCCATCGATGGGTGGCGTAGCTGCTTCTGCAGTCGCCGTTGGCACGCGCTCTCAAGCAGTGAGGGAAGCCACTCTACATATCTAGGGCGCCCGCCTTTTCCGTTTCGCGGAAGTGTTCTCATGCTCTATTTCGTGCTTCTCGCAATCCTTCTGCTTGGCCTGTTACCGGGGCTTACCGCGGCATACGACGGCTTCGTTGTCGGTGCATAATGCACCCGCGCGTCGTGGAGCCACTCACAGTCATTTCCGTGTGTGCCCTGCATTCATCGACAGCATTCTGCATACAGCGTGAACGCGTCTCATAGAGCATATTTCCTTTATCGCGTTTTCGTTTGCACTGCCGCGATTTCTTTTCGTGGGTCGCATCAATCAACCATGGCTGCGCTTACGGATGAGCAGATTCGCGAGGCCTTCAACCTCTTCGACGCCGACGGCTCTGGGGCTATCGACGCGGAGGAGATGGCGCTAGCGATGAAGGGTCTCGGCTTCGGTGACCTGTCGCGCGACGAGGTGGAGCGCATTATCCGCTCCATGCACACAGACTCCAACGGCCTGGTGGCGTACGGCGAGTTTGAAGCCATGGTCAAGTCGCGCATGGCGCAGAAGGACTCGCCGGAGGAGATCCTAAAGGCCTTTCAGCTCTTCGACCTCGATAAGAAAGGAAAAATCTCCTTTGCGAACTTGAAGGAGGTTGCGAAACTGCTGGGTGAGAACCCCGGCGACGATGTGCTGAAGGAGATGATCGCCGAGGCCGATGAGGACGGTGATGGCGAGGTTTCCTTTGAGGAGTTCAAGAGCGTGATGCTGCAGATGCGTGGAAAGTAGAGGACGGCGCAGGAAGCGCTTGCGCCCTTCGCCTTCACCGCGCAGAGGAGATGCGATGGTCAAGGCAGTGAGGAAAAGGCCGATACCGATCAAGAAATTCAAAAGTTCATTGTCATCAAGCGAAGGGGGCTAGTGGCCGAGGGCTCCGGAGTGTCACCGGAGTCACCTCGCACCGCTTGACCTCTGTCTCTCTCTCTCTCTCTCTCCTTGTCGCTTTACCTGCCCCACCTTTTGTGTTTTCGTCTGATTCAACGTTCTCAATAGGTGGTGCTGTTGGTGATGATGATGATCGCGGTGTGTGCGTGTGCGTGCGTGCGCTTCCTTTCCCATCATCATCATCATCTGCCTTCACTTTGATTTCTCTTTCCTTTGCGTAGGTTCGCGCCGTTCGGTTTTGGGCAGATCTTTTCTTTCGCTTTTGTATGGTTGTGCTGTCCGTTTCTATTTATGACTTCTTCGTGATTGTACACCCGGGGCCGTTGTCGTGCGTGGCGGCGCTGTGGTGTGTTGTCTGGGCTGGGTGGCTCTGTCCGTTGCTTTCCCTCTCAACGGATGATAGTGCGCGTGTGCGTTCCTCTTCCTTCCTTTATCGTTTTGATCGCCGACAAGCTCGCTCAGTGGAACTCGGATAGTGTCGGAGAAGAGCAGGGCGAAGCCCCCCGCTCTGTAACGGCACCCTTTCTCACTCGTTCCGGCGTTCCACGGAGCAGTCGATAGATGAACACGGCGGGAAAGTTGGGAAGGCGGGGAGACGCTGAATGAACAGGGAAGGAATAGATGTCGTGGCTGAAAAACCAACGGAAACAAGCGAATCACGATGGGCCTGGCTGCCCGCCAGGCGCCTTCTCCACGCGGTGGATCAGCAAGGGGAGAGAAGAGGATGGCACAAGAGGTTCGGGTGCCCTTGGAGGAGTGGGAGAGGACGGGCAACAAGAGCAGACCACGACTGACAGCGTGAGAGAGTTGCTGGTGCCTTCTGGTGCTCAGCAATCTCTGCTAAACTGGTCGAGTCACGTAGCTCGAGTAACAGCACCTCTCGCCCTTCCTCGTCTGTTCTCTAGCGCCCCTCTTTTTTCGTTCATCTCGCTACAGGTGGCGAGCGAATTCTGTGTCTGTGTGTGCAGGTGGGTAGGCGGCAATGTGGTCTGCTGCCCCTCCCCCTCTCTCTCTGTACGCGCATCAAAGGTTCCACTGCTCTTTGTACATCTCACTGCCGCCTTGCCTCCATTCGCTTCCTTTCATTGTCCTACGATTCCTCACATTCCTCCAACCCCCGACTCCACCGTGATCGGCTCCATCTCAGCACGTAACACACCGTAGAGACAGCAAGCACCTACTGAGACGACGGAAGACATCCGCCTCTGAGCAAAGCTGACTTGGTTCCATCCACTCTACCAAGCCTCTGCGTCTAGGGCAAAGCGAGGGCTGGCACACACCCACACAGGCGCAGAACCGATATGAAAGCGTAGGTATACAGAGGAAGTAAGGGCGTCCGCCGCGACCGTGACGTGTTTCCGCCTCGTTGTCTCGCTCCCTCTCTCCTCCCTTGCACTATTCCCTCCCTCTCCCTCTCGAGAGGGTGGGCAGAGGTAAGTGAGGGGCCTTGTTTTGAACTGTTCAGTGCTCTGCTCGGTCCTTGCACCTCTGCTCAGGAGAGTGAGCACATTTACTTCTTTGTTCTTTTTATCATCGGGGATGGAGTCGACTGTTCTCGAGGCCGACTCGCCGCCCAGTTGGGGGGCTGCCGTCCCACTGGTGGTGCAGCGTGTCGCAAGGGAAAACATGGGGCCAGAGACCATAAAAGCAGCGATGAAGCCCCTGCGCAGTGCCTTTACATCTGCTGCTGCTTCACCGAAGTCACTCATACACCGCGCCTCACGTGCCGCGGTGCACGCACCAGCGGGTCGTCTCTCTGCCGTTGTGATTCTACCCACGACGCAAGGGCCCTCGGGGACACGAAAACAGTTCCCCACCGCTGATCCTGCCGCCCCCGCCGCCGACCCGGGGCTGCCGGCGTTCACGATGGAGATTCCAAAGGACGCGTCGCGCCTCCTACTGCACCCACTGGACGCCCAGCGACAGCAAACGGTCGCCTTCGCCTTGGGCCAAAAGGAGTGGGCACAAGAGGTGTGTGATAGGCAGGGCAGACTGGAGATGCTGGGGCACCAACAAGCGCGCCGGGCAGCGTGGGCGCAGGCGAGTGCGGCTGCGGTGAGTGACACGCTAGCGGTGTGGGAGTCTGTGGGCCTCGCGGTGCGTGACCGGCTCACTTCTCTGCAGCCTGAGGGGTACCAGACCTTCGCGTTTCCTGATGGCACGGCCCTCTACGAGGGCCACTGGAAGAACTGCCATCCGCACGGGAAAGGTTGCTTGCGGCGCTCGCAGCCCATGAACGATTTGTACGAGGGGCAGTGGTTCGCCGGCCAACGCTGCGGCACCGGCACATACCACAGTGCTGAGTACCACCTCCTCTACCAAGGCTCTTGGCTCGATGACAAGCTGCACGGCAAAGGTGAGCTGGTTGAGCCGGAGGGCGTGTACACGGGAGAGTTTGTCGAGAACGCCCTTCACGGCTACGGCGAGTACGTGTACAACGACGGGCACGTGTACAAGGGGGACTGGGTGAGCGGCTTGTACGAAGGCAACGGCACCTACTTCTACCCCAGCGGCGCCAAGTACGAGGGTGGCTGGCTGCGGGGGCGCGAGCATGGACGCGGCACGAGGTGGTTCAGCAACGGTGACGTGTACATCGGAGAATGGATGCATGGCATGCCGCACGGCCACGGTAGCTTCAACAGCACCTGCAGCACTGCGGCTCGCGTGACGGGGCAGTGGCGGTACGGCTCTCTGCATGGCGCGGCGACCTGCGTCTTCGCCGACGGCAGCCACTACGTTGGCGAGTGGCAGCGAGGTCGCTTTCATGGACGTGGCACGTACGAAGTGCCGTGCGCGAACGGCGAGTTGCAGCGGTACACTGGAGTCTACGCGAACGGAAAGCGTCACGGCTACGGCGAGTACACGTCTTCCACTGTATCATACACTGGAGAATGGGTGCACGACAAGAAGGATGGCGAGGGCTCGCTGCAGGTGCGCGGGGGCGGGACGTACTACGGACGATGGAAGGCTGATGTGCCGGAGGGCGAAGGGGTGTACGTGTCAACGTACCGCAAAGGATACCATGACGAGATACGTTGCGAGGCGAGGGATGGCACCTTTACCCTGTGCGCTGATCAAGGCATACAGCAGCGCGTTGACATGCGCTTGCTCGGTCGATGATGCTCGTCTACATCCTCTCACCTGTCTCCGTTGTCTTCCTGTTCTCGTCGCTCCACCACCCGATACTTCCGCTGCGGGCACACACACACACTCTCTCTTGCTGCTGTTCTCCCTTCCCATTTGTTTTTGTTTTGCCTGTTTGGTTGTCGCGGAATCGCCGCTGTAAAAATTTCTTTCTTGTGCCCTTTCGATGGACATCACACACACACGCGATGTACAGCTCTCTCTCTCTCTCTCTCTTTGATGTTTTGTGCGCACATCCTTTTTCTCTCTTCCTTCCTCAGGAGCGTGTACTGCTTGTGTGGGGAGTGAGCGGTGCCCGTGGAGACGCGGATGAGAGGCGGGTGGGACATTTGCGTGTGAGGTTCGCCTCTTTGTGGGCACCGCGCGCCTCCTTCCGCTATTCGTGCCGCTCAAACGTTTTACCGTGCGTTGTGCTTTCTCCTCCCCGTGGCGGGTGTGTCGCGGTGACGCGCCGCCGCATCCGTGCATCAAACACGCAGCGAAATGGCGATGCAAGCTCAAACAACAATCAAGCAAACATGAGCATCTTCACAGGGAGTGGCAGGGAGGGGGGAGCGCGCGCAGCTTGACCCCTCACGACTCCAGCAGCAGGCAGCAGATGGCGGAATTCGGGCCTTCTTTGTTTTGGACGCTTGCTTGCAGATCTTCACTCGACTCGAGTAGCGTTGCCTGTCTTGCGCCACGACTCATCTACCACGGCACTATCACGTCCTGTACTAACCCGCCTCGTACACTTTTTCCTTTCTGCCTCTACGCCCACGCGAACGCGCATGCACACGATTTGCGTCTTCTTTCCTTTGCATATATCACTCATGGCGTGCATCGTGTGGGGCGCGTCTCGATCATGTTTCTCTCTGTGTGTGCGCACGGGCACATTGCCGCCTGCCTACTCAACAGTCGAGAGTGGCACCCTTACCGTAGATGAGTTTCAGTGTCGCTGGTGACTCCAGCGGCGACGGCCGCTTCGGCAGCCTCAGCGGCGGCTGTGTCAGCACCACAAGTTCTGTTTCTTCAGCCCCGCCCGTGACGGTGACCTTCGTTACGAATGAGCAGGAGTTTGCGGCGGCCTTCGAGTGCGAGGGTAGCACCTTCAGCGTCAGCGGCAGCGGCGGCAACATCACCACAGGTCCTAGCAGAGGCGGTGATGCCTTTGTCTTGTGCTACGAGCATCCCGGCGACGGCGTCACGGCAGAACACCTTCTGCAATTCAAAAACAGCGTTACAGCCGCCGCGCAGCAATACGGAGCGCGACTGCGTCTCTTTCTCTGGGACTGCACCAACCCCTCCTTCGCCGCTGCCCGCGTCCAGCTTGGCAAGCGCCGTGGTCATCCACTGCTGTTAGTCGTCTTCAAAGGTGCTGTCGCCGACACGCTTCGCGACATGCCGCTCACGGAGATGAGTGCGACAGAGGTGCCGCGGGTGTGCAGCCGGCTCGCATCTTTTCAATCCTCTGCGAAGCCAGCTCGCGTTTTCACCATCGCGACTGCCACGACGACGGCAGAGAGCAGTGGTGCGGCATCGTCACCGCAGGAGGAGGCGGAGCAGCACTTGTCGGTGGACGTGGCCAAGATGGTGGGAATGGGGAAAAGGTTGATGGCAGAGCGTCAGCCCTTTTACGCGGAGAAGTTCTTCGTGAAAGCACTGCGAACCCTTGATGCGGTTGCCGCTGATGTTGATCGGCTCGTCGCATCCCGAGAGGACTACGATCATAGCGTCGCCCTGTGTCTGGCCTGGGCTGGACTGGCGCAACTGGTGCAGGGCAAGCAAACCGTCGAGAACGCGTACTTGGAGCGACTTGACCGAGAGGCGGCGCTGCAGCCCTTTCGTGATGCGCCACTCAATGATGCAAACCGTGCGTTGACCACCTGGCGGTTGATGCAAGGTGCACCGCGTCCGTGGAGCGAGACGCGAGATAGCGAGGCGAAGCTGCAAGCGGCACTGTCTTCAAACGCACACGACACCGTCGCCCGTAGTCTCTTCGTCATCACCTTGTTCCTTAAAGGAGACCTGGAACGTGCCATGACGGAGGCGCTGAAGCTGCACGTGTACGGCGACGGCTTTGGTTGCGTGGCCCTCAAGCACATGTCGCGCTTCCTGGGCAAGGACCACGTGCTGGTGGAGCGTCTTGGAATGCCCTCGGTGGTGGAGTCGATTTAGGCGAAACCGAAGAATGCGAGTCGAAGACGGTGCAGAGACGCCTGCAACCCTCCATATCAGATGCGAATCGTTACTGACGAACGAACCAAGGTAACCCTCCTCCCCTCCTAAAAAAAAAGACGGTAGAATGGGTGAAAAGCAACTACGAGACGACGTTGCGCTGTGCTTCTGCGCGCGTCTTTGTGCATGTGTGCTTCTCGCAGCCGGGACAGGCGGTGTGCAGCTGTTCCTTGCTCTCCCCATGTATGTGCGTGTGTGTGCCCCGGCCCTCGCTCTTCACGTTGCCCTCCTGTGACATGTAGGCCTGTATGTGTGGGCGGTGGGAGTGGAGAAGAGGAGTTGGCGGACTGATCGCGGCTCCGCCTGTTTCAAGATGCGGGTGCCAATGCAGTCGAACCGAAAACAATATACCCCGCGACTGCTGCTGCTCACTTCTTTACCTGACCACTCTCTCGCTGCGTGTGTGGCGCGTGTGTATGTCGGCTCTTCCACCTCCGCTGTTCTCTCACTATCCTCCCTTTTCCCTCATGTGTGCCGCGCCAGCGCTCGAAAACGAACACTCGTGTGCTAGTCGACTGCTGAAACTGACAGAACGATAAAACACAGGCTCAGCGGACCTCCCCCTCTCCCCACGTCCGCCCACTACGTGTGTTCCGCTCCCATCTCCAACGGTGTGTCTGTGTCTGTGTGTGTGTGTGTGTCTGCATGCCAAGCTCACTGGGGCAACTCTCGTCCTTTCCCTTCTTTGTAGTCTTCCGCTCTGCCGTAGCGGTTGTTTCCTTCCTTTTTCTTTTTTTTTGCTTCCAAACCATTTCTTCGCTAGCAACCATGAACCACGATGATGCCATGTGGAACATAATGGGCCAGACGTTCTGCTCCTTCAAGGTGAAGACGAACGACGACAAGGTTCGCTTCTGCCGAAACCCGTACAACGTGACTGGTCTCTGCCAGCGTGGTGTGTGCCCGCTCTCCAACGCGCAGTACGCCACCGTCATCGAGCACGAGGATGAGCTATACCTGTACGTCAAAACTGCTGAGCGGGCTCACCTGCCGCGGCGGCAGTGGGAGAAGGTGAAGCTCGATGTCTCCTTCCCGAAAGCTCTGGCGCAGATCGACGAGGAGCTGCAGTGGTGGGACCAGAAGCTGGTCATCAAGATCAAAGCCCGTTTGCTGCGACTGAAGCAGTACCTGATGCGCAAGCGGAAAATGCTGATGGAGCCGCAGGACGAGTACGTGTCTGTGAACAAGCGTCAGGAGGACAAGCTGCGGCGACGAGAGGAGAAGGCAGAGGCGGCGGCCCGCATTGAGATGGAGATTGAGAAGGAACTTCTCGATCGTCTGCGCAAGGGTACCTACGATAGCGTCATCAACTACAACAAAGAGGCCTTCGAGAAGCTGCTCGACGATGAGGAGAACCGCGAGGACTTTGAGGCGCTGGAGCAGGACGAAGACGAGGAGTTCCCCGACTTTGTGATGGATGAGGAGGACGAAGAGGAGGAGGATGGGGAAACGGTGCGCGGTGGGCGCAACAAGAGCAAGAGTCGCAAGCGTGATAAGCTTGTAATCGAAGAGGAGGTGGAGCGGGAGCTGGCACCGCGCCAGCGGGCGCGCTTGGAGGACCTTGAGTGGTAGCATCGCTTCGCTTCTCGCTCGGGTGTATCTTCGCGCAGAGGGGGCGCCGAGAGACGGCGAGGGGAGAGGGAAGGGGGGAGGGTGGTATATGCCTATGTGCGCTTATGTTTGCGTGATCGCACCTCTGCTCAGCCGTCGCGGTGGCTTTCTAAAATTTTTCATAGGCGGGCAGTGTCTTGGTCGCCGGCCTTGCATTCCCAGCGACGCACTCTACGACTCTCTCTTTTCTCTTTGCTCATCTCCTCTTGCTGCACTGCATCGTAATGACAGACGTGTATGTGTGTGTGTGCATGTGTGAGGCAGTATTGGCACATGCACGTGTGCGCACGGACACCGACAAGTCTGGCCCTGTGGCGAAGAGATGCATGCTCCAGCTGTCGTGCTACTATGACGGTGATTTGTGACGCTGCCGCAGCTACTGCACGTGGCCGGGTGCACAAGCCCTCCTCTCTCCGTGCTGGCTGCGGGGTACTCGGCGTTCCCATCTCTCTGCTTCTCTGTTCATATGCGGACACTTTCTTTCGCGTTTTTTTTTTTGCATCGTCGGGCGCCACCTCTTGCTCTCTGCGCGGTGTTTGCTCGTGCGACATGCTCTCGCCTTGTCTTCATCTGTTTCTTTTTCCGTTCCCGTTCTGTCGTTCTTGGCGAAGATGTTGATGTGTTGGCCACCTGTCTGTCGGTGCTTTATGGCGAACGCTTAATCGACACTAAAGAGTGGAGGACGCAAGCTTCTGGGATCGAGAGCGAGAGAGACAAGAGCACACACACACACACACACACACACACGCTATATATATATATACAGAAAAAAAAACAATCAGCTCGGAGCCAAGCGACTGCATGCTTGCCTCCGTGTGTGTGCATGCATGCGTGCGCGCGTGTGTACGTGCTTGTCGTCTCTCTTGCGCTCGCTTTCCTCCGTCTCTCACATCCTTCTTGTCTTTGGTCTCTTACGTCATGTGCATGTATGGTGCCCTTAACCGTGTGCGTGTAAGGAGAAAAGAAAACGAAAAGGCACTACCTCTCAGTGCCCCCCCCCCCTTTACTGGTCCGCGCGTGCAAGCATGAACAGCTCAACGGACGGCGATCGCTGCCGCGGTGCACCTCTATTGCCATGGAGGACCGCTTCTCCCCTCTCGTTGCTCCGCATTATGCAGCGGCACACACACGCACACGCATGCAGACATGCACGCCGTACATCACCCAGACGCAAAGCAACCTTCTCTAACGCACGCACACACACAAGCCGCGAGAACGCAAAGGTCGGAATAATAAGAACTGCAATAAGAGGCGCGTGAGGCTTAGGCGAAATGGCGGCTGATGGATCCGTTCGCTGTGAACAGGAATTCGCTTGATGAGTCTGTGGGTGGGTGGGGGGAGGGGAGCACCGCCCTCTCCCTTCTCCCCTCCACAAAACACACAGGCAGACATCGACTGCTGTTTTATAGTCAAGTTCTTTGCACACCGTTTTTCGCTCTCTATCATCATCTACGACGCTGACAGTGGTGGAAGAGGGGGAGTCTGTGTGTGCTTGCGTGTGCGTCTTGCTAGCGAGCAGGCGGGCTGAGCCCGAGGGGGAGAGAAACGCGGGCCTTTGCGGCTCCCCCGTATTTCTTTCGCGCTGCACATCTCCGTCTGTAACTCAAGCGTGTCTCCGGCTACCATCCTTGTTGTTTGCCACCCTTTCTCTCTCTCGCCCTATCGTATATGCCTTCTTCCACCCCCACTAACGCTCTCCCTGTCGGCCACACGCTCTTCTCGCGCCTTCGGTGTGCTGCGCTCTTTGCAGCTATTCGTTTGTGCGTGGTGCGTTGGATCGCCGTCCTCCCCCGTGCGCCGCAACCCACCCTCCCCTCCCCCTTTCGTCTTCTGCAGCAGTGACAGTGGTGGGGCTGCAAACCTAGAGAAAGCGTCCGTACGAACAAAGTCACCCGTCAACGCCATGAACACTGGGTTCAACTCACAGAGCCTCGGCACGTTCAATGGGCTGCGCCCCGGCACCACGATGCGGCCTGGGTCCCAGACCCGACCCGGCACGAACCGCATGCAAGTCGCCGGCATCGGTGGCAGTCTACAGCAGCCGGTAGCAGTGTCAGCAGAGGCGGCTGTCTCGCGCGAGGGTATGCGGGCAGCGTCGCGCAGTGGTGTGGGTACCTCTGCTGGCCCAGGACGTCAGGTTGGTGACCGCAGCTACTACATCGGGCTGATCCGCCCCAAGATTGCGGAGCTCTCGGCTGAGATTGAGCGACTGCAGGAGCAGGAGCAGCTCATCGACCGCAACAGCTCTGTCCTCACGCAGCTGCAGCAAAAGTCGAAGACGCTGCAGGACGGTATTGCCAAGCTGAAGGACACGCTCGCGGATGTAAACGTTGCCGTGGAAAATTCGAGCTCGCTCGACCTCGCTGCCGTGAAGGAAGAGTCTGCGCGACTGGAGAAGCAGAACATCGACCGCCGCAAGAAGGTCGACGACCTTTTCCTCGCTGTGAAGGACACGGACGCCAAGACGAAGGCGACGCTGCAGTCGCTGGAGGAGGAAATCCAGCAGCTGGACAGGCGCATACTCAACGAGAACCAAGACTACAACTCCTACAAGGCCATCCGCGACGAGGCCTTTGCGGTGTCGGATATGGTGCTGGATCGCCAACACGAGCTGCGAACGCTGCAAGCAAAGCAAGAACTGCTGATGGCGAACCTCGCTGGCGACCCGGACAAGAAGCGCGCCGCCGAGATGCTGCGCGGCATTCTGCGCAAGCGACGGGAGAGCAAAGAACTGCAGAACCAGTGCTCCCTCTCTGTCAAGGAGGAGCAGGAGAAGTTGATTGGGCAGCTCAAGGCAACCCGCTCCGACATTGAGGTGCTGGAGCGGCAGGTGAATGACATCCGCGACACGTTGCAGGAGTCGCGTGCCCGACAAAGCGCGCTGGAGGAGGAGGTGAAGAACTTCAGTGGCGAAAACGTGCAGGCTTTCCAGGAACTCCAAGAGAAGGACCGCGAGATGCAGACCTTCATTGACGAGTACCCCGACAAGGAGCGGGCGGAGCTGGATAAGATTGCCGAGACGCAGCGGCACATCGCTGACCTGCTGAGCCGCATATCGCAAGCCCTCGAGATGCAGCGGCAGATGCCGTCGGAGAACAATACTGACACCCTCCACGACTTGACGACGCAGGTGGATGCGAAGCGAGACCAGATTCAGAACGACGTGAAGACCCACCAGCGCCTGGAGAAGGAACTGCTCGAGCGCAAGGTGGAGCTGGACAAGGTGGCGCACCTCGACAAGAAGATCAAGGAGGAGCTGGCGTCGCACAGCGCCAAGATGGCGGAGCAGAAGGCTGAGATGGAGAAGTTCAGCGACCTTGACAGACTGCGGGCGGAGGTGGAGGACACGCGCAAGGTGCTTAGCGCACAGCTAGCCTACTACACCCGCCTACGAGATGGGTCGAAGGCTCAGCTGAATGCGCTCACGGCGGAGTACGAGGCGCGCAAGAAGGAGCTGCACGCGGGCGATGTGTTCACCACACTCTCAACACAGGAGCAGCGCATCCGCATGCTGTGGCAGTCCACCTTCTCCCTAGAAGACTACGTGCGTCTGAGGGAGAAGGAAACGCAGTACCTCGGCACTAAGGCGGAGTGCCTGCGGATCGTCGATGAAGTGAACTTGTTATTGCAGAACCCCTCTCGGATTGCCGGAATGGGGACGGCGCCGCTCTTTAGTGCCACCAGCACGCATTAGTGGCTGCTGATAAGAGAGAAACGAGGCTGCATTCGTGCGCGTGCGTGTGTGTGTGTGTGTGTCTCACTCTCTCTGTCACTCTCCCTTTATGTATGTTAGGCAGGACCACATGATTGGCGTACGCCGCGGCGGTGCAGTTTGCACATTGTTCTTTTCCTTTTCTGAGGGGTGCTGATAGACCCTTGCTTGTGAGCTCTCTCTCTCTCTCTCCCTTCCCCCCTTCCCCTCTCTTGACGCTTGCGATTGCGGCGCGTGTACCTTGGCGTGCATGTCTGCCAGCGTGTGTGATGGCCAGACGGCGCGTTCATGTAAAGCGGACCTTTTCTCTCCCTTCACAACGGGAGGATTTTTCGTTTTTTTTTTCTTTTTCGCTTCGCCTTCGCCGTTCTTTGTAGGCGTGTGCCTGCGCTCGTTCGTCTGTGTGTTTCGAGGAGGAGAGAGACGGTATCCAAGAGGTGTGACCGTGCGTGATGGTGAGGAGGCGTGAGAGCGAGAGACCGACAAAGGCATCGTTGCCGTAAACGAACCCATCCACCCGTCCACACAAGTAAGTGCCCGCGTGTCGCGTACGCCGAGGCGCATCGCTCACAACGTTTATCGCGTTCGCAGTCCCTCTCACTTTCTCTTCTCTCGAGGGGTGACGGCACCATCGCCGTTTGGCGATCTCCTGTTTCGGCCTCCACCACTGCCTTCAAATGTGTGTCCTTCATCGTTCCATCCCCATGCCTCCACGCACGTGTGGCCGAGACGGGTGCACCCGTACGCATCCCCGCACGACGTCGCGGTTGAGGGTCATCAGAGGAAGCGGGAGAGGAGAGCGACGACACCGCCGTGTTCGGAGAGTCAGTAATGGTGGTGGCGGCCTGCGAGGCTGCTGCTTTCCGCCAGTTTTCTCTTCCCCATAGGTCGTCTTGTGCACGTCGTGCAACGCTGCATGCCATTTTCTTCTGACGCGCTCCTCCTTTACGTTTCACTTAGCTCCACTATCACCTGCCCTTCTCTCCTGTATTTTCTCCCCGTTTTCCTTCCTTTCCATACCCACTACCCTCCCTCTTCCCCCGTACACACACACACACACACACACACATACACCGGTGTGTCTCTCTCCCTCTCTCGCTCTCACGCGGCATAGTAAGCTATCTGCCAGTCAGCTACATCTTTGGACGTCAATATCTTTTCTATAGTTGAAGCCGTGTTCTTGCTTTCTTTCCTTACTCCGCATCGCTATCAGCTGTTTTGAGTCGCACTCTTCTCAGACCAAACAAAATCAGACGCAACGAGTGGCGTCATATTCGGACATCATCATGGCGCACATGGAACGCTTCCAGAAGGTGTACGAGGAGGTTCAGGAGTTCCTACTCGGCGATGCGGAGAAGCGCTTCGAAATGGATGTCCACCGCAAGGGCTACCTGAAGTCTATGATGGACACTACGTGCCTCGGCGGCAAGTACAACCGAGGTCTCTGCGTCGTGGACGTGGCGGAGGCGATGGCGAAGGATACGCAGATGGATGCGGCTGCGATGGAGCGCGTTCTGCACGACGCGTGTGTGTGCGGCTGGATGATCGAGATGCTGCAGGCCCACTTCCTTGTGGAGGACGACATCATGGACCACAGCAAGACTCGCCGCGGCAAGCCGTGCTGGTACCTGCACCCCGGCGTGACCGCGCAGGTGGCCATCAATGACGGTCTCATTCTGCTGGCCTGGGCGACGCAGATGGCACTGCACTACTTCGCCGACCGCCCGTTCCTCGCCGAGGTGCTGCGTGTTTTCCACGACGTCGATCTCACTACCACGATTGGTCAGCTGTACGACGTCACGTCGATGGTGGACTCAGCGAAGCTGGACGCCAAAGTGGCGCACGCCAACACGACGGACTACGTCGAGTACACACCCTTTAACCACCGCCGCATCGTTGTGTACAAGACCGCCTACTACACCTACTGGCTGCCGCTGGTGATGGGCCTTCTGGTGAGCGGGACACTGGAGAAAGTGGACAAGAAGGCGACGCACAAGGTGGCCATGGTGATGGGCGAGTACTTTCAGGTGCAGGACGACGTGATGGACTGCTTCACCCCGCCCGAGAAGCTTGGCAAAATCGGCACCGACATTGAAGACGCCAAGTGCTCGTGGCTCGCTGTCACCTTCCTGACGACCGCCCCGGCCGAGAAGGTCGCGGAGTTCAAGGCCAACTACGGCTCCACTGATCCGGCCGCGGTCGCCGTTATCAAGCAGCTTTACACCGAGCAGAACCTGCTCGCCCGCTTCGAGGAGTACGAGAAGGCCGTTGTGGCGGAGGTCGAGCAGCTCATCGCTGCGCTGGAGGCGCAGAATGCCGCCTTCGCGGCTAGCGTGAAGGTGCTTTGGAGCAAGACTTACAAGCGCCAAAAGTAAGGTGCGGCCGAAACGCCTGCCCCCTCTCCCCCCTCCCCTCGTCTGTCCGCCGGCTCCTTTCCTCGGCCTCCTTCCGTGTGCATGTGACTCGGGGGAGAGGCTGAGAGGTGCGTGAGGTCATTTCCGTTCTATTTTTTGATGCGTACTTTTCGTTTATGTGAGCAATCATATCTACATGTCCGCAGGCGTGAGCATGCGATCCCCACCCTCTCCTCTCCTCTCCTCCACCCCCTCCCCTGCAAAAGAGCGCAACCTTTGCAGCCACCGTATACTGCAATCACCAGCATGCGCGTGGACTGCACGTGTGCGTATGCGTGTGTGTGTGTGGGCGTGTGGGCATGGGTGCGCGTTTCTTGGGAGGGAGGGAGGGGGAGAAGGGGTGAGGGACGCAGGCCACCGCGCGATCATCGATGCGTCGTGCAGTCTCCGAGTTCGTGTTTTTTTGTGTTTTTGGTCGCGTCTCTCTGCCTTTCGGTCCACTTTCGCCTGTTCTAGAGGAGTCGAGGGAAAGGTGCATGTGTGTGTGTGTGTGTGTGTGCGTGTGGCGCTGTTCTAGACACGTATTACGCACACAAACACACACACACACACACACATGCACACACGAAGACAGACACATCGTGAGAAGAGCGCGAAGCACTCCAACAGAAAACTTGACCACTTTCACTGCAGATGCTTTGCCCCCTCCCCCGTGGCGCTGTAGATCCTCAGAGCGAGAGGGAGAAAGCACTCCGGGAATCCCTCTCGCACGGCAGGTTTTTCTCTCGGTTATGCAGAGAGAATTGGGGCTGGGGGTGTATGACAACCCGTGCTACTATCCCGACGCCGCGCACATGCCACGTCGTCCCTCGCACTTTCAGCGCGTGTGAACGTGGATGTCGAACATGTTTGCCATAATGTATATATATATGTATATATATATGTATATGTATGTATGTAATGTATGTAATGTATGTGCGTGTGGCTGTAAAGGGGCGGCGTTAAAAAGTGCTGAACTTGTCGTGGATCCGCCGCTCTTTCTCCCGCCGTCTCTCCACCACCTCCAATTTTCCTTTGCGCATCCCCCCCTCCCTCCCTTTTTTGTGTTCATCTGTCGTCTCCCCCGGCTCTGTCTCTCTGTCTCTCTCTCTCTCTCGATCTCGATCTCGAGTGGAGTTGCCACCGCCAGTGAAAATGCGAAGATGGACGCACACATCCGCAGAGGAGGGGCGGGGGACTATCGACGGGAGAAAGTACATGCAAAGAAAAAGGAAGAGAACGAAAAAGGCACCGTTCGAATAGGCTTCTCCTCCTCCCGTGCACCCGCTAGCGGACTCTTGTACGGGTGCGTCAGTCGAGATGACGTCGACGTCACGACACACGCAACTGCGCGTTTTTCATCTTCAACCTGTCTATTTTCTTTTTGAGGTACCCGCGCACACATGGCTGAGGCAGCGGGAGACAGAAAGCTCTCTGCCCTTTCTTCCCTGGACACACGCACGGAAGCATCAGACGCACAGGCTCACGCAGGAGCGGGACAACCGAGTTCGTGCCTGCAGCGTTGTTGTTGCTGCTTAGGTGGGTCTGCCATACTTGCTTTAGCATCCACAACCCTCCAGCCCCCGCGTTTTCTTCATGCGACCGCACGATCTCTCGCCCCCTTCTCAGTTCATCACTGCCTCGCTTCGCTTCCCCAGCACTTCGAGCGATTCCGCTCCCTCCTTCCCTTTCCCCCGCGTTCTCCAGTCGACTTGTTGATGCAAGCACGCAAAAACAAACAAAACACACACACACACACACACACACACATACACTCACACCACAAGCACACACAGGCACACACAGGCACACACACATATACCCCCTCCCCCCCCCCCCCCACACACACAGACATAGACACACGCACAGCGCCGTCTCGTGGAGCCTGACTTTTGAGAAAATGTTCGGTGACACTTTTCATGTTCCGTCTCCTTCTTCGCTTGCTTGCATGCGCACGTGTGCCAGTGCTCCTTGCACCGTTTTTCGCCTGCCTGTTTCTCACGGTGTTTCCCTCTGTGAGATGGCGTGCATGCGGGCAGCGTGCTTCTGCCGCTGCACTTGAAACGGCCATGACAGGCAGGTGCGCTCAGGACGTACGCGAAACACGCTCACGCATAGACGCGCACGGAGGCGTACCTTTTCGGACTTGTGGCCATCCTTTTTTTTTTTTGTGTGTTTGCTTCTTCCCCTGGTCACCACAGTCGGGGGTGCGCCTCTCAAGCCACCTTCGCTTCTCTGCGTTTTCTGCTCTCTGCAGCACGCTGGCTTTGTTGCGTACATGCTTGCTAACGCGGCCATCGCTGCTGTTGCTGCCGTTCCCACGCTGCTTCTCTCCGTCCGCTCCGACGGGGCTGATAAGGGATCGGTGTGAGTGTAAATCCGTCTTTGCGGCCCACCCTCAGCGGCCTCTTCATACTCTACAGCGTGTCTCCTTGCAACACTGATGTATCCTTTCCCTGATGCCGTAGAATTTCATCTCTCTGGCTCTGCATATAAGACAGCGAAGACGTGCCCAGAGCCGTTACTCACGACGAATCTCGCTTCTCTTGCCCTCCCTCGTTCTCCTCCTCCGTAGCTGCTTGGGCGAGATCAGCACCACCTCTTCCCCTCTCCTTCCCTCCCCTCCCCAGCCACCACAATCCCCTGTTGAGAACAGAAAGCTTTCGGTTTCGTCGGGGCGGTGTCCAGGGATAGATAGTGTGTGTGTGGGGGGGGGGAGAGTCGATTCCGTTTTTTTTTTCAAGGTCGGGGTCACGCGTGTGTGTCCACTTCCGCCTGCTCCGTTCAGCTGATCTCCCACGCTTCTGTCACGGAGCTCGACGTCTTTTCTTCCCTCACCTCTGATTTCCTTCTCATTGTGCAAGAAAAGTGTGTTTCGCCCTCGTGCAATGAGGAGGGGAGGGTGAGGGGCCTCCGCTGTTTCGTTCGGGCGGCTTCCGGCGGCAGCGCACGGGTGTCTCTGTGCGTGTGGGGCTTGGCGGATCTCTTTCTCCCCTTCTGTTTGGGAGGGATGTCAACTGGCTCTGCTACCTCGTCTGCGAATTCAAGGCAGCCCCCCCCCCCCCCCCCCCCACGCCCCCATCATCACATCCACCGTGTGAGACGGGATGGATAAGGGAAGAGTGATCCCTGCGCGTTCGCAGACGCCATGGAAACAATGAAACACGAATCCCGTGAGGGTGACATGCAGCCGTCTGCTTCCCTTCCGCCCCCCGTCTACCTGGCTGCGTCCGACACGCTTGGTGGCAATCCCCCACGACCGGTTAGAAAACGGGATGGCCACCCCTCAGCTGAAGCGTTCCCCCCTCCTACTCCTCCGTTTCCTTCTCTCTCGGTCTCTGGCCGCACACCAGCGAGGGCAGGAAGTGCTCCCCCTCCCCCCCACACACCAACACAAATATTTGATAACACTAACACACACTTGCTGTGCACCTTTTTTTTCAGTTCGCGTAATGTTGTTTCGTTGCTGCAGACCACAGACTGAGGAGGGCGAGTGGAAGGACATCTATGGCGACCCGGTGCGTCCACGCCGAAGCGGTTACGAGTACCCCCTAGATGCACTGCAGATTAGCGCTTGGGCCGCGATTGCGGTGCTGGCAGTGCTGCACTTTATGATACAGATCCCTTTCTTCGATGGCGCGCGCTTCGTCGTCGTGCTCGTCATCTCATCTGTACTCATGACCTCAGTGGTCTTAACGAAGGTGGCGCTGGAGTTGTACCCTCAGCAGGACCCCGCTGTCTTCCGCACAGACCTCCCTCGCCTCAACCAGGACGAGCTCGTACCAGAGTCGGCGGAGCCCAGTACGGAGCCGTGTGTCTTCTGTCGGCGATTTGTACAGGTAGGCTGCAAGCACTGCAGCGTGTGCGACAAGTGCGTCCCAGGTTTCGATCATCACTGTCGCTGGCTGAACAGCTGCGTCGGCGCCAAGAACTACCGCCTCTTCGCAACTTTCATGGGCGTCGCCTGGGTTGGGATGGCTTGGGTGACGGCCTTAAGTCTGTATACGATTCAGCTGATGCTACGCGACGTTGACGCCTTCAAGCGCCACATGCACACGCAAGCCTACCACAGCCCTCCTCGAGCCTTCCCCGCTCTCTTGGTCTTCAACTTCGTATGCCTGCTCATCGCTGTCGCCGGCATTGGCTCCCTCGGTAAGCTTATCTGCTTCCATGTCTACCTCGACATTACCCACCAGTCTACTTACGAGCACATTGTCAAGAGGCGCGAGGAGAAGCGGGCGCTCGGCGAGTACCGTAGCCAGCACGGCGAGCCGGAGTCGAAGGGCTCGCTCGCCTGCTTTGAGCTGCGCAAGCGGCGCAACTTTAAGAGAAACGGCGCCGACCACGCTAACGGGCCGGACATGAACGAGGAGGAGGCCAACCGGGACGGGGAGGCCGATTCCTCGGTGCCGCCGCCGCCGACGCGTAATGACGCTTCTGGGACAGGCGCTGTGTGCGAGGAAGGTTCGCAGGAGTCGTCGGGGTCGAAGGCGGAGGACATTAGAAGGCGAGCGGCGCACTCGTCGGCGGGGCGGCAGCAATATCTGCCATTGCCGGAGGGTGGCGAAGGGCAATCCAATGCCCCCGTCTCCGACAGCGCCTCCTCCTACACATTTGAGCCGGTACAACGAAGCGAGTAGACGGAGGCATCCCTCCTTGCAGCTGCCGTGGCGGCGGGCCCTGCCTCTATCTCTTTACATATTTTTTTCGTTTTCTTCCGCATCGACGTACGTGCACGGTGCGAATTTCGGGCTGTGCTCCCGCTAGACGCAGACCCTCTCGCGATCAAGTAGGCGCGATGTGGAGGAGGACCCCAATGCTGTTGAGTTCTGCCTGCTTCTCTCTCCGTCTGATGTAGCACACGAGGCAGGATGACACACTGCTGCTGAAATCCGTGCGCTTAAGTGACTGGCTGACTAGAGCCGGTGCCGCTGATGCCGATCGATGTGTCTTGTGGTGGTTGCCGCTGTTTGGGTGTATGCTTTCTTTTCCTCCCGCTCCTTATTGCTAATCAACTTCGTGATGTCGCCTCTTCTCTCCCGCGGCGTGGCGTCTCCCATTCTTTTTCTTCTCCATTGCTTTTGCTCCGTCTGTCTCTCTCTCTCTGTGCCGCCCCCGCCCTCACCTCACCCCACCCTCTCGCTCTCTCTCATGCTCCCCGATTCTGCGGTGCTGGTGCCCGTGTGTTTGTGTGTGAGTTTCTGCTGATGCGACAGGACCTCCCCCGACCCTCGATTAGATTGCGCGACTCTTGAATTCCAGTATTACTGCCACATCGACTACAGTTTGTGTAAACCAAACAAAAACAATGAAGGGAAAAGGGGTAGGCAGCAGCGACCCCGAGCACCTTCTCGTCCCTCTTCCTTGCGCTTTCGGGCGGCGGTGGCCGTCGTGGTGTCGTTGGTTTGCACACGAAGTGGGGGTGGATGCGGAAATAGCACTTGAAGGGGCACTCCGACGAGCCGAACGCTGCCCATGCACCTCTACGAGCTCATGCAAGGGTGGGGCCCAGCCCCGCACCCCATCTGCCACCGTCTCTCCCCGCCTCTTCCGCCCTCTCCGCACAACCCTTCAGCGGGAGGCGGCGGCTGCGTAACCGCGTAATGCGTGTGTGCCAGCCTGGCGCTCATTTTTGTTATCGTTTCCCCGTTCCATCTTTCGCACACGCTTTCGCGGGTGGCGGTCGGGGGGAGGGGAGGGGCACTGCTGCTGCTGCTTCTCAGATGCCTCTCCTCTCCCCGTTCTCCTTAAGGTGAAGCGTCGTCCAGCTTAACCCCCTGTATGACGGTAAGGTTCCTGTCTCTCGTGTGCTCTGTGGTCTCTACGATTCTCATCGCCTCTTCTTTCCAATATGCTTCCTTTCAAGTCCTTCGGTGTGTGCCTCGTCGTCCCCCTTCCGCTCCGAGCCCCTCCTCCTGCTTCGCGCGACTTTCCCAACACCGCTCTCTCTCTCTCTGTGACCCACACGCACTCGCGCGCCGCAGATCCGAGTTTTATTCATCAGACGTGTCTGCTGCCTGCATCCACCATCCTGGCCTGCACGGACACAAAGTGGCGCACGTACGCGCATACATACGTGTGTATGTGCACACACGTGCACTGTCACGCCTGTCGGCATCTGCGGCGGTGGCCGAACAACATCGAGCTGGGAGACGCCCGAAACGAAAGCGAAGGCTGCGCGCAGAATTCTGTAGAAGGCCTGTGGTGCCAGTTGGCGGTCGAGTCAACACGCGATCCGCATTCATGAGTGAGGGAGAGAGCGAGATGCGCGCTTCAGCACCATTGCACACTCTGGGACGCCAGCGCAGAGGCGCTGGCCTAGTCGCTGCCGCGTCTATCCTCAATGTCGCTTCTCACAGAATACACGGCGGAGCGACTCTGGCATCTGCAGGCAAGGCATCGCTGACGCTTGGCGCGACACAGCTGATGCTCCATGACGAAATGGCGCCAGTGGTGGGGCTTCTCCTGCGGTCGCGATTGATGCAGGCTCCGCGGTCGACATTGTCAGCACCATCGTCATCCCAGCTCACTTCGCGTTCGGAGATCCCGGCGGGAGCAGCCAGCAGCAGCCCCATCACGGACGAAGAGGCAGCGGCGTCTGCACCGGTGGCTGCGCAGGCGGAGGCAACCTCCATCATGGTGCACCCTGCCGAGGGAGGCGTTGAAGTCGGCTCCACGGGTGCTGGGGCTGCTGCCGCTGTTTTTTGTGGTGGTCGCAGCGGCGCTCCGTCTGTCGTCTCCTCGCAGAATGACATCACAAGCGAGGCGCGTCTGGACCAGATCGTGGCCGTGCTTGAGGAGAGGCGCGTGGAGCGGCAGCGCAAGATGTTCGAGGACATGATCGTCTTCGAGGGCGGCGCCGTTTCCGACCACCCGTCTCTGGGCACGAGGCTCATCATGCGGGACTTTGTGCACTTCGCCCTCTACAACAATAAGTGGGGCTACTATCCGAAGCTGTTTCGCAAGTATCGCCAACTGATGACCACGGGCTACTTCGACCCCATCCCGTTCGCCTCACTGCGCAACCAGCATGACTATGAACGGTATGTCGCGAAGCTGCATGAGTCGACGCCGGGTTTCGTGACACCCACGCAGCTCTTTCAGCCCTACTACGGCTGGGTGCTGGCGGAGTACCTCGTGACGACACACCGCGCCAAGTTTGATCCCCGCGAGCCGCTCATCGTGTACGACATCGGTGCCGGCACCGGTGCTCTAGCGTTGTCTGTACTCGACTACCTGGCCGAGCACTTTCCTGACCTCTACGTCACATGCGAGTACCACGCCGTGGAGCAGAACCCGCATCTGATCCAGGTACTGCGCAACAAGCTTATCCATCACTACCACCACGTCAACATCCACCACCTGTCGGTGCTGAACTGGCGGCAGCTGGAGAAGCGGCGCTGCGTCGTGCTCGCCGTGGAGCTCTTCTCCGGCATGCCGCACGACTGCGTGTTGTGGGACCAAGAGGCGGCCGTGAGCGAGCACTGGTTCGGCTTTCAGCAGCACGACAACCTAGCCACGGCGCACGAGCGCTACTACGCCCTACAAGATCCAATTATTCTGCGTTACCTGCGCTACCTTAACTGGATGCAAGAGGAGTCGTTTCACAACTTGAAGGTGCTGTGCCTTACTGAGGGCCGCGAAACCCTCGACGCACCGAAGCGGCGGAGCATCGAGCCCGATATGGCCGACTCCACGATCGCGATCTTCACGAAGATGGCGTACATCATGAGCCCCTTCCACACTGCCTGGCTACCGACAGTGCAGATGGTCTTTCTTGAGATGCTCGCTCAGTACTTCCCTCGCCACCACCTCTTCGCGGCGGACTGGTCTAGCGTGCGACAAGCACTACCCGGCGTGAACGGCCCTGTGCTGCAGGTGAAGCTGCGCGTGGCCAAGGACATGTACCTGCGCAAGCCCGTCGATGCACTGCATGCGAATGCTGGCATGGTCGACATGTGCTTCCCGACAGACTTTGATCACCTGTCCATTGTCTATGCCCGGATCTGCGGGACACAGAAGGAAGTGGAGTCGATGCGACACCCTGTGTTCTGGCAGACACACGGGGGTGACAAGACGGCGCTCTTCACAACTCGCAGCGGATACAACCCGCTGCTGGAAGACTTCCAACAGTTCCACGTCTTTACCTCACACCACTCACCAGAGCTGTAGCGGCGCGTGTATGGGTCTGGATGCATTGGTTGCAGGCAGTGGTGAGTGGTGGTGTAGTCGGCGGGTACCCGCGCGCTGTGGTTCAACGCTCGGGACCCATCGTTTCCACCCCCTCCACCCTTCTCAGAGACAGAGACGTACGCACCCTACACCTTCCCACTTCTCAGGCGTATTGCTCGCAGCTGGTAGAGTGCGCTGTCGCTGTTGCCCACTTTTTTTGTGTACCTTCCCCTTTTTATCGTTGCCGTTGTCGTTGGGACACCTCCACACAGCACTGCAGTGGCCAAGGACACGCATCACCTCTTTCCTTCCTCTCCCGCTCTTTAGATGCGATACGAGAAGGTATGTGCGAGGTGCGCGCGCGCGCACACGCAGAGAGGACGCGAGGAGAGCGCAAGCGTGCGGGCCATGCGTGCTTTATGAGGTGAGGAGAGCCCGAGTGTATTCGTGCGTGGGGGCATCTTGCTCTCTTTCTGTCTTCGCTGTGTGTGTTCCTCCTCTACTGCCCATCCTCGGCAGTCGATGCTCACGGGGTAGTGGTTGACGGACTCGCACACAGGCGCGCCACGGAGGACAGCGCACTCGTGCAGCTATTGTCGTGCCGACCATGTACGAACGTCTCCTCTTGTGCTCGCCGGCATGGGCGCACGCTCCCTTGCCTTGAACGCGTTTCTTTTCGTTCACCTTCTCTTCCAGCTCTCTCCCCTCTCGCTCACTCTCTCACTGTCTTTCTGACGTCTCGGGACGGCTTGGCTGCGCATGCTGGCTCATAAATTCACACAAACGTACGCGCTCCTTCCGAATCTGCTGTGCACACACCCACACACGCACACGCACGCAGTCGATGCGAACGCATTCTAGGGGGGCCAAGCAAGTAACAGGAGGAACAGCAGCAGCAGCAGCAAACAACGGCAACGCAAATACGCGGTCGTCTTCTCCCTTTGAACTTACCTGTACGCATCTGAACAGGCGCGAGCTTGCCACGCGCTCCTGTGTGCGTGAGCTCGTGAGAGAGTGCTGCTATCTTGTGGAGCCTTTGTTTCGCGCTTCGTTATTTGTGTGGGTGCGGACACCCACTTTATTGCTGTGTGGTTCAGCCCCCTCTCTCTCTCTCTCTCTCGCTCGCTCGCTCCTTCTCCGCTCCTCACCCTTCTCTTGGTTATTCGGTTTTCTTTCCGTTCCGTCTACTGTGTCCTCTCGCCGAGCCTCACTCACTCTTTCTCTCGCTTCTCCATACACAGCACCTGCACCTACTGCAGGTGCATCTCGTGATCTCACCGCTGTGCTTCAGCGGCTGGTTTTGATCACTGCTACTGCGCTAGCGACAGCCTTTAGGTCACTCTCTTGGGAGAGGTGCGTGGTCACCGGTGCACACACACACACACATACACACGCACACGTATGCGAGAAAGGGCACTGACACATAACCAACCTCATAAAACACGCGCATACGCGCGCGCACACAAGACGTCACCGAAAGACCCTCAGTAGCAGTGCAGCGCGACCTTCCTTGTTGGGCTGCACTTTACGATTTTTGTGCACACGTTATTCTCCACATTCTACAGACAAGCGAGGCCCCTTCATCATCGCTCAGAGTGATCTCCCGTATCAGACCTCTATCGGCACTAGCACCAAGATCGCCAAGCCAAGGGGGCAGTCTGTTAAGCAGGCAGGGAAAGGAGGAGAGTATAGGAGAGGGGGAGGGGAGAGGCACTATCGTGCACCGTTACACGAAGAAAAACGTTAAGCTGTTTTGCTTTGACTGTTGCATATCACGTGTGCGTGTTGTGCGTTCTCTCCTTTCTTTTCACATCACTGTCATCCCCCACGTCGACCACCGCCACCACCGCCGCTACAGCCGCCACTCCTTCCGCGGCGACGAGGGCAGGCTCACAAATCCTATCACACATTACGCCGGCAGCAGTACTTCACAAGAAGAAGTACACCACCACCACCACTACCACCACCGGAGCGCCAAGCCGTTGTGTGCGCGTGCATCTCGGTGGTCTCTCTCTCTTCCTCCTCTCCTCCTCCTCCTCCCCCTTTTTTATTTTTGCCATTTTACGTTGCGCGGTTGTGTGCTCCGTTCTTTCCTCCCGTGTATCTTCGAGCCTGCTCTTGCGGTGCTTGCTCGTCCGTCTACCGTGCTCCGCACTGTTTGCACCGTCTCTTTTCCCCGGGGGCACCCCTGCCGCGGAGGGGTGGTCGAGGCGAAAAGTTGTGCACGCGCGCGTGTCTCACCCGTTGCTCGTTCCGCCCGCTTTTCGTTTTTGTTTTTTCCTTTCAGCTTCTGCCGTCTAGACTGTCTCCTCGGTGTCGTAGTGTTTGTACTGCTGTTGTTATGAGGGCACCTAAGCGTCCCCCCTGCCCCTACGCCTCACACATACACGCACATACACATATGTACTCACACGGTACACGACAGTGTTAGCAAAGGTGTCGTCACCTCCTTTCTTTACCATATTATTATTACTATTATCAAATCCTTGCTTAACCCCTGCCCCCATCCCATTCCATAGAGCCCCATACACGAGTACCTCTGCACTGATACGTGTAAGCGTAAACACACACACACACACACACACACACATATCGAGCAGCGTCGGACGTCAACGCTGTTTTCTTGTTTCTCCTTTTCTGTTTTGCGGGACCCTCCCCACGTGCGTGTGTGCCCGTCTTTGTGCTTCTCTTTCTCCTCGGTGCTCACCACCTCTGAGGCTGCACACCTCACTTACGCACGCACGCTCACTTCAGGGGCGCACGGAAGCAGCGGGTAGAAACAAAGAGCTTTAGAAAGCAGCTGCGTACCGATAGGGCTGGTAGGGATGAGCACATCTCGCGCTCGACCGAGAGCACAGCCGCTGCGCCAGCAGCAGCAACCCGTGCTGTATCGCAGCGATTCCTCTCCGCAGTTAACGGTGAGCGGCACTTGTCCAATCACCTCCTCCAGCGTCAGGTTCAAGGAGGACACCAGCAGGGATCGCTGTTCCTCAAAAAGTGCTGCTGCCAGGGTGGAGCAGCGCTCAATGGTGTTACAGACGGCTGGCGGCCGGCGTGTGGAGAACACACCTTTGGTCTCCTTGCGTGGCTCACGCGAGAAGAGGGTAAACTTCATGGAGACCGAAAAAGAACTCGCGACAGCATCCTCCTCGCCGCTCTCCCTAGCGCACGAACTCGCCAAGACGCAGCGCGAGTTGGAGCGACTTCGGATGCAGCTGAGAAGCTCCAACGAACACGAACAGAAGACGGAAGAGTACGTGTCGGGATTAGAGGCCACTGTGGCGGCCCAGCGACACGACAATCTTCTGCTGCGCCATCATCTAGCTAACCGGCAGCTCTTGGCGGAGGTGTTAGAAGAGGAGAACCGAGATCTCGTGGAAACACAGCAGCAGATGCACCTGCAGCAGCACCCCATCGCCTGCCCGCAGTCGCTTATCACACATGCGTCCACAGGCACTATGACGGTGGTGTCGCCGGCGAACGCCTTTGGAGATGGCAACGCGCAACCTTCTTCCTTCTCTGCCTTCTGCGCACAGCTGCCTGATCGACAGAGCAACTTTGCGGGTCCCTCTCCGCCGCTCTCTCCGACGCAGTCGATGCCGACATCGTATCACCACGTCTACGGAGCAGCTGGAGGGCCACACATGCATGAGTTGCCACTTCATTCACCGACGGTGACCGCTCTCCACGACCGGTGGGCACAGACGCAGATAGCACACGAGGCGTTGCCGCACGGGTATGCGGATCAGCAAGAGGCACTTCAGCGTCGTCCTTCTCTGCAGCAGCAAGGCAATAATGGCGCCAACTCCACACCTATTCCCATTCGTGGTACTACCGATAATCGCTTCGCGTCACCACCGCAGCACATCTCCGTCAGCGAAGAGACCCTTTTCTCCAGCTCCACGACGTCATCTTCCCTCCACAACACATGCGCCATCACACACACACTCGGCACACCACAGCAGGTGGCCGCTACGCAGCACCAACTCCAATCCCTTGGAATCCGCTCTCGTGAAACAGAACATGCCATCGCCAACGCCCTCGATACCCCAAACTGCATCCACCAAAACGCACTCCGCGGGTACCCACACAGCGACGCTTCCCTGAGCGCCACCAGCGAAGCCGCGCCACTACTCGAACCTCGCCGCGGTGAGGAACTCTTTACCGATCAGCAGCGATGCGGACACGTTGCCCTAAAGGCCCTGCAAGACCAGGTTGCAGAGCAGGAGGCAGAGATAGCTGAGCTCCGCAGACAGGTGGCGGAGCGCCAGGCAGAGATAGCTGAGCTCCGCCAGCTGCTGGCTGAGGCGCAGCGCGAGGCACAGGCCGCCGGTGCAAGACAGCGCGACAGTAGCGCCACTGTGCAGGCGCTGCGGGACCAGATGGCGGAGCAGGAGGCGGAGATGATTGCGCTCCGCCAGCTGCTGGGTAAGGCGCAGCGCGAAGCCCCAGTTGACGTTGCTCGGCCCCTCGAAAGTGGCGCCGCTGTGCAGGCGCTGCGGGACCAGATGGCGGAGCAGGAGGCGGAGGTAGCTGAGCTCCGCCAGCTGCTGGCTGAGGCGCAGCGCGAGGCACAGGCCGCCGGTGCAAGACAGCGCGACAGTGGCGCCACTGTGCAGGCGCTGCGGGACCAGATGGCGGAGCAGGAGGCGGAGGTAACTGCGCTCCGCCAGCTGCTGGGTAAGGCGCAGCGCGAAGCCCCAGTTGACGTTGCTCGGCCCCTCGAAAGTGGCGCCACTGTGCAGGCGCTGCGGGACCAGATGGCGGAGCAGGAGGCGGAGGTAGCTGAGCTCCGCCAGCTGCTGGCTGAGGCGCAGCGCGAGGCACAGGCCGCCGGTGCAAGACAGCGCGACAGTGGCGCCACTGTGCAGGCGCTGCGGGACCAGATGGCGGAGCAGGAGGCGGAGATGATTGCGCTCCGCCAGCTGCTGGGTAAGGCGCAGCGCGAAGCCCCAGTTGACGTTGCTCGGCCCCTCGAAAGTGGCGCCGCTGTGCAGGCGCTGCGGGACCAGATGGCGGAGCAGGAGGCGGAGGTAGCTGAGCTCCGCCAGCTGCTGGCTGAGGCGCAGCGCGAGGCACAGGCCGCCGGTGCAAGACAGCGCGACAGTGGCGCCACTGTGCAGGCGCTGCGGGACCAGATGGCGGAGCAGGAGGCGGAGGTAGCTGAGCTCCGCCAGCTGCTGGCTGAGGCGCAGCGCGAGGCACAGGCCGCCGGTGCAAGACAGCGCGACAGTGGCGCCACTGTGCAGGCGCTGCGGGACCAGATGGCGGAGCAGGAGGCGGAGATGATTGCGCTCCGCCAGCTGCTGGGTAAGGCGCAGCGCGAAGCCCCAGTTGACGTTGCTCGGCCCCTCGAAAGTGGCGCCGCTGTGCAGGCGCTGCGGGACCAGATGGCGGAGCAGGAGGCGGAGGTAGCTGAGCTCCGCCAGCTGCTGGGTAAGGCGCAGCGCGAGGCACAGGCCGCCGGTGCAAGACAGCGCGACAGTGGCGCCACTGTGCAGGCGCTGCGGGACCAGATGGCGGAGCAGGAGGCGGAGATGATTGCGCTCCGCCAGCTGCTGGGTAAGGCGCAGCGCGAAGCCCCAGTTGACGTTGCTCGGCCCCTCGAAAGTGGCGCCGCTGTGCAGGCGCTGCGGGACCAGATGGCGGAGCAGGAGGCGGAGGTAGCTGAGCTCCGCCAGCTGCTGGCTGAGGCGCAGCGCGAGGCACAGGCCGCCGGTGCAAGACAGCGCGACAGTGGCGCCACTGTGCAGGCGCTGCGGGACCAGATGGCGGAGCAGGAGGCGGAGGTAGCTGAGCTCCGCCAGCTGCTGGGTAAGGCGCAGCGCGAAGCCCCAGTTGACGTTGCTCGGCCCCTCGAAAGTGGCGCCACTGTGCAGGCGCTGCGGGACCAGATGGCGGAGCAGGAGGCGGAGGTAGCTGAGCTCCGCCAGCTGCTGGGTAAGGCGCAGCGCGAAGCCCCAGTTGACGTTGCTCGGCCCCTCGAAAGTGGCGCCACTGTGCAGGCGCTGCGGGACCAGATGGCGGAGCAGGAGGCGGAGGTAGCTGAGCTCCGCCAGCTGCTGGGTAAGGCGCAGCGCGAAGCCCCAGTTGACGTTGCTCGGCCCCTCGAAAGTGGCGCCGCTGTGCAGGCGCTGCGGGACCAGATGGCGGAGCAGGAGGCGGAGGTAGCTGAGCTCCGCCAGCTGCTGGCTGAGGCGCAGCGCGAGGCACAGGCCGCCGGTGCAAGACAGCGCGACAGTGGCGCCACTGTGCAGGCGCTGCGGGACCAGATGGCGGAGCAGGAGGCGGAGGTAGCTGAGCTCCGCCAGCTGCTGGCTGAGGCGCAGCGCGAGGCACAGGCCGCCGGTGCAAGACAGCGCGACAGTGGCGCCACTGTGCAGGCGCTGCGGGACCAGATGGCGGAGCAGGAGGCGGAGATGATTGCGCTCCGCCAGCTGCTGGGTAAGGCGCAGCGCGAAGCCCCAGTTGACGTTGCTCGGCCCCTCGAAAGTGGCGCCGCTGTGCAGGCGCTGCGGGACCAGATGGCGGAGCAGGAGGCGGAGGTAGCTGAGCTCCGCCAGCTGCTGGCTGAGGCGCAGCGCGAGGCACAGGCCGCCGGTGCAAGACAGCGCGACAGTGGCGCCACTGTGCAGGCGCTGCGGGACCAGATGGCGGAGCAGGAGGCGGAGGTAGCTGAGCTCCGCCAGCTGCTGGGTAAGGCGCAGCGCGAAGCCCCAGTTGACGTTGCTCGGCCCCTCGAAAGTGGCGCCACTGTGCAGGCGCTGCGGGACCAGATGGCGGAGCAGGAGGCGGAGGTAGCTGAGCTCCGCCAGCTGCTGGCTGAGGCGCAGCGCGAGGCACAGGCCGCCGGTGCAAGACAGCGCGACGGTGTCAGTGTGATAGCATCTGTGGGGCAGGAGGAGGGGGTGCGGTTGGCCGCTGGGTGTGTGGTGGCTGGTAAGGTGGACGGGGGTGCAGGACGAGGTGTTTTGACGGACTCTGTGTGCGAAGGGTCGGAGGGAAAAGGCGATTCGTCGGGGTGGTGTCGCGATCGAGGGTTGGTGGAGGTTGGTGCTGCGGATTACGAACGTGGGCTTGCTAGCACTGGTGATAACGGGGAGCGGAAGTTAGTAGCGGGTGCTGTTGATCGGGGGCGCAGCGTGTCCGACACGGAGGAGCTGCGCAGCGCGCTGGCGGGGTGCAGAGAGAAGCTCACGGCACTGGAAGTTGAGTTGATGGCTGCGAAGGAAGCTGTGGAGGAGCTGCGGTGGTACGATGAACGGCGCGACAACTGCGTCGAGGGAAGGCCGTTGCGTCAGACGTACGTGCGGCGCAGTATGGAGGGCGTGGAGTGGGCATTGGTGGCGAGTGCCTGCGAAGAGGAGCTGATTTGGAGGCTTCGTGTAGACTGCAGCCGCGCTTGCCATGTAAACGTGGACTGCGTACGGCGTGTGGAATATGTTCTCGGTAGTCTGCACGCTGAGTTTTGCGTGGAGCACAACGTGGACGTGGAGGGCAGTGAGTTGAAGGACCGTGTCGCTGAGTATCCGTTTCCAGCGACATGGGCACTCTTCCGGCGAATCGTTGAGGGGCGTACAGTTTCAGGGCCTATGCAATGGTCAGTTCCGAGCCGAGCCGAGGAGAAGCTCTTGGCGGAGGAGGCTCTGGCACGTATTTTCGCGCAGCTGGAGGAGGCGTGTGCCCGCCAGGCATTCACATCCGATTGGTCAGAGCAAAGAACTGAGTTGCTGCACGCTGCCAAACTAGCACTGGCGGAAGTCGTGGCCGCATCACGGCGAGAATGCACTGACAGCTTAGAGCGGCTGGAGGAGCTAGCGGCGTTGTTGTTGGAGGCCCGCGAGAGTGAGCGCGAGTTGCGGGACCGCTTGTTTGCGGCTGAGGAAGACATGTACGAGGTGCGCCGCCAGCACGACGACGATCTTGACGGCTTGGTGGGCGCCGAAGCAGAAGCGCGTCGCTCACTAGATCTGTACGCAGCTCGTGTTGCCGCCCAAGACGAGGCGATGCGGGTGCAGGTCGAGCAGATCGTCGACTTGCAGGAGGAAGTGCAAGCACTGGCCTCTGCTTTGTCCGATAAAAACGCCGATCTGACCAATGCTCACGCGCAAGCCGCGGCGCTGTCGAGACAGGTTGACGAGACGGCAGCAGCCTATGCAGACACGCTGGAGAAGCTGGAAAAGTCTGTGGAGATGCTGGATGCGTCGCGCACAAACGAGCTGGTCTTATCGCAAACACTTTACGAAGCAGAGTATCGGTGCACCCAGTTGCGGAATGCCATCGAGATGGACGCTGCAGCGCATCGTGCTGAGCTAGTTAGCGCAACGGCAGAGCGAGACCGCTTTAAGGAGGGAATGGAGGTGTTTCGCGAGGTGTTGCCGAGCCTGCTGGCGGCAGCACAGCCCCAGCCCCGAAAGGACAACGGCGATGCGGGTGCAGGGGTGGAGGAGCGCATCAGCACGTCTGCACTCGACGCAGCCTTCTCGGAGGAGGGCTACGCGGTAGCTCAGGGGTTACGCGAGGTGTTGCTGCGCCATCTTGGCTGCGTGGAGCAACTTCGCCGCGACAAGGAAGGCTTGGCCGACGAGCTCGATGAGGCGGAGAAGGCACGTGGCGGCTACATGGCTGTCCTGGAGGATGCGCTGCGGTCGCTAGTGGAGGAGCGCGAACTGCGAATGCGAGCGCACGAGTCGCAGCTGCAGTTCTCGGAGCAGATGATGCGGGAGCTGACCATGATGCGGAATGCTGAGGAGGACGAAATGGTCGATGACAAGGCAGACATGGAGGTGAACAGTAACTATGGCCTGCTCAGCACATGCAGCAGCAGCAGCCCCGCAGTTCAAACGTCAGTGTAACGGCGCAATCGATAGTGAGAGGAGAAGGGAAACGGGCGGGATGAAGTTCAGTGTGGACGGAGAAGGTGAAGCTAGACAAGTGGGAAAATCTTTTGCCGTGATTGCGTGGTCTGCTTCCCCACTCGAGCTCCCCCGCCGTGGGTGCGCTTCTCGCAAAGCGTGTGCGTCAATATGAAGGGTACGCTGTTGTTTCCGTGCCGCCCCGCTCCACCTCCTCTGTCCAGAAAGCACGTCTTTCTCTGCGTGTGTCGGCCTACCTTTGATCCCCTGGCGTGCCTGTTTCGGTCCTTGCGCTTGCGCTTGTGCACCGCATTGTGGCCTCCTTCTTTTTTCCTTCTCTTCTTTCCGTGACGGCACGCGCGTTTTCCTTTCCTTCTTGGGCGTCCGTGTTGCGTGCGCGCGCCGTGCCAGCGTGCGCATCATGGTCGACGCACGCGCCGACATCTTTTTTTTTTTGTTGTCTTAGATTGCGTGTGAGCGTCTCTTTCAATCGTTGCGACGTGGCCACTCTTGTGTGTTTGCCCGTTTTTTTGCATGGAACTGTCTGCGCAGTGGCGGAGAATTGCTCAGCGAACGCGATTGTACGCGCAGGCCGCCATCACCACGTGCGCACAGCTGCGCTGGGGCTCGAAGACGGAAGCGACAACCGTACGAGGAAAGACAAGGTGCGAAACGCAGCAGCCTTCACATGGCAGGACGACCGCACAGCTGCTCTGCACACGCCAAGGCTGGATATGAACGAAACAAAGCCACACAGAGGCAACGACAGCAACGCAGCTGCACCACATCGATGGGTGTCTCCGTCTCTCCACCGCTTCCCCTCCTGCTCCCCACACTCGCTGCGTGCACGGCGCGGCCGCCCGCGGTGCGTCATAGTGGAGTCGAGCTACACATGCCCTAGCCTTGTTTCACTGCTTCTTCTCGTCATCTGCCGCACAGCCACGCCACTTGCGATCCCCCTCCCCCTCCCGCTGCTGCTTCTCCCCACCACGACTCCTGTGTACTTCTCTTCATGCCTTTTCTCGACCAAGTGAAGCCGTCGTTTGCACATGCATTCGCATACACCCCCACCCCAACACGGACATACTAGTGCACAGAAACGGCTGAGTGCTCCCGTCACCGCCGTCCTCGATAGAAGAACAATAAACTGAAGCGAGAGAAGGACAGAAAGAGGTCGGGCTACGACTCCTCCCCTTCCCATCTGTCTGCCCGCATCCGCCATTACACTGGCCCCGCTCGAGAGTACCGTCTTGGAGTCCTTTTAGGCGCCCCGCGTGAGGAGCGAGGGCGCGTTGCACAGGAAAGAGTAGAGAGGCGAAGAAGCCGACAATTCTTCGCCGCTTAGAAGAGCGCGAGAGGGGTCTTTCTCTCTGCAGACTTTATCGGTCATCCAAACAGCCATCACCGCTCCTCTTAAGCCTCCCCCGAACTGTTGCACACGTACACCTACTGCACCTCGTCGTGCAGTGCAGTGTCCCGCCCCTCTCCTTTTCCTCTGTGCCCTGTGCTTTCATTTTCCTAACCCTGGCTAGGCGCGCATACCTCTTATTCCGGTTTCCGTCTGCTGAAGCAGCTCCCGCTATTGCTGCTCGTCGGCGCCACTGTTTGGTGGCGTATCACTTTCCAGGTTGGGAGTTGTCTTGGGCCTACGCGCACTTAGCCTTGCTTTCCTCGTTCCCTATTTTTCTGCACCCAAGCGCTGCCACCGTTCTGCGCACCTCTCCCACTTGGTGTTCTTTACCGCCTTTTTTTTGTTGTTTTCTTCGATTTGGAGGGCGGGCGGGTGGGCTCCGCGTGCGCAAGACGGCGACGACCACACGACGACCGTGCCCGGCGGCTGGCGGTTTGATTTGCCTTTTTTTTGTTTTCTTGCTGTTGCTGTTGCTGCGGCCGTCATTGAGCATCACGCGGATCTTTATCTTGATGGTACACGCTGGTTTAGCGTTTCCCTTTTTTTGTTCTTTTGTCTCTGTGCGTGTGCGTGTGTGTGTGGGACACCATTCAAGTCCCTCTCTCTCTCTCCCTTGGTTTCGTCTTGTTCCCGGTTTTGCTTTCACAAGCGTCGGCGTCACGGAGAGTGCGAGACGGCGAATACGACGACGCAGGGTCTTTTGGAGAGAAAACCAGGGAAAGCGAGTAGGCCAGTCAGTGCTGCAGGACGGCAGCTCCCATCGTTTCTTTGCCAGGGTGCGTGTGTCTTCCGTTTCTGTTTCGTGAGCTCGAGCCACCAAAAAGAGACGGCGGTAGGTACACAGGGGAGGTCAGAAGAACTAGACCGCGCCACGTAGGGCGAGCACTGCAGCCGAGGCAGCGTCACCGTCGAGTTCCCTTCCTCCCCTCTCTCTACTCGTTCCGGCTGCGTTTTAGGTTTTTTGTCCTTGTATCCGTGTTATTGTACGTGAGGAGCACCGCTGGCCACAGGATTGGCGGCAATAAAGGCATCCGCAACGTCCCCTCCCCTTCCCCCTCCCCCCACACACATTGAGGGTGAGGGTGGCCTACGAGGTTTTGTCTCCTCAGCCCCCCTTTCCCCTTTTTTGTTTTCACGTTTCGTTTCCCGCCGTTTGGGTTTGCTGTTGTTAGTTTTGCTTTTTTCTTTTTTGGGTCGTCTCGTCTCTTGTTCTTTGCGTTCACTGTACCACCCGAACACACACAGGCACACACACACATCGCCTTTTCTCTCCCTCACTCGCTTCAGCTTCTCTTGTCTTGACCCTCTTGCCCCCTTTCTTCAACCCTAACCGACGCACCCGCCGACTTTTGCTCGCTCCGCCTGGCGGGAACACACACTCATTTTTTGCTTTTACTTCCCCCACAAGCTCACCGCAAGACACGCTAGACACGCACTAGAGAAGCCGACACCTCGAAAACGCGAACACGAGCAAAAACATCCAGACAGCCGAAACGACGCACAAGTCACCATCACGTCGCCCACCCCTCCTACCCACCTTACACACATCCGCTTCATTTTCTAGAGACGGCGCGTCTTCGCCTCCCTCTCTCTGATTTTTCATTTTTTTGCTCATTCGTTGCGTATTCCTTTCTCTGCAGTCACCGTCCTTCCTCGTGCCAGTGCCGCTAGGCTTCCTTCCCCCCTTTCCCTCGATCCCCTCACCCTGCGCGCGCGGGAGCGTGCTCCTTCACGTGCTTCACCTCTTGACGTACACGTGCCTTGTTGGTGTGCGTGCTGCTGCTGCTGTTGTTGTTACCTCCTCCGTCCCCCCTTACACACACACACTTACACACACACACACACACACACACACACTCGCTCACACACAGAGAAGGTCGTGGAGCCGTTGCCCCTTTCTCTAACTCTCTTTTGTTTCGTGCGCTGCGCCCAGTTGGGTTATTTTCCCGTCATCTGTTCATCAAGAATTTTCCATTTCTGCCTTGTTTTTGCATCCCTCTCCCTCTCCTTCTCCCCCTTGAGCGCGGCATTCGTGTAGGGCGAGGCCACGCTTGCGGCTCCGTTGTGTTCAAGCGATTGTGCTGCCAATAGCCCCTCCCCTTCACCAAACCCCGCCTCACCCTCCACCGTCCCCTCCACCGTCCCCTTCGCCCCCCCCCTCCCCCGACGCTGCGTAGCGCGCCCCTTTTCTTCGTTGCGCCTGCCTCGTTTCGTCTCGTCGCATTGCCACGCGCTTTTTACGGGTGCGCGTGCCTCTTACGCAGCTCTCTTCCTTACATCGTCTCCCGCCTAGCCCCGTATATATATATATATATATATATATATATATATGCTCTACGCGGCATCTACCACAGCGGCGCGGCGGCCACGACTTGCCGAGCCACGCCCGATGCCCACTGCCACATCGCCGTCGGGTGGCACACCCGCCGGCTCGCGAGGCGAGTCAGCACCGCGCGGGGCGGGTGGTCCCTCCGAGCCGCACCACAGGGCCCACCGCAGTCGTCCTCGGCGATCGGTGTCGCCGATCTTGTCTAGACAAGACGTCCTGAAGGCAGTGTGCGACCGCCTCGAGCACACCGCCCAGTTTATCTATCCTGGCTCCGTTGTCGTTTACGAGTTCCTTAACGATGCACAGGAGTGGCACTGGGCGTTGGGGACGGTGCAGGAGGTCCACACACACACTGTCACACTAGCGGAGTGGAGTTGCCAGCAAGGCGGCGCGAACGATGGAGTGATGAGAGCACTGAAAAATGAGAGGAGTCGGGTCCAGCAAGAGCTAGAAGATCACCAGGCAAGCATCCTCGCCCTCAGGGCAGAGCTTGGCGCCGTGCGCACACGCAACGAGGCTGACATGAATGCCACCCGAGAGGCCATCGAGGCGCGTCGCCGCGAGTTGGAGGCAAGAGAAGGCGCGCTTCTTGTGTGTCGTCAACGCGGCGTGCCTCTTCAACGCACCCACAAAGACGGGTACGGCGCCGCTGACGAGAGCGACAGCGCCGACGATGTTTTTTTGGCGGTACTGCGAGCGGCCCTGAGCATTGTGGAGGACTATTTTCCCTCTACGCAACTTCCATGGCCACAGGTGTGGGCCACCGTCAGTGACCCGCTCTTCCTGCATCGCTGTATTGACTACGACGTCGGCTACGACATGAGTTTCCAGCAGTATGACGAGATTGAAGCGCATTTCTTCGGCTCCGGCGCCATCACAGAAGCGAAGGTGCGCAGAGCCATGGCCTCGATGGAACAACGGATGCCCGACGCCGCCGAATTCCTCTGCACTGTCGCCAACTGGCTCTTCACGCAGCTCGCCGCCTTCCGTGTGTATCAGCAGTGCGCCAGCACGCAGTCCCACGCTGACATGCTCCAGCAGCGACTCACGCATCATGTGAACGCGCTCAAGGCGACCGCTAGAAAACTGCGTCAAGTGCAAGCGCAGCTGCGCGTGTTCAGTGGCGCCCCGGACACCTTGAGCAGCGCCACACGCTCTGAGGTGCAGTTCACGTTCGTTCCCGCACAAGGGATTGCCACGGACGTGCTTCGCTGCGCTATTATTTGCCCAGTACCATTGCACTCGCGGCGGCATCCAGGAACGCGAGTAACGGCAGCACCGACGGCAACAGCGTCTGGCGAATCGAAGTCACCATCCTCGATGAACAAAGGTGCTGCGGTGATGACCGCGACGACTTCGTCCTCAGGACATCCATCGTTGAATCTCGACGCCTTAAGCAATCGTGATCGCGTCGGCAGCGCGGCTGCCCCTTCTGACTCCGCAAGGTCACCACACCACCATAGGGAACAGGTGCGGTCGACACCTTGCTCTCCATCTGCTTCCATCATTCCTGTTCCAAACGCGGAAACGGAGGTTGTCTTGCTGGGCCACAAGGAGCTCGAGGAGATAGCTGTGCGTGCAGTGCACTCTCGGCCCGAGCTGTATCAAGCCGTGGATGATCTCCTGCAAGAGTGTGGTCACCATAAGCGGGATGCACACCACGCACGTGCGCTGGCCTCCGACCGCGCTGATCGTTGCCGAGGACGGCGCGAGACGGCAAAGTCGCACGCTGAAGGCTTTGCAACAGCTACGGCTTGGGACGCGGCCCCCGGGCCCACTGCCGTCTCCAGTGGCCCCTCCACCTCGGTGACGCTGCCAACCTCTCATACCAGCCCTGCGGCAGCGGCACGAAACATGCCGACTATGTTGTCTCTCCCCGGGTCAAAGGACGCAGCGAGCCAAAGCGACGATGGGGGCGGGGTGTACGAAGAAGAGACCGACGCACGCGCGTTTCAAGCAGCTCTACTGGTCCTCCAACAACAGCTACAGGAGGCGCGTCGCGAGAATGAGCAACTACAGCGGATGCTCGTGCGCGAGACGGATCGACACGAGTCCGTAGAGGCTGAGCTGCAGCGGCAAATGCGGGACGCTCGCGCTGACCATGAGGACGCACGAAACCGACTAGCTGACGCCACCATACGCGCAGAGGCTTTGCAGGTTGAGTGCGAAGATCTTGATCGCGACAGGGATCGCGCAACACGCCGCATCAGTGCCTTGGAGGACGAGATACGTGCTCTTGAGTCGAAGCTTCCTAGCGCCGCCTCCGCTGTCCCAGCTTCACCAACCAAGACCTCCGCTAAGGCCGATGAAGGCACCGCGGAGGTGGACAACCGCGTTGCTCACCTAGAGGCTGAGTTGGCATGGCTACGCAGCAGCAGAGAGCGATGGATGCCACATAGCTCGCAGCACTCTGATCCCGCTGACGGCGTCGTGACCACTCACCACCACAAGTGCCTCAACGGTAGCGGCTGGAATGATGCTCTGCAGCGACATCCTGCCGAGCTTCGCCGTGCTGCAGCCACCGACGCAGCAGCGGTCTGCCATGTAGTGGCCGCTGCTGTTACTGGGGTGCACTTCTCAGATGACGGGAGTCGAGTAGAGTTCTACGTGGATCATCCAAGCCAGGTGCCTAAGCCTCAGCTTGATGATCGCATCCACGACACGCCATTCTACGAGTGCGAGTACATCCTCCGCCACTGCTCCAGTCCAAAGACCGGCGAGGACCTTCTCGCGCAGCAGCTGGCGGACAACAACGCTACCATCGCGGACCTAGAAACACGACTTGCTAAGGCTTCATCGACACCGGCTCCGCATCAACTTCCACCTGCCGAGCTCGCTCAGCAGGAAAACCTCCTCCATCTGCAGAAACAGCTGCGCAGAGCTGCGGAGGAGATTAAAGAGCTGAACTTTTACGATCAGCGCCGAAAGAAGAGTGGCAATGGTCAGGCTGTCGCGACGATGCACTCAGTGAGGTTGCCAGGAGAGGACTGGAGTGTCGTGGTGCAGGAGCACCCTGAGGCGCTCCGCGAGGCTTTCATTGCAGATGTGAGCCACGCATGTCACGTCACCCGCGGCGATGTGGAGCACGTAGCGTTTGAGATGGGAAGCCTTTTGGCAACGGTTAGAGTACAACACGACGCTGATGCCACCATAATGGAGATGGACCGCCGCTTGCAAGAGTACGACTACCCCTTGACGATGGAGCTGTACCGGTTGCGCCAGGGGCCCAAGCGCGGAGCTGATGCGGCGCTTGCGACTGTCGCCCATCGAGACACGGAGATCGCTGACCTGAGGGAGCAGCTGCGCGAGGCGGAGGAGCGCGCGCGGGACGTGGAGGCGCAGCAGTCGGACAGGGACGCCGAGATCGACCGTGTGAAGGAGCTGCTCAGCAGCTCGATGAGAGAGGCCGCCTCTAGTGGGGAGATGCTCGGTGCGCTGGAGGAACAACGAGAGGAAGCTGCAAGGGAGATGCGGGGGCTCAGAGAGCAGCTGGCCGTCGCTCAGGTTCGACGAGAGGCGCTGGACGCCGAGGTGGCTGACCTGAGGGAGCAGCTGCGCGAGGCGGAGGAGCATGCGCGGGACGTGGAGGCGCAGCAGTCGGACAGGGACGCCGAGGTGGCTGACCTGAGGGAGCAGCTGCGCGAGGCGGAGGAGCGCGCGCGGGACGTGGAGGCGCAGCAGTCGGACAGGGACGCCGAGGTGGCTGACCTGAGGGAGCAGCTGCGCGAGGCGGAGGAGCATGCGCGGGACGTGGAGGCGCAGCAGTCGGACAGGGACGCCGAGGTGGCTGACCTGAGGGAGCAGCTGCGCGAGGCGGAGGAGCGCGCGCGGGACGTGGAGGCGCAGCAGTCGGACAGGGACGCCGAGGTGGCTGACCTGAGGGAGCAGCTGCGCGAGGCGGAGGAGCATGCGCGGGACGTGGAGGCGCAGCAGTCGGACAGGGACGCCGAGGTGGCTGACCTGAGGGAGCAGCTGCGCGAGGCGGAGGAGCATGCGCGGGACGTGGAGGCGCAGCAGTCGGACAGGGACGCCGAGGTGGCTGACCTGAGGGAGCAGCTGCGCGAGGCGGAGGAGCATGCGCGGGACGTGGAGGCGCAGCAGTCGGACAGGGACGCCGAGATCGACCGTGTGAAGGAGCTGCTCAGCAGCTCGATGAGAGAGGCCGCCTCTAGTGGGGAGATGCTCGGTGCGCTGGAGGAACAACGAGAGGAAGCTGCAAGGGAGATGCGGGGGCTCAGAGAGCAGCTGGCCGTCGCTCAGGTTCGACGAGAGGCGCTGGACGCCGAGGTGGCTGACCTGAGGGAGCAGCTGCGCGAGGCGGAGGAGCATGCGCGGGACGTGGAGGCGCAGCAGTCGGACAGGGACGCCGAGGTGGCTGACCTGAGGGAGCAGCTGCGCGAGGCGGAGGAGCGTGCGCGGGACGTGGAGGCGCAGCAGTCGGACAGGGACGCCGAGGTGGCTGACCTGAGGGAGCAGCTGCGCGAGGCGGAGGAGCATGCGCGGGACGTGGAGGCGCAGCAGTCGGACAGGGACGCCGAGGTGGCTGACCTGAGGGAGCAGCTGCGCGAGGCGGAGGAGCATGCGCGGGACGTGGAGGCGCAGCAGTCGGACAGGGACGCCGAGGTGGCTGACCTGAGGGAGCAGCTGCGCGAGGCGGAGGAGCATGCGCGGGACGTGGAGGCGCAGCAGTCGGACAGGGACGCCGAGGTGGCTGACCTGAGGGAGCAGCTGCGCGAGGCGGAGGAGCGCGCGCGGGACGTGGAGGCGCAGCAGTCGGACAGGGACGCCGAGGTGGCTGACCTGAGGGAGCAGCTGCGCGAGGCGGAGGAGCGTGCGCGGGACGTGGAGGCGCAGCAGTCGGACAGGGACGCCGAGGTGGCTGACCTGAGGGAGCAGCTGCGCGAGGCGGAGGAGCATGCGCGGGACGTGGAGGCGCAGCAGTCGGACAGGGACGCCGAGGTGGCTGACCTGAGGGAGCAGCTGCGCGAGGCGGAGGAGCATGCGCGGGACGTGGAGGCGCAGCAGTCGGACAGGGACGCCGAGATCGACCGTGTGAAGGAGCTGCTCAGCAGCTCGATGAGAGAGGCCGCCTCTAGTGGGGAGATGCTCGGTGCGCTGGAGGAACAACGAGAGGAAGCTGCAAGGGAGATGCGGGGGCTCAGAGAGCAGCTGGCCGTCGCTCAGGTTCGACAAGAGGCGCTGGACGCCGAGGTGGCTGACCTGAGGGAGCAGCTGCGTGAGGCGGAGGCGGATGTTGCCCGTGGGGAAGGTGTGATCCTATTGACCACCTCAGAGGAATTGCAGAGGGCGGACCTGTGGCGTCGAATGTTGGAGGAAGCGCTGTGTTTGTCGGAGACGTGGACAGGGCTACTCGTTGTTTCGTACGGGGAACGTCTAAGTAGTGTAGAGCAGGATCACGAGCTTGCCTCAATGGAGTGCACCGACATGCTTGAGAGGCTGGAGGAGTTCGTGAACTTGCTGGAGGCGGCCCGAGCGGCAGAAATGGCTGCTGTAGAGTCTCGCGACGACTGCGAGCGCGAGCTGCGCGCACTTCAGGATCGATATGATCGGGAGGTGGTCGCAAAACAGCGACTTTTTTTGCAGCGCGAGGGAAGAGCGGCTGAGGGGGTATCAGGTATCCCTGCGTGGGCTGCATATGATGAAGACAGCGGTGCGCAGCGTGGCAGTAGTATTGGCGACAGTCTGAGCCATCCTGACCACGGCGGTGATGGCGGCGGTCGTTCTCTGCCCGTGTCGCGGACTGCCCGGGACACCACCTCCGAAGGGTTGAGGAAGCAGTTGGAGCAACTCAAGCGCGAAAAGGAGGCACTTATGGAGGAGCTAGAAGCGAAGGGTATGCGCTACCGCGATGCACTGACGCTGCTGAATCAACACATCAGTCAGCTCATGGAAGAGCTCAGCTTGCATCTGCGCGATGGTGTGACATCGGCCAATAATGCCCGCTCGCTGCTACTTGAGATTGCCGAGCTGCGGGCGGCTCAGGAGCGGACCGGTGCGTCGGCCAAAGGCGGCAACGCGAATCTCAGCAGCGGTGAGCCTTCCGTAGGTGGCCGCGGATCTGTTCTCTGGGGTGGTGGTGGTGGTGATGGTAGCAGCGGCGCCTTGGCACCTCTTCGTTAGGAATCAAACTCTATCGACGTTCTCATTTTCCTAGGATCGATGTAAGCGAATACGCATGTGCGTGCGTCGGTGCGTGTCGGTGCCCACGCTAGTTCACGGTATTTTTATTTGTTCTCCTTTCTTGGCGGGAGGCTGTCGGACCGCGGCTCTTGTCGTTGTGCTGGTCTCCACGCCTTAGCGTGAGGAGAGCGCGTGCCCGTTCGATCACCTGCCACCCGCTCAGACATTCTCTTCCGCTGTCTTGCCCCCCCCCTTTCCGCTCCCTGCATGTGCCTGCTTGCGTCTGCATTGGCTTCTGCCGATCACCTGCAAGCACACACTGTTACGAGCGCAGCGATGAGTGGAAAACATTAGCCCTTGGAGGACTCGAGTGTGCACGATGCTGAGAGTGTGTGGCGGGTGCGAGGGTCCTTCATCTTCCTTTCGCTCTGCGACTCTCTATACATCTGCAATAGGGGAAGCCTCTCCTGCTTGGTTGAAGGGATGAGGGAGATGTGGGGCCGTCTGCGCACGGCGATGCGTGCTTTCTTGCCATCCTCTTCGCCATCTTCCTCCCTCGCGCTCTAAGCATGTGATCTTATGATCGGGCTTCTCCCGCAATGCAGGCGTGTGCGAGCAGTGCGCTTCTTCTTGGCTGTCAAGAGGGTGTACAGCCGTACCTGTGCTTCCTTGTGTGCGCACGTCTTTTCTCACTCGCTCAATCATCTCCCCTTCTTTGCCCTGCACACACACACACACACACACACACACACACACACACACACACACACGCATACATGTATGTATGCATGCATAAGCAGTGACTCGCGCGGACTCTGCACCATTTCCATGCGTGGCGGGGAGGCGTGGGCCACATCATACAGCACACACAAGAACATCCGAAAACTGAGGCATGCGAGAGGGAAAGGAAGAGGAAATCAACACGCGCAACGAAACAGGAAAAGTGACGACACCCGCAGGAGGGAGGAGGCGCGACACCAATTCCTTGCCCCTTCCCCTTCCCCCCCTGCTTGTACATCTCCCGAGCCCTTTCAGCTCTAGCTCCTCCCCTTCCCCATAGTATGCAGAGAGCACTGAAGTACACACACACACACACACACACACACACACACACACACATAACGCGTGCTCGCACGTCTCGTGAGCGCGCGCACGTTTGAACAGCAACGGCACCTCCCTTGCAGCAGAAGATCGTCAGCTCTAGACACCAGCTACTATGGTTGGATCCATAAGTGGCAGCAGCATGAGCCATGGCAGTTGCAGTCACACACGTAGCGCGGAGATGGTGCGGTCGCGTGAGTTGAACGCAAGTGGTCGCACACGCCGCGCCTGTCCAAGTGCTCCGCAGCTTCGCCGTTGGGGGCAAGCTCCTTTCAGCGTAGACACGCCGATTGCCAATCAAAACGTTTCACTCCATGCATCGGCATCTGATGCATCTGCGCGGTGCCCCTCTTCTCCCAACACCACCTCCATGTCTCCACTCGTCCGCGGTGATGCCATGCGCCGCCCCAGGGCTGCCGTCGTGCGTGCACCCGCGTCAGAGGGGCCACTCGAAGGTCGAAGTTTCACTAATCTCCCGGCATCGCAACCAGAGTCGTTTGGGCCCACTTCACACACCGTCGACGACGCACATTTGGTGAACAATAAGAGCGCGGGCACGGGGGAGCTGTCGTGCGACGCGGTGACCCATGCTCAGCACTTGGCTTCTGCGTCTCCCGTTGCGCAGATGCCGGCGGAGGCGTTGCCTGGGGCCGCCACGGTGCCAGTCGAAGCAGAAGCGAGGACATACCACGTGAGTGAGCCTGAGGCGGTGGGGCGTGGAGATGACGAGTCGACTCGCACACATATACGGGAGCCTTGGATGCCTTCGTCCACCCTCCGATCCCCAGCAGCAGCGGTACCGCTGCAGCCAGTCGCCCCACCCCCACCAACCCCCCTCCCCGTCGCTTCCCGCTCTTCTGCGCCATCACCTTCAGCACTAGTGCTCCTGCCGCAGCACCCGCGTGAAGGCAGCAACGCTGCTTCCCGAGAGCCGCCATCGTCGTCGTCGTCATCACAGTCACGCCTGCGGCAAGTGGCTCAGGCTACACCAGTGCGAGGCCACAGTGGGAGCCAGGTTGCTGAGGTCGTCCAAGACACCAGCGACCGTTCTCCGCCGATAGTGGTATGTACATCATCCGGCACCCCATCGGCGCTCATCGCGTCAGTGTCTACCGTCGCCGCAGAAGAGGGCGGCCGACAAATATGCGAGGGGGGTGCACGCAGGGCGGCATCTACGTCCGGTGACGTTGTGGGAGAAAGGGATGGCGACCTCCCAACGGTGCAATCCAACGCTCCTCTCCCGACCCGAGAGTTGCTAGACTGCACCAACGACGGCCGCCTCGTCACCACGGTGGCCGACGTGAGCGCTGTATCGCCCACAACACGCGACAAGCGGCGGCGCAGGCTCGCAGATGCGCAGCAGTCGCGTGCCTCAGTGTTCTCTTCCTCTCTGCCCTCATCGCCTATCGTGAGCAGCTCTTGCAGCATCGCGCGTATTCTGCAGCTGCAGGCACAGGAGGGCTGGAAGGACGGGCTGCGTGCTGCTCTTCAGCAAGACGCGGAGGTGTGGGTGCGGCAAGTGTGCGAGGAGCAGCAACTCCTGCGAGCGCAGCTGAGCGTAACGCAGGCCAGAGCAGCAGCGCTGGCCAAAGGGTTGCAGGAGCTTCGTGATTGTGGATCGTCTTCGGCGTCTGCTCTCCAGTCTCAGTCACAACCTGCCGATACCGCGGGCGTGGCGGTTTGCGGAGCTGCAGAGGAGAGCTGCCAGGAGCGCACCGCTGCGGAGCGACCGTGTAATGATGAGGGAAGCGGTAAAGCATGCCTTTCTCATCTAGAAGAGGCGAGCCCGGAGCGGCCTGCGGCACAGGAGGGCGGCGGCAGAGGTGCGTACACGAGTTCTGCTGCTGATGGCGACACTGCTGCCGCGTTTTGCACCGCCTACACGCATGAGCTGGAGGCTTATGCTCATCTTCTGGAGCAGCACACGCACGCGCTGCACGCAGAAAAGTACCAGCTACAGCTGCGGCTTGACCGTCGAACCAGTCAGCTCGCCTCGTCCCAGCAGCGCTACCTGCAGCGCTACACCAGACTTCTGCAGGAACAGTCAGTGTTAGAGCGCGACTGTCGCAAAGCCACGGAGGACGTGGAGCAGTTAGTGGGAATGTTGGTGGTGGCTCGCGCCGCCGAACGCGCTGCCATGCGAAGGGTGCAGGAGATTGAATCGGCACTGGGGGAGTCAGAGCTGCGCGCCGAGGCGCTAGCGGCCGCACTGCACCCGCAGGCGAAGGAGAACGGCGGTGGTGACATCGAGGGGGGCACCGGCAGCGTCAATCTCATCTCCGACTCTATTGCTGTTGGGTCGAATGGCAGCGAGAGCCTGCGCTGCCCGTCCGGCTACGCCTCCGCTCTACCACCAAGCAGCGCCTTTGCGTCGTTCACAGAGCACAACGAGACAGACAGGAGTATTATGCTAATCGATGCGCTCGCTGCGGCGTCTGGCAGGCCTTCGGTGGAGCGTCCCCGAGTGCTGGCATGGCGCTCCATGAGCGCGTCCTCCTCCATGTACCCGCCTTTGTCGCCAAGCGCGTCGTCGCTAACTGCGGAGTCGACTTCGTGGACGCCTGTGCGGGCTCAGACAACTGCTGTCGGACGTGAGTGGGGTGGCGAAGCCGAGCCCCCGTGGGTCCTCAGCGCCTATTCATTTCACGCCGTGCCACTGTCTGCAGAGCCGTCCCCCATGCGCACAGCAGCAGATGTGGAGAGAAGTGGTGCAGTGGGCGGCTGTTCTCCGGAGGTCTGTGTTGCTGCGAGGTTGGCAATGCGTGAGGCGGGCATACCTTCTCTGCCGCAACGCGCCCCCTCGCAGGCCGCGACCGCCCCTCCCGCGCTCACGTCTTTGCTCATTGCAGACGCGATAGCGAGTGCAGGCACGGCGACCGTGGCCTCGTGCAGGCCAGCGTCTTCACAGAAACTCAGTTGTGAAGACGACAGTGACGGCGTCTCTGGCGTTACGGCGCTGACAGTGGCACCTGTATCCGTGGAGCACGCGGGGGTGCAAAAGACTTCCATCAGCGCATCGACGAACCTGACGAGCGCCAACACTTGCGTTTGCACCCCACTCATCTCTACCATCACGACAGCGCTGACGCCGCGTACGCTGGCGCGCCAGCGCCGCCATGTCCAGAACCAAATTAGGGAACTCTGTGGCGGCGCGGCGGAGGGAGGGGACCACAGCACTGTCGACGAGCATCAGCTGCTGCAGCTCCGCTGTACGCTGCTCGAGCTGGAGTTACAGGCGAAGGAGACAGCGCACAAGGCGGAGAAGGAGGCGTGGGAGGCAGCGGTTCATAACGCGGAGGGCATCGCAGGTGCCATGGGCGAGGTCGAGGCCCGTGTAAAGCAGGCCGTCGCCGCCTCGGAGAAGGCCGAGTACCTCTTGCATGAAATGAGCCGACTATGGAGCCATTCCCTTGCTCTAGACGAGGACGACATCAGTGACGATGGTGGCGAGGCAGCAGCGAGTGCAACGAGGCTCGACGTGATGGACGAGGAGCAGATCTTTTACCCCCGGCGCTCTCGCGACGAGACCCCGCTGTACTGACGGCAACACCAGCAGCTGAACCTGTCTAGTGTCAGCAGTTGACATGGTGGTCATCGAAGTCGCGGAGCGGCAGGAAAGCTCGATGAGGGGGAGGATGTGCCGACACGTCTGTTGCCTGAAGCCGATGAGTACAGCCCCGAGGGCCAAGCACTTCTTTGTACGTGTGTGCCGTCCCATCACTGCAGTTCCAAATACGCAAGCCTACACGCAGACACCCACTTATGCACAGGATCAAACGCGCACGCGATACGCCTCGTGTTGTGCCTCCGTCACCTGTGCCCCCGACCTTGGCAATCCTGCTCTCCGTCCGGTGTGGCGCCCTTCCCAAGTCGCGATCCTCTTCGCTTCTTGCTCTTGCCTCCGTCTTTCAGCAGGCTAGTTCGATGGGGACGAGCGTGGGAGTACGGCAATGCAACAGCTGCCAGCGTTGCTTTCCTTTCTCTTGTGCGCTCTCTTACTCGCTTTGTTTTTAATGTTGTGTTGCCCTCCCCCGCGCATTCATGCGATGATGCGGCCCATCCACGGGCCAGCAGCAGCACCAGCGGGTGTCAAGCGCATCTCTCTCTCTCTCTCTCGCGCGTTCTTCGTCTCTGTGCGCGTGCTCCACAAATACAGAGCTGCAGTGCCTGGAGTTTCTCTCTGTCTGCGCGCTTCCTTCTGTGTGCCTGTGGACGGCCACGGGCAAGTATACCAGGTGGTAAGGAGACGAAGGAGAGGAAAGGGTTTGCGTGAAGGGGGAGGGAGGGGGGGGGCAGAGACACAGTGGGCTCCGGCTGCAGAGACGCGCACACATCTACGCGATTAGCCGAAGCAGCGACATGCAGCCGTCTTCTCTTGCTCTTCCACCCCCTCCGCTTTTGGGCTTGGGGTCATCAGTGGAGGATGCGCCTGCTCGGTGCCCGTTGCCTCTCCGTCTCACCCCTCCGTTGCAAGGGTCTCTCTCTGTCTTCTACTCTGCCAGCGCAGATATCTTTGCGCGATGCTGCGCCGGGGATCCGACGTCCCCTCCAACTGCTGTAATCTCGGCGGTGCACCTCTGACGTATTTCCTCTTCGCCTGTTTGCATCCCTCAGCACCGCTATTGATCCGTGTGCCGCGGTGCGCGTGGCTGTGCTCACGTGCAGTGGTGGGAGGCGTGGTGCAGCGGCGCTGGGGTACCGCTCATGGATGACCTCTCTGCGGTCTTCCTCTTTTCCTCCCACTCCTTCTGTGTGCCCGCCCTCTCCCATCACACTCTCACTTGCCGTTGTGCCTTTCCCGCCCTTCTTCTCTTTTCTCGCGCCTGCATCTGCAGAGCCGACATACACATTGTTTGTTGGCGATACCCGTCGTCGTGACGGGAGAGGAGCGCGCTCGTGCACACAAGCACGTAGGGACGCAGTTGTTCTGCCTGCCTGTCTGTCCTCGCATAACTGCACCATCGTCACCTCTGTTGCGCCACCCCGCGCCCTCTCACTGGTCGGCCATTATCATCATCAGCAGCAGCCCTCACACACATATGTGTTTGCGTTCATGTTGTGCGATGCCTGCCGGCAGGCGCTTCTCCTTTTTGGGGCCCTTCTCATGTTGTGCCTGCGTGTGTCTCACCACCGAGGTTGTGCCTTACGCTGAACGTGTTCTTTGGCTCGTCTCTAAAGTTGCACAGGTGCGTGCGTGTGTGTGCGTGTGCGTGTGTGTGTGTGTGTCGCTGGTATCCGCCAAGCCGCTTGTTCTTCGCCGCTCGTCTTCCCTCTGCCTTTACTCCCCCTCCTTCCCCAGCTCACCCAGCACCTTGTGCGTTATCCTCGTTGAGTTCTTCTCTGTTTCTAGCGTGTCACGCATGTCGGTGTGGCATTCTGCTGGCAGCTGCGGATATGTTTTTGTGCGTCACCTTTCTTTTCTGCTTTACTGTTTAAGTGGAGGGGACGAGGTGGTGACCGAAGTTGTGAGCCGTAGCTGTGCGCATGCCGGCGGCCCCCTCCCTTTCACCGCCTTCATCACGACTGCCGTTTGCGACGGAGCGGATTGGTGGCTCGCCGTGATGCCGCGCAACCGCATCGCAGGCGCACACGCGCACACATCCACGCATGCGCCCTCCCGTTTAATTCGTGTTTTGCTTCACCCTCCCTGAAGACGGCCGGACGCACGCCTCAGCGCGCGGCACCACGGGGTCCAGCACCCCTCCCACTCTGTGTGCGGAGGCCGCGCAGCCCCCCTCTTATCCCTGCCACTGCCGGCCCGCGTGTGGTGGGGACAGGGTCAGGCAGCCGTGTCGTGGGGGAGGTCGATGCCATGAATCACTGCTGATGTCGGCGGCGCCGTCGTGGACGGTGTTGTGTGGGCGATACCTGCGACCGTGAGCCCGCTTGCACGGTCCGTGTGAGGGGCAGAGTGGCAGCGTGACTCGAGCGTATCTCACCCCTCGGGCATGGCTGCCTCCTGGTGGAGAGCCTGGGCGACGGCGAGAGATGCGCCAGGTGGTGGCCGGCACAATGGGGGAGCGGGTGTGGGGCGACGTGCGAAGCGGTGAGGGGGGCGGGTGGAGGCTGAGGGGCCGAGCGCATGCGGAGCCGACTGCGTCGGCGCATTTGGTGCCGCGCGCGCGTGTGTGCGTGTGCGGCCGCTTCGCACCACGCGACGGTGTCTGTGACGGGGCCATGGCCGGGGGGGGAAGAGGGGGCGGAGAGTGGTGGAGTGGAGCTGCGGACACGTGTGGCAGAGAGGGGGGCCTGTGAACAACATGTCTTTGCTTTTCTTGCCGTGCTTAGCTCTCTTCCGCTGTGCACTGTCTCGCTGCTGGTACGCTGCTCGCACGTTTGTCTTCGTGCGTGATAGCCTAGCCTCCGTAAGGTCGACGTGCTCGACGTGCGACTGCATGCGTTGGTGTGCTGGATCAGCTTTCACGGCGACGGCGGTGGCGTGTCAGACATGCTTGCCAACACACGGGAACACCCCCAACAAGACAGCGTAGTAAAACGCGGGAAAGGCGTACGCAGCAGCGCGCATCGTAAGTGGAGAATGTGCCCTGCGAATCACTCGGAGGCAGTTGGTGGCCCCCCCCCCCTCCCCCATCGCACCAACGCAGGGAGATCTGGGAGCGGTTCTGCACGTGCGCGCTTGGCAGCGTTGGCGGCTCCGTGCGGTAGAGTCTCTCTTCGACGCGGGGTTCTCACAGACGATGGCAGCCACCGCGTCGGGGCGATGCCGGAGCCAGCCTACCTCTGAGCAACTGCGCAGGAATTCCGAGAGTATGTAGGGAGAGACGGGGCGCAAGAGCGAAACGAAATATTTGTGCCGACGCGTCCGTTTCACCACGAACACGTCAGCAGCTCTACACGCGTGCACAACCATGACCTCCCTACCTCTGCTACTCACTGCGGCTATGTCCAAGAACCGGGTCAACCAACACTCTTAGGCGTCGTTCAGGCCCACTGCACCTCCACTGCATACGGTGCAGGCTAGGTCCAGGCTTACACTCCGCATCACCGCAACGCAGCTAGAGCAGAAAAGCAGTAGGCGGATGCGTATATCTGTCGAATCGCCAACACGACTCGTAGTGAGCTGGTCCAAGCGTGATCATCACCGCAAGCCACTTCGGCACCGCGCCAGCCCAGACCTGTCCACCGGTACCAAGAGTCCGCAGCCGTACCCGAGGGCAGGCTATGCGGGCTCTTGGCGCTTCCAGTGAATGGGACACTGGACCCTGATACCACACTGAGGTGGCCGGACATCATCAGGATGAGAAGGAAAGAGCCCAAACATCACCGGGCGCCGCCGCTGACGGAAATGCAGAGGCGCAGCGCCATGAAGTGACCGGCCTGCATGACCCTCTCTCTTTTTCACCTGCTCAAGCGACCTTCTCTCGTTGCACCCATGGGAACTGCATCCTATGCGTGCCCGCCTCTTCGCCCCTCCTCATCGCACCGGCATGCCCTGGTTTGTAGAGCGTGTGCCACGCCCGACACACTTTTGCGCGTCGACGTATTGGACGCTGCACGCGTACATGTATATGTATAGATGCAGTGAGTTCGCGTCTTGCACATCCCTCTCTCTCTCTCTTGCATCAGGTCCGACGGGCACTCGGAGACTAGCGGAGCTTCTGAACCGACCCCGCCCTACTTCAGGGTGTTAATGACACCACCGCTACCGCAGCGGAAGGAGGGATGGAGGTGACGAGACCACCCACTGCTCCCTGAGGTGTCCGTGTGCATGTGCGCTGGAGAGCCGGCACTCATCGCCGCTGGCTTCTTTTCGGAGGAGCACGTATATGCACACGCTGAGAGGTTCCTCATCCCCTCTCGTGGCGCTGCACAACTCGCTGAGGCTCGGCTATGAAGCCACACTCACGCGCACTAAACATGAAAGCAGGAATATGGAGCACATGTTGTGCGCTGTGTTGAACGGACGTGTCCCCGCTTCTTCTGTTCGTGCACCGTCTCCTTCCTATTTCTCCACGCCTGTTGCGGCTGGTGCTGAGGCCTCTGTCGCAGCCCTCTTGCTTGTTACGCTCTGCGGCGAAACGATCCCCTCTGCCCTGCCCTGTCGTGAAACACTTCGTGAACGGCACGCACACATCGCAACCAACATCAACGCTAAAGGGTGTTTCAGGCGATGATCACCGTAGGCGAGCCTCAAGGAAAAAGAGGACATCGCTGGCGGTGGGTGCCAAGAACCTGCTGGAGCCAAACTGGCGGGGGAGAGCGGCTGGCTGGCTAGCGGAAAGACGAAAGCACCTGGAGAAGGAATGGGCGGGGTGGGGTTGGGGATTGGGAAAGTGCCATGCCCTCTCCCCTCTTCCTCCTCTCCCCTCCTTCCTTCTCCTCGCATCTGCTGCTCAGCGCCTCAAGAACGCCCAGCAGCTACACTCTTGTTTCGGTGCATGTGCGCGCAACAAGAGCAACAAGGAAAGGAAAACGAAAGACACTTCAGGAAAGGATAGCCAGCACGTCACGCGGCGCTCTACCATGCTTGTACCGTGCTTCCCTGGGGTGCTGTTCTCACCTTCTTCGGGCTCTCAACCTCCTTCATCCCGTCCCGTCCCACCCCGGTCCCGCCGCCGTTCTCGTCACTCATTTTACTTGTCACTTCCTCTCCTTCCTCACACCTCGCGTGTCTCTCCCGACGCCCACGCCTTCCCCAAAGCCGCAGCTCGAGAGCGGCTTGTTCTTGCCCCACCGGCCGCACCTCTCCTATCCCGTTCTTGCTTGTCCTTTCCATCATCGGCCTCCAGAAGGCTTCCCCCCTCCCCCCTCTCTCGCTCTCCTCGGCTGTATTCTCGGGCGGGCCGCAGTTCTTCTGCCCTCCATTCTCCAGCGAGAGGTCGGCTTCACTGCGTGCGACGCCTTTTTTTTTTTTTTTTTTTGGGGGGGGGGCACTCGCTCTCACGTATACATACGTAGGGAGACCTTTTATCACCCCCTCTGCCGACACACTCGACGCTTCCTTGCCTTCTCCACGTTGAGCGGTCCTTTCCTCCGAGACGGCTCTGCTTCTGTGTCCCGTGTGCGTAGATGCCACGTGTAGGCGACGGGCGCACCCCGCTGGGCGACGCCGCGGCACCACATTCACCGTCGCCACCGCCCTCCTCCTCATCCTTTTCATCCGCGCCGTATGTGTCACCGTGCGAGTGCGGCGATGACGCGGAGGACGACGGCCATCGCCAGAGCGGGAACAGGGCTGTCTCCTCCACTCTCTCCCGAACGAGTCTACAGAAAACAAAAGACGAGGCGGTGACATCCTCCGACAAAAGCTCCCGGGCCCTCTCACCCATCCACTCCTTCTCTTGCAGCACCACGACCAGCAGCAGCACACGTCTACCCTCTCTGCAAGGCGCGGTGCAAGAGCTGACGGGAACGGGGAAGCTTAGCCAGTCCACTGTGTCTGGCTCCGCACCATCTTCTGACGCAGCCGCGCGCCTGAAAGGGCATTCCCAAACGTCCGCCAGCGTCGCGGTATCGCGTGGACGAGGCCTTCATGCGTTGCAGAGCCCCTCGTCAACGCTGACGCCGCCGTGCCTCGCGCCGTCCGTGTCACCGCCACTCACTACTTCGTCACAACTCACTAGCATGCACGCGCCACCACAGCCGCCGCCGCCACCTCGCACCCACTATCAGTACATGCACTCCTTCGAACACCGCTGCCTGCTATCCAAGAAAATGCTCAGGTTATACGGCGCCAGCACGGTTCCCGTCATTGTAGAGCCGACGGAGAGCCATCTGCGACTGTCGCCGTCGCCGCCCTCCCTGCACGGGGAGTCCAAGTCGTCCGCTGGCTCAGCAGGCGGTTTCGGTGGCTACGCACGGCACGGGCAGCTCTCCTCCAGTGGCCGCGCCGGTGCGGGTGTCACGGCGTCCTCGCTTGCATCAGCCTTCACCTCCCCCTCAGCGAAGAGTACACTCAAGTGCATCTTGCTGCGCTCCAAGTCCGTGGCGGAGGTAATTCTGACTTTGCGAGGTCGCCTGGCCTTGGACAGCTGCCAGTCGTTGTTTCTCTCCGTTGGGGAGAATGACGTGCTCGTGCCTGGAAACTCGCTTCTCGGCGACCTCTACGAGCGCTACCGCAACGCCGACGGTTTCCTGTACCTTGGTTACTTGCTGGAAAACACCTTCGGCGGAGACGTGCGCTCTGCCGCTGGAGAAGCCGCCTCTCATACGGTGAGGCGACCGGTGCAGCGGTGATGGCAGCCCGTTAGGGGGAGGGTCTGTGGGTGCATGCACACGCGCGTTGTGTGTAGTGTGGTGGCGTGTCTATTGGCTGTTCTCTCTGGCGCGTTGTCTCGCCACCTCTTCTCGCGTGTCTCCGGCGAGGCAACGCGAGAAAAGCACCTCCGCTTCGTTTTTCTGTAGGCGTGCGTGCGTGTGTGCTGCATTCGGATGTTGTACACGCTGGCGCTCATTCTCTTTCTCCCTCCTTGTCATGTCATGCCCTCACAAGACTGTCACCGCACACGTCCGCCTCACACCCGTGCGTCTCTTGTACCCGGAGAGATGCACAGGTGCGCGCCGCCAGCGTGTTGTCGAGCGTACGTACTCCTCTGTCTTCCCTCGCTCGCTCGCCTCTCAATGCTGCAACGCACCAGCGAGAGTATGAGCAGTGCGCGCATTTTGGTGTGGGCGGCTTGTGAAGGGGGGTGGCGGCCGCGGCGGGCACCTTGCCAATGAAGCTGGGCTGCCTACACGCAGCCCGCGTGCATGTGTGCTTGTCTCGAGTCAGTTTCGTCATGCTGATTTGTCTTCCGCTCTTTGGATTCCTCTCGTGTCCCTCCGTCCTCGTCTTCCCTCGCGTGAGCTCCTTGCTGAGCAGGTCACTGGGTTGCGTGGTCGTCGGAGTGTGGTACCACTTTGTTGACGTACCTGGCCGGGGACTCCACCAACGACGTGTCTGCATGCTTGTCTATGTGCGAGGTAGTTGGTGTGTGGTCCGCTGCTGGCGCTCAGCAGCACGGCAAGGCGTGGGTTTCACGCATGCGTGTCTCGAGAGCATCCACAAAACAATTCGAGCGAGAAAGCGGAAGGAAAAAGTAGAAAAAAGTGTGTGTGTGTGTGTGTGTGTGTGTGTGTGTCTGGGGGGGGCGTGAGGGCGGTGCGCAAGAGAGAAAAAAAAACTCGAATGTCTGGCGCGCACACGCTCCCACCCGACGGTGCGTAGTGGTCGCCACAAGAGGCGCGTATCGACATGACCCCGTCTGAAAAGCGAGGGGACGCAACCGCGGCACGAAGACGACGGACCTCCTGCGCGAGTCTTGCAGCGACTCGGCAGCGCGCATCTCTCCCTTAGATCGGCTTTCCGGGATAAGGCGCGATGCTGAGCCGCGCAGCGATGACATCCACACCGGTCACTTTCATCATCACATCAGCGGAAGCGCACAGCCTTCACGTTGTCTGCGTCGCCCTTTGCCCACTTCAAGACTGTTTCTTCTTTCTCTCGGATACTTTGCTCCTCCCCTTTCTTCATCCACCGTGGCGCTTGCCTGTCCTTGATCCACGACAGCTGACATCACTGTCAACTCGCCTTTCTCACTAACACGACCCCCTCCCTCCCCCCGCACACAAACACACAAACCATTCTACCACAGGTTGTGCGTGCGCGCTCACATTCCTAGAGGTAGTACATCACCATCACACGCCCATATACACAAGCCGTCACTATCATAGAGAAAGAAGAAGGCACCCACACCCGCAGGTGTACCTAACCAACCATCCACCACCTCGTACCCGATCTTGAGCGAGAGATGTCTAGCGAGCCGAAGGCGATGGATACGTGCGCTGCGCCTGCGAAGCGTGCGCGCACGGAGGAGGCGGAGACGGAGGTTGCGCGGCCGTCCGGCGAGGCGGCCGGCGTGTCAAACCCGTCGACCGCGGAGGATCTTGTCACGAAACCAGTTGCGGCTGGCGCCGAGGTGCTGCCGGCGGACAAGGTTGCCGAAGGGACGAACGCAGAGGAGGAGCCGCTGCAGCAGGAGAACCCGTTCCGCTACGTTCTCTTCCCAATCCAGTACCATGACATCTGGCGCAAGTACAAGGAGCAGGAGAGCTGCATCTGGACGGTCGAGGAGATCGACCTGGGCAACGACATGAAGGACTGGGCAACGCTGAACGACGGGGAGCGGCACTTCATCAAGCATGTGCTCGCCTTCTTCGCCGGCAGCGACGGCATAGTCATCGAGAATCTCGCGCAGCGCTTCATGAGCGACGTGAAGGTGCCAGAGGCACGCGCATTCTACGGGTTCCAGCTGATGATGGAGAACATCCACTCGGAGACGTACTCTGTGCTGCTGGACACGTACATCACGGACAGCGAGGAGAAGCTGCGGCTGCTGCACGCGATACAGACGATCCCGTGCATCCAGAAGAAGGCGGAGTGGGCCGTGCGGTGGATCGGGAGCAGCGCGAGCTTTCAGGAGCGGCTGATCGGCTTTGCCGCGGTGGAGGGCATTTTCTTTTCCGGGTCGTTCTGCGCACTGTTCTGGCTGAAGAAGCGCGGTCTGATGCCAGGGCTGACGTTCAGCAACGAGCTCATCTCGCGCGACGAGGGTCTGCACACGGACTTCGCATGCCTGCTGTACAACTCGCACATCAAGCACAAGCTGCCGCGCGAGCGCGTGTTGGAGATTATCGTGGATGCGGTGAACATCGAGCGCGAGTTCATCTGCGACGCGCTGCCGGTGCGGCTGATTGGCATGAACGCGGAGCTGATGGCGCAGTACATCGAGTTCGTCGCGGACCGGCTGCTGGTGTCGCTCGGCGAGGAGAAGCACTACCACTCGACGCAGCCGTTCGAATTCATGGAGATGATCTCGCTGCAGGGCAAAACAAACTTCTTCGAGAGGAAGGTGGGGGAGTACCAGAAGGCCGGCGTGATGAGCACGGAGGGCACGTCGAAGAAGTTTTCCCTCTCGGAGGACTTCTAGCCGACGTCTCTGTGTATGTGCTGCTGTCGACTTCTCCCCGTATTCCATCGTGAGCGCGACGCAATGACGCATGCTGCGCGGGCAGCGTGCGTGTGGGTGCGGCTGCCGCACGCAGCTCCCTTTCCCCTTTCCGACTTCGCGCGCACGCACACGCCACGCACACGCTCCACTTCGCGCGCACGCACGCACGCACTTGCGCCTTCTATAGATGCAGGAGCGGACGCCGCTTCTGCGTATATTTGCTATCTTTTTTGTTCGTTCGGAGTCGGTGCCCTGCATCACCGTTGAATAACCCCGGCGTGAGTGTTTTGGGTTGTGCGCGTGTGGCCTTGGCAGTATTTTCTACTCTCCGAACACGCACGCGAGTGTGACTATGGCGTGTGTCTCTCTATGAGTCGGTGTATGTGTGCCTTTCCTCCTCTGAAGCCTGCCGGTCTCCATCACCTCTGCCGGCACACATGCACACACACACACACACACACACACATAAACATACACACGCACACACACACACGCTCTCAAACTCTGCTTCTTGCCATTTTCCTTGTCTTCTTCTCTTCCTGCTCTTCTCGTTTTCGCAGTTGCTTAGCTTCCTCAACGCCCCTCCGCCAACGACACGCAGGTATGCGGTTGCTCGACAAGGCACACGAACATGCCCGGGCGCACCCACAAGCACGCCAGCACGCGAAGACAAGCAGGGACACAGCGAGACGCTGGCATGGACAACGGTTGTGCTCATGCAACACGAACACGTGTACGGGGATGCAACGCCGGCCTCACAGTAGTGGCACATCTCTCTGGCTGTGTAAGCCTGTACGTCGTCGTGCGTGTGTTTGTTAACGTGTGGTGGCTGGCTGTGAGCGACCCCCTATCTCTCCTTCAGTGTTGTGCACACTGGGAGGCGTTAAGGGAGGCAAGCAGCGGTGTGTATCTCTCTGTCTTCGTGTGCAAGTATGCATACGGGTGCCTTTCCGTTTAATTCGTGTTTTGCTTCACCCTCCCTGAAGACGGCCGGACGCACGCCTCAGCGCGCGGCACCACGGGGTCCAGCACCCCTCCCACTCTGTGTGCGGAGGCCGCGCAGCCCCCCTCTTATCCCTGCCACTGCCGGCCCGCGTGTGGTGGGGACAGGGTCAGGCAGCCGTGTCGTGGGGGAGGTCGATGCCATGAATCACTGCTGATGTCGGCGGCGCCGTCGTGGACGGTGTTGTGTGGGCGATACCTGCGACCGTGAGCCCGCTTGCACGGTCCGTGTGAGGGGCAGAGTGGCAGCGTGACTCGAGCGTATCTCACCCCTCGGGCATGGCTGCCTCCTGGTGGAGAGCCTGGGCGACGGCGAGAGATGCGCCAGGTGGTGGCCGGCACAATGGGGGAGCGGGTGTGGGGCGACGTGCGAAGCGGTGAGGGGGGCGGGTGGAGGCTGAGGGGCCGAGCGCATGCGGAGCCGACTGCGTCGGCGCATTTGGTGCCGCGCGCGCGTGTGTGCGTGTGCGGCCGCTTCGCACCACGCGACGGTGTCTGTGACGGCGCCATGGCCGGGGGGGGGGAAGAGGGGGCGGAGAGTGGTGGAGTGGAGCTGCGGACACGTTGTGTGGCAGAGAGGGGGGCCTGTGGAACGAAGAGTCGAATCTCTCGGCTTTACATTCGCTATCACCGCCCCGCTGGGCTGGTGTGTATGTATGTGTGCGTGTGTTGCGGTGCGTGAGGAGCGCCGTGCACTTCGCTGGAGACAGAGACGAGGTCTGGGGAGCGCACATAGATACGCACGCCATAGAGAGCTCCTCGCCGTAAGGAACGAAGGCGCTGACGTTATTGGTGGTGGAGGTCTAGATATCCGAAAGGTCGAGAAACTTGATGTGGAGGGTGCGTTGCGTCGAAACAGAGGCAGCCGCGCTGTGTTTTCTGTGGGGCTCTGCACTCGAGGGGTAGTCCTCGGTCGATGCCTGTAGGGGTGCGCGTGTCTCGAGGGTCACCGGCGTATTGCTGAGATGCTCTTTCGGCGGCGCTTCCGGGTCTCTCGCGGAACATGCATACACGCGTTCTTCTCAGTGCGTGAGTGCCTCTCCACACCTGTACGTGCACAGCGGCGCAGTACTTGGTTGTGGATGTGAACGTGTCTATCGTACCTGTTAGAGCTCGTGATGCTGCGTCGCGCGCATATACGCGAGGCTGCTGACGTGTGTTTTTTCCGTCCGCCCTCTCCTTCGCTTCTCTCCATGTCTTCCACTCCTTCGCTTGTTTCTCTCCGCTACGCTCATGTTCCTCTCTGTTCACGCGCACACCCTCATGCGCATGTGGGTATGTGTGGCTGTTGGCGTGCACTGTTGCCACCCGCGGTACCGTCCCGGGTTGCTCACTTGCCCGCTAAATGCATTATGGGTGGGGGGTGTTTCTCTTTCGTGCCCTTGCTCTTGCATCCAGAGGGCGGCGCTACACGGAGACACAGACACGCCGACTTACTCACATACGCGTAAGGATTACCTCGGGTGCCGACCACGGAGACGCGCGACCGCCCCGTTCACTTTGTCACGCACACGCACTAAAACACGAACAAGAGACACACATTGACGGCTTGGATCGCCGATTTGTTCGCAGAAGCTCTACAGCACTGAACACCGCCGCGACAGACGCGTGAAAAGCAATACAGCTCGGCATACAACTTGAACAGGCCGTAATGGAGCGTTGGTGTACCACGCATCAGATCCGAGAATTGCTGGATGAGTTTGTGGTTGAGTTTCTTCGCGCCGAAGCGGCGTCGGTGCCAGTAGCATCGCATCCAGCTCTGCAAGGCGTTGATGCTTCCGGTACTCCTGCAACTGCATCCGCGGCGTCGCCTTCGGCACAGGTATACGGCGAACTTTACAAGCGCGCTGGTGGACAACCCTACGCATACCACGCGGGTGAGCTCTTAGAGAAGTCGTCTCCCCAGCCGACCATCGCCGCTCTCCGTGCCTTCTTGAAAGGCAAGAAGGATACGAAGGCGATGTGGCAGTCGGCACACCCATACATTGTTGTGCTTGTTGAAGGTGGCCTAACTGCGCGTGTGCCACGTGAAGCTTCAGCCTCATCCTTGTCGCTCCCACCGCAGCTGCAGCCTGCCGAGCAGCCGCCGATGGAAGCATCGCTCTCATCCACCGTTCCGTCAGCGCAGGGGGCAGCCTTTTCCGCTATTGTGGCGGTGGCAGCGCAGTGCGTTGCTCGTGGTATTGGCGGGCTCGTGCATTCGTCGATGGCTGCGCTGCTGCCCGAACCGGATGCGGTCGCGCGCCAACTTCATCGACCTCTGCAGCAGCAACAGCAGAAGAAGTTACTCCAGCAGCTCGAGCAGGACGTAGCGAGCAGGAGCGGTGCACCCGTGGTGGGCACTGCATCGTTTGCAGGTGGTGGTGACGCTGCTGCTGCTGCTGCGCAGTCCACCCAGGAAGCGGCATATGCATCAGCGGCCGCGCTGCGCACACCAGTTGTGCTTGTCGGCGAACGGTGGCCCTACACCATCGCGGATGGTCTGGCGGTGGAGGGGCTTCTGGGCTCTCCACTTGCGGTCTTCTCCGTGTCGATGGACGAGAAGGGCACGACAGAGGAGAACAGCGCAGGCAACAGCGGCTGTGACTCCTCCTCGTGCGGAGTTCCATCAGCGCTCTTGCAGCTCGCATCTCGGTGCGGTTCAAGCGCGCACGCAGCGCTCTTAGAGTACTACGCCGCCAAGAAGAAGCTGACGGCGCTGACGGTGCCGGCCAGTGTCTGCCGCGCTGTGGCGCAGGAGGCATCGCCACACAATGTTGAGCCAGGTACGGCGGCGAGGGCAGCTGCGGAGTCGCTGGCGGAGCAGATTGTACGCCATTTGCGTTAGAGCCTCAACCCACCGTAGCGAGGGGTAGGCGCGGCGATCACGAACGACCATTACAGGAGCTCATACGCCGCCACTCCCTCCCCCCTCGTCCCTTCACTGTGCCTTCGTTTCCTTCACTTTTCCTTCGAAATTGCTGCCCCCCTCCCTCCCTCCCTCCCCCTCCCACACCGTGGTGCGCAGGCTAGTAAAGCGGCAGCCGAGGGATGGAGAGGCGTGATGCAAGTCGAGGCGAGGCGGGGGGGGGGCAGTGTGGCGGTATATCCGTGCCACGCGTGCGTGACAAGACCTCCTGCGTCTTTCAAAAGCCTTTCCCCATGCGCTCCGAGCCGCTGCTTGCTGCTGCCGCTGTTTGATGAAATCTGTGAAGACGAAAAATGAGGCGTGATGGGCGCGACAACATCTCTTGCACCCACAGCGCACGCGTACAGACACGGGCCTGCTGCTGTTGGTACTAGTGGTGGTGAGTTGTCATCATCTCCTTTGGTTCTCCGCCGGGATGCGGTGAATCGGTCTTCTTCCTCCCACTTGCTCTTGTACAGAGTGCTCTCAGCTGTGTCCCCCCCCCCACACACGGCGCGTGTGGCCCATATACGTGATTGGTGTGTGTGTGTGTGTGCCGATCTATGTGATCGGGCCTTGTTCTACAGTTTGTGGTAACACCAACCTTTTTTTTTGCTCTCTTCTTCTTCCCCCCTCCCTTCCCCCTTCCCCCTTCCATCACTCCCTCTCCTGCGAGTCGAGTGTACTTGCACGTGTGTATCTGTATGTACATATATATGTCTGCGCGCAGCTGGTCGAGACCGGCGCCGGCAGTGAAGCGATGTACCGGTTCACGCAGTCCCTCGCCTCTCCCTCGTCTTCTTTCTTTGCCAAACGCCAGCGGTCTTAATCAGAGGGTGGGTCGTGCCTATCGTGTGCGACGTGCGCGCGTGTTTGTGCGTGCCACGTCGCACACCAAGGGAAAGAGGGAAGCACACGCACACGCACATACAAAACAGTGCACCTGACGCGCAACTTGTATCTGTGCTTTTGTGTCGACGTATGCGTGCGCGTCGCGCAACGTTGTCCATCCGTTATCTCTCCTTCATTCTGTCTACCGATGTCGGCTTCCACTCTGTCGTCTTCCTTGCATGTACGCGACGTTTTGCTGCACATGACGCAACTGTGTTTCTCATGTCGCCATCCCCACCTCTCCCCTGACTCGATCTCTGCCCGTTGCCGCCTTACCTTTCTTCACCGTTTCTGCTTCTGCGCGCGCTCTCATCGATATGCTTGACAGCCAGCACGCCCACCCCCTGTTGGGACCCCCTTTCACCAGTCTCACTGTCTTTCGCCCTCCCTCCTTCCCTCCAAACTCTAGCGACCACCACATCTCGCCGATGGAGTTTATTCAGTGCGCCTACCTCGGTCAGCATAGCACGGACGGCCGCCGCTACGACGGCCTCGGTCGCTACACCTTCCCGAATGGCGACGTGTACCTCGGCGGAATGCAGGATGGGCAGTTTCACGGTCACGGCGTCGTCTTCTTCCGGAATCCACCCGGCAGTGATGGAGGCAACGGCGGCTTATCCGCCCGCGCGAATCCAGCGCCGCCTCGCCATCTTCCTCCTCCTGAGGCCGGGGGCGACAGAGGCAGTGTCGACGATGTCGAAGACCATGCGTTGCAGGCTTTCTTGAACCCAGATCAGACTTCCACCCTATCCACTGCGGGTGCGGGCGAGAGCCCGGTGGCAGTGCAGGACTTTGCGGCCCTTGTGGGCAGCAGCGGTGGTGGCGGCGGCGGCCAGTACCGAGGCGTGTGGGAGCACGGCCGACACGTGGAGGGCCACTACGTATTCCAGGATGGGCTTGTGTACGGCAGCAGTGGCACAGAGGACATGTCGGCCTACGCGCAGAGGAAGCGTGGCACGCTGTGGACGTACTGCCACGGCAGCGACCGCCGCCTGTGGCAGGAGTACCTGCAGAATGTGGCACCGGTGCTGCCGCACGAAGCGCTCCTGGGCGGGGCACGGCTGCTGCACATTCGCAAAGACGCCGTGGCAAAAAAGGAGAGCACTAGCGAGTCCCCGGCCACGAGTGCGGATGGCACGGGAGAGGGCTTGCCCATGGTGCTTCCGCGCGCCTTCGTGCACGCGCGCACGGCGCCGGCGTTTGCGAAGGGACAGCTCACGAGCATCGATGATCCTCGAGTTGCGCGCTGGGCCGAGGCCGCTGCGGCCGCCGACGAGAGGAAGGCCGCCTTCCACCACCAACAGAAGCAGGGGCAAGCCGGGTCACCACCTGCCCGCTCCAGTCGCCGTCCCACAATGGTTGGAGGTGGCGACGGCGTTGATGCGAGCTCGGAAGCGCCGCTCGAGCTAATCGAGTCAGCGATCGCCCTCCAGTTTGCGATGGCCGTGCCCACCGAGGGACTGCGTGCGGACGGCCGACTCGAAGACACGGAGGCTGATGTGTGCGGCGCCAAAGATGGGGTTGTGGGGGAGGACGGGGCCGCTGTAGCGGCATTGGTGACGGCACCCGCAGCCCCACAGCCGGCGCTAAACTTGGCAGTGTGCCGAGTTTTGGATGTAGAGGACGTGAACCGAGCGCTTGTGCAAATCGTGGCGGCTCCGTGATGTCGCACAGACACACACAGACACACACAGACACACACAGACACACACACACACACACAGACACACACACACAGACAGACAGACAGACACAACGCGGCTTGCGGCTTTCCTCCTCCGCCCGTTCGCCTCCGGCTTTCACGCCACGGCCGCCGAGTGGCTCCTGCGTTTCCTCTCTCGCGCCCCTTCCTGTGAACTTGCCGATGGCGGATGCTCACAGCCGTTGGATGAGGCGCCGTGGCAAAGCGGGCTGCCACGGCGCCTCATCCACACAGATCGGAGAAGGGGCAGGAACGCCCACGACGCCGGGTCGTGCGACCGTCGATACCCGGACTCGAAATACGGCTGTCAACACACGCGTCGCTTCTCCTCTTGCGCTGTCGTTTGACGATGTAATCCAGATGCGCGTGCACCACGCACATGCGTACTTCTTTTTCGTGCTGTCTGGCGTCAGCTTGTTGTGCGTGTGAGAGCGTGTCTGCCGCCCTCTCTCTCTCTCTCTGCTATGCTGATGCGCGCCGATGGCAGTTCAGTGCGCTCCACTGCGCTGCCGTACTCGGCTCTACCCCCTCACAGACAAGCCGACAGACACCCACCTCTATAGACGCGATCTGACATCCACACATGGACGAGTTGGGCACCGTCGAGGCTTTCGTGTAAATGCGCAGACCAGCGGAGATTTGGCATGGCCTGCAGACCATCGAATGCCGTCTGCAAGCAACATGTGCGCGTATGTGCACTCGCGTCACCATATCGACTCTACCAGCTCAATCACGCTCACGCACGCTTGCGCGCTTGCATAGGTGTGCTCTCTCATGTCGCATGCAGCGACGGGAAGAACACCACCGCTGCGGGAGGTTTTCAATGTCGGAGAGTGGGGGGGGGACTCGTATTCTTCATGCACATCAACCACGCAGTACGCTGCTCAGCGCGCCCATGTTTTGCAACAACCTGCACTGCAGCGCAAAGAAAAGGGAGACTCGCCGTTTTGTTGCCAATGACGGGCAGTTCTGCAGTGAGGGAGAGAGAAGGTGTGTGTGTGTGTGCGTAAGATGGGTCGAAGGCAGGGCTCGTGTGCACTCACTGTCATCGTACTTTCACCTCCCTTCCCCTCTCTCTCTCGAGGCCTCCTCTCCTATATCCTTATGTTCTTCATGCAGGTGATGCACGACGCGTGATGGTGCTGCTGCTGCTGCCTGGAGCGCCCTTCCCCAGTGCCACCTCTCTCTCTCCCTCCCTCGTTGCAGCCGTTGCACTTTTCTGTCCTCCCCATCGAAAAGGGGTCTCTCTCTCTCGTTGGCGCCCTGCGGCACTACACCAAATCGACGGATAGACGCGCGCGCACAAACTCAGGCCGTTCGCGCGTCCATCCGCGTCCTCGGGCTCACTGTGCACTGCTCCGTTTTTGTGCGCAAGCTCGACTTCGACCACCGGTGACGACAAAGTTCAGATCGGCTACCATCACGTAACCTGCCATACAGGGCCCACTCCTCTTTTCGTGCCCCCCCACCCTCCCCCATCCCCTTCCCCCAACCCCACGCTTCCCTCCCTCACTGCCACTGCTGCACCGCAGCCTGCCTCACCATCACCACAGCTGATTCCAACATCAGATAGCCCCACAGCGAAGTGGAGCATTGCAGAAACGATGATGTCGCAGTCGCTCTCCACGTACTCGCTCGTGCAGTGCGTCGTCTCTGCCGCGCAGTTCACCTCTGGTGAGATCAGCTTCTACGACACCTACGCCGAGCTGACCGCTGCCGATGCAGACGGCAACAGTACGTCCCCACTGCGCGTGGTGTACGACGTGCTGGAGCACTTTCGTATTGTGCGGGCGCAAGGGGTGATGCGGCTGACGCTGCCGCGCGGAGTCGTGCGACGATGGGCCGCGCAGAACACATTTGAGACGCAGTTGGACGAGTACGAGGGCGAGCAGACGGGCGTGGACGACGGCAACGGGGCCGAGGCAGGCGCCGTCTCTGGTCAGATGACGACCTCGACAGTCGTGCTGCTTCTGCAGCTGGGCGTCGAGGACATGGCCGCTTTTATGCGGTCTATCGCGCCTCTCATCGCGGCCAGCCGGCGCACCAGATCCGTGTCGCGCATCTCCGTGACGGAGCCGCTGCCGGTGTACGGGGTGCCGCTGGTGGACCCCGCGGCGAGCGTGCCAACGGATGCGGCAACCTCGCCCCGGGCGGTGTCAACCTCATCGGCGAGCTCTCAAGAGGAGGTGGCAGAGATCGATTCGGCGGGCGGTGAGAATAGTGCGGCGCCAGTGTGCGGCCGCCGGCACCATCGACGCCAGTGGCAGAGGCGAGGCGAGAGGGACACGGCTCACTGCACACCGTCTTGCACTGGTGGCGGCGGTGTTGAGGAGAGACGAGGATGCGCGTCTGCCAAGCACTCTGAAGCGCGACGCACCACCGCGGCTGCCAGGGATGCCGCGCTTTGCTCACCAGAAACGGTAGCCGAGCTACTGGGTGACGACAGCGACGACAGTCCAGCAGGGGTAGCTGAGGCAGAGGTGCACGGTGATGCTGTGCAAACCCCCTCCGGTAGTCCTGCGTCACCAGCAGGTGGCGAGGAGGAAGGAGGGGGCACCGCGAACCAAACCCCTCGTGTGGCCGGTGCGCTCGCCATCACCGCCACCGCCACCACAGGGGCTGCAGCGCAGGTCGATCGACGGCTTTCATCACCGAAGCACCGGCAATCACAACAGGCGACCCCATCGCGGCTCGCCAACACGCTGGAGGGCGTGGCAGAAGAACTGGCAGAGTTGATGGAGGAGGCAGAGCAACATGACCACTGCCTCGGCGGCCGCGGCGGACCTCTCCATCGCCGTCGACTGACCGTAGCGGCGGTCATGACAGCGGTGCGGCCCGTGGGTCAGCAGCAGGCGTCTCGATGTACGCATCGACAGCCGCTGCCCATCGTCGCCTTGTCTGCGGCCCCTTCGGTGTGCCCGTCATTGAAGTCCACCATATCAGAGGCGCATGTGTTGAGCTGCCCGCATCGGCAACAGAGCCCCTCCGCAGCTGCGGTGAAGCTGCAGTGCGAGGTGAATGGGGTGCACGCTGCGGCTGCAGCATACGGCGGCCCTGTGGTGGAGAATCGGCGATCAACTCAGCGGCCGATGGGCATGGCAGCTCACGTGCAAGGGCGGTGCTCGGCTCGAGTCGTCCGCAACGGCGGCGGCGGCGCGCACCTATGTGCTTCCGAAGTCACCTTCACGGCTGCGGCCGAGCTGCCGCGACTCGCGACACATGACGCGTGCGATGACCGCGCAGCAACACAGGAGGGGCATGCGATGCCGTCACCAGAACCGGAAGAGACGCGCGACGACGTCAGTAAAGCGGCGGCCGCCTCTGGTTCTGCTATCTGCGATGTCCGCGGGGTGAGGCATGCTGGTGATGGCTGGGCCGGGCCTGAGACCCAGTGGGCAGCTCTGTGCGCAAGCACGGCCACCCACGTCTTTTCGAATGCTGGCAAGGAGGGATGCAGAGGCGATGCCTGCACCGCGCCGGCGGCCACGCCCACCCGGAAGTCCTCACGCTCCTCTAGCGCTGCGTCGTCGGTCAAGCTTGGAGACATGCTGGCGGTTCCAAGCGCCGTCCACGAGCCGGGTAGTGCTGCAGAGGGCGTCATTGAACCGTCGCGGCGTACTGTGCAGTTCCGTGTTGACGGTGCGGATGCGCTGCTGCTCAAGCCGTCGCTACCGTACGCACGCAACAGCGGCGCGGCTGACGTGGTAGCGTACTTGCGAGAGTTGTTCCCCGTAGAGGACACCGTGCCGAAACCGATGCGGCAGCGCCGAAAAGTGCAAACAGCCCCCGCTGCGGGTTCTGTGAGAGGACTCTCCGCATTTCAGCGGTGTAGACGCGCACCGGCTCGGAGCGCTGTCACCCACACTGCCTCCGCCACGGGTGCTGTTGCTTCTAACCTCGTCTTCACTGGCGCAGCCGACAAGGCAGCGGACGGCGCGACAGCGCCTCCGCTGCCCGTCAAGGCGGCCCCATCACCACCGCTGTCGTTACCGACAAAGTTGAGTGACAAGATCGGCGCTGCCGCAGCCACGCGCGCGACCACCTCAAGGCGACGTCGCTCCTCGACTGTAGGCGCTCTGGGGACTGCGAAGAAGAGGGCCAAGGTGAGCACTGCCACTGCCGCAGACCCCTCAGACAACAGTATGGATGCTGCAGAGGACGCAGAGAAAAACACGGAAGCTACAGCGGGTGGTGGTGCTTGTGGAAATGGCGCTACGGCGTGTCTCACGACGCCACCGCATCCGGGGGCGTGCTCTACTGTCTCGGTGCCGCGGCGTGTCACCGTCTCCGTCCGTGACGCAGATGCGCTGGGGCTTGTTCAAGCGCCGCTGCCTCTGCGCAGTGCCGCCTCGGCTGCAAAGCCGAGCGCGGTGATGACCGCGTTCGCGGCCGCCGCGGAGGGGGAGGCGGCTGCCTACGCAGCCGTGGAAGAGGGGGCTGCTGCTGCGGCATTGGCCGGCGATGCGGCCAAGGTGACTGGGGGTCTCATCAGGGGCCCTAGCACGGAGGCTGGCAGTCGTGAAGTGCCACGCGATGCGGAGCACCGCCGGGGCACTCAGCTGCCGCCGTCCCAGCTTGTCGTGCACGAGGTGGCGCCGCCGGCTGAATGCGCGGACGGCACTTCGCGCCACTACACCGCAGGAGTGGCAGCAGACCATTGCGACAAGAATGGCGGCCGCTCCAGTATCAGTATCAGTAGCAGCCAGGCCACGTGCCCACTACTCTACTGCCGTGAGTCCCGCAAGGAGCGCAGTCGGCGTGTGCTACGCTACATGAATCTTATCTCGCAGAGCATCGCCGCCGTGCACGAGACGCACGACGCGCTGCGCGGGCTACTCCTTCTCATGATGGAGCAAGATCAGCTCTAGAGTCTGGTTGCCACATGGAGGACAAGAGGCCGGGGCCCAGCCTCACGGTCTTGAGGCACCAGCAAGCGTGTATGCCCAAGTCTGTCTCGGCGGTAGTTAAAAGACGGCCAGGCCGGACAGGACCTACCCCGTGAATCGCACGGTTGCAGTGTCACACCGTGTGTTGCGGCGGCGCTGACGGACACAATGCCGCTCTCAGCTCTTTCGCCTCTCCGCTGCCACTGATTCGGGCACATCCTTCCTTTCCTCCACAGGCCTCCCTCTCGTACACACGTTGTCCAAAGGCGCGCTCAGACAGGCCCGTCGTGTTGGCCAAGGAGGAGTGGGGGAGGGGCGGACATGCTGTCTGCTGACGCCGGCTTGTGCTGTTCGTTCTCACAGGCTTGCGCACAGCCAGTGCCGCGTCAGCATCGTAGCCGATTTCTTCTGCTGCTACCACTGCTACCGCGTAAGCTGCATATATATGAAAAACAGACGCACGCAACGGAAAGGGGAGGGGGAGAGAGAAGGCGGAGGAGTGTATCAGCATGCGAGAGGGCACATACACACCCATCAGCACATACTCGACCGCCGCTGATGGATCCCGCTCCTCCGTCGCCGCTGCGCGCGTTCTGTTACTCGATAGCGCATTTTCTTGTGCGCATGCTGAACGACGCGAGCGGCCCTCAGGTACCAACGAGTGTGCCTTGTGTGACGCTATACATGCGCGCGCGCACGCGGAGAGATGCACCTTGCCCGCGCACATGCCCATAAGTGGGAGAGAAGCTGGGGGGGGTACCGCTGGCGTTATCATCGTTTCTCTGCTCTCAAACTACTGGCCTGTTCCTTGTCCCTTGAATCGCTTGTTTCCTCTATGTCAAGGGAAGGTGTCCACTGCACCAACGCGGCAGCGGGTTTATACAAGGGGGTGCGAGCCACGAGCAGTGCAGACAGCCACATGCACAAGCACAAGCACACGTACACGCGCACGCACACGATTACACGCTGACTACACGTGCCCCATCATCTTGCTCGTCTACCTTCGGAAAAGAAAGTGTGTCCGGGGAGCCTTTCGCCTCTTTTCGAGCATCTTTCTCCACTCCGCGTCCCCTCCTTCCTGCCTCTCATCCGGAGCTCACGCACGCGGCGGCCATGTTTACCCAGATTAGCAATGCACACACAGAGGTGGTGACCTCTCTCGTGTTTTCGCCCCACGTCGTCACGACTTGCGAGGGCGGTCTGCTCTGCTCCACCTCTGGCGATGACACGACGGCGTTGTGGGACCTGCGAGCCGGCCCCGGGGTGTCGCAGCGGGCCGCGCACCTCACCGGTCACCACGTCGGCCCTGTAAACCACGCACTTTTTCATCCATCCAATGCGCACACGTTGCTGACGGCGTCCGACGATCGCAGCATCGGTTGCTGGGATCTGCGCCGACCAGATCGAGTCGTAGGTGCGGTATCTGGCTTTCAGGAAGGCGTGAACAAGATGCTGTGGCTGCCAGTCACGTCAGACGGCTGCAGAGGCACTGGTGGCAGCAGCAGCGGCGGCGGCGGGAGCGTGGTGAGCGCCTGCGATGACGGTCACGTGTACGTCCACGCACTCGCACTGCCCGACAGCGGCTCCGAGAGCGCGACTGTCGCTGGCGCTGCTCCTGTCCCGCAGGTGGGCGCGCTTGTGGACAAGTTTCGTGTGTCGACGAGTACTGTGAATGATATCGTGCTCGCACCAAACTCTACATCGATCCTCATCACCGCCTCGGAGGATTGCGCGCTGCGGTCGTGGTCGTTACGGCACGCGCAGCAGATGACCAACACGTCAGTAGGGTTGATGGAAGACCGCCTGCTCGCCACTCTTGACGAGTTTGAGAACCCTGTGAACCACGTCGTGGTGGTGCCTAGCGGGCTCATGGCGCCGGTGGAGAGCCGGGCAGCTGGCGAGGACCCGGAGAGCAGCAGCAGCAGAAGCCCGGCTGGCGCTGCCGGCGACGCAGAGGAATCCGCAGACGCGGCTGCCGCCTCCACAGGCTTTCCTCGCGCATACCAGCAAGTGCACGGTGGGGACGATGTCGAGGACGCCGAGGTGGGGAGCGACGCTGGTAGCAGCGCAGGGGCACGACAGCCGCGAAGGGCTACGGACATCTCCGAGGCTGCTGGGACGGCCTGCTGGCTGCTCGCCGCGTGCTCTGAGTGTGTTTTTGGTGTCGACTTCGCGCTGCGCGTCGGCGAGTTCGGCACCGGAGCCCGCGCGTTTGTGGGTCATCAAGATTACGTGCGCGGGCTTGAATTCACGAGCGAGGGCAAGCTGCTGACCGTGTCGGACGACAGCACGGCCATCGAGTGGGATCTTGCCACAACGGACCCTATACGGCAGGTAAAGCTGCACGAGGGTCTTGTCATGTCATCGGCGGTGTCGCCCTCGCGCAACTTGCTCGCCACCGGCACTGACCGCGGAGAACTTCGTGTGTGGCGCCTGCCGTTTGCGACGGAGCGGATTGGTGGCTCGCCGTGATGCCGCGCAGCCGCATCGCAGGCGCACACGCGCACACATCCACGCATGCGCCCTCCCGTTTAATTCGTGTTTTGCTTCACCCTCCCTGAAGACGGCCGGACGCACGCCTCAGCGCGCGGCACCACGGGGTCCAGCACCCCTCCCACTCTGTGTGCGGAGGCCGCGCAGCCCCCCTCTTATCCCTGCCACTGCCGGCCCGCGTGTGGTGGGGACAGGGTCAGGCAGCCGTGTCGTGGGGGAGGTCGATGCCATGAATCACTGCTGATGTCGGCGGCGCCGTCGTGGACGGTGTTGTGTGGGCGATACCTGCGACCGTGAGCCCGCTTGCACGGTCCGTGCGAGGGGCAGAATGGAAGCGTGACTCGAGCGTATCTCACCCCTCGGGCATGGCTGCCTCCTGGTGGAGAGCCTGGGCGACGGCGAGAGATGCGCCAGGTGGTGGCCGGCACAATGGGGGAGCGGGTGTGGGGCGACGTGCGAAGCGGTGAGGGGGGCGGGTGGAGGCTGAGGGGCCGAGCGCATGCGGAGCCGACTGCGTCGGCGCATTTGGTGCCGCGCGCGCGTGTGTGCGTGTGCGGCCGCTTCGCACCACGCGACGGTGTCTGTGACGGGGCCATGGCCGGGGGGGGAAGAGGGGGCGTGCTGACGAGAAGCTAAGCGGATTAATTAAGCGGGTGCAGCTTTCGGATACGGAGAAAGGAGGTCATCGAGTGGGAGGAGGGGAGGGGGTCGGTACGAGCGTCCATATTGTGGCATCGGTCCGTGATCGTCGGTGGCTCTTCCGGCGCACGCGCTCTCTCCGGCACGCGAATGTCGACCTCTTCTCCACGAGGTTCTCACCTCACGTGCCATTCCGCCGCATTTGCCTTTTTCGTCTCACATATCGTTGCCGATGGACGGGTACGCACGGGTACATATACGGAGCCGTGATCGGCAAGAAGACTCTGCGCGCACCCAAGTCAGTGGAAGCCGAAAGGTGCGAAGGCTTTCACGGGGGAGTGGTTGAGAGAGACACACACAAATACGTGTAGATAGACGGACCTGAACGTTGTGTTGGCAATCTTTTCAAAACCTGTGCGACCGATCGCGTGCTTCGATGCATGTCGGAGTTTGTGTCGCGGCGCGGCTGACAAGGGTGCCTTACGCCCACGTGTCCGGCGCACCCAGCTCTCCGGCCTCCTATGACGTGTACCTCTCCAGCGGAGATCCTATCTAGCGCTCTTCCTATCCCCTCCATGGCTCTCCTTTTCTTGCTCTTTGGACATCCGCACACGTCCGTCGGTGCTGCTCTTCGCACGCACGCACGCACCACCACCACCATGATCACGGTGGCACATGCCGGGGGCCTCACGAACACACACACACACGTACATCAAACAACGAAACGAAAAGCAGAGACGCCAGAACACAAAGACGGTATAAGCAGCAGCAGCAGCACTTGCGTGCCTTCCCCTTCCCTCCGCCCTCTGTGTGCCTGTCTTTCTCGAGTGCCTACTCGACAACTCAGGTGCTTCGTCCACACACGGCCTTCAGGCTTCGCCGTTTGTGCGTTTGTGTGAGCCCCTCCCTTCCTCCCTCCCTCTCCGCTCTCTTCCTGTGTGTGTGTGTGTGTGTGTGCGACTGCCCGCTGTTTAGAGGTGCTTCATCGCGTTCTCCTCCACGGCCGCGCGTGGTGGGGAGGAGGGGGTATCATCGGCTGCCTCGTTTCTTGTGGCTTCAGCGCCTCTCCGACCCTTGTTTACATACACGGCCACACCTCGCCTTTTCTTCACAGAGCACATCTCCGTTGACGACCACATAGGGCCCTTCACTCACCCATCACACACACACATTCATCACAGAGAGAGAGACGGGAGGTGACCTTGACGCTGCTGCGTAATTCAAACACACTGCCGGCGCCGTCTGGCACCCGCCCTCTCTTCAAACCTCCTTCTCTTCCACCAGCCGCGTCAGAATGTGGCGCAGCTCCTCCCTTTACCATCAGCTCACGCGCGGGGTGGTCATCGTGTATCACCTGCCGGCCGCCGTTGCGGCCGTTGAGGGCGACACTGCTGGGCGACTGGCGCGCTCTCGGCTGATCTCGGTCGCGCCATCAGGGCTGCTCTCATTCGAAGAGTACTGCCTTTCGTGCAACAGTGGCAGTGGTAGCCGCAGTAGCAGCATGGCGTCGGCAGCAATGGCGACGTCTGCGCTGCGCACGGCTCGCCGCTACCAGTCGCAGAGCAGCCGTGTGCGACCATCCCTGCAGTGGCAGGACGGCCAAGTGGACCCGCGCTTCTCGTCGGAGGGCAACATGCGTCGGCTAAACCCAGAGACGATGCCGCACTTTGTAAAGGCGACCATCCAGAAGGACCGACGCGAGATGGGGCTGGGAGAGGTGTTCGACTGGGTGGAGTTCGCGAAAGACGCCATCTACATCCCTACCCGGTCCGGCCCTCTCTGGGTCGGCAGCGACGATCCGCGCGCGTCGAAGTTTGTGCGGCGGCGTGAGAAGATGAAGCGGCAGCCGCTGCAGCGGACGCGGCAGAAACCAGGGACGGACCAAGCCAAGGCGCTCGAGGACCATCCCCTCCGCGAGTACTTCACGACACCGTCCAACCTGCACGACCCCATGAGTGTCGCAACGGGCCTGCACCGTGCTGGGATGATCCGCGAATATGACATCAAGCACACGGCATCGAAGATCGAATACTTGCCACGGTCGCCGATCGTGTCTATCATGGGCCACGTCGACCATGGCAAGACGACGCTGCTGGATCACCTGCGCCACACGAACGTGGCGGCGGGAGAGGCGGGCGGCATCACACAGAACGTGGGCGCCTTTCAGGTGAAGACGCCAGACGGGCACATCATCACCTTCATCGACACCCCCGGCCACGCCGCCTTCACGGCGATGCGAGAGGTCGGCGCCACGACTAACGACTTGATCGTCCTCATCGTCTCCGCCGTGGACGGGGTGCAGCCGCAGACGCGCGAGGTCATCGAGCTGGCGCAGCGCAAAGGCACGCCGATGGTGGTCGCCGTAACGAAGATTGACCGGCAGCCCGACTGCGACTACGTGAAGGACCAGCTGGCCGCGAATGGCGTGGATCTGGAGGAGAAGGGCGGCGACGTGCAGCTCGTCAAGATCTGCGCCAAAGATGGCCGCGGCATCCCTGAGCTACTCGAGGCACTGCATCTGCAGGCTGAACTGTGCGAGGTGGCGACGCCCACCCCGTCTCGCGCCGAGATGTACGTTCTCGAGTCGCGCAACTTGGGCGTCAGCGAGGTGGCGGCGGTTGTGCGCTGCGGCACGGTGAAGCCCGGGCAGGTGTTTGTCACAGGCACCGTCTACGGTACGGTGAAGCGGATCCTGGACGACCACGGCGCCACGCTCGACGAGGCGAGGCCGTCGATGCCGGTCGTGCTGCACGGCTTTCGTGTGCCGCCAAAGCCAGGGTCGGTGATGATGCAGGTGAGCAGCGAGAAGCACGCCGAAAAGTTCAGCTACTTCATGCGTGAAGTGTACACCGTCGAGGGCAACCGTGAGAACTACTTGCAGATTCTCAACCAAGAACGACAGGGTCTCATTCACGGCCGGAAGCCGGACAACAATATAGTGCGCGCATACAGCACCCAGGCGTTCATCCTCTCCTGTAAGGCTGCCACGTTCGGGATGCTGCAGGCGCTGCTAAAGACGATCTACGAGTTGCCGCGACTCGAGGGTGTTTCGCTGGACATCCGCATCACCGAGGTTGGTGGGCTGAAGGACTCGGACCTGATCCTGACGGGATCGTCCGGTCAGCCCGGCTGCGTCCTGCTCTTCGGCGACTGCAAGGACTCTTTCTCTCTAGACGTACCGGCCAACGTGCGGGTGTTGCGGTTCAACGTGTTGTACCACGGCATCGATGAGCTGAAGCAGGTACTCGTCGACTCCCTGCCAAAGGTGAAGAAGACGCGCATCCTGGCGACAGCGGAGTGTCTGCAGACCTTCAAGGCTTCCCAGGCAGGTCGCACCGGTAATGCCGGTGGCATGAAGGTCACAAGGGGCACGCTCGACGCGGCCCATCTTACCTTTCGCGTGTTGCGGCGACCGCAGGACTTGAAGGCAAGGCTGGCCGCGGCAGCGAGCGGCACCAAGATGAGCCCGTTCGGCGGCGGCGCCGCAGCCGCGGCTGACGACGAGGCGCGGGAGGTTGTGTACGAGGGTCAGCTGAAGGAGCTGCGCCGTTTCAAAGATCTTGTACCGACCGTCGAGACGGGCCTGGAGTGTGGCGTTGTGTTGCACGACGACTTCAGCTTCCGCGTCGGGGACGTGCTGGAGCAGGTTGAGGAGTACGAGGAGAACCGCGACGTCGACGAGGAGTACGAGGCAGCGGAGAGGCGCGAGAAGATACTGCGCGAGACGGCCGAGATGCAGACGCGCATGGAGGAGGCGGAGCGGAAGGCCGCCGAGGAGGCCGCGGGCAGCACAGAGCTGCATGAGAAGCTCAAGGCCGTGACCGATTAGAGCTGCACGTGGACTCGGGGTGGGGTGGAAGAGGAAGGCTGATGTGAGCGGCCAAGGGGTCGACGACGACGAAGGGCGTCTCGTGAGCGAGCGAGGTGCACACATGCCCGTTTTTCTTCCATTCCTTTCGTGCACGCAGTTGTGGTGGCGTTGACTTTCCGTTCAGCGAAGGCGTGCGCGGTGGCGTGGATGGTGGGTTGCGCACTTTCACCATCGCGGCCGGCCCCCGATGGTTTCGTCTCCCTTCCGTCTCGCTCATGTGCTGACATACCCGAAGACGCAGCGCACGTGCCCATGCGAGTCTTCTTGTCCTTCCTTGGTGCCTCTCCCCCTTGAATGCGCGCGGGTGGGTGCTTGTGCGTGTGCGCCCCACCGCTGTGCCGTCGTGCGCGCGCTGCCGCGTCGCCTTGTCATCGCTCTCGGCTCTCTCCCCCTTAATCTCTTACAGCTCGCTTCGAGTGCTTTCACGTTCTCGCATGTGCGTTTGTGTGTGCTGGCAGGCGGGCGCGGCCCTTCTCTCGCCACTCGACTGCGTTCCCCGACACTCCTCAGTGTCCTTGTTGAGATGCTAAACACTTACAGATTCAAGCTCACTCCCCCTTTAACCGTTATCTTCTCTCGCATGTGTCCGCTTGCGCATCCGCGGGCGTGCACACGTACACCCTTGCTACTCTCTGGCGTTTCATGCGCGGTGATGGGCACATATGTAATGACGATATGTTTTTTTTTTGTGTGTGTGTATCCCTCGCCCGGGAGGTCGTGGTCGTCGTTGTGGCGGCGCAGGCCCGGGGCAAGCGCACAAAAGTGGCGATGACCACCACTTGCTCGGCACGAGGCTTACTTCAGTCTCCACGCACGCAAGCGCGTACCGGCAGCCTCCGCAAGGCTCCTCTCTCCATCTTGTTCCCTCTTCACTTCCTTCTTCCGCCTGCGCCCCCTTCTCCCTCTCGCGTGTTCTTTGTTTTGCACGCCAATCCAGAGAAGAGGCAGAGCTGCTGGCGACGTCTCCACGCCCGCCGCCACAATTGTGTCGCCGCTCCTGTGTACACCCCCCTCTCCTTCCCTCTCCCTCCCTCTCCCCTCACCACCGATAAGCAGGCGGGTAGGCAACAGTAGAAGGATTCAAGCACACACCTCTGCCGGCGCACACGCGCTCACCTGTTGACGGACGGTCTGATTCGGCGTCGCAGAGGGCGTTGACTCAGAAGAACGGGAGTGGACTGAGAGGTAGCTCACTGTGTTTCGTGCGTATGCGACGAGGCGCGTGGCTGGCGCTGCCGTCCTGTCGCGAGGCGGCTGCCGCAACCTCCTGGTTCTGCGCCGCAGCTGCGGTGCCATTGTGCCAGCAGCGCCGTCAGCGTTGGATGGGGGCGCCCGAGTCAGTGGCGACAGCTGCTCCCCTTCTGAATCCAAGCATACACAGCAGCGATTCTTCTCGGCGACCACCCCGCACCACGACGGTCGTCACACCGCTGCGAGTCTTTCAGTGCATCTGCACACGGCCGCACCGCGACGGCGTTAGCCGCACTGCCCTCTCCTGCTTTCACGCGCAGCAGCGATGCTGCGCCACCATCGCCACCACCACTGACGGCGACAGTGCCGGCCCGTCTGCCACAAGCGCAGAGGAGTTTGAGAAGGTATTTTTCGACTACCCAGTGGCAGAGCGGCTCGCCGCGCTCACCGTGGCCAGGCATGAGGTCGGTCACTGCACTGAGTCGACAGCGGCGACTGGGATGTCAGCCACGAGTACGTCGTGGCTGTACATGCCCATTAAGGATTTTGTGAAGAAGATGTCGCCCCTCACCCGCGAGGACATGTTTCGGCGACAGTTGGATGCACTGGAGTGGATCACGGAGTCCAAGCTGCTACAGCTCGTGAACGAGGGCGGCGAGGCGATCCGGCTGGAGTCGCTGCGCGCGTACCCGACTGCTGCGGGGCCCGCCAGCCAGAGCAAAGATGCTCACCCTGCACTTTACAACGGCCTTGTGCACGTCCGCACAACCGTCCCTGCGGCATGGCTGCTCCAGGCAGGAGGGGGCGCGGGCAGCGTGCCAGAGGTGAAGAGGCCGTGCTCGCAGCTGACCCATTCAACACCTTCAGGCTGTGGCGTGGCCGGTGCTGCTTCAGCGGTGACCGAGCCGCCCTTTACGCCGGACGAGTCGCACGACGGAAAGGACGCCGCCGCTGCGCTCAGCACCGCGGAACGAGAGACGATCATCAGGGAAGCTCTCCTGTGGGCCCTTCGAGATTGGGACGCCGCCATGCAGCAGCGCCGCGAACGCGCCGCTTCGGCGACCTCTGACCCCGCCCCCAACCTGCCTCGATACACTCATCTCATCACCGTGTACAACGCGATCCTCCGCGAAGCCGCTGTTACGACGAGCGCGAGTGGCGAGGGTGCAGGGGTAGAGGTGGCGCCCAATCTCCTGACTCCGACTGCAAGGTACATCCTGAAGCGGCTCCGGATGAGTACTCTTGAGTCCATCGTGGACAACATCGGGGTCGTCGTCACCATTGGTAACACGGCGAGCGCGAGTGCGCAGGCGCCGAACGGGTACCCGGCCATGTCATCGAGGCCGATATGGGTGGTGCGGGGAACGGCCCGCAACCCAGTCACGTTCGTCGCGCTGCGCTACTCAACAGACGCGTCACCGCCACGCTTTCGCGATGTGCAACCGCGCGTAACGGTCGCCACGCGCGCGAACAACTACGGCGGCTGGGGGTCGGCAAGCGTGGTGCCGACCAAGGCGGACGTGTACGAGATCCTCAAGTACGTCCCCGTGAACTGGGGCTCCATCAGCAATCTCAACCTCCCGCCCGAGGTGAAGAAGAGGCACATACGCACGTCGTCGACGTTAGTGTGGTTCCGCCGGCAGCCGTTCTACTTTGAAGTGCGGGACATGAACGGAACGGTGGAGCTGCGGCGCAGCATCGTCCTCCACCCCGAGGTGCACGGCATGACAAGGGAAGAGGCGTGGGAGGTGCTGGAGCTGCAGATGGCGACCGGGGAGGCGAACAGTCTCGTGCCGCTCGGCGTCGACGGCGCCCCCTTGCGGCCGACGGAGAGAGTCTTCGACCGCAGCGTCACAAAATTTGTGTACCGGGTGTGCCCGACGTACTTTGCCCCTCTCTCGCTCACCATGCAGCGCTATGTGAAGAAGAACCTTACAGAGCCGATGCTCATGACCTTTGTGCGGCGCTTCCCGCAGGACTTCGAGGTGTTCACGTCACGCTACAGTGACATACCGCTGGTCCGGCGTCGCGCCGGTGCTGACAGCGCGCGCTGGATGAGCGACTTTGTGGCGGACCTGGAGAGGTACCCGGAGGACGTCCGCGCCATCCTGATTCTCTGCAACGCCATATGCGCCGCGTGGGATCGACCGGAGTACGTCTACGTGCGGCTCTCACCGACGGAGCAGGAGGTGGTGGGCGGGTATGCTGGGATGCAGGTGGTCCTGAGCCGCCACCCGGCGATCTTTCGTGTGGGTCGGCACTTTGTGTGCCGCGCCGACCCGTCGAATCCGTTGGCACAGCGAGAGGCAGAGCCGGCCGTCGATGACGTGACAACTATTTCCCCCATTCACGAGGAGAACCCGTACCACAGCCCGAAGGAACTGGCGCTGGTCTTCCACTATGTCATGCCCGAGGATGAGGCGTGCACGGCCGCGTACCTCGTGGACTGCTCGAGCCCGGCAATGCGAGCCGTCCTACCGCCGCGCCTAGTGACGATTGTGCAGCTGTTCCCCAAGATGTTTGCGTGCACGGAGACGTCGCCAGGGGTGTACTCGATTCGCAAGGTGAAGCAGCCGGTTCGCAGGGCGGCCCGCGGCGCCGCCGGTGCGGCGAGGGACGGCCGCAGCACCGGCAACGACGCTCCCGCACTTGAGGACAGCTGCCACAGCGCGGAAAAGGACACAATTCAGATGCTGGAGGACGAGCTTGCCGACGAGGACCATATGACGCGCGAGGAGGTCGTGCAGGCGGTGCGCATGCTCATCCCCGAGTCGGGGGTCGAGGTGCCGCAGCTGTTGCTGTGGGCGTCCATGAGCGTGCAGCGGGCGGCGAACGAATACTTTGGCGGTCTCTTGCGGCTTGTTGAGGCGCATCCGGGGCAGTTCCGCGTTACCACGAACGAGCACACCAAGAAGGTTTACAAAAAGTGAAAAGACGGCCGGCGTGCCGTGTGCGGTGCTGCAGACCAGGCGATGGTGAGTAGGTGTGTGTGTGTGTGTGTGTATTATCTTGTGTGTGAGGATGGAAGTCGATGCTTGCTCGGCGCTGATGGGCGCGCGCGTCCATGACTGTTGTCATCGCCATAACACATTTGCATGGGTGGGGAAAGCAGGGGGGGGGTCGGGAAAACGAAAGGGGGCCGCGGGGTTGCCCCGCCGCGCACGGCCCCCGCCGCCGGGAAAAAAGGGGGCGCCGCCACCGGCGCGCGCGCCCCTTTCCCGCCCTATCGCTTTAAGCCGCGGCGCCGGCGCGCGCGCCCCTGTTCCACGTCACTCGTCCGCCACCCCCTCCCGCAAAACGCCGCCGCTCGCCCCTTGGCGAAGCTACCCCGCCACCCCAAAGCCGCAGGGGGTGGGGCACCCCGCCCAAAGGCCGCCTGGCGCCGGGCGACGACGCCCCGGCCGCCGAGGGGCTTGGGCGGATGGTATGTGTGGTTGCGCTGCTCAGAGGGTGGGTGGGTGCGGTGGGTGATGGTGGTGCTCGTCTGGGCCTGCGTGGCGCGGGGGGCCGGGCCGCTGCCACCTCACGGAAATGCAGGCATACAGAGGATCTTAACAGGGGGCACCGACTGAGAATGCTGCCGCAGCAGTGGAGGACGGCGGCGGCGGCAAGCCTGACTTTCGTTGCGGTAGTGCTGTTGATGGTTTTGTTTGTCGAACTTCATCCCTGAGACATCAATTCGCGCACACACACACACATACACACACACACACACACACACACACACACACACATACACATACGCCTCGATACACGCGCACTGAAGCCGCCGCACCGGCGGCGGGCGACAAGACCGAGTCGGAGACACACCATGAACGAAAAGGGGAAGCTGTAAAGAGGTAATCAGAGAGCGCGAGCGCGAGGCATTCACTTGCGACGCTCGTAGATTTCGCGTGCCGGGAACGGCAGGGGCGAGCGGTTGTACCGATGGAAGTGCACGGAGTCGTAGCCGACGTAGCCGTCGTCGGCCTTGCCCTGAATCTTAGTTGTGTTGCCTGGGTACATGCGCAGCAGGCCCCACATGTGACGCACGAAGAGGTGCTGCAGGTGGTACTCCTGATACTGGATGCGCCGGTACCACGTCGTGAGCTGCGCGCCGCGCGAGCGCTTGTACCCGGTGGCGTCGCCGACACGCGGCGGCGGCTTGCACATGTGGAAGCGCTTCAGGTCTTTCTGGATGACAGCGGTGCGGCGCAGCGGCAGCTGATCGATGCCCATGGTAAAGTACATCACCTTGTGCTTCACCATTCGCTCCGGCTCGGCCCACCACTTCGGCCCCGTGCGGATGACTGAGATGGGCGGTGTCGCGACGGACCGCGTGAGGTACGTGTTGAGCCGCGCGGCGGTCTGGCGCAGCATGATGGGCAAACAGCTCCTTGTCGGATGGCTACAACGAAGACTAGAATAGGCGGGACAAACAACAACAAGGGAAAGAGATACACAAGACGCGCACATGTGGCAGTATCGTGCGATTTCCGACACCGCAGCAGGCAAGGCAGGCAGGCGGGCAGAGAGAAATGAAATGAGCAGATGAGTGAGTCGGTTCGTGTCGGTGTGTGCGTCACTGCTGAGATGTCAGCGCATCGGCGCCGTTGACAGTCGCCATCGAGCTGAAAGCTCGCCTGCAGATGCAGCGAGGAGGCACCGACCGCCCAAGGAACGCCGACGTCGATGGCGAAGAGCAGCACAGAAGACGGCGGGACCACTTGTGCGTAGCGGCAAGCGAAGCGCGACTAGAGACAGCACACAGGGAGGTAGAGACACCCATGCGCACAACACCGATTCACGCACGCGCAGATGCGAGAGAATACACAGCTATGACTCCGTTTCGTCACCCTCAAGCGAGTCCTCCGTGACCGCCGAGTTCGCCGCATCGTCATCGTCCAGCCAGTAGCCGCTGCTGCTCACGGCGCCATCTTGCCGACCAGCCCTGACATGTGCCACAAGCTTCAGGGCCGCCTGCGCGCGCCGCTGCCGCTCTAGCTCACGATGGAGACTTTCCCGCCACGCATCCTCCTCGCTAAAGGCGGCACGCGCGGCGGCATTCGCGCCCGCCGCCAGACCCGGTGGCGATGCCGCCGCGCTCGCCATCGGAGCCCCGAGAAGGCCGGTGAAATGCGCCGCCGGCAACGCCTCCCCGTTCACCGTGTCCGACCGCTCCGTGGCGCAGCCGCGACGCCGGGCGGCTGCCGCGGAAGCTGCACCCACTGCTGGCGAGGACCTCACCTCCACTTCCCCCTCGGCTGGTGGCATGCCATGAGCAGGGGTTACACCGTCACGGCCGCCGACCTGCGCCACGTCCCCCTTCCTTGTAATCGCTGCTGCTGCGGCGGCGGCGTTGGCCGAGGGGGAGGATGGGCCCAGCAGGTACACGCGTGCCCACTGGTAAATGACGCCCTCGGCGGTGATGGCCACGAGGAAGCGGCCGTTCGGCGACCACGCAACACCGGTACAGCGCCCGCCGTACGGCATGGGCAACGTGGCAAGCACGCGACTGTGACTGCGGTGTCTGCCGTCGTCGTTCACCGCCGCCTTGTTGCCAGGCTGCAGAGAGCCCACACCCGGGGTGGGGATTGCGGACACGCCAGCTGGGGGTGTGCGCTGCACTGACGGTGACGGTGTCGCAACATGCAGCAGCGGCTCCACTCGCACGAAGCCTTCCTCGCACGGCGTAGCGACGACGATCAACCGCGGGTTATCAGGGGACTGCACCGCGCCAACGCCGAGGTGCCGCAGGCGACTCGGGCTCGTCGTCTTCAAGAGGGGGTAGAGACAGTAGCTGGCCTCTGGAGTTCCGGCACCGACCACGCCCCCTCTGCCTCCGGCGCTGCCGCGCCGACCACTGGGCTGGAGCTGCAGGAGCACCCCAAGGGCGTAGATGGTATCACACGGTAGCGTAACAAGTACGAGCAATGGGCAGACAGCATCGAGAGCATCGTTGCGCAACTGGTGAAGAAGATCGCCTTCGGAGAGAGCGGTGACAGGCGCGGCAGCGCCGGCGGTGGATGCAGTTGCCATGGACCCCTTCGCTGCCGCCGTTGCTAGCTTCCCTTTGTGCCTTGCAGGTGCGAGACCGGAATGGGCCGCAGATGAAGGTGCACCGTCACCGCCCCCCCAGAGCGCCGAGAACGTCTCCGACAGACGCGACGGCCATCTGGCGAGGACCTGCGGGAGGCTGCTTTTGTCGCCACTTGTGGCGGCGACGGCAGTGGAGGCAGCGGGCCCGCCGTGCAAGGCGGCCTGCGGATGCGCGCCGCTTCTGCCGTGAGAATCGCGTTGATTTCGAGCAACGCCGTCCGCGGCAGCAGCACCCGGCAGCGCCGCCGCCCAGAACGCGCGATTCTGCTGCGCCACTGCGCGGAAGACCTCCGCGGTTGACTCGAATGGGTGTCGTGGAGCAGGTCGCGGACCAACGGCACCGCCATCGCTCGTTCTCTGCGCCGACGCTGCACCCCGCCGCGGCCCACAACGGCGGAAGAGGCTGTGCAGCTGCGATACGTGGAGGGTGCTAACCCCCAACGCGGCGATGCCGCTCATCTGCTCCGGCAGCGCGAGTGTCGTGACACGACGCAGCTCCGGGAGCTGGTAGAGCGGGGTCGAGAAGGCTGCCGTGCCGTCACCACTGCTGCCGACCGTGCCGTGGGTGCCGTGCAGGAGGGGATCGACCACGTAGGACGGGGTGCGAGCGTGCTTGCCCGCGCCGCTGCCGGCCAAAGCGGTGGAGGAGGAGGCAGCGGTGGTGGGGCGCAGGGTCGCCATGGCCACGACGTCGCCGGCGCGGTACGTCCACATCACAACAGTACCGCTGGCGTCGCCTGAGAAGAAGAAGGGCGAGGCGACCGGGTCGACAGCGAGGGCGGTAATGGCCCCTGACGACGCGGCAGACCCGGCGCTGGCCCTGCCACTGCCGTGGGGACCCACGGCACTCTTGTGATGGTCCTTTACCGTGCTCGCCGCAGCGCGCGCCAGTGCGGCGCCAGCGACGTTCGTCACCGGTAGCCCTGTGGAGCTGTTGTAGAGGTGCAGCTCGCTGCTGCCGAGGTAGCTGACCAGGAGGTAGTTGTTGTTCTGTGGCATGAAGTGGACGAGGTGCGGCGCACGCCGGCCGGCCGCGTCGTCGACACCGGCGTACATGGAAGTCGATGCCGCTGCCGAGGTTGAGGATGCCCACACAGCGCTGATGCGGCGCAGCTTGGCGCTCGTGCTGGCGTTCCACACGATCACGCACCCGTCCATCCCTGTCGTCGCGAACAAGGCCCCGTCGTCGTTGAAGGCGATGGAGAGGATGGCTGCCGTGTGGCCGGGGAGGGGGACGGGCAGCAGCTTTGAGAGACCGCCGCCCGGCGCGTCGCCTCCCGCCCCTGCGATGGTGCCCGAGGCGGCAGCGGCGGTCGGGTTCGCTCTCGTCGGCGTGTGCGGGGGCCAGAGACTACCGAGAGGCGTTGCTCGCGTCGCCTCCGCGCCGCCACCGGCGGGCACCCGCCAGAGCAGGCCCGACGACGTCCCGACCAAGTACTCATCCGCGGCGCGCGAGAATCCGAGACACGTCGCTTCCAGCGCTGGCGCCGGGTCGCAAAGGCTCACGCGGCCCTTCAGCTGGCGGAGGTCGATCACACGTGCCTCGGGCGAGAAGAGGTAAGACACGTACGGGGCCACCACCCCACGTTCGATGGCGTCCATCTCCGCCATGTAGCTCAGCTGCGTGTTGGTTGTGGAGGAAAGCATCGAGCGCCGGCGGTGCTGGCTCTCGAGCTGCTGCTCCCGCTGCCTTTTCACAGCTTCCTCAGGCGCGTCCAGTGCGCAGAGGCCAGCAACCGGCGCTGCTTCTGCTGCACCCACGGCGCTTTGGGCCGCGCTGGACGACTCCCTGGACCACTCCGAGGACATCGGTGTGGAGGAGCGGCCGGCGGTGTGCTGTGTCGACGTAGATGGCACGCGGCAGAACACCTCGCGCGTGGGGGTGTCGCCGTAGCACTCCATGAGGGGCAGCAGCGGCGCATGCGGGTCGTAGCGGCCGTCTCGAGGAATAGTCAGAGGCGTGAACGGCTCCGACGGCGGCGAGCGAACCCCACGCACGAAAGACGTCCGCGAACTGCTGGCGCTCCACGAGACCTCACTGCCTCTCCAGCTGTCACAGCCGGACTTCGAGCATACACACGAGGAGTTGCATGAGGAGTGAGGGAGGCACCCGTCTGCGGCGTGGGAACCGCTGCCGCTGCGGGACGGCCCCGGCGACGCGGGCAAGCGCGCGCGCGTAGGCGAAGACGCTGCGATGCTGACGTTGACGCCCTCGCTACTCCGCTCTAGCGTCTCTCTAAGCCGACTGGCGCGGTAGTGTCCGGCGTGGCGGTGGTCGGCAGCGGGGGTGTGCCGCATTTCACTCCTAGTCAGAGGCGAGGCCGCCAGCGCCGCAGTGCCAGCCTCGCGCAACGTCCGCGCGAGGAAACTGATAGAGCTGTTGCCGAAGACGCCTACGGGGTTCGATGTCTTCGCCGTTGGCGTGCTGCCCTGATGCCGCAAAGACGACCGTACCTGCTTGTGCTTGGACATCGCGTTGATGGTGGCACTTCCAGCTGGAGCTGGAGCACTACTCACCGCCTCACGGGCGCCGCAACGCCACCAATGATGGTGGCGATGTCGGTCTTCCTGCTCTGGGTGATGGAGCGAGGGTTGATAGCGGTGGGGGGAACCCTGACTGCCACTCGCGGAGGGCGGCGTCTGAAGCAGCAGCGCGAGCGGGCTCGGGCTGTCGTCGGCGCTGTCGCGCGAGTGACGAGAGTGGCGGCACCGGCAACGCTGACCTCGCTCACGCGGCGGGGGCGACTGATAGGGAATCTTGGGCATGCTGCTTGCAGGGCTGGGAGGGGCAATATGCTTGTCGCTGCCTGCACGGTGCGGAGGGATGCCGGGGCACGGGCCTGAAGTGATGGTGGTCGACGGCGCAGCGTGTGACATCTGAGCTGCCGGTGGCGGCGGTGTCGAGGCAAGCCAGTCGCTCATGTGACCGTCGGCGGCGCTGGTGGAAGTAATGGCCACACCCGGGAAGATCGACGGAGCCCCAGATGCTGCAGCGGAGAGGAAGCGAGCCGCCACGACGCCGAGAGGCTGCGACAGCGCGTTGCGCACCATGTCCGCCGCCGTCGCGGATGTCGTCGTCGTCGGCGCCGCTGCGGCGGCCGCCGCTTGGCGAGCATCTCGACGCTGCTGGCGAGTGGCATCGCGCGCCTTCTTCTGCTTCACTCGTTGTTCTAGCGGGGCGAGAGGGAGCTCGAGGACCAGTGGACGGGGAGGGGACGACGACGCTGCTGCTGCGGCCGCAGTTGGCGCATCATTGCGATGAACGGGTGGGGAGGAAGACGTCGGAGGCAACTCCGACGTTGCCTCCGCCGCTACGGCCACCGGGTCACGGTGCTGGCTAACGTGATCTCCACCTCCTTGCTGCTGCGCACAGCGAAGCGCGCTCACCTGTCGGAGGACGGTGCGCAGGCGTGCCTCAGCACGGAAGGCGCGTGCACGAGCCGCCTCTGTCGGTGATGGGAGCTGCTGGGGCGGTGTGGCGGCCGAGGGGATGCCGTAATGCATCTTCACTATCAAGTCGGGGTGTGTGCGTGTGTGTGTGTGTGCTGCCGAACACGCACGGGAGAAAGGGAGCAGAGGAAAAGGCAATACATTGAAGCAGTCCACGGCGCAGAGGATCAGCAGTGGCCGCAGCTGCCTTGGTGGTGGTGGGTTACAATGTTCAGGGGGCCGTAAGAATGTACACTCATATCGACACACTCTTCTGTAAAAAAAAAACAAGTCCCGATGCGCACGCACAGGGAGAAAAGCGAGGGAGAGGAGGCAAGGTATGAGGGCGGCACGATGCATGACGCATGGCGGATATCGGAGTGTGTGAGTACGGTCAGAATCACCACAAGAGGAGAGGGAGAGGGAAGAAGAGGCCCCCCCCCCCCCCACACACACACACACATACACACAGACAGACAGACAGACAGAGATTGACGTGTACGTGTCGTCCGTCCTGATCCACTTTCTCAGGACTTTCCGTGTTGAGACGCGTATGCCAAGAAGTGCCGTGGCCCTTGGATGCGCCGCTCCCCTTCACAACATGCAAGGAGGTGACCCCTCTCCCGTCCCTTATTAATGTAGCAGAGAGACGAGGAGACGAGATGATGGCGAGAGGGGTGGCACCGCTATATACATACGGAGACTGCAACACCGACCACCAGCACACGAGACTTGCGAAAAAAGAATATATCGAGTAGGATGGAGAGAGACGAAGAAGTTTGCCAACATCAGCGAAGAGAAACCAACCAAGGTGCAGGCCGTCACGCATAAACACACCCCTGACGCTGCTAGACACATGTACACATGCACGCCCGAAGTACAGGAACAGACATCGCATTTCGAGGTGATCGAGGCAGGAGAGAGTAGACACAAGTAAAGAAGCCACACAGAAGAAACGGAAGGGAGAAGAAAGAGAGGAGGGGGTACAGTGGTGAAGATGGACCGGTGATGCAAGTGTGGTAGGAATGTGCGGGGTGGGGTGGAGTGGGAGTCCAAGAGGAGTTGATACGGGAGGGGGGTGCCAAGAGGGAGAAGAGTAAAAGGGAAAGGGGGAGTGCTTGCACGCATGCGACACGCACCGACAACAAAGCGAAAAAACAAATACGAGCCAGCGAAACGCGAATGCAAAGACAAGATGGAGCAAGCCAACACGTGCACAGGCAGCCAGACAGGCAAGCAAACGCGTGCTGACCTTTCCTTCTCTTCTCCCTCTCCTTGATCGTCGTGAATACCCCCCCCCCCTCCACCCATTCCTCCTGGAAGCGTCTCTTGTCTCCACGTTATATGCACCATCTCCGTTATTCGTGTTTCGCACGTACTCGCCCCATGCGCGAAGCACTGCACAAAGACAAGACAGAAAAGTAGGAAGGAGGCCATCAGCACACACGCACCGCCGTGCAGAGGCATCATTGCCCTGCCTTTTACAAGCAAACAACTCGACTCGGGTCGCTGCTTTTATTCGGCCCTCATTTCTCTCTTGCTGTGTGTGTGTGTGTGTGTGTCTATGTAGCACAGAGAGCGGAAGAAAGGAACGACACAATGATGATGGACCACACCAGACTAGATTCGTGGGTCGCGCGCGGAGGAGGGCGGTGGGCAGAGACAAATCCACCGCCTCCCGCCCGCCACGCCATCGGCGTATTTTTAGAGCTTATAAAAAGCTTTACACATGAACACACACACACACACAAATATTTAGATATCTATCGATCTACATATATATATATATATATATAGATGGATAGATGCATGCATGCGCCTGTACGCAGCGAACACATCCTTGCGTGCTCGTCGAAAGCCGTGCACACCAAGGCAAAAAGAGGCCGCGACACCCCACACTAGCAGTCATGGGCGTGCGCACGTGCGCACTCACGAACTGTGCATCGGGGAGTGCGTGCGCCACAGGGTTCTAGGTGATGAAGTTACCTTCAAGTCACGACACGGCCGGCATGCGCATATATGTTTACACTCACATGCAAGTGCGTGCACAGCCTCACCCGGACACCAACGCCTTTACGAGCGCCATCCGCACAGACCGAGACGCACAGAGGGGGGAGGAGGGGGGGGGTGGGGGGAGGGGCACCGCATGCGCGGGTTCGTGAACGAATTCAATCATGAAGAAAAACGCGTCATAGAAAGAAACCAGCAGAGACAGAAAGGAGCAGGGATACATACAACACATACAGAGGGAAGGGAGGGCCGTGTGAGGTTTGTGTGCCTGTGTGACGGCCGCCTTTGTGACGTTGCTGAGCGCGTCGGAAGCCTCGCATACCATTACTGTTACCAGCAAGCGAGAGCGAAAGGAGGGGGGAGGGAGGGAGGGAAGACACGACCGCGCAACTGTCCATCGGCGCGAGCATGCATCGCCACCCACCTCTTTTCGCGTTCCTGCGTACGATGCGACGACGGAGAGAGAGAGAGAGAGACATACATGACAACGGCATCGCAGACACGGCTCCACATCAGCACGCGACACAGAGGACGAGGCATCCAGCCACTTCAAACAACGACATACACCCGATTCTCGCCAAACTTACGTGTGTGCGTGTGCATACATTATATAGATGTCGGTATGCATGCCTACCTTCCCATGGGAAATACCATGCGTTTGCAGAACGAGAGAGAGAGAGAGACACCATTATGCATGTGCTCCGACACAGGCGTGCTCCCTCACACGCACCAGCCGACAGCGCATGCGAACATCTGCGTGGACCGCACACGTGGTACAGATATTTTAGCGCACCGTGCCGCACACAGGTGAAGTGAGAAAGAAGCGCAGAAAGAGAGAGAGAGAGACAGAGAGCCACTTACTTGTTACGCCATCGTGGCGACCCGCTTCGCGCCGGCGGCAAACTCCGCCTCCCGACCACGCAGGATGCGCTTCGCGACGGCGTCGAGCTCGAAAACGTGCGGGTCGGTCGCCCCCATCGCACGAAGGCAGTCGGCAAGGAAGAAAAGATACTCGCGGTTCGAACCGCTGACGCCGGCGCAGCTCAGAATCTCCGCTGCCATCTCCTCCATCGAGGCCTCACCGACGTACCCCTCGTTCTGCTCCGTCGCAATGTAGCATAGATACACGACGTTCTTGCGCGGCTGCACCGCTGGCGCATTCGGGTGGCTGAAGATGTCGAGCACCTTCTCCGCGACACCGGCTTCGACATCGGAAGAATTCTGGCGCGGAGGCGGCACGTATTGTGTGGAGCTCTCGATCTTGAAGGACTTGGACATCGGTGCAGGCAGCATCGGCGTCGTAGTTAGGTTGCCGGTCGTCGGGTGCGCATTGAACAGGGTCAGCTGCACGCGGTCATATCCGCCTTCGCGCACATCCAGCGCCTGGAAGATCCTGTTCAGTTTCTCAGGGTCCGCTGGCAGTTGGTACGCCTTGCCGTACACGCGCTGCTCCTTGTCCTCCGAGGGCAGCAGCGTCACCACGCGGCCCGGCTTGTCCGGCACACCGCGGTGATGGCGTGAGCCCTGGTAGAAAACGCGCTTGTAACCCTTGATGTACGCCTCGTACTCCGCGTCGAACTCAAAGTTCTGCTTCCACAGGATGGAGCCATAGCCGAAGACGACGAAGACATGATCGTCGAAGGACGGAAGGCCGAACTGCTCATGGTAGCGCGTGGATGCAGTTTCAGTGCTGTGCTGGTGCGGCAGTTCGGGCTGCGCCGGCAGGAGCTTCGGGAGCGACGCGGCCACATGCGAGGCCGGTGTTGACCCACCCGTGGGTGGCTGATGGGTGCCGTAGTGGTGGTGGGCAGAGACGTCGGTATCAGTTTTGGGCATGCTGACGGTGAAGGAGACGTGCCGGGCCAAGTGACGGCTGTGGTGGTGAGTTAGGGGACGTAGAACGGCTTATTCCGACGCGGGAGGCCCGCGCCAAGGCTTGGTGTGCGAGTGAGGCTGTGAACAGAGTATCTGTGTGTGTAGCTGCTTAAGCAGAGGAGAGCGAGAAGCGAAGAGATGACGACGACGGGGTGTCGAGTGGGTCGTGGAGTGCTGTTCAATGAGGAAAGGGGGGGGGAGGAGAAGTCGTCTACAATTGGCGGGTACATGGGTGCCGAGTATAGCTCGAACCTGTTGTTGGCAGTCGTAGTCGTGGTGATGAGCAGGGTGCGTGAAGTGGCGGCGCGGGGACGTGAAGGAAGAGCGACGGCGTCGGTGATGGCTATGTGGTGAGGTGTATGCGTGTGCGTGTTTGCGGACAGAGGCGGATGCTTTAGACAAGAACCGCAACAACGAAAACACAAAATGCGGCCATGTAAGCATGTGCATGTGTGTGTGTGTGTGTGTGGTAGGGAGGGGAGGGGGTCAGGTGTTTGAGAGCGATGGTGCATCGGCGAGAGCCGACGCCATCGACACACGAGTTACCTGACGGACGGCGTGTATGTGGTGCGTGGAGGTTATATGCACATCAGCAATATTTTCACCGCGCACTCATACCAGCGGCCGGCTGCCGACAGCCGAGGAGGGGGGAAAGCGAAGCGTGCACACCGGTGCACCGGCCCACTTGCTCCAGCGCTCGACAAGCAGCAAGTACGTAGTGTGTGCACATGACAGACACGCGTCCGCACCCTCTGCCGGCTCCATGCGTGGACAGGTGGGCACTAGACACACTCACAGATCACGCATCACCAGTGGCAGGGCTCGCTGCGTACAGGGCCCCCGTGCGACCCGTGATTCGCTACCGACCGCACCATAAAGCACTCTTCATATCTTCTTTTCGCTACAGATTACCGCGGGGCACTCGACCTCCAGCTGCCTCGCCAGCGCCGCGAGCTCGAAGACGTGCGGGTCGGCTGCCCCCATGTCCCGCAGCGCACGGTCGAGGTTGTACAAATACTCACGGTTCGGCCCGCTCAGCCCGGTACTGCTCAGGATCTGACGTGCCATGGCCTCCATCGTGGCAGGACCGAGGTAGTCGGCGTTGTCCTCGGTGGCGTTGTAACACAGGCACACCATAGCCTTGCCGGGCGTGCCCGTGCCCTTGTCTGCCAATCTTAGCGGGCGGTCCTCGCCATCGGTGGCAAATGACGGGTGGGCGTCGTAGATGGTCACGAAGAGGCGCTCATATCCGCCTTTCTCGCGCACATCCAGCGCCTGGAAGATCCTGTTCAGTTTCTCAGGGTCCGCTGGCAGTTGGTACGCCTTGCCGTACACGCGCTGCTCCTTGTCCTCCGAGGGCAGCAGCGTCACCACGCGGCCCGGCTTGTCCGGCACACCGCGGTGATCGCGTGACCCCTGGTAGAAAACGCGCTTGTAACCCTTGATGTACGCCTCGTACTCCGCGTCGAACTCAAAGTTCTGCTTCCACAGGATGGAGCCATAGCCGAAGACGACGAAGACACGATCGTCGAAGGACGGAAGGCCGAACTGCTCATGGTAGTGCGTTGCCCTTGTTACCAGTTCCGATGAGGATGACATGCTTGCGCGCCTGTATGTGCGAAGATATGTAAGACTACTACTGCTTTTCCCGACTTTGTTTTTCGCGGGGTGAAGGAGACGTGCCGTGCCAAGTGACGGCGGTGTGTGGGGAGGAGGAGTGTGTGTGTGTGTGTGGCGGGGAGTGCGAGCACACGGAAGAGACGGTGAGGGCGATGTGCAGCGAGCACAGAAGGGACGCCGTTACAGCGTTGCCGACTCCGCAGCGCTAACAAGATCGCCGCCAGCGACGATGGCGCATGCGGGAAGAAGCGGCGTGTCGCGCGTCATTGCGCATCGCTCTCCATCAAGCTTATACATATATATGTATATATATATATAAAGCAAGAGGGTTCATAGGAGTGCACGTCTATGCGCTACGTGCCTCGATCACGCACTTTTCTTCACCTCTGCGTACACTTGCAGGCTCAAGAAGGGTTTGTGTGCGTGTGTGTGTGGGAGGGGTGAGCGGAGAGGGCCGCACACGATGCGGCCGACGGGTGCGCCATTGCCAACTCTACTCCGCACCAAAAGCCCCATAAGGCCACACAGGCACGGAGAGGACAACACGGAGCAGCACAGCTCAGCTGGATGCACTTGCGTCCTGCGTGGCGCTCATAGGCAACATGAAGTGCTGCAGCTGGAGCGCTGTTCCGCTTCTAGTTTCGGTACTGAAGTTGCCGCCGCCGTCTAGGAGAGGAGGTTGCCGGGGTCCGGCTCCTTGTCAGCCTCACCTCCCTCGTGCGCCGTCGGCATCTCTGTGGTGGATGAAGTTCCGCTTTTCGCAGCAACACCGTCCTTCATCTTCACATGAGATTTGCTTGACGGCAGATCCGGGGTGAGCTTGCGCGTCTGCGACGGCACTGACGTGTAGCCGTGCTCGGCCAGCGCGGTGGCGAACTGGTGCAAGCGTCTCTCTTCCTCTGGGCTATTGCTGATAGTGAAGCGGCGCTGCAGCTGAAGCGGCGGCAAGTTCGCGACGAGGGAGACTGGCCGCGGTTGCCCCGGCGAGCCAGCACCGGCGGTGGCGGTTGCGGTGACCGCGCCACGAGGCGCCTGTGCGGCCGGCTTCCTGTGATGCTGCTGCACAGCTCGCTGCGGTTTAGCCGCCGGCGTTTCTGTCACTGTCGCCGCCGCGGTGGCCGCCTCCGGTGAGCTCAGATGCGCTGCCGAGGGCGGCTGCGTGGAACCGTCAGGGACCGCCGTGACCGTGTTGGAGATGAGTCCGCTCGCGTCAGCACCGCTGTCGCTGGCTTCCTCCCCACGGCGCGCTCTGGCTGCAGGATAGGAAGGCAACTGCAATGCATTCGCGTTCGTCCAAGCCGCCCCGGTCGTGTTGGAAAGCGACTTGTCTCCCGGGCTTCCTCCCTCACATGCACGTAGCGGCGCAAGGCCGTCGCCGGCTGTGGAGTTTTTCCCGTGGCCCGTTTCTGGCTGTCGCTGCCGCAGCACCGCTTCCCACTGCCGAAAAGACGGGGTGCGGGTGAGTGGCTGTACGGTTGGGTAGCTGACGACGACCTTACCCCCACCGTCACCACCCGCCCTCCTTGCCCCGCCTTGTCGCTCCTCTCGCCAACGCTTCTGCCGCGCTGCTTCTCGGTTCTCTTCGCCCGCGACGACCGTGGCGGCGGTAGCCGTGAGTGCCCGCCTCCGCTGCAAATGCCGCCAGCGCCGGCGATGATACGGCACATAGAGGCGCTTCTCTGACAAGTAGGCCAGCACATACACGGCGGATAGATAGTAGCAGCAGAAGCAAGCGACGTCGAGGGAGACGACCGCGCCATAGCCGGTGGCGCGCCACGCGCGAGAGGCGCGAGAGAGAAATCCCCACACTCCAGTGGATGCCGCCGCCGATGACCAACGCGGGAGCAGAATGTCCTTGTAGACCACGGTGAAGGCCGTGAGGAAGGTGCGCAGCAGCCACAGCGGTGTGAAAACGCCGAGCAGCGATGCTATGTGTGCCCACATGCTGGCCGTGACGAGGTATGTCGAGAGTACCTGGCCCAGCACCGCGAGGAGCTCAAAGACAAGAAGGGACTCCTGCACCGCCATCAGGGCGTAGCAGAGGGTGAGGCTGTGGTAGCGCCGCGAGACGAGTGTGCGGGCGCTGATAAGCACCACATCTGCGAAGGAGGAGAGAAGAAACAAAGAAAGCACGACGTGGTAAGAGAGCGCCATGTGTGCATCGGCGCTGCCTACGAGTTCGCCGCGGCGGATGTACAGGTTGTATCTATGTATCAGTGCCTTGCGTCTGCCTCTGTGTCTGCACGTGCATGTACGGGTGTGTGTCCGCTCAAGGATGCATTCCTTTGCAGGTTTGCTGTGCACGCGCTGCGTGCACAGCGTGCAGGACCGGAGGGGGACAAGCACAACCGTCAGAGTAAGGAAGAGGGAGAGGAAGAGGGCAGGGTAGCGGCAGACACTGCGCATAAGACTCCACGGCGCCAATGGCGGAGGCGTTGGGGGGGTGCGGGGTTGAGGAAGGAGAGAAGCACGACTGCCTGAGCGAGCGGGAGGCCTGCCCTCTTCTCGCCTCCCTCCCTCTCCACACAACAAGTCATGAACACGACCGATTAGCCACACAACGCCCTCGCTGGGGCTTTTATGTTCCGTTCACTACGCGCACGACACGATAGAGAGGCTCGCACACATCCCATCAGTTTTCCCGCGCACGCAGTCCGTGATGGGAAGCCCATCTACGACCACCCCGACGTTGTGTGCTTCGGCTGGACGTGTTCGTTTTCAAGTGTGATCGGGCGTGGGGTCACTCGACTTCCATAGACACATACAGGTGCTGATCACCGTGCACGCACGCAGGGATAGGGACACACACACACACACACACACATGCACCATGCAAACGATATGTACATACAAGAGAAGCTGTGAAGGGGTAGTACATGTTGGCCAAGCCGAGAAGCAACACGAAGCAGGGGGTGGGAAGAGGAGAGGGATATGCACCAAGGAAGTGGACTTACACACACACACACAGAGATTAGTCAAGAGAGGCAGCTGAATACATCAGATCTGGAGCACACACCACACGCACATACACGCAGGAGGAGAGCTTCCGTCGTGCAGTCGAATGAGCAACATCAGCGCCACGAACGACAGTGTGTGAAGGAAGCGTGCGCGATAAAGGAGTAGGGAGAAGCCGTCGTGTGACGGCGTTGCGCGGTAGCAGCATTCGCATTGGTAGTGTGGTAGGGTGGGGTGGGGGGTGGGGGCCTGGTGACGGGTCTGCCGGAGCGCGCTGGCCGAGCTGCGTTGTGAGAGGAGGAAGTGGGGAGCCAAGTTGGCGATGTGTTCATCGGCCTCTCACTCCGACAACACCTTCGTAAATTTCCCATTGGCGTAGACGTACGAGGTGCCCCCGTATGGGCGAACACCGATAGCCCGCGTCATGTAGGGCTCGCGGTGGCACAGGGGGCACCTCTCATCATCCTTCACCATCATCCCCTCCCCCACGCGCGCGCAATCGGCGGAGCGACCGAAACTGCCGCCCAAGCCGTGGAGCGACGCTAGCGTAGGCAGCGCGCTGGAGTTGGAAGAGGGGCGAACCGGGGGCGGTGCGATGAAAACGCTGTTGGCTGGGGTACTGCACGCCCGAACGCCGTTGCCGGGCCTGCGCTGATTGAGTGGAAGAGGTACAGGGAGCTTCAGCGACTCTTGCGGGATTGTGTCGAGGGAGGCGACAACATTGGTGTCCTCGGCTACGTTCGCGCGCAGCGCACCGTCGAGGCTGCTGATGAGGCTGCTCTCGGTGCCGTCATCGTCGCGGTCGAGGCTGCCGGGTGAGCCTGAGCGGATGCCGATGACAGCGCTGCTTGCCCCCGTCAAAAGCACGGACTGGATTGTCGAGGCTGGAGAAGCCGTGCCGGGCTTGTGCCAGTGGGACAGCGGCTCGTCCTCCAAATGACCACCCGTGGCAACACTGTTGTTGGTCGCAGCCCGACGGCGGACGGAGCTTGGCGACTGCGAGCCTGCCGCAGCGTCCAACACATTCACCGCCATCACCGGCTTCCGCTTCAGATACAAGTCGCTTGGTTGCTGCTGTCGCTGCCGTTGCCGGTGAAGCACCTCGTCCTGCTTCGGCGTTGCCGTGCCTGCGGACGACGATACAAGGTCAAGACTCAGCGGCCTGGATACGACAGCGACGGCGGGGACTAGACCGAGCAAGGACTGCTGTCGACCGCCGATGCCCTCTTCTTCCACCTTTGCTCGACGCATGCTCTGACTGTGCTCCACCAGCGTACGGGTCTCCGCTCGATACCGCTGGCGGTGCTTCATTTGGCGGTAGTGGTACTGGATTACACGTCCTGCGAGGTCTTCCAGAGCGTCTAGCGTCGGCGCCAGCTGGGGGCACCAGACGGGGCGGGGCGATGCCGACACGGACCCCGCCACCGATTGGCACGGCCTCGTCTTGGCGAGGGAGGACGCGGCGAGGTGCGCGCGTTTCACGGACGCCGACGGGGACCGCGGCGCAGCAGAAGGCTGGTGCGTGGGAAGACCGACTCGTGGCGGGCAGACCGTGTCTCTGCAGCTCCGTCTCGAGCCGTCTTCTGCGGATGCGTCGCCGTCGTCGTGTTGAGGGTCGAGCCCCGAACTGTCCACCTCATCTCTGCCGGTGATGTTGTCGCCACTCTCAAATGTCATGAGTGACTCCCAGCGCGGCGATGATGCTTTCCGCCTGCCGGCGTCGACCGCTGTCTCGTTGCTTCGCAGTCGACGCCCGTTTCCGTCGTCTCTGTAGCTCACAACGCTGTGCCCGCCATGGGCAGCCGCACCGGTGGTGAGTCGGTGGCGCACATGCTGCGCCTGCAGCTCCGCCGCCTCCGCTGCTGCTTCTTCGGCAATGGTTGGAAAAGGCGCTGAGAAGAAGGGATGGGTTAGGATGGCGTCGACCGGCAGCCGCTCCTCTGGGGACCCCTGCAGTAGGCGGGAGACGAGGTCCAGTGCAACGGACGGCAGTCCAGGCCGTGAGGGCCGCACTCGGCCGTGGAGAATGTGTCGAAGGGTGCTCGCGCCGTCGTGTGGGTAGCGACCACGGTTCAGCATGAAGTACAGGACGACACCGAGAGCCCAGGCATCGGCGAGGTAGGGGTCGTAGGACTCGCCCCGCAGCACCTCCGGAGCGACGGTGTGCCGCGTGCCGCGGAGCTCATGCAGCCGTTCACCTTGCGCACAAAAACAACACGAAACCATGTTGCTGATACGCAGCAGACCATTGGTCCCCACCAGGAGGTGATCAGGAGCGATGCCGGTGTGGACTACGTTGTACTGGTGCAGGTGCGACACACCCTTCACGGCTTGCTCGAAGAGGTCGCGAATGAGCGACAGCGGCACGTGCGACGGCACCGCCGTGCCAAGGAAGGCGTTGACAGAGGCTATCGCCATCGTCGAGGCGGCGGTGCTGGGGGTACTCTCTTGCTTGCCTCTGCCGCGGAGAAAGAATTCGTTCGCATCAGCCGCCTCCTCGGTGCCATGACCTGACGACTGTGACTCCGCTGCAGATGCACTGGGGGTCCGCATGTTCGTCTTCAGCCCGCGCGACGAGACGCTTTTGAGTGCGCTCGTCGCGGAAGGCGTAATCGACGACGTCACTTGCGGTGTGATGGGGGTCGTCGGATCGATGGCCGGCAGCGCACGCAAGCGGCTCAGCTTCCGGTGAGGTGTTCCCTCCGCCGTTTTCTCTGGCTCCGTTGTCGGTGAGCCAGTCGAGGTCGCCGCGGCAGAAGAATGAGCAGGGGCTTGCGGCATGGCCTGCAGGCAAGACAGCAGCTTTGCACGTGCTGCGGCGTCCGTGAAGAGTTTGGTGATGTTCATGGACGGAAACAGACGCATCAGCATGTACACGGATGTGTTCGACTCGAAGCACTCGACCATCTCCAGCACATACTTGTTTTTTGGCAGGGTGCGCTGCACCCGGATCGACTCCGCCACACGGTTCCACATCCATTGCGCCTCCGCCAGCACGCGCTTGTCGTACACGCGCACCACATACCGCACACCGGTGGTGATGTGCCTGCACAGACGCGTGCGACAGTCGAAGTCACCCGTGGCGAGGACACGGCCGAGTTCGTAGTTGCCGATCACCTGGCGGTGAGCCGTGCCGCCCGCAGTGCTGGCATGCATGCTGCCGCAGCTCTTGCTGCGGAGTGGCGATCCCCCAGCGTGCTCGGCGTGGTGCGACTGCGAGAAGCGAGGGTCTCGTGCATGCGGGTTCACCTCCTGATACCCACTAATGGTGCCACGACCACTGCCACTTGCGATGCGCGCGGTGGCTGCAGTCGCTGGCGCGGACATCGTGCTTGGTGTGTCGGTCTGCAGCGAGGGAAAGGGAAGGGACCGCGCTCGTTGACGCGTGACCGCCTCTGTGCGTCTAGAGCGAAGGAGGGAGGGGGCGGTAGCGGCGGTGCAAGAGGCGATATGCAGAACAGAAGAAACAGAGTCTCCGGCAGCAGCCAAACGCGTTGTTGCTGTGCTTGTCACGTGGGTCTGCAGTCGCATTGGTGGGGAAAGGTTTGGGAGTTCGGGGTGGGGAATCGTATGGGCAGCGACTGGATTCCGGCATGATGGCACAGATACCTAGGGCAGAGAAGGCGCTTACCAGGCAGAGACCCGCCACCCGCACGCCGGGCACACCACTCCACGTCCCCTCTTCGCACAGATGCAAGTTGCCCTGTCGCATGGGATCCGCAAAGAGACGGCGAGGTGACACACACACACACACAGAGAGGGGGAGAGGGAGGGAGAGCAGCCTGACCCGGAGAGGAGGGCTCACGCGGTGCTGTACTGTTGCACTTTTACTTTTCACAGCTTCCTTAACGTGATCGCGTGCGTTACTTAGCAAGTATCGACACCGCCACCCAGATGCATACACGGGCACACACACACACACACACACACACACACACACAGAGAGAGAGAGAGAGAGAGACACAGACACAAACATGCACAGACTAGCCGCTGCTCATCATCTACCGCGAGAAAAGGAGGTCACGAGACGGCTGAGAGGAGGAGGAAGTGGGCGGAACACCGACGTACCGGCGTGGGCGAATGTGTCGTGCTCCTCTCCGTTGCGCACCGTGCTCTCTGCCTCTCTCCTCCCTCAACGTGGCACCTCGTCACCAGCGAGCTCGCTGTACGTCTTGTGCCGGATGTCGTCTCGGAAGTTGTTGTACCGGTTCATTGCTTTCTTCTGCACACGCTCCGTCAGAGAACGGTCGCCATACGTCGTGGCGCTGTTCGGGTCATTTTCGTCCTCGACTTCGCCCTCCATCTGATAGATAAGCGTCTTGTCCACTGCGTCCACTAGCCACGTGGCAACAGGGTCGCCCACCGGCGAGCAGCCAAAGTAGCGCTCGAAGAGGGAGCCGAACTCGCACTCGACGACGCGGCCCACGTTGGGTAGCGACGGACTGCTCCACAAGGTTTGCCGGTACACAGAGCCGCCGAGCCCGAGCATGTTCACCTCGCGCGACAGCGCCAGCCGGTGCAGAGCGCTTTCGTTATCGAGGAAGCCGTCCACGACCCGCGAGGTGGTGTCGAAGAGCGTCTTGCCGGTGTCCTCGATTTTCAGCCTAAAGTTCAGACCAGGAACGTCGATTTGAAAGGGCGAGGTGTAGCGCTGCGCCACCTTGTCGAACACCAACGGCTGGCGGGCGTGCTTGCTGAACAGCGGCGCGCTCTCCTTGGCTGCCGCCGTCGCCGCGGCCGCCGCGTTTCCGCCGGAGATGTACACAGGATTCTTGTAGTCGAGGTTGATGGAGAAGATGCGCTGCGGCAGTCGTCCCCAGCAGAGGCTGCTGCAGATGCTTCCGGCCAGCCAACTCGTGCGTTGCCAGTGAATGCGGTCGACCACCATGACTCGCATCGAGAGCGTCGGGTGCGGCGCGGGGTCGATGAGGCGTTCTACCCACGATTGCTTGGCAGGGATGTTGTTACCGACTATCATCGTGACGAGCCCCAGGGGCACCACCGTGTCACCATCCTCGTTCACGTAGTTGTTGAGCTGATTGCCACCTTCTGATAGGGATGGCGAAGAGGACAGCCGTGAGGGCGAGGATGCGGGCGAGGATCCGGCAGCCCCGGCGTCGGCGTCAGCAGCCCCGCTTGGTCGCGGAGCCGTCATGCGCATGAACCGCGGAACCACAGATGGCCCACGCCGCGCCGCCGCTGCCTTCACGCTGTCCTCCGTCGGCGTCAGCGGCTTTGCCTCTGGGACGGCAACACCTTTGGGCACGATCATCACCCCGAACTGCTCAGCTTCGTACCGCTTGTGCAGGCAGTACTGGAGATTGTGCAGGGGAACAAACCACGTTACCATGGCCGCGTCGGCGGTGCGGATGGAGGTGGTGACCTGGTCAGGATCTGTCGGCTGCATGACGAGGTAGTTTAACGGGTCGCGGATGCGTCGCGTGCAGCGCACAAGCGCCTTGGTCGCGGCAGCAGCTCCAGATTGGGAGGACATGTTGCGTGTATGCTCGTATATGTGCTGAGAAAAGAAGGGTGGGTGGGTGGTGCAAGCTGTGAAGGGCGTACCTTCGCGCTCTGTGGCACCCGAGAGAGGTGTTTGTGCATGTGTGTGAAGCGAACGGAGATGCAATGCCAGCGATAGTTATAAAAAGGGGGTGTGGGCGGGAGAGAGAGGGGTGGGGGCAACGGGGCGGTAAGAGGGAGTGGGATAGGGAGAAGGTTGACACATCCCGACACACACATACACACACACACACACACACACACACACAGCCACACGCATGTACCATGAGGATAGACCCTGCTCCGCCGGCATCAGTTGGTCGGAAGATGCGGGCGTCGGCACACCAGCGTTCGGTTGCATCGCACGTCTAAAATGTTCTTTGCGTGTGTGTGTGCGCGCGCGCGCTCTGCAGAACGCATGGAAGTGGATGTACAATCTCATACAGAAACCGAACAGAACTGAGAAACGGATAGATGCCCGCACGCACGCACGCCTATTCGTTGCCAAGTTCTGAGGGCGTGCGTGCGTGCGTGCGTGCGGGGGTGCGGGAGGGAGGGAAGGAGGGAGGGAGGGAGGGAGGCAGAATAGAGGTAAGGAATAGAGGCTGTATGGTGCACCACAGCACACAAACGAAGAGGTACAATGAGAGGAAAAGAATGCACCCCTCCCCCTCCCCCTCCCCCTCCTCTCCTCGAAGCACGCACGCACGCACGAGAAAGCTCGGATACACACAGGCATGCGGGGGTGCAACGAGAGCCCTTGAAGGCGCGGTGGGGTCAGCAGCAACGAAGAGGAAAAGGGGGGGGGAGGGCGGGGAAGGCGTGTGCGCGTGCGTTAAGGGGGAGGGGGGTGGGTGGGTGGGCCGTTCGAATCACTTCGCGATCTGAGAAGACCTGATGCAAGCGCCGAGTGGGCGACATACAAAGTCACATGAGAAGGCCAAGAAGACAAGAAAGAAATAGAGGGAGAGCAAGTCGTCGATGAGGAGGGGTGAGTCAGTGAAGTAGCTACTAACTCTTCACAGCCCCCTCTCCCCTTTACTGGCGCGCGTCAGTGCGTCATCGATGACAGCGCCGTATACGACCCAGAAGCCATGTGCGCTCCCGGCGGCGCCTAAGCCGGACGACAAACAGCAGGGCCAGCGACACCACGTACACAGAGGAGCGATGCGGCATCATCCACGCGGACTGACGTCGCATGACAGGCCGACGTGGCGCGTGCAGGGTTGATCCGGCTTTGCCGAGTCGCGCGGCGGGTGTAGCGTCGAGAGACGTTTGCGATAGCACCGACGCCTCGCGGCCCAAGGGAGAGAGGCGCCGGACAGCGTGCGGAGTCAGTACGGCTCCGACGGATCTGCTCGACACCGCGGTTATCACTGATCTGCAGCTTTGATCTAGCGGCCTGTCCATGTCGTCTTGGATAGAGGCTCGGCGGCGTGGGAGATCATAATGGGTTCGCCCCATGTACGAGGGGGCGGAGAGCTGCAGCGTGCGGCTGTGGAGCAGCGAGCATGAGGGCTCCTTTGACTGGTGTTGCTCCCCCTCCTGCGCTGGCAGTGTTGGAGAGGGAGATGGGGGCGATATGGTGGTCTCGCGTCTCTTGTAGGGAAGGTACATGGCATGCGGCGCGCGGAGGAGCTGAGGAGGGGGAGATCGTGAAATGGGTCGCGGCGCCTCTTCCCCAGCAGAGCCCGCGGAGGCCATGGAGGCACTTCGCTCAGCGGCAGCGGCGTTGGGAGACGCGGGTGAGAGCACTGGATCTGGTGTGCCGCGTTCGCTGATGCGGCTTGGTGTGCAAGCCATGGAAGGTACGCGCGGCGCCACCGTACCTAGGCGGCCCGCAGATGGTGGGGGCGGCGAGCGAGGACGCTCAGCGGCCGCCTTAGCAGTGGCCCCCATGTTCTGCGGCATCATGCGTCGTCGAACAGCTGCGACAACGCTTTGGCCCAAGGGGTCTTTCCTTGTCACCGGCGCTGCGTGCTGCACCCGCCGCGCCGCTTCCGCAAACTCAGCGCGGAGGGTGTGTCGACGCCGCCCGTACGTGCGGAAGAAGGCGTGATGTTGGAGCTGCGCAAGGCTGAGCCGCTTGGCTGGGTTGACGTGCAGCATGCCGACAAGGATGTCCATCGTCGTTGGCCGCACGCCGGCACGCGCGAGCGCCAGGACAAGAGGCAGATGCTCGCGTGCGGCTTCGGATTGCAGGAAGGCCTTGAGCTCGTCCATCATCGGCGATGGATCGCACTTGAAGCTGTGCCTCGCCGCGCTCTCATACAGCGCGCACACAACGTCGTTGACCACCGCCTCGTACATCCGCTGAGGGCGAGCGCCGACGGCTGCTGGACTGGATGTGCCTCGAGATACACGGCGGTAGCGCGGCAGCGGTGGGAGCCGACCGATCAGCATCATGTAGAGGAGCACCCCAAGTGCGTAGATGTCGCTGGCTGGTGTGGCGTGCTGCGTATCCACCCACACCCTGAAGTGCGTCCCGCCGGTGCTGAGGGCTGCTCCGACTTCTGCTGCGTCTTTCCGTACACCAGTGTTAGCTGTACTGCTGTCCACCGCCACCAGCAACACCCTTTCGGGGGCGGTGAGGTGCTGCAGCAGCACGGCCTCATAGGCCGCGTTCGAGAGGCAGTCTACCCCACCCTCCAGCACGGCAGCGTCATCGTTGCCGCTGACGGCGTTACCCAGGAGGAACCCGCTCAACGAGAACGCCGGGACGGCGACCGCGTCAGGCAGCCCGCCACCGCACAGGTACGACATCGAGGCCGCCTCCTCGTGCTGTTTCAAGCACACGTAGCCGCTCATCGTGACGGGCCTCGACTTCTTCGGCTCGGCAGGTGCGCCGCCAGCGGTGACAGCGGCAGCCCACGGGAGTTTCAGGAGCTCGCCCGGATCCACCAGTTGATCAGGGAGCAGCGGAAGGAGGTGGTCGGTGACGTGCACCTCGCGTGGGGCCTGCTCTGCCTGCGCAGCACTACGACCGTCCACTGACTGGGCAATCAAGACGTTGTTCGGCTTGAGGTTGCCATGTGCGAGTCCGGCGCGATGAAGTCGCGCCAGTGCGGTGCAGACCCCCCATGTAATGTCGGCCGCATCGTGCGCCGTCAGCGCCTGCTCATCACTGGCGATGGCTGCGGCAACAGCGGCGCCGTACGTGTCGATTGCAAGCGCCGCTGCCTGGCTTGCCACCCGTTTCTTTGCCTTGTCGGCTGCCGACGCACCCTTCAGCCATCGACCGATGTGGCGCCGCAGCTTCTCGAGAGCGTCATCCGTCAGGGCAGAAGCTGCTGCGGCCTCCACCTGCGGGTCGTCGCTGCCGAACACCGCCGCCGTGTTCACCCACGTCGGCATCACCGTCACAGGTAGCCGCTCCCGCCCCCAGCGTTCCTGCACAAGGTTCCACAGCACCTCTGCGTGGTCAATATAGTCACGTGCGAATAGGAATACGGTGGGGTGGGGCAGCGGCGACGCGCCACTGGAGCACCGACCGCGGCTGCCGCTCTGGTGATACTGCTGCTGCGTGGGCTGCTTGACGACCACATCCAGGGCCCACCCTTGCTCTCTGATCTCATCTGCGTCCAGCACCGGCACTGGTACCCGACCGGAGGCAGTTGTATCGCAGCTGGAGCCGAGGAAGCTCGCACAGAAGCGGACGGCCCCGCCGCTGCTGCCGTGCCTCTTCCTGGGACTGCCTTCTCGGGTGTCGCGCAACATGCTGGCCAGTGTGTACACATCCACTACACCGGCCACGTGCCGCAGTTGACGACGGCGCTGTTCCCACAGGGCAAGCGACACGTTCGGTACCAGCTGCGCACGAGACCAGGATATGTCCTCGTCCTCCGATGTATCATGCGCATGCTCGCTGTATGGCGGCAGCGTCACCGCAACCGCCTTGACCACCACTGGTGGGGCAGCGGTGTCGGCAGTGGTGGCCGTTGCCGCCGCGGTAGCGCGCTCCATCACCTGCACCTGACCACGCGCACTCGCCTCGAGTGGACGCAGCATGCTGTGTGTCTTTTCCAGCCAGTGCCACAGCTGCCGCTCCATATGCTTCTGCACATCACGCGCTACAGGCTCGAGTGCGAAGTGGACAGAGCGTGCAGAACGCGCCCTGCGTCCGGCCGACGACGTCGTTGATGCGGTCGCTCTTGCTGCCCGTACAGGCCTGTGCTCTCTTGCAGCCGCCGGTGGCATAACCGGGGCCGACACAGCCATGTTGGTCGTCATTACCTCGTTCGGTTGTCACCGTAGTGCCACTTCCCTCTGATGCTGCTGCTATTGCTACTACAGCGGCGGCGGGCGGAGAGTGCAGTGTGTGGGCGGAACTTCGTATGTGAAAGCCAGCTTGTGTACCCGTGACCCCGACGTCGCTGCACACTCTGAGAGTGGGGGATGGAGAAAGAGAATGTATCGTTGTGTGTGCGGCACCGCAAAGCGCTCACCAGCTTCGCACGTCGGAGTGCGACAGGCAAGCACATACATGCATATATATATATATATATATGTATAGAGGGAGGGAGTTGCGGCATGGGCAGAGGAAAAGGCACAATGGCGCTGGCGATACTATGGAGAGCCATCGCAGCACGACACTCCTTACCCTCCTCCTTGCTGTGTGTCTCTGCGGCCCCCATTCCCTTCTCGTCTCTTTCCGTTGTTCCTCCAACCACATCACCTCAGACGCAGCCGCACGTGTGTTATGTGTATCTCCTCCAGCGGGGCGCGGTGGTCCCGACGCGCGCCGTGTGCATGGAACGCCGCCACTGTGGACGTGGACGGCGCGGTGTCAACCAGCCATGTACACAGTGCGCGTGAAGCACACACACACACACACACACACACACACACACACACACCACACACCACACACACACACACATACACGCACCCTCACCGATACGTAAACTCTCCGAAGGATAGGAAGGGATAGCACACACAGACAAGCGGCAACGATACGTCCATGTAAAAGCAACGAGAGAAGACAAGGAGAAAGTGAAGGAAGCACCAGTGCAGAGCGCTCAGCGTGGCAAGCCGCCGCCAAGGAAGCGACGGTCGCCTTCAGCACAAACCGAAGGAGATTACCTGAGAAAGGCAACGCAGCACTGCGGGTGGGGTGGGGAGGGGTGGGAGGAGGGGTTGAAGGGCGAGCGACACTCGGCGCGCGAGGTTGGCCACAGTGGACTCGACGAATGCAGACGCTGCAGCTGCAGTGCGTACTCGGCGGGAGGGGGAGGGGAGGGGGTGGTTGCTGTGCATGTTGTTCCTCTGTCTGCCGGCTTCCAGCCCTCTCGCGTAGACAAGGGCTGCATCTTCGTATCGCACCTCTTCGCTGTCCTTTGTCACTGTGTTCCTCCGACAACGCCCTCCCCCTCTCTGCCCTCCCCCCTCTCCCCCCAGAGGCACCTGCCCATCTTTCCGTCATCAGTCTGTTCGAATCTCGTAGACGCCGCTCTGCGTGACGTACCGCACCCAGGGTGTTGCCACGTAGTTCGACTTCTCCGATACCTTCACGTAGCGCACCTGGAAGCCGGAGGCGGCGAAGTAGGGGATGACAAATCGCACCTTCACCGGCATCTTCGACAGGTCTTTCATGTCGCTACTGCGGATGCTGGGCAGGTGGAACTCCGCGCTGCACGAGCAGTGCCGGTTGCCGGCGATCTTGCCGAGGTTCCAGATAAGCGCATTCATCTGCGGCGCGTACTGCAGGTGACCTGTCTGGCTGTTTGACTGAGGGCAATCGGCGTCGGACGGAATCGGGATGTACACCTCCATCTCGTTCGCCGTGAGGCTCGCGCGGTACTTGGTCTGCAGTGTGCACTGCACCTTCACTCGTGTGGTGCCGTGGCGCGTGAAGATGCAGCTCACCTTCACTGGTTGCTGAATGCGCTCGTTGAGCCTGTAGGAGAGCAGCGTGAACTCGCCGTCCGGTGGCACAAAGGAAATGACGCGCTCGCTTTCGAACTGGTTCAGCTTCACGCACTGGTGGAAGGTAATGTCCTCCATCTCTACCGTGCTGCCGCTGCGGCCGGTTCGGTCGAAGAGAATCTTGTCGTTGACGCCGACGGTGCAGGTGGGCATCCCAGAAAGACGGCTCTGCATCTTGACAGTGCCGACAATCTCGCTCGAGAGCGTCTCGCCGGCTTGGCTCGCGAGCATGTCGACCTGCTCGATCACGTCCAGAAACACTTGGTTGTTTGAGTACTTGTAGTTGCGCGGCAAGCGCCACGGCGTCGACCCGGCGGCTCCCGTCACGGCCGCCGGCAGCTCGCTCTGCGCGAGCGTCGTCTTGTTGCCCAAGATCCTGGTGAGAAAGGTGCTCTGCAGTATGTGCTCCCGCAGTGCTTTCTCCTCCGTGAACTGCGGGAAGCCGAAGTCGCACATCTCATCGAGCAGCTCGTAAATGATGACGAAGTTGTCCCGCACCGTTTCCTGCGTCACCGTCTTGAAATAGGCGTTGAAGACGGATACGCACCGGCGCAGAAAGGCGACCTGCTGCAGGGAGCATGCGTTGATAGTGCTCACCATGAGCAAATATACGTCGTTCTCGCGCACGAAGGTGTAGGTGTGGCCCTGCTCCTCGAAGACGGGGGTGATGCGGCTCTCTTCTTCGTCGATGACGCGCTGCTGAAAGACGCTCGGGACGTCTTGCGAGACATCGCCGCGGTAGCTGCGGTAGATGAGGGGACTCCCTTTCGAGTCCAAGATGTACAGCACCGACGCCATCGCACCTGCAGACGTACAGGGGCACGTGCCTGTGTGTGTGTGTGTGTGTGCGTGTGTGTGTACTAAAGTCAGTAGCAGAAGAGATCCGGCGAGGCGGAGATGAAGAGAAGAAAGGGGAAAAAGAGAGGCACGGCACGCAGCTCTGGTGCACGGTGGTGGTGGAGAAGTAGGGTGGGGGTCAGGGAAAATCCGCAGAGAGCGAGCGATGAACACGAAGATGCGCGAGTGGGCAGTGCATTCATGAAAGGGTCTGGCAAGTGAATCCCCCCTTTCCCTCCCTCCTCTTTCCTCCCACATGCATATGTGCATATGCATGTGTAGCACATGGCAGATGAAGGGGTGTGGCCGTCGAATTCTATCTTGACCTTGATACCCACATCCAGCGTCTTCGTGATCACATTGCATGACGAAGCCGGCACCCGTCTCCCTCGCACCTCCAGACGCGCGAGTGCTCCAGTGGTGCGATGAGCTGAGCCAACAAGCAAACAAACGCACGCCACTTTGTGTGTGTGTGTGTTTCGGTGTTCCTTCCGTGTGTCATCGCTATGTTTGCGTGTTGCACATCGATAAGCAGCATCCGCTTCCGTTGCCGTGACGACATCGGCACCCATACAGCCCCCCCCCTCCCCCCCACACACGCAGATTTGTCGGGGGCCCGCGTCAGTGAAACAACGGCTGCGGTAAGAATGCGAGACAGAAACCAACGCGGGGGCGAGGGAGGAGAGGGATGGAGGGCACAGCATCCACCGCCAACGCCGCCAGTCAGGCGTCGCACTCACGCATCCATGTCGAGCTCTTGGCCATCGTACGCCAGTTCCATGGAGCAAACCCGGTTCACAAATGCGAGCTTCTTCTCCCTGTCAGTGTCCGTGACCGCGGGAGCGGACGACCCCGGCACGACGACCTCGAGTTCGTCTCGGTATCGCATCTTGAGCTCGGCCAGCTCTCGCGCAAATGCCTCGTTTGTGCGGTGGTGCTCGAGGCTGCAGAACATGCCGACGAAGTACGTGCGCCGAGGAGCAAGTGCCACGACGAGAGGGATAGCCTCGTCTGCGCAGTAGTGCGACGCCGACGGCGCCCCGTGCTCGGCGAGCAGGTCCAGTACGAGGACATCGATCTTCACGAGGTCTTGCAGGAACGCCATCGAGGTCGCCGGGATGTGGCTCACGTCTGAGATGTACACGACGCAGCTCCCCTGCTGCTGCTGCTGCGTTTGCCGGCTCTTGAAGGCGGTGCCACGGCCGAACACCCACGCCATGGAGATGTAGCCCTTTCCGTGTTCCACTGGGAAGGAGTAGAAGGGCAGGTCACTCGCGGCGTCGGTGGCATTGACGCCTCGTGCGGCTGATGCTGCAAGGCTCAGAGGCCCGAAGGGTACGTGCATGCGCTGCGGCTTCGTGTCATCCATGTAGAAGATATCCATCACCGTCGACAGCACCTCAGCGGAGGAGGAAGACCTGGCGGTCATGTCGGCCGTTGCGGCAAGTGCGCTATGATACGCCGTCCCCGTTGTCGGGGCCGCGCCGATGTGGAAGCTCTGCGTGACAAGCTCCGGTGAGACCATTGCGATCTGGTCCAGGGTCGGTGCAGTGAGGAACGTCGGGACTCGCCGAAGGGTGCGGGGAACGACGGCAGAGGCGAGAGTTCTGCCTGCACTCGACGGCAACGACGAAGGCGATACCGACTGCGCATAGCGGGCGGCTGCTTCGGCCTGCATGCCACACAACTCTTCCACGCAGTGCATGGCGTCTGCGTGCCCGTGTGTGATGAGGAGTGCGTCCACGTACTGTACCCGCATCGGCGCCAGAACGCGCATGTAGGCACTACGGAATGTTTTGCCACAATCAATCAGCACGTGATGCCACTCCACACCCGACTTGCCTTCTGCGAAAGGCAGGGAGATGAGCAGCGATACGTTATTGCGGCGGTTCGGGCCACTTGGGTTCGCGATGGCGTCGCGGCACGCGCAGTCTGTCGTGAGATGACCGATAACCGGAACCGCACTCGACACGCCGGTTCCCACGAAGGTAAGTCGCATTCGCCTCAGCACCGTCATCGTTTCACCATGCGTGCGCGCGCGCGTGTGTGTGTAGAGGGGGAAGACGGGGCTGAGCACTGGAACGAGCGAGATGCTGCGTCAGGCATACGCTCGCTCTCGCTTCCTTGCTGATGCTGCGAATGCGTTGGCGGTATGATGGGGCGTCCGGGCCGAGGGCTGGGACGGAGGGTTGAAAAACCGTTGTCTCGGGAGGGGCGGGGGCGGGGAGGGGTAAGGGGTGGGGCTTCAAGCACACCAAGCTCTGCGAGGGAGGAGAAAACGCACGCCAGCGTGCAGGGGGTTGCATCAGCCCAGCGCGCGAGCATCTGTGGAGGCAAACTAGGGGGAGGATCTCCGCACAGCAAGGCAGAGCGCACTCTCGTCGCCTCCCCCTTTCCGTACACACATACGCTCTCTCTCTCTCTCTCTCTCTCTCTCTGGCTGAAAGTGGCATGGAAATACGATTGTATGGCCAACGAGATACACATACGCACTCCAGCTGGAGAGTAGATGGGGGGGGGAGATGTACATGTGCGCGCAGAGGTGTGGCGTTCCCCTTTCCTCCTCTCCTCCCGTCACTGCGGCAATAACACCTGCATGCCATCATAGCTAAGCTCGACACACTGCACCTCGCCTGCCTGCAGACGACCGGCGGCGACGTGACTGTCCAAGGCGTTCTGAAGCTCCGCCATCCACTTGAAGTGCTCCAGCGCACAGTGCATGCCGACACCAAAGACGTGCCGAGGCTTCAGGGCCACCACCAGAGCCATCATGTCATCCTCGCAGTAGTGGACGGGGCTCACGCGCCCACTCGGGGAGAGGCAGTCGACGAAAAGGACATCGATCTTCACGAGGTCTTGCAGGAACGCCATCGAGGTCGCCGGGATGTGGCTCACGTCTGAGATGTACACGACGCAGCTCCCCTGCTGCTGCTGCTGCGTTTGCCGGCTCTTGAAGGCGGTGCCACGGCCGAACACCCACGCCATGGAGATGTAGCCCTTTCCGTGTTCCACTGGGAAGGAGTAGAAGGGCAGGTCACTCGCGGCGTCGGTGCCGCCCGCCGTCGCCGCGGTGGCGGTGATGGGGAGATGCATTCTCAGCGGCCGCTCTTCATCCATGCAGAAGAGGTCTAGCGCTGTGCTGCGGCGGATGCCAATATTGCGCCAGCCGCCCTCCTTGTGCGCCGTGCCGTTGGCCATCACCTGCGCTTCGCGCTGCTGCAGACGCTCGGCAAGCTGCGCGGCGTGCTCTGATGGCGTCGACATTGCGTGTCCGCTCTTCACGCTGTTTCGAATAATGTAGTCGACCGACTTTTCCAGCGTCTTCAGCGTGCTGGGGGAGAGGTAGGTGGGCACAAAGCTGTCGATCACCCAGTCCCCAGTGGAGACCATGTGCATCGTTTGCAGATCACGAAGGTCGTCGAGGCCAGCCACCGCGTCCGCATGCCCGTGCGTCAGCAGCAGCGTGTCCACGGTGCGGATGCTGCACCGGATCATTACCTTGAAGTACGCGTCACGGAACGTCTTGCCGCAGTCAATGAGAATGTGCGCAACAGGCTTTGGGCCAATGTAGTTGCTGGCGTGCTCCGCTGCAAAGCATGAGTGTGACGGGCGGAGCGCCGTGGTCGAGACAGCACCGGCAGCGCCGCTGCTGCTACTCGTTCCACCGTCGTTCTCGGCATCTTTTGTGTCTGCCGCCGTCGTCGCCGACTCCGTTCGCGCCACGGGCAAGTCGGGCAGGTCACGGCGGGGAAGCGTGATGAGGAGGCTGATGTTGTTGCGACAGTTGGGCCCGCTTGGGTCAGCGACGGCGTGCTCGCATGCGCAGCCGCGCCCCAGGTGCCCAATGACCGGTACACCTGTAGAGACGCCGGAGCCGACCACGGTCAGGATCATGTACCCTGGCGGCGGTGCCTGCACCGGCTGGCTGGCGATGTGGGAATGCTGAATGGCGAATGCAGAGCTCATGCCGATGTACCGTCGGATGCTTCTCGCCTCAGCGAGACGGAGAGGCGTGAGAGAAGGGGAGGGGAGGGAAGGCGGGCAGAGAAAAGTAGAGCGTGAGCAGTGCGACGACTCAGCCGCTGCCGTGCACGGGAGGTCGTTGTAACAGGGATGCAGTAGGAGAACGACCTCGCGCTCACAGCGGCCTCGACGAGATAGACGGAGGCGTAACCTCGACCGTACTGTTAGATGACGCTAGCTACAGGGAAGTTGGCGATGCGTCTCCGTGTACGCCAGTCCGTCTCTCTGCTTCGCATTTTGTGTCTTGCCGCGCGGCGGCCGACACACACTTATACACCACTGAAGGACGACGGAGACCGCTACACGGTCGTGGCCGGGCACGTGGACGTGCACACACACACACACACACAAACATATATGCCTGCCTGCCTGCCTGCCTGCCTCCATACGGATGAGCAGATGAATGAACGCGATGTGAGGTGTAGGTGACAGGATGGATAAGAGCACGCGTAAGAACAAGCAAGCAGGCATGCCCCCCTTACCTGCGTGTGTCTACGCTGTACGCATGCACAGGGGACGCCAACGATGAGGTTCTACAAGACTGCAGCGCGGTGCGACGGCACGCTGCCACTTATTCGGCTTGCCACTTACTTTGTTGTGTTCACTTTCGCATCGATGTGGCGTGCACCATATGAAGGCACCAACCGAAGGGCAAACGATGTGTGTGTGTGTGTGTGTGTGTGTGTGTGGATGGGGGTGGAGGGGGGGGGGGAGGGGGCGGCGCTGCCGCTTGCTGCGGGCACAGCGCCCTTACCCCCTCTTTTACTTCGCGCCAGCACTGTTTTGCTGTGCGGTCGTGACCCCTATCACAGTCGCCGTGGCCCCATTCCGCCCCATGCAAGTATTTTGTCTGCGTGCTAACCCCCCTCCCCCTCTTTTTCCTTGTCGCATCCAACTCGACGTTGCCAGCGCGGGGCTGAGGCGCACACGCCCTCACGCAGACGCCGGCTGAGACTCTCGCAGTCCCTCTGATACGGCGTCCACGACGCTCTACTCAGATGCCGACCACGCGGTTACACACACACCCCGCTCGTACCACGCGTGGACGCCGGCATCACCGTCACCGCTGGTGATGCCGCTATTCGGCGCTTTAGGCAGCTCCAGCACCTCCAACAGTGCCTCGCGGTTCTCCGTCGTGTAGAAGGGCAGGAGGATGCTCTGCTGCTGATCCGTCTGCCGTTCGAGGCGCGCCGTCAGTGCCGTTGTCGTGGCGACGCTGTCAGTGCTTCTTACCCATCTCCAGCGCAGCACGACGGCGGAGGAGAGCGCGGGGGCAGCACCGCTAGTCGTGGCGCCCCTCAGCGTGCACTTGCCGGCAACACCTACCTGTGCCGAGTGCAGAGTGAGCCCGGTGAAGACCACCTCGTTCTCCCTCAGCGGCGCCAGGCTGGCTGCCGAGGTTGCGGGGGCACCAGGGATACCCGTGGTCGACAAGGCGGAGGATGTTGTGCGGGGCGCCCTTCCTGCACTGGCGCCGGTCGCTGCGTCCACCTCCACCTGCGGCACCAGCTGCTCTAGAGGCACCTGCTCTGCCCGCGCGCAGTGCTGCTTGAAAGCCGTCAAGAATGCACCTGGGGAGAAGAGTGCGCCGAGGCGTACCGGCGTCTTCGCCAGCTGCCCGCCGTGCGCGGCCGTTGCCAGCTCAAGAAGATGTTCGACACGCTGTTGGACGTCGGCAATCCAGAGACCGACGAACAGGGAATGGGCAGCCGAGCCATGAACTCCACGCAGGTGCGCGGCCCACACGTCTGGCACGTGGTCCTTCATCAGCTCCTCCACGAGGCCGCGGTGCACGGAGCTCGGCGTCCGCTCCTCCATCGCCACCTCGCGTAGCTCGCGCACGCACGTCAGGAGGTGCCGCACGAGCTCCACTGCAGCAACCACCTCTCGCTGCATCGCAAGGACAAGCGGTGCCGACACCCCACCGGAATGACTCGCCCCGCTGCGGTTGACTCCGCTTTCCTTTGCGGCACCGACGTCGGCGGCGCTGGCACGCTCAACGGTCTCCTGCTTGTGCAGCGCGACGGCTTGTAGGACAAAGGGGTGTTTCTCCAGTTTTCCCAGCGCATCGCGCAGGATGGGATACCAGGCAGTGCAGTAGGACTGCACCTTGGCTGCCCACCGCGTGGCCCGGAGTGCGCCGCTTGCCGCGGCCTGTGCATCGCTGTCGATTTCGGCGAATGTGAGCTCGTCGTCTAGGGTACTCTGCACGAGGGACAGGCGCTCCACCACTTCAATGGCGCTGCGCGCGCGCGTCATGCGGTCCGCGCCGATGGGCAGCGCCAGCCATGCCGGATGGCTGCTGCCGCCAGGGAGCGCGTGAATCCACTGAAGCAGCTCCGCGCGCGAGCGTCCGCGGATGGGTGGCGGTGGCGCACCGGCCGCCGCCGCCTCAGAGACGAACTGAGCTGCGTCTTGCAGCATCTCGGGACGAAGCAGCCTGCGGCAGAAGACGTTGAGGATGTGCTGGTCGAATACGTTGCTCACTTTGCCGCCGTAGACCGTAGTCGCGACGATGGTGCGCAGGGCGTCCCAGGAGACCTTTAGGGCGCTGGCATTGCTGCTCGACGCTGTCGCTGCTGCTGGTGCTGGTGCGGCCGAGCTCCATGCCTGCACCGCTTGCACGACACGCTGATACTCCACCTCCGTGTACTCGTACGCCTCGCTCCAGCCTAGGGGCTTATAGAGGATACGCTCGGTGATGACGGAGTGCAGCCATGCCGCGGCCAGGTAGAGGCGCTGAAGGGAGGTGTTGTTGCTCGCGGCGGCGGCCCCAGCGCTTGGAGCGACCGAGGATGCGTCGGTGCCGTCGAAGGCCGCCGCCCCGACCACAGGATACTCACCGTAGGTTTGCAGGAGCGATGACTGCATGCCTGGCGGGGCCTCGTAGACCACGACCACGGAGGCCTCTATGAGATTGATGGGCAGCACCTTGGATGAGGCTGCTGCCGCTGTGGCTGTTGTGGAAGGCTTTGCCGCGCTCCTGTCCCGCTCAGCCGTGAGAAAAAGACGGAACTCCTTGTGCAGCTGACCCTCACTCCGCTGGAAGTGCAGCTGCTTCTCGAGCTTGTCCATGTAGCCGCGCGCCAAGTGAACGTTCTTCAGCAACACCCATCCCCCCGACTTTGTCGCCTCCGCCAGGTAGGCGTCCGCGTTCTCAATGCTCTCCATGCTGCCCATCGCCACGACGCTGAGGTTTGTGCACGTGCGCTGCGCCAGCTCCTCCACGCGCAGGGCGGGATCGAACATGGTGTCGGCCACCATCAGCAACGGCGTCGCGGCGGAGAGCTCAGCCATGATACCGTCAGCGAGATCGTTCGTCTGTGGCGCGAAGAGATCGTCCGTGAAGAGGGCGGCAGCAGCGTCAGTGCCAGCCGCGGCGGCTGTGCCCATCTCCTTTGGTGAGAAGTACGACGCCAAGAGCTGGCGCACCGCCTCGATGAAGGCGTCACGGCGCGTGTTGAGCAGTATGAGAGCCAGCAATAAAAACCGGCGCACGCGACTGGCGCCGCGAGGAAAGCACTCCGGTGGCAGAGCGGACTCGCTGGTGGCTACTGGCGTGGCAGACGTGAGCACCGCCTCCCACGCAGGCGCCCGCGTCGTCAGCGTCTCGCGAACCTCGTTGAAGGCGGGCTTCGTGAGCAGGAAGGCGAGCGCCTGGCAGCTTTGCAGCCCCAAGGCTGGGCAGGCCTGCCGTACCACCGGTGGAAGACTTGTCGCCGTCGTCGCTGCTGTTATGGGGCTGCTGGCCCCACCATCTTCGGAGGAGTCGGTCGTCATCGTCCGGGATGCCGCTGTCGATGGGAGGCCGGCGCCGGCGCCGGCAGCCCCAACGCCGCTACCCGCGAGACGCAGACACGACAAGATCCACTCCCACTCCTCCGGCATCACAGCGGAGCCGCCGGTGCTGTCGGTGGGAAGCACCACCATTGACGCCGCCGTTGGCGCAGAAGACGCGGATTTGGCGCCCGTCGCGCTCATCGCACTCCTTAGCTGCGCCAGACGCAACGCCCACACGAGATGGTCTTCGTGAAACATGCCCCGCACCACGCGTCGGTGCAGCAGCACAAAGATCCCGTACGTGAGCTGCTGCAGACGCAGCCCTCCATCCGCTGCTGGCGTGCTTGTCGCCGGCAGCGCCCGCAGCGCGTCGTCCAAAACACGCAGAACGAAGCGAACGTTGTAGCAGTAATACGGACTGAGCTCCTCGAAGCGCTGCAGCGCAAAGTGGGCCTGTGCGACCACCGTCGCGATGGGGCGGTACATGTCTTCCACGCTCCGAATCTCACGCATCGAGTTCTCGCTGTCGGCGATGTCTCCGGCGATGCAGGTGGCCTCCTCCTTCAACTCCGTCAGGCTCTCGATGAGGGCGTTGTTGTCCAGCAGGCTGCCCTCCGCTTCGGCGATGCGGGTGAGCAGTTTGTCCTCCAACACGCGCAGCCGCAGCTGATACTCGCCCTGGGCCTTGAGTAGGTTCGAGCGCTTCGCATCCACATCGGGGCGCTCGTGGAGAAGGGTGTAGTGCAAGCACTGCGACTGCAGCGAGGATAGTGTGACGGTGAAGTTCACCATGCACACCTGCCCAGCCAGGTCTGGCGGCGACTGGAAGTTCGGGTTACGTGTGTGCAGGAAGAGATGGAACGACGGCGCCAGGTCCACCTCGTGCGGGCCGATGCGGGTAATGTGACGTGTGCCGTGGCAGCGTACCTCGCCATTCAGTAGCGGCACCACAGCGGGGTCGAGGTGCTCGGCGTCCTCCATAAGGATCGGGTAGCCGAACCGCACCGCCATCTCGAGCTGCTTCACATAGCCAGGTCGGCTAAACGAGGTCTTGGTTATCTTCTGGGCTCCATAGTAGCGGAGTACAAAGTGCGCAGCCACGTCGGTCGGGTCGATGAGCAGTACGTACCGCTGGCAGCGGTGCATGATGACGGCGTTGTCAATGTTCAGACGGTCCTTGGGCAGCCCGGCCTCCTCCCATGCCAACTGCTGCGTGGCGGGAGAGAGGTACTCCGTCACGCTTAGGCCCTTGCGGACGGGGATGGTGGCGCGTTGCAGACATGCTAGCCAGCGTGGCATCAAGACGCGCTCGCGCGTGTGCTCGTCGTAGAAGCCGGTGTAAGCGAGGAAGACCGCGGACATGACGCAGTCGCCCAGCGTCGTGCGTGCTTCAGAGTCGAAGCTGTGCACCTCTTTCTCCCACCGGTCGCGCTCGTCCAGCAACTGCTGCAGGACCGTCTGCGCACGGTTGCACTTGGCTGAGATGGCGGTAATGCGCTGCTTCAGCTCTGCTATTTGGGCAGTGGCGTTCTGGTACTCGCCCATGAGCTGTTGCAACGAGTTCTCCTTCTCACGCACCTCCTCCTGCGCCACCTCCAAACCTTTCAGTTTCACGTCCCGCGCCTTGATCAGTTTCTCGATCTTCGACCGCACCGGCGCCACACGCTGGTAGATGGCGGAGTACTTCACCTGAAAGAACACCCACTGCATAAGCGGCCCGGCCGCCTTCGAGGCACGGTACGCCGCCTCGACAGTGAACTTGCTGTCTCGCATCATGCCCCGCACGCGCTCGCGGGCCGGCTCGGTGATGTCGTCGGGGCGGAAGTTGCGCACGCTGGCCAAGAAGTCGTCGCGGCGGATGCAGTTCTTCAGCGAATCCCAGTCCTCACAGTTCTTCTCACCCATCAGCGCCCCAACAGCCTCGAGCGTGCGCTTCACCATCGGCGGCGGCATCGCGTATGCGCGAATCTCGCGCAGGTACTCCGGCTTCACCGTGCTGAGCGCTGCATCGGCCTCCCGCAGCGCCGGCTCCGCCTCCGCGAGTTCGATGGACAGGCGCTGCGCGTCCTCAGAGATCTGCGCATGTTCGTCCTGTAGCTGACGCTCCAAGTCCTGCGCTGCGGCCTTCTCACGCTTCGCGACGTCGGTCTCACTGACGATGCGTTCTAGCATCGCCTGCGCTCGCCGGCTGCTCGCCTCGATCTCAGCTTCGTTGTCCTGCAGCGTTGCCCGCTGCGCCGCCACCTCTTGCGCCGTCAACTCGAGCTTCTTCAGGCCGCTGTGCAGGTGCACCAGGGCATCACTGGAGACCTTCCTCTTTTCCTGGAAGATGGTCACAAAGTGCGAAACGCAGTCCGTAAAGTGACGCGGCGTGACGAAGGTGCCCTGGTTAGCGTATCGCACGCGCAGAGCTTGGTTGATGTGCTGCGTGGCGACGTGAATGGCGCACAGGCTCTCCACGACCGCCTCCTTCGCCTCCACCTCGATTGCGAAGACGCCGTGGCAGGCGGGCAGCAGCGCGAGATGGCGAATCCGCTCTTGGCATACCTGCTGCAGCGTCGTCGTGTCCCAGTCGCCGAACCAGTCGATGGTGCATCGGTTTACCAGCGCCGGACTCGCCACCGTGCGCGACGTGAACTCACCTGAGGAGGGGTTGATTGTGAGCACGACGTGCAGGTACTCGTGCACGTTCCTCAGGAACCAATGGTACAGCTCCGCTTCGTTGTGTACGTCAACCAAGTCGTCCCCCGCCGCGCTCGCCGCGACGCCGACGCCGGTGACCACAGAGGCGCGCTGGCTACCGGTGACGCCGTTACCGTTGTCGTTGCCATCCAGACCCTTGCAGCCGCCTCCTCGGAGTGCCGATGAGTCCCTGTCGCGGCCTGCCTCGCCGCCGCCACCGGCGCTTCCACCTGCCCTTCCTGCCGCACCAGCGCCGCCGGCACTACGCGATGTGGCATAATAGCTCTGGCTCGCCAGCACCGCATCGCGAACCTCCTGCATGAGCTTCGACCACTCGTCACCGTCGAAAAGGCCGGGTACTTCGCCCGAGGCCAGGAGGGCGTTCATGTACTCGAGAAAGCTCGGCTGCAGGATGTTGGATTCATCGAACAGGAAGCAGATGCGCTCCCGCTTGCATCCGGCGCGGCGCAGCACCCCGCGGAGGTCGTGTTCGAAGTCGTCCAAGTCGTACCCGCGGTGCAACATCAGCGTGAAGGTTGAGAAGCCGCGCATCCACGCCACCAGCTTCGTCAAGGCCGTTTTCCCAACACCAGAGGAGCCGGCGATGAGCAGGTGACCCAGGGGCTGGCGCAGGACGCGGTCGATGCGCACGACGTGGTCGATCATCGCGTCGTAGATGACCAAGTTGCCCAGCGACTCCTCCTCGTTGAACGCTGCCAGCTTCTTCTGCACGTACGCCCGCAGCTCCTCCCGTGGGCTGTCCGTGTAGCTGCGCGAGAGCAGCGTGGAGTACAGCAGCGGCTGGTGGAACGCGTGGTCATCGACGTCGGTGAAGAACTCGCGAAACGCCTCTACAATGGCCGTGTCGGTCCATGCCCGCTCCTCGGCCGTGACGAGGCGGTCGGCGAACACGCGCAGCCCTTCATGCACGGCGAGGCGCACGAGCTGGCTGACATTGAGCTGGCGCCGCACCGCGTCGTCCCAGGTGAGGATGCCCTCGTACAGCGCCCTCGACCAGCGCGACAGCTCGCGGGGTGAATAGAGATAGTGAGGTTGCTGTATCGGCGTGAACTTGGCCTGAGAGACGCGATACATCTTCACCATCGCCTGCGCCAGGCGGGTGGCGACTTGGCCGCTGAGGCGTTCATTCCATGCCAGGATGGCGCGACAGTAGGTTGTGTAGATCGTCTTGAGCGACTCTGGAGACGGAAAGTCGACGAGCAGCACCGGCGCCCAACGCAGGAAGCGTGCACTGAGCGACACACGGCCAGGGTCGGTTGGCGGGTTGCAGGCACCGACGACCTGCACATCCTCGACGGTGATCCAGGTGTTGTCACGCGCGCGGTAAAAGCCATTGCGCTCGATGAGCTGCCGCAGCAGCTGCACGACGACCTGCGTGCCGTAGCGGTCCAGCGCCGGCAGGTTCACCTCATCGCAGAAGAGAAGGAGCTGCTTGCCAGACGTCGGCGCCATCACGAGACCGCGCGCGGTATCCTGCACACGGCAGTGCTGCTCCAGCGCCTTCACAATCGTCTTCACCGTCGTGCCGCTCGAGAAGTTCAGGAAGACCACCTCGTACTCGGGCAGGCTGCTCAGCACTGCAGTAATCGACATAGTCTTGCCAGAGCCCGGCGGCCCGCACAGAATGGCGGAGCGACCGGCGCCGAGCCAGGCGCTCAGCACGTCCTCGTGCCGGCACGTGTCCACAGTGGTTATGACGGTATCGTTCGCGCCCACCTGCTCCGCTAGGAGCGAGATCTCCTTGACACGGTTGCGGATCAGCCGCCACTCGCCCGTGCGGTAGCACACCTCCACCTCCAGCATCGACTGTGCAACGCCGTCGACCGTCGGCCGCAGCCCTAGCTGCTGCGCCAGCTTCATGCGGTTCTCCAGGCTCATGGCTGAGGCCAGACCCCAGAAGATCGCGTAGGAGAGCACCTGCATCGCGATCTTCTTCACCACAGCGTCGCTGAAGACGTCACCGTTGCTTTGCTGTTCGGTTTCGAAGGTGCGCCATACGCCCTGGACCAGAAACGCGACCATGCTCTGGATGCACTGTTGGTCGCTTGGTACCATCACGCACACGTCGCGGAACGCCGCCGACTTCATCAGCTGCAGCCCACGCACCACGGCGCCGTCCTTCTCGAAGGCCGCTGCCCACGAGCTGACCATGAGCTCCTGGATGCGCTCCGCATCGGGGTGGCTGCGGCGGAGCGTGCTGGCGGCGCCGCCGCCGCTGGTGCTCGTGAATATGGCGTGGCTCCCGTGACCTGTTGTGCCGTAGAGGGTGTCGCCCATGTCGAGCTCGGCGGCCTTGTCGCTCTGCGGGGTCGCGTCCTTGCACAAGTGACTGCTGCGCTTCGGCGTCGCTAAGGCGGTGATGTCCTCGTCGCCGGAGCTGGTGCGGCCGTGATGCCGCGGCAGACTGCCGGCCATCACTTCCTCTACGCTGGTCCTGGCGCTCGACAGGACGAGCTCGTGGTACACCTTGCCGTATTCACCAGTCACAAGGCATTCCGTGTAGAATGCGCTCCGCACCCCGGTGACGCCGATCATGTGGTCGGTGCCCCAGTGTAGGTGGCGACCACGCGCGTCGACGATCGGGTGCTCCTGCAGCTGGTGATACGTGTGCGCCAGCACCCCTGAGAGCGGCACTACACCCTCGCTGAGCCACAGCATGCCGCAGCGCGACACGGTGGCCGGCGTCGCGTACAGCAGGTCTTGAACTTCGAAGATGATGCGCACAGAGCGCGGCAGCGGAAGCCGCTCACCGTTGGGCAGCGTGAGCAGCCGGTTGTCATCCAGCACCGAGTTGAGGTTTTCCACCCACTCTGGGTCCACGTCGCCATCGAAGATGATCCAGTGCTCCTTCCGCGCCTCTGAGCTTTGGGCCCCCGGTGCGCTGGCGTCGCCGTCGCAAATGACGTTCTGCTTTAGTGAAGCGCGCTTCTTGTTGTCGACCCCCACTGACTGCGCTGCCACGACTTGGTGGCCAGTGTCGTCGTCCCCCGCCAGCGCTAAGTCAGCTGGGATCTGCTGCTGCTCCTCTGCGTCGATGATCTTGCGCAGGATACTTGTAAAGACGCCATCGCGCCACTCGCGCGTCGTCACGTCGAGGGTGCCGAAGAGTTCGCCCTTGCTAAGGACCTTGGGGGAGAGGACGTATGCGTGCATGTGCAGCGCCCGCTGAAGGCGAACCATGGCCGCCATCAGCACCTTCCACGCCGTCGTTTTACCTGTGCCGCTGGGGCCCACAATCATGACACCGTGCCGCGTCATCTTTGTGTGATAAAACTGCAGCACCTTCTCCATCCACCCCGCAGCAGGGGAGAGGCCGCTTTCCGCACACACGCACTCCACGGCCTCGCGCAGCTCGTCCATCGGCAGCGCCGGCAGTGAGCAGCCGGGGAAGAAGTCGTGCAGCAGTGGGTAGAACAACGCCGCGTCCTGCGCGACCAGCTTGGGGGCAACGGTTGCAATGATGCTCTCCAGCAGCAGCGTTCGCTCCGTTTCCTGCACCGTGTCCGCACCCGCGCCGCCAGCAGCGTTGTGGCCGCCGGGGCTTCCACGCGACGCCGCGGCCACCTGCCGCTTGCGGTCACCTGCGGCTACCAGGACGGACTTCAAAGCGCGCAGGCCGAAGTCGTAGTGCGCCTGCCGGGTAAACTGCTCCTCGCACAGCCGGAAGAGCGGGACAACTTTTTGGGAGAGCGCCTCGGCCGTGGTGAAGCCCTGCGCAAACAACATCACCTCTGCAATCGTCTCGCGGTCAGGGATGGTCATTGTCACGGTGCGGAAGAGCTGCTTCAGGTTGCCTGGCAGCTTGGAGCGGCCGGCGTAGCCGGGATTCATGGTGATGAAGATGGCCACGTTCGAGTGCAGCGGCACGGCGCGGTGGTTCAGCTGCACCTCCCGCTGCCACGCACGCAGTGAGTGCTGGATGACTTGGATTTGCAGCGATAGCGCGGAGAGGATGCGTTCCTCGAGGCGATTGAACTCGTCGAAGCAGCCCCACGCACCGACCTGGCACAAGCCGAGGAAGATTCGACTAACAGCTTGGTAGTCGAAAGTGTCATCACAGTTGAAGACGAGGACGTGGCGGCCGAGCTGCATGCCGAGCGCCTTCACCGTCTCCGTCTTGCCGGTGCCGGCCGGGCCAACCGGCGAGCCGCCGAGGCGGGTGTGCAGCGACTGCATGAGGGTCAGGTAGCACTTGTCCGTGAGCGGGGTCTGCACCAGGCGCTCATACGCGCCGATGTACTCGAAGCCGTGAAGCACGGACGCATCCGCCATGCGGCACTCCAGCGTCTCGGCGGACCGGTACTCGCTGAGCACTAATCCACTTACGTTCGTGCCGCGGGCGAGGCCGATGTTGCTCAGGCTACTCATACTCTTGCCGCCGTGCTGCTGCTGGTGGTGTATGGGGACCACGTACAGGCGCAAAACGCTGAGCCAGTTGAAGTCGTCGCGCGACGCCACCTTGCGTGCAGCAAGGGTGCGAGAGACGTCGCGCTGGTACACAGCTACCGTGATCAGCTGCTCGCACTGGCGGCGCGAGCTCGGAGCAACGGCGTTGCCGAGCACGTTGCCAGCCAAGCGAGTCAGCAGGTCGTCCATGCTACTTGTCACCACCGACAGCGTTGACGACGAGGCCTGAGACGTGCGCCGGGCATCCGTGGCACCGGCACCGCCGCCGTGCGCACCGGTCAAGAGACTCTCCTGCTCCCGCGTCCACAAGAGCTGTAGCGCCAGACATACCACCTGTGTCGGCTTCTGCCGCATCCAATCCATCGACCACAGCAAGGCGTACGGCGACGCATCCTTCGTGCTGACAAGCTCGTTGTACGCGCGCAGCGTGGCCTCACGGAGGGTGTGGACCATGCCCTGCTCCGCCTCACCGAGCCACTCGTGGATCGGCCGCTGCCTGTATGCGATAGGGCCCGGCTGAAAAGACAGTTCCTCGCCCTCGGCACTTGAGAAGCCGCACAGCCGCGTCGTGGCGTCTTTTACATTTCCGTCCAGCTGCAGCGATGCTAAGGCGGTGAACATTTTCTTCAGGTGCTTGTTGAGGAAGAGTGGGTTCTTGCTGTTGCCCATGATTTCAAGCAGGTCGTCGTCACCGGCGAAGAAGAAGCGAGGGAAGCGGCTGCGCTGTGTGTCGAGGTAGCTTGTCAGCGCTCGCTGCACGGCCGACAGCTGTGAAAGGAGTCGCTCCAGCGTCGCCTTCAGCTTCTCATCTTCGAGAAAGAAGGAGACGTGTAGCTCTGGCAGGTTGCCGGAGGACCGGGGTCGGGGAAGGATGTGCAGCAGTTCGCGGCTGGTACGGTCGAACTTGACGGTGTCATGCGGCAGCTGCACGCGGACTTCCGCGTTTTCAGACAGGATACCGTCAAGGTAGACCCATCGCTTCTGCACCTCGAGGAGGACCTCCAGCACCTGCCGCAGCCGATCCAGTCGCGCTTCGGCGTCGTTGGCCATGGAGACGAGCTGCGGAAAGACAAAGTACGGGCTCGCGCGCATGCCGCCGAAGGTGCTCAGGTCCTCGGTGAGGCGCTCGAACACCTCGTCCCAGCCGCGTATGAGCGCGACGTGCTTCTTGTACACCACCACGCTGAACTCGAACATGTTCCAGTAGTTGTTGATGTTGTGCAGCTGCACCTCGATGCGGCGCTCGCCCTGGGCCGTCTCAACCACTTCGCTGTAAACGGCTGCGTTGACACCCGGATCGCTTTCCCAGATGTTCGCCACGGTGAGGCTTGCGAGCACCCACGGCGCGCGCAGCTTGTGCTGGAGTGTTTTCCAGTGCCGCATGGAGCGCTCTAGCGGCGACATAGCGTCGGAGCGGAGATCCTGCATGAGGCGGTTGTAGCTCAGCACGCGGCACAGCTTCTGCTTGAGGTTTTGGTAAAGCTGGTAGCTTTGCATCGTCTCCTGGTACGCATCTGTTTCCTCATCGATTTGCTGCAGGCGCTCATGTAGGCGGCGCGGCACCATCTCGAAGAACGGCACCGCGCCGAGCTCGTTGAGCTCCACGTAGGCGGAGGCGACGTGGCCCCACACATCCTTCACACGCGCCACGTCAGCCAGCAGCTTCTGCAAGGAGGCAAAGACGTGCGGCGACTCACCGAGCGCCTCCTGGATCGCCGTCACCTGCTTCGCCTCCACGCTGAAGGCAACGGCCTCGTCGTAGATATCGGAGACCATCTGCTTCGCCAACACAGGGGCCTCCTTGGAGACGGCGATGGAGTCCACGTTGTGGAAGCGCGCATCCACCTCCGCGACCTTGACCTCGAGGGCGCTGGCTGCCGATTTCGCCTCCTCGATCAGGAAGGGCCGGCGTACCTGCACCGCCTTGAGCTTGCGGTCGACAAGCTCTGCCAGCGACGTGTACTCCTCGCGCAGCGCCGCGGCGTACATCCAGTTTTCCGGGAACACGTGGCCGAGCTTCTGCAGACTCACCTCGCCGTTGTCCATGAGCGTGATCTCGCCGTCCAGCTTCTGCAGCTCGCTCTTGAGTCGCGGTGCCTCCGATAGAAACGCGGCTGCGTCCTTTGCGTTGCTGATCACGTCGAGCGCATCGATCTTCATCTGCTCTTGAGTGATGACGCTGAAGGCCCGTTCCTGCTCCCCCTGCAGCAGGTCCTTGAACTTCGCATGAGCGTACTGGCTGACCTGGTCCAGCTTTCGGCCCAACTCAATCTGTGCTTCCTGCGCGAGGATTACAATACCGCCGAGAAGCTTGTTCGGCTGCGTGTAGTCCATGATGCGTGACGTCACCGTGTGCATGAGGCGCAGGGCGTGGCTCCAGCGGCGCAGGTCGCGCCCAAAGCGCTGCTGCATGAGCGCCACATCCATGCTCAGAAACTGCTGCCCACGACGCCACTCGTTCTCTGTGTCGATGGCGTCCTGCACACACTGCTCAATCGCGTGCAGCGGCTCTGCCAGCGCAGACGCCGGCAGCCGAAGAAGTAGGTATTGATAGCCATCGTCGGGTGCGCGACCACTGGCGGCGTTGTGGCCATTGTTGCCGGCTCTACCGATGCCTGCGTTGACGCCAGCACCGTCAGTACTGTTGCTGCCATGCGTCACCGCCGTGCTCGTCATGTCAGAGCCGAGTGCGGCCGGGACGCCGACGACGTCCGCCTGCGTCTCCTCCTCCTTGTACAGCCGCGGTAGTACGTCGATCCAGCTGAAGAAGCGGTTAAGCTCGCTGATCCAGTGCTGACGCCACGCGCCGCAGCAGGACTCGAGGCGGACCTCCTTGTACACTACCCGCATGCGAACCCGCAACGGCGTCAGCCGAAACACGTCCGTCTCCGCACCCTTCTCGAGAAAGCGGACGTCGCTGCGCATGGACAGGAAGTCTTCGGTAAACGAATGCATCAGATACTTCATCTGAGTAAGCAGCGCCTGCTCCAGCAGTGGCTGAATCTGCCGTGTCCACAGATGCGCGTGCACACAGCGCAGGGCGAGGGTGTCGACGATGCGGCGAAGTGCCTTCACTCGCTGCAGGATTGCCTCTGGGTGAAAGGCACGTACGAGGAAGGCGCGAATCTTGCGGTACACCAGCTCCGTCTTGGATCGCAACTGCTGCACCGTCGTGGTAAAGGCCTGCATCGTGTCGGACAGCTGCTGCACGTAGCTCAGAAGTCCCTCGTCGCTCCAGCGCAGGGCGATACCCATCTGGAAGAGCCGATTCACCTCCTGGTACTCGTCGGTCGCCAGCAGAACCAGACTGGTGTCTTCGCCCTTGACGGTGACGTAGTAGACGTGAATGAGCTCCACTAGCGTGTGCGCCAGGCGTGATCGCAGCTCGTTTCCACGCAGAGCGTCCCGCAGAAAGGCAAGATCAGAGGCGACAGCGGGGCACCGTCCACGCGGCGACAGCGTAGTGCCCGCAGCACTGCTACTATTCCGGCTCGTCGCTGCCGGCTCTCCAGAGCCGGCACTGAGCAGGGTGGAGGTGAGGTATGAAGACTCCAGATAACGCAGATCCTCAGCTATGTTTGGGAAACTCCACGGGAAGGCAACCTCCACCATCCAGCTCGCAGCCGTCGCCGCCGCCGGTGCCAAGGACTCGCTGTCGCCGCTGCCGACAGGCACCAGGAACGAGGCCCGGCGCACCGACGGCGACGCGCTGCGGCCTTGTGCGCGCAGCAGCGCTAAAGAGGAAGGACTGAAGCTGCTGGCACGCGGCATGCTGCCGGCGCCACCGGTGTTGAAGTAGTTCGCGTTGGCCGTGAAGCCGCCCGTCATCGCGCCGGCCCCACCAGAGGGCTGCAGACGCATCACGGCGGAGTCTGCCTCATTGGCGACCGCGCCGCCTGTTGTGTTGTGCGGCCCGCTGAAGGGCCCGCAGTTGACGGCCCAAAGCACTGGGCCCGACAGCAGCAGCGTCTGCTGATCGAGGCCGCTGCCGCCGATCAGCTTATCGACCTCCTCGAACCAACTTGCCATGTGGCTCTCGATCCGCTGCTGAATAATATCGCGCGAACTGCGGATGTCACGGGCGCGTGCGGTGGTCTTGTACAGTCGCGGCGCACCACCGATCAGCATGCGATCCCGCGCAACGGCAAGGGCGCCTGGATCGCAGGTGGCCACGAGGTCCTGCGCGATACGGAGGTGTTCATCCTGCTCCCACTCGCTTGCTTCCTCCGTGTAGTGCAGACTCAAGCACGCCAGCGCCACCGCGCAGCCGTGCACCTCGGAGTCGAGCTGCAGCTCGTCACAAACAAGCAGGTCGAGTGGGACGCCGATGAACTCGGCAAGGCTGGCGTTAAGGCGCCAGTAGTGCTCGACGTTCCGTAGGTACAAGAGCTGATGCCATCCATGCTCGCTGACGTAGTCGAAGCGCATCATCGACTTTGTGAGCGCCTCCGCCAGGCGCTGCTCCCACATGATCTGCGCCACCAACGCCGACACGGAGAAGCGTGCCATGTTGTAGCTGACCTCCTTCTTCGTGAGGGGCACATTGACGTAGCAGTCTTGGACGTAGCCGACATAGGCGCTCAGCTTTTCCGCAACGGCGTCCTGGTAGCTGTGCACGACCCGCTGCACCCGCTCGAGGGGCAGCATCTTAAAGCGTTTGAAGGTGCGGAAGAGGCGCAGGCCGTGATTGTCAGCGTAGTTGACGCTGGCCTGCGGCCCTTTCAGCGCCGCTCCTGCACCGGCCATCCCGACCGCCCCCGCGCCGCCCATGCTACTTCGACCGTCACTATGTGCGTATTGCTGATTACTCAGCAGCTGGCTCACCACCAAGGCGATCTGCTCGTCGCACTGGCTGCGCTTGTGCTGGTACTCTTGCACGGCTGCATTGAAGCGCTGGACGGCTGTGGGGCTGGTTTGCCACAGGTAATTGCTGCAGCGCTTGCACCCGCGATGTGGGCTGCCAGATGATGCCGCGGGCTCGCCGACGCTGCCCTTGCGTGACCGCTGCAGATCTTCCGCGTCGTCCACCCACCCGCCCACGGCGCGCACGCACTCGTTGAAGGCGTCCTGCATCACCAGTGCGTACTCCTCACCTGGCTGCTGCTGCGCAGCTACCACTCCCATTGCCGGCACTGCGTCACGCTTGGCCCTGGCAAACTGCAGGCGTATCTTGGTAGAGAAGACGACGCCGAGCTGCCGCATGAGGAGCAGGTGCTCTTCGATCAGGTCCCGTACAGCGAGGCAGCGCGCGAGCAGCGCTTCCACACGCGGGTGTTCGACGTGCTCGCGAGGGCTGCGCACCACGCGGATCTGGTGCCGTAGCTGAGTGCTGTGCTCCACGTACCGGGCCTGCAGCGTACGTAGCGAGTGTATGGCGATGCGCAGTGTCTGCAGGTGCACGAACGGGTCAGCATGGGCTCCTGCAGTTACGTCGGCGCTGTGCTGAGTTGCATTCGCGTCACCGGCCGCTGCGACCGGGGCGACGTTGGGGTCTTCGTCGAGGCTAAGCACCTGCTGCGTCTCCATCACGCTGACCCATCGCGACGAGATCTGCCACACGAGCGACGTCAGTAGGCTCAGCTGCAGCCGCGCTGCAAATCGCGTCGGCTGCGTCGCCGCCATGATGATCTCGTCCGTCACGTCGTTGAACTCTTTCATATCCTGCACATTGACAAGCCGCTTCTCCGGGATCGTGTTGAGGAAGGTGATGTACTCCTGCACCAGCTTCAAGTAGCCAACGTACTCGCCGACGTAGTCCGTTTCTACCCGCTGGGCAAGGAGTCGGTGCACCAGCCGCCACTCACGCCCACGCAATTGCCGCAGGATATCCTCCATCCACGCGTGCACGCATCGCCAGTACACGATGCGCTCCTGCACAACCCGCGCGCTGTCGTCGCCGCCGTCGCCGTCATACGCGATGCCAGCAGCTGCGCCTGGCAAAGGCGTCGCGAAGGCGCTGGGTTGCGGGTGAACACCCGACCAACCACTCGGCAGACCCGTCGGGCCCACCGCTGGGGCACCAATGGCTTTGCTGTTGGTGCTCTGCAGTTCCTTCGCCAGCTCTTCCTCTTCCAGCTTCCCGGATAGAAGGGGCTCCATCGAGAGCGCTTCTCTGCAGCGGTTGCGCGCCTGCAGCACGCGGCGGATGAAGCTGGGATCCTTGGCCACCTCGCCAAGCCGGTCGATTAGCTGCGGCACATCAAGCAGAGGGTTCGCGTCGCACAACTGCAGGAGGTCCTCGTGCACGTAGCGGGTGACGTCGATTTCCGGCAGCACGTTGTGCATCGAGCGGATGCTGGAGAGGAGGTCCTGCACGTGCGAGCGCAACGCGGACTGAGTCTTGTGGGAGCGCAGCATGGGGTCGTAGATGTTGCGCAAGATGGACTGCAGGGTATGCAAGGGGCGCTGCAGGTCCATTGACTGGATGTATAGGTCCCGCACAGAGAGCGCGCGAGCGCCACCACCACCAGCTGTGCCGCCTCCGGCGCCATGAGGGTCGCGTCGCTCGAGAAGGATGCAACTCAGGGCCTTCGCCTTATGTCGTGCGCCCGGGACGCTGTCGTCACCCGGACCACTTCCTGTGCTGCGACGGGCACCTGTGCCGCCGCACGCAGGCGCACCAAGGCTCACCGCTTCCTCCGGCGTGGCGTCCTCCATGCAGGAGACACTTCGAAAAAAGGTCGCTGGGTCCGCTGTTGCGATGATCTGCGACCCGTCAGTGACCGCACAGCCGTCTGAGATCTCGCAGATCGCGATGAGCGGAACGTGCGCGCCGAGGAGGGCCGTTTTCGAAACAACGCCTGTTTCGCGATCGTCACCGCGGTCACGCTCTCCGATGTTCTGTTGCTGCACGGCGGCCAGGTGCATCGCACTTTCCGGCGACGCGGGAGGCGAGGCAAAGCCCATTGCATCGGCACTCTGCGCAATGGCTGCGCGGACCTTCTCCACGGTGCCGTGCTGTGTGAGCAGCACAATGAACTGCACAACATTGTCATCGAAGGGGAACATTGTGGGCAACAGGCAGCGCGGAAGTCGAGGCAGGGGCGCCCGTTCACGGCCACAACGAGAACAGCTCCACGTCGCCGTCGGTGCCGCGTCGACCAAAGCGTGTGCGTGTGTGTGCTTGACCTCGTTCTCTATATTGCCCCCCCCTACCCTGCCCTGCCCTGCACGCTACGTATCCTACGCGGTGTGCGTAATGCGTGTACGCGGCGCGCGTGTGTGCAACGCCTTCCCCACTCCTACGAGAAGGGGGGAGGGCGTAAGGTGATGGAGAGGTGGAGTGGGATGTGCGGGGGATATGACGCGGACCAATCAACAGCGCCAGACACCGACAAGGACACAGATAACACCCATGACAAAGCGTTCCAATGAGCAGCTACACAGAGCTATAAAACAAGTCCAGCTCTAACCAATACACGCACCGTCGCACCGAGTGTGCGTATGGCGATCAGCTCTGGGGAGTGGGCTAACGCCGACACGACGGAGATGATGCGCACACCAAGATTGACGAGGCAGGCAGGCAGGCAGAGAAGGAAAAGTACAAAAACGTGTGCGCCACCAACACGCACTCCAATACGAGGAAAGCGCGCGAGAGCGAGGGGTAAACCACACACACACACACACACACACACACACACACACACACGAGGGTGTTGACCACTACCCTCGAACAGTGGACTCCACCTAAGGTAGCTTGAGGGGGAGGGGTGGGGGCGCGAGCTTGCAAGAGAGTGAGGGTGGCCAGCAGAAGAAGCGCTGCCAGCAACAGAGAGTGAGAGAGGGAGGGAGAGAAAGGGAACACGTTGCAAAGAACAACGCACGAGACATCACTGCGCCAGAGGGAGGGGGTAGACCGCGTAGATGGTGAGGGGCGCACACGTTTGCGTGTGCAGGCACCTTGAGAAGTAGTGGACGCACCGTGCTGTGTCCTGATCTGCGATATGTGGTCAGACTTGCTCGCAGCAGTCTCGGTGCTCGTTCTCTGTTTTGCTTGTCTATTATGCGACTGCTTTCCGCTTGTTTTTCGTGGTTGTTGGCCCGGTGCGAGCGGTGTGTTCAACAACGAACGGTGCAACGGTCAATCAGTGGCTAGGGATACGGAAGTACGCTTGGGTGCGTGTGCCGGTGGGTCGAGCCCGCGTTAGCGCGCGTCTCGAGGTGCGTGTGTGTGTGTGTTTGTGTGGGAGGCAGCCCACCAGTGCACGAGCGTAGCGACTGCGACACTCATCGCGCATGCGCAATGTGCGCACGGTCGTCAATGGCCACACGAAAACGCGAATGAGCAGCCGAGGCAAGGCGTGAAAGGTGAGCGGAGGACAGAGAGATGAGAGAGATGTCCAAGACACGAGAAAGGAGGTGGTGAGGGCCACGTGTTGATGCGTGCGAGAGGGCCTCGCACCCGTGCAACCACACGCGCACACACACCACACACCACACACACACACACACACACACAGACCGCGCGGAGGAGGCCGGAAGTGAGATCAGGGAAGAAGGGCCCACCCGGTGCATGCATGGAGGCGCGCCGCGGAGGCGTTGACAGACGCCTCAGACCCCTCTTTTCAAACAACCCGAAGACTGCGAAGGTGCGTGCGGGTGACCAGCAGGATCGGACACCCGAGCTCTGCCACAGACGCATCCTGCGTGCGCACGCGGTATGATATTGCGTCTTCAAACCTCTGCTTCCCTCTTCGCCTTTCCTTGTGTCAGCACAAGGCTCGACACATATCTGCGCGACTCGCGTTCGTGGTGGTGGTAGTGTGCTCTCGGGTCTGGTCTCACGTCTGCTCCGACGGCGGCTTTTGCGCTTGTTGAGAGTTGTGGTGCTCCAGCAGCACCACACTCGACAGGATCGGTGTGCGACACAGGCAGCAGTCCGCCAGCACCTCTGCACACGCTTCACAGACCGCGTAGTGGCCGCAAGGCACGAAGATTACGGCCGCCTCGGCACTGAGGCACCGCCAGCACATGTGCACCTCTTGCCGCCGCATGCCTGGCCGCAGCGGCGCAGAGCCGGCGAGGGAGTAGGACAGGTCGCCGAAGTTGCTTGCCGAGACAGCACGGCGGCGATGCAGCCGACGGTATTGTTGTTGCGCTGCAGCTTTATGCTGCTCCTGGATGACTTTCAGGGCGGCGTCCAGCGTCTTGAAGGAGGTGTCCAACGCGACAGACGAGTTGCTTACGGACGAGTAAGAGAGCGAGCTGTCTGCCTGAGCATCCTCGGCACTGTCGGAGAGCGATGTGAGCGAATCATCGTCGCCATCGCCTGCGCTGCAGCTGTCGCCTTCCTCGCGAGACTTGCGAGACTGTATGACGCGCTCCTCGCGGTACTGCAGGAAGGTGCGGTCCACGACCTCCGTGATGGCGTAGAGGTCATTGCCGATGCGCACGTAGGCAAGGGAGACGCCGACCGGGACGCCATCAGGGAAGCACGCTGAATCGCGCAGCACGTTCATCAGCTCGTGCGCCACGTCAACCTTGTCCTCCTCGCCCCGCCTAGCCTCGGTGGCCTTGAACCGAACGCTTTTCGACGGCGGCTTAGCGGCGTGCACGCTGGCCGCAGAGACGCGCGCTGAACTTGCCCACTCAACGTCGTCGTCAGCGTCCCCGCTGTCAGCGAAGTGCGCTGAGCTGCCGCGGGCGCTGCTGCTGCTCCGTTCGAGCTCTTCAACATACACCGACGTACCGGTGTGCCCGACACCGTCATAGCTGGTACCGGCACCAGAACCATCACTGGCGGCGTCGCGACCAAGGCTGTCCCATCGGCCCCCCACCGCTGTCGCGCTCCCTCCGCTGCCGCTACGGCCTTCGCAGTAGTCGTAGGCGCTGTCCGAAGATTCGGTGATCAAGAGCAAAGATGGCGGCCTGTCATGTATACGTATGAGTGGCGAGGCTGCAGCAGCGGGTGCTGCCGTGCTACCGTCGCCCTTGCCACCGTGTCGACCACTAAAATCCGTGTCCTCCATACTCTCTTCCGAGAAGGTTGCCGTCTCGGAGCAGCCGTTCGGCGACAGGATGCGCCAAAGGCTTGGAGGCGGCACGTCTACGGGGCGGTTGTTGCGGAGGTTCTCGCCGCCGACGAAGGCGTCGGGGGCCACAGTCGAGAAGGCCGCCCGCGACAGCCGCGGCATCAACTTCTCGGAGACAAAGGAATGGCACAGGCTGTTCTTGCTGGGCGCTTCCGTGCTCGCCAATGACACATCTCGATGGCCATGCCAGTTTTCGCCCATGAACGCCGCTTCAGGCCTCTGCTGTGACGGCCGTGACAAGCACAGCCCGTTGTCGGCGTTGCTGCTCAGGAACTCGTGGCTGTCACGGCCGCTGCACGTGCGCTTCCTTCTCCGTGCCGCTACCGTCGGGCTCCGGCTTCGTACAAGGTTGGCGGCCTCCCTGTTTCGGTGGCCCCATCCATCAGCTGCATCACACGCGGCGCTCTGGCTCTTTAGCGCTGTTGCAGCGACTTCTGCGGCTCGCACCAGTGCCTGCGCCACCTGCTCGGCGGTGGCGGCGTAGATGAGTGTTACGCAGATACTGCGCGGCGGTGATCGTCCGTTGTGAGGGGATGACGACGGCGCCAGCTGCACGTCCTGTCGAGCGTCCTCGTTAGCACCAGTGGCTGGTGCGGCGACCTCGGACCCGCTCAATGCCCAGTCCGGGACCAACAGCCGCCCTCGCTCGCCACTCTCTAGCTCTTCTAGCAACAGCTGTCGCTGCTGCCGGGCTAGCGCCGTGGGCAACTTCGGCGGTGCCGTGAAGAACAGCACGCCGGCGGCGACGGGGATGCTGTCAGCCTTGTTGGCCGCCGCGCGCTGATGCTGGATGTGTCTGTTCCAACGATCGAGGTGGCGCTTGCGACGCCGCTCATGCTGACGTCGCCGGCGCTTCAGGGAAGACCGGGCGCTCGTCCGCCCGTGGCCCCTTGACGACCGGGAGTGCTGCTGATGCCGCCGCCGCGAATGCGCCCGCTGTGGGCGCGAGGCTTTGCCAGAGCGCTGCGCGGGCCCGCGATTCTTTGAGGAGTGCCCGAGGTGATGGTTGGCCGCGGCGGCGGTCCTCGACTTCTGCGGCGGCTTCCCCCGTCGGCGGAATGGCGAGCTGCGCCTCGCGCCCGCCACATCCTCCCGGACGACGACCTTGCCGTCGTCATCGTCAGACGCTCCACTGCTGCGCGAGTACGATTCCGATGTTTCACGAGCACCGGACGCATCGCTGCCACTGCCGCTCATCGAACTCCCGGCACCGTCGTCGCCATCACTGTCGCTCAGCGGTGGCGGCACCAGTGGCACAAAAGGCGATATTTGACGACGCAGCACATCAAGTGACAGCTCCGCCACCTCAACTTGCCCCTCCACAACGCGAGTGGCGCCCCGACTGAGCACCGCAGCGGCAGAGGCAGACAGCAATGCGCGGTGGTGTGCCGCAGTGCCACCCACGGTGGGCGGCACCGCCGCGGTTGGTGCGTCGGTGCCAGTACTGTGCGCAGAAGTGTCTTTTCGCGAGGTTAGCACAGAGGCGTGATGTGAAGAGGCGGCGAGGCTACGCTGCAGCTGTTGCAGCGGCGTCAACGCGCCCGCGTCTCGCAGGAGGTACACCTGCTGCGGCAGCGTCACGCCAACAGTCGCGAGGTACTGTCGGACGTCGTGAGCTGACACCGAGTCGATGACGGCGGCTTCAGAGTCCGTTTTTGCCGTCGCTGCGGCTGCGTGCTTTTCGCTCTCCTTGCTGTCTTTCTTAGGGGCAGCCGATGCCGCAGGGATCGGAGAGGCGGCGGTGCTGACCGTGGGCGGCGCCACATCCACGTGCTTATGGCCCGCTGCCGCTGATTCTTCAGAGTTCGATGCCAAGCACAGTGGCAGCACATCAGCGTCAGCGACGGGGTTCGTGGTAGCGGCGGCATCTGTGGCACCGTGGTCGAGGATGCCTTGGTCGCCAGCCTTGGGGTTACTGGCGATGATCGCTTTCAGGTGGAGCGGCTCGGCAACCTCCGTGTAAGACGGTAGGGGCGGCGGTGCTGTTGTGTCAGCCGCACCTTGGTGCGGCAGCAGCGCCCCCGAGTCCACCTCACCGACACTCGACCGCCGTTCCACGTGGGCACTGCCGGCCCTGTCATTGTTGGTGCCCTCGAGGCTGGGAAAAGTGAGCAAAGGGCGCTCGAAGACACTCACCGTGTTCGACGGCTTCTCCGAGTCGTGCGACAGCAGCGACGGCGACCGTGAGTGTGCCGCTAACGTGCCCTCTGCTTCTGCTCCACGAGCGGCTTCTCCATCGCCGCATGCGGCCAGAGGCGCCGGTGGGGCAGGGGCCGTCGGCATCGGCTGCGCCATCGAGAGCGATGGGGTGGCGGCGAACACCGGTGCACTACTGCTCCGGTTATCAGGCGCCACGCTCGCCGCTGCGACTTCTGCGGTGCCTGGATGCGCTGCGTGCGAGAGTTCCCGCACTGAGCGAAAGCTGGCCTCGAGGCTTTGCGTCATGGATAAGAAAGAGTCGTCGCACTGATGCGCCGACGGTGCTGTGACGGTGGCGGGGGCGCTGTCTGTTGGGGTTGCCTCCAGAGCCAGCAGGTCGGCGCCGGCGACGTTGAAGAAGGCTGTCTTACTCGGCCTCGTTGCACGCGGCTGCTGGTTGACTGTGCCGGCACCACCAAAACCGCCGTCTACGGAGCCCGACCCGCACATACGCGAACCGCCGCTGGGGGGGTTCACGTCTGTCCACGACGTCGCGCGCACGTTCCACGGTGGTCCCGGGACGCTGCGCAATGCGGCTGTGACACCGGCGCTTAAAAGCGTTTCCTCTGCACGGTTGCACAGGGGCGCTGCACTGTTCACGTGCACGTGGCCGATAGCGGTGTTCCCTCTGTCACGCTGCTCACGTGGTTGAGGGGCGTCCGCAGGCGTCTCGTGGAGCATCAAGAGCTGCAACGCAGCCCGGTTCTGCCGGTCGAGCTGTTCCATGTACCGCCGCTGCGCACGCCGCTCGTCCTTTCGAGTAAAGAAACAGAGAAAGTTACGCGTGCCTGCGGCGAAGCTGCGCGTTGCGTCCAGCGTGAGGCTTCGCAGCAGCGTCGCGCGATCAGCTCCAATCACGTAGACAATGCGCAGGTCCGTCGAGCGCGGCTGCAATGACGGCGAAGTCGCGCTCGCTGCACCGCGCTGCGGAGCCTCCTCGCTGCTGCTCGAAGCAGGTTGTGGATGCCGCTGTTGTCGGAGTAGCCGCGAGGCGGTGTCTTTGGCTCGAGACGGCGTTTGCTGCGTCATTACCTCATCCATCGGCGCGTGCACCGCTCCTGCGGCAGCGACAGCCGCGCCGATCCGCTGCACCTCTTTGCCGCTGGCGTCTCCGTTGTCCACCGGAAGGGACACGGGCTCGTTGCCCGTGGTGGCGACGTCCCTCGATAGCGGCAGCGCCCCTTCAGCACTCATCGATAAATCGGCCTCGACGGCGCACCGGTGCGGTGACCCGACTTCGCGTGGTGCTCGGGTTGCGGCAGGCGCAGCCACTGCCGAGTAGAAGCTGCTACTGCTTAGGCTCGTGGCTGGGCTGGGGTTTAATATCGAAGAGAGAGAAGGGGGGCTGACGGCGCTGATGCCAGCGCCTGCCGCAATGGCAGCACGGATGTTGTTCTCTCGTAGCCGACTCGCACGCAGGAACTGTATAGCGGCATTCGCGGCGCTGGTGCTGCCGCTGCTGCTGCTGACGGCAATCGATGGTGGTATCGCGAGTGCCGCCGCGATTTCGGCAGACACATTGGTGGGCGCAGTGACAATGGCGTTGGGGAGAGCCAGCGCGGGCGACGGCGAGTCGCTTCGATGGCTATGGAAGCTGCTGTTGTTCCTGCTGTCGATGCGGCTTTCCGCCGGTATGGCCGTCAATGGCGAGGGCCGCAATGGAAGAAGGGAGAAAGAGCGCGTGTCTCCTGGAAATTGTCCTCCGGCGAAGTCGTTTGAGATCTGCGATGACAACGCTGCGGGGACGCGAGCGCCACTGCTGCGGCGGTCGACGGAGTTGTCAGAGTAGCCAAACGCGGTCCAGCTGCCTTGAGCTCCGAACGCTGAAGCGGACGCGTTACTGTTCGCCAGCGGAGACCGCACCGCGGTTGCGCTGTCGCTGCTCGTGCTGCCATACCGCCGATGCAGATGCAGCCGGTAAGGAGAGAGCGAGGAAGAGGAGGAGGAGCACCGCGTTTTCGGTTTCGCCGCACCGCGGCCGTCTGTCGCCGACGATGACAGACCACCGCAGGCCACACCGGCCGCGGCGACCGTCTGCAGCGGCGTCCATGTTGGCGGCTCGCTCGCACCACGACGCACGATAAATCTCTCAGCTGCGAAGCGGACAGTGCAAAGCAGCGACTGGTACCGCGGCCGCAGCGTCTGCGCGAGCCGCACTCGCTCCACGAGGCCCTCGAGCGCCTCGACGGCGCTGTCCGCGATACTCGGCGTCTCTGCGCGTCGGCGACGCTTGCTGATGCCGCGTCGTAGCTCGTATACGGGAGGCAGCGGTGGCGGAACCACCGCCGTCTGCGACGGCTGCATGAGCGACGGTGATGAGCGGCTGTTGAGCGAACTCTGCTGAGTCGGCAAAAGCTGCGAAGGCGACAGGGGCGCCGCGGTATGGTAAAGGCTGTGGCTCGACAGCGCCGACGACACCAAGTCTCCGTCTCGTCTGACTGCATCGTACTTGTCGCTATGATGCCAAGCGCTGTCGCCCAGCACCGGTATCCATGGCCCACAGCTGCGCTGAGGACGGTCTGCCGCGCCCATGCCGACCCCGCCACGGTTCTTTCCACTTCTAGCGCGGCGTCTGCGCTTGATGCGTGATGGGAAGACGCTTGCGTTGCCATGTCCGGCTCTGGCTCTCGGTGTCGCCGCGGTTCTTCGCTTGCTGGATGCAGCCCGACTAGTGTCGACCGCTGAGCCGCTGCCACCGCCGCCTCCAGCTCTGCCCTCCGCGTCCCCGTCGTTGACATCATCCTCAACGTCGTCATCTATACGTGCGTACTTGAGGTAGTGCATTAGCATCGTCGCTATGTGCTGCGCACTCTTGGCCAACTTGCGGTGCTTGCGCGCGCGGTGGGCGATGGCGGCTTGCTCCGCCACGGCCGTCTCCAGGAGACGCTGGTAGTACTGCGTATAGGCGTACTTGATAGAATCAAAGTCCAGGTGCGGCGATGGCGTGCGAGCAAGCGGCAACGCACCGGGCCATGTGCAGCGGCTCGGTGAAGAGGCGGCCGGGGACGAGTAGCACTGAAGAGGCGACGGCACGACGGATGTGTTGATGCGCGCACGCGATTGTGCGGCACGGGTGTATACACGCACTGGTGCCACCGAGAGTTGCTGTGCGACGGCTACTTGTGTCTGCAGCTCTGCGTTGCTGGATAGAACTGTGTGGTGGTGCAAGGCCGGTGACGGCGCAGCCGCAGAGGCAACGAGAGAGGCTGGGATCAGCTGGTACTGCTTGAGCTGCAGGTTCACGGTCGGCTGGCGCGTCGTGGCGCCGTGGCCACTTCCAGGCCGGTTGCCCGTGCTATTACTGCCACCTACACCACGCGCTTCCGCGTTCGCGAACGCGCTTGCCGGCGGCGCCGACCTCGATGCAGGGAGCAGCTCGAACGGCAGGCGGAGACCGAATACTAAGCATCGACCTTCCAACTGCGGCGCCCACCACGCCGGGCTGGGCGAAGAGGAAAATTCCAAGTCGCCAGCGGCTGCGAGATTGGGGTCTAAAATGGACACAGCCACGGAGCCCTGTTGCCGCAGCTCCTCTTGGTGCTGCGCGCTCTCCCGATCCACACCGTCACCAGCCCGCTTGCGCTTCCTCTCCTTCTTTGTCCTGCCAGCTCTGCGTCTGAGGCTGTCTGTGGGGGTGTTGGCGGGCGACTTGTTCAGGACCGTGCTGAGCGCCGATGGGGACGGTGGTGACAATGATGCGCTACTGACGGCGTCGAAGTTCGTCAAGGTTGATAGTGATGGGGCACCGTCCGCGTCAACATACTCGACGGGCACCGCTGCCGGTGTGCGATGGCCATGCGTCCTCATGGCTGGCGGCAGCTCGCCCCGCTGGATCGCTTCAGACGCCAAGAACTGCGGCACGGCCATCTCGTGAAACAGCCGCGTTATGAGCGGCACAAATGGTATTGTAAAAATATATGTTTTGTGATGCGTGTAGGCCTGCATCATGAAGTGCAGCTCCACCACCTGTACAGCATGCGCTACGATCCAGAGCCCGAAGAGGACGAAGCTCGTCAAGCAGAGAGTGTTGAGCAACGCATCGAACTCCATTCTGATGGGTGCTGCACGTCTGTATGCATGCCACACTGCTCGCTTCTACCGCTCCGTCTGTGCGCGTGGCGTTTTGATGTCGCTCTCGGGTCGTGTGCTCCCTGCTCAGAGAGGAGAGGTACACGCGTGCACACACACACACACACACACACACACACACACACACACACACACACAACAGGCGGAGCACGACAGAGTTGCGGAGATCGATGAGTGTCGATCTGCACACGAGCAGGGGCAAGTCACAGACGCGAAAGCGAGGGTGTAGCGCTGTACTCTCGGGTTGCGCTTAGAGCAGTAACAAAAAAAATAATAGGGACTGGTACCCCACCAACGGGCGAAGAAAGAGTTGGGACCCGTCAGGCGAAGAGCATGCGTTGCATGCGGTGGATGCAGGTCTTTCCCCTCCCTTTCTTCCCGCTCTCTCTCTTTCTCTGGGTGCCTACACAAGCCCGTACTCTGCGTGTGTGAGGGATAGTGGTGGTGGTGGTGGTGGTGATGATCGCTGCCTCGGACACGACGGCCACACGAGAGAACGAGTCAGAGAGGGAGGCAAAAGAGACCGCCGTGCACTGTCTTCCACTCCACTCCTCTCGCTCTCGCGGTGCACTGGAGAAACAAGCGATGCGGAAGAATGCAAAGTTGCACATGCATGTTTTTGCGTGTGACTTCGTGCGACGATGGCACGGTGGAGCGTGTGTGCTGGCACGCACCGAGCGTAGGTGTGCTCTCGGTGCCGTGCGAGCGAGCGACTGCGACAAGACACGAAGAGCAGGAAGAGGCATGTAGGCGCAGGACACGAATAGAGAAGGATGGGAAACATGCACGGCAGAGTTCGAATACGCAACAGTCAACGCAAGGCGTGAGAGTCGGAATTGCTCCTTGCAGATTGCCGTGCCAGAGCGCAATGGGGTCTGCGGGATCACAACCACGACTACGCACAGAAGCCTTCCATGAGGAGCGCAAGCGAGCTGTGCATGCTACCGCGGTGTAGCGGCAGGGAGAGGTGATCATGACGACGCTGTGCCGTCGCACAGGGCGCGTACGCGTGCACATCATGGCCCGTCCGTGCGTGATCGTCTCTCTCTCTATCGCTATAACCACTTTTCTCTATGCGTACATGAAAATGACAGGATACGGCCACACCGCTACACCACACCACAGAACAGATAACGCGACGGCGCACACCTCTCAGCACAATGATGCCATGAAACGAAAGAAGCCAAAGACGAAGTGAGTGCTCTGGCGGAGTCACCGATTACGTCAGAGCACACCTACTCACCAAGAGACACACAGACCCAGGTGCAACCACACGTGCGAGCAGGCAAGCAATTTCGATAAGATCATGAGGACAGACAGAGACACAGAGAGAGAGAGAGAGAAAGGGGACGAAGGGCAGCAGTGGAGAGGGCGATAATAGACACCGCCAAAGACAACCAAAGATGGGTCCATGTTGGCGGGGCGGGGACAAGGCTTTCGCGCGCGTGCGCGTCTCGAGTACAAGTGCATGGGGGTGCTCACAACAGTAATAATAACAGCAACAACCTCGTCGCGCATGCGTGAACACCACGGCAGCAACGAAATACACAGCAAGGAAAAGGATTGCAAATTATTGGCGTGGCGAGCAGCGTTCAAGATCGTGAGTTTTGTGCGGCGGTGGATTGGAGCGCTGAGGCTGCACCGCCGCCCAAACTCAAAGACGCGCGCACAGAGAGACGCACACTCGCACGTAGAAGGTTAGTAATAGCACAAGAGGGAGGAGGGAGGCACGATCCGTAGACGGAGGCGGCTACATGAAGCTGCAGCAGCTGGAGCTCGCGGCTTCGCGTTGCGCCGGCTCCGCTAACGCCATGGCGGGCACACTTGACGGTGTGCACGTGACGCTCTCGAAGGCGGTGAGCGTCAGATCCAGCAGTTGTTTAAGCGTCGGTGGTGCCTTCTGCCGTTTTCTAGCAGCCTCCGCCTTAACCAATATCTCCGCCACCAACACGTTGAGATCCTGATGTATGGCGGCTAGCTCCTTTTCGATTATGGAGGCGTTCCGCATGTCCAGCGTAACACCCAGGTCTCGGAAATACAACGCCTGCTCCGCGCGCTGACGTCGCCGACGCTCCTGCCGCAGAGCCACGACCGCATCGTCCGGGTGGTCGGCAAAGTGAGCAGCTTCTTCGCGTGATATTGTAGCGGATGCGACACTGTACAGCGAGGCACCTTGGTGATGACGGTTGTGACTCGCGCCAAGACCGCTTAGGTGCATCTCACCCTCGACTGCCAAGCTACCCGCCAAAGAGGAGGCGGCGGTGTAGAGTTGGTACGTGGGGACACCGGAGTTGGTACGAGTGTGCATGCCGGCACCACCGCCCTCGTTCTCGGCATAGTCGTCGCGCTCGTCGGCGCCAGAGAGCGCCGAGCAGACGCCGTCGTCTGTGACGTCCTCGGCACGCCCCGCGCCCAGGGTCACCGTCGCCGCAGCCTGATCCTTCTGGCTAGTCGGCGTGCCGTGCGGCGTCGTGACGGCGGTGGAGCGGTTTGCCGCGGCTGCTGAAGACATGAGGCTATGCTTGCCGTTGCGCGCGGAGCTGCCGCCGTACTTGCAAGGCCGCATGGGCCCTGGCGAGCCGGGCCCCGTAATCGTGCCGACAACGCTGCTGCTAAGGTGCTGCAGCTCGACTGCATGCCGCTGACGGGAGATGTGCCGTTGCGTCATGCCCAGCGGCGGTGGTGGCACGTACAGTGGTCGCGGCGGCGAGTGCGAGGTTTCGGCACCACCCCCATCCTCTCTGTGGCCGTTGGCCGCTCCGGCTGCCGAGATGGTTGTTGGGACCTTGGAATCGGCTATACCGCCGTCGCTGCCGACACACTCGTCTTCTATCTGTGATGTAAGCGTGAACCAGTGCCGCAGCACCGTCTCCGAAAAGTTCATGGCACTTCCTACGATTTGCTTGTGACCGCCGAGCTCAACAGGGATGGTGCTCGCATCCATGTACCGCGGCAGGTCGGCCTTCTCGATCATCTGCACCGAGTTCCGCACATCCTCAGAGCTGCTGCCGACGCACGCCTTGATGGCTGTGCGTATTTCAAGGGAGGCCCCAAGAACCAAGACGGAGCCGAGCAACAGCGGGTAGTACTTGGGGAGTATGCTAAGGAGGGTGCTGTAGTTCTTCAGGAAGGACGCGTGCATCATCCACGGCACCCTTTCTTCGTTGACGAGCAGCGCGAATTCCTGGAGGTCACTGACGGTCTCCTTATCCACGTCTTGCGCCCCATGTGCCGGGGCAGCTGCTCCTCCGTTGTTTTCGCGGCCGCCGTTCGCGAAGCTGCTCGCTGCCGCTGTGGCATCAACGTGCTGGCGACGGCGCCGCTGCATCGCCGCCACTTTTTCGTTGTTCTTTAGCAGACACCGAGCTTGCATGAACTCCAGGAGAATGATAAGCAGTCGCTGCGCCTCATCCAGCTCCAGCGTGGGCAGTGTGAAGGTAGCCACGTTGATGTAGAGCACCGGCCGGCCCTCCAGGTCGTGGTCCAGCAGATGAAAGGCGCCGCTTCGCAGCGCCGCGACGGTGGTAGTGGTGACACTGATCATCGGTAGTGTACGTTCAAAGGCACGACGGCGGCGCAGCTTCGCCACAGCGTCCTCGATGACAAGATTCTTCGAGCGCAAGTAGCGCAACAGGTACGCATCTACCGCCGTCATAGACAACCCATACATGTCGTATACATCGCGGCCGACCGCCTCTTCCACCGGCGACTTGGGTGCTGCTGCCACGGCTGCAGCTGCAGGGGCGGCGGACGAGGACGACGCGGCTGTGGTCAGCGGTAGACCAAGCCACTGCTTCATCTCCGCTAAGGTGACGGCCTCGCAGTGCATCTTCTTGAGCCGCTGCTGCTCCGCGCTCATTGCTGCACGCTCCGCTATCCCGATGAGGTCAGGAGGGGGTACGTGAGGAGCAGAATGTGGGCGGGAGGAGGAGGTGTCAGGCTGTTTTACGTGCGGTGTGTGTGCGCGCCCTTCTACTGGTCGACTTGCACGTTGGGGTTTGATGCGTGTTGAGGCAAGGGAGCGGAGAAGATCCGCACCCGCAGACGCAGCCTTGCAGAGAGGCACACACACACACACACACACACACACACACACACACACACACGCCAGCGAGCGACAAGAGCCCCCGCCACTGGATAATGAAGCCGAGTGAAGGGGAGGCACGAAACCGCTTGCGCCCCTGTTGTGTGTGGATGAGTGTGGGTGTGAGCGTGGGAGTGGGAGGGGAGGGGTAGGAGGTGTGGTCCGTGTGAGCAGCGATGATTTAGCGTTGCTGTGAAACGCTGTCGGAGAGCGAGATGGCGGTGTCGTTGCGGTACACGCATGCAAGCAAAGAAGAAGCGAGCAGCGAGCGAGGGTATATAGGTCGCCGTGATGGCGTCGAGAACGGAGAGGCAGGGGGAGGAATATGCTAGTGACTGGGCAAGAGAGACAGAGACGTGAACCTTGGCGAGAGGGGGTGCGATGCCTTTCGGTGCCGCTTTGCCACAAAAGATGGAGGTACGCCATCGCATGGCGTTTTCTCGGCGGCTGACCGCCGCGCACTTGCTCACGCGGGAGCATGGCGGGAGCTGGCATACACACGCACAGCCGGAAAGCTGTTGTGCCGGGGGAGATGGGAGGGGTAGGAGTGAACGAGGGAGGCGTGAGGCGAGAGGAGAACGGGTGGCGGAAGAAAAAGTCATCCGTGCACGATAAAGGTGTCCGCAAAGTCACGTGTGCACTCCGCCTCCCTTCCACGTCGCCGTCACTGTTTCTCTTCCGCTTCAGAGAACCATACGGGGGAATCGCTAGCCTCGTCGCTGCGGACGCTCTCGCCTACGCTATCGCACACCATGTCTGCCCACACAACCTCATCGCCCCGCCGACTTTAGCGCGTTATCATGACCATATACCTGCACACTTATACGATCGCTGCGTGTACGCATGTCACTGGTGTCGGAGCTTCACCGTCCAGCCCCGTCGCCGGCCAATTACGCGCCAAGCGCACTGTGAGAAGGGGTTACAACGCACATCCACCGACGCGAGCAAAATGGAGCAGAGGCGACGATACCCTCGGGCCCCGGGTACACCAACCTAGAGCGCATTCGCCAGTGCCGCATCGCGTTGCGGCAACACGAATCCGCCTCTACGCCCTCAGCTCCTCTCCTACTTCACAAGAAGGTTGTAGAGATGCCGAGTCGTGTAGTACCCCGCGCAGCCGAGTCCCATCCAGCTGCTGTACCCGCACCACTTGAGTCGCTTGTGCACCTTGAACTGCTGAAAGGAGGCCAGCATCCACAGCCACGACGCGACCGCCTGTGTCAAGAACACCTTTCGCTGCTGCTCCGCGAGCTTCTCCTTGTCTCGTGGCGCGGGCTTCTTGATCGCTGATGACAGCGAGTCGGACGAGGTAGGCATCGCCGGCACCACTGCTGCTTTTCTTGGCGTAGATGCCGGTGTAGCGTTGTGTGGTGGCTGATCGAGTAATAGCGGCTTCTCAGCTTCGCTTGTTGTCTTCGCCGTGCGCAGCGTGCCCTGCAGAGATTCTTGCAGGTACTTCCGCTCTGCCACGTCGACCAGGAACGTTGTTCCAACGGTCCACATGGTGAGCAGCGTCAGAGCGCTGCTTTGCCCTTGGATATGGTGCAGCCCGCTGAAGGTGTAGGCGGCGCAGCTCAGCAGACCGTCCGCGTACATGTGCCGCCTGTTGGACCCGAGGAAGCGAGCCGTATCCTGCGCTTCCGTGTCGTCGAGACGCGCACCGGCGACGAGGAGGTCGAGCTGCTCCGCTTCAGTCAACGGTGCTGGAGAATTCGCTTCCGGCTGCGGCTGCCGGTGCTGGGATCCATGCTCGGCTGCTGCCGCTGGCGCTTCTGCGGTGGCGGTGCCGGCCTCGGGAGAGGCCGAGGAGCGAAACCAGCCCATCGCGTTCTTCCGGGTCTGTTCTCTGGTTTCGGTGGATCCCTGCTGCCGTGGTCTTGCTGGTGACGCGGCGTAGCCACTGGTGAGCGGCTGCGGCAAAGGTGGAAGGGGGGGGTAGGCGAGGTCACTAGGGTGGTGGTGTTGGTGGAGGCGAGTTCAAGAGAGATGTATGGAGGTGAGAAGAGAAGGACGTTCGTGGAGGGAGAAGTGGGAGGGAGGGAGGGAGAGAGGGAGGAGGGGGGGGGCAAAAAGCGACGCGAGAACGCCGATCGGGCTGCTGACTCGCTTCGCTGACGGAGTCGACACCGCTGCCAGACGATTAACCAACCGACAAGTAGTGGAGTCGGAGGGTGTGGGGGCGTGGAGGAGAGACAGGGACGATTAACTGGCGCTCGAGGGCGAAAAGGTCGAGTCGCTTGGCGGCGTCTCGCAATGCTACTGCCGCCCTCAGGAAGCCGCTTGCGCGCTTTACTACCGGCTCCCTCCCTACACGTGAGCATGCACGCTCGCCCCACGTGCATTCACGGGTAGCACCATCTGCACTTCCACAGCCTTTTCTCCCTCCCCCTGTCGTGCCCCACTCCGCACTCTTTCCATGTGCCCGCCAACGGCACTCGTGGATAACACTATCTGGGAAACGCAGAAGAAAGTGCACAGGCACACACACACACACACATATATATATATACATATGTGTGTGTGCGTGTGAGTGTGTACACGTGTACATGCAAACATATATGTATATATATGTATATCTATGTGTATGGCGCTACATATCCGCACGCCATACTGCCATCGCTCCTGCTGTCGCTTAACAAAAGCTAAAGAAGGGAGGGAAGGGGGGGGCGGCGGCGGCGGATCACTGAGCGCGGGCGAGAAGCGAAGGGACGAGAGCGAGAAGGGGGCGCGCCCGTCTATCATCTATGCCACCCCTGAGAAAAGGCGAAGCTGAGCGCGGGTGGTGAGGGAGAAGAGGATTATGCATGTGCGGCAGTGCTTCGAGTTTGCGTACAGCGCAAGATGCATTCAAAGCAGGCGAGGCAGGCGAGACGAAGGGATCAGCCCATCAGCGAGAGAGGTGTGTGCGCCGTCGGAGGAGAGGAATTTCAAAGCCGTTGCTGTTGCTGCTGTTGCTGAAGGTAGGCGCGCCACCGCTGTGTATCGGCCCTCATGCGCTCTCCCTCTACCGCTACCTCTGCCCGGAGCTGCTCTAGCTCCGACTGGCGTTGCCTCTGCTGCAGCTGGTAGGCTGGCAGCTGAGGTGAGGGCGCGAGGGACGATACCGCTGCGGCGGCACCCGTCGGAATCACGGTGGGCAGAATTGCCTGACGCACATGCGCGGCACCAGCCTCCGCCTCCTGATAAAGGCGGTCCACGTAGCGGCGCAGTTCGTCGGAGTAGCCATGGTGAGGCACGCTGTTTGTCGTGCCCACCACCACTGTCGCTGGTCTGGGCCGCGGCGAAGACTGCAGTGCCGCTTCACGTTCAAGCAGTACGTGTCGGAGCACTTCTTGTGTGGCGCTCGCACGACCTTCTGCTGCCGCAGTTGCGGTGGGTGCTGGCACAGAGGTGGTAGATGTTGACGGCGCTGCCGATGGTGCTGCTGCTGCAGCACCATCCGCGGGGGTCTGCAGAGAGGCGTAGACAGATTCAACCGCTGGTGGGAGACGACGCACCGACTGCTGCTGCTGTTGCTGTGACGGTGGCAGACTTTTTTTGTTTGATTCAATTACACCCTGAGGCGATGGCATTGCCGTCGCTTCACAAGTTGACGTAGAGGAGGAGGAGGTAGAGTGTCCGTGCCGGTATCGCCTCCGTGAGTTGCTGCTACCTCGAGTGTAGTCCAGAGAGGCTTGCAGGCCGCCATTAAGTGCCAGGAGTGCGTCGCGGTCGTGGCGTAGCGCTGCGCTGCGTGCTTCCTCCTCCGCTAGCTGCTGCAGCACGACGTTATAATGAAGGGCGCGGTGCTGCACCTCCTGTTCGAGTTGCCAGACGTATTTGTCAGCCTTCTCCAGCAGCATCTGCCGCTCCTTGTCTATCGCGGAGTGGGTCGGCGCAGTAGGAGACCGCGACCTCGACCGTGCGCCGGCGATCGCCGGCGGGGTTTTAAGCGCAGACGCGCTCCGCGGTGGTGGTGGGACGGACACGGCTGGTAGTGGCGGAGGGACGGATGCGGCTGGTGGTGGTGGTGGGACGGACACGGCTGGTAGTGGCGGAGGGATGGATGCGGCTGGTGGCGGTAGGGGGATAGACATGGCTCGTGGTGGTGGCGGAACGGACACGGCTGGTGGTGGCGGAGGGACAGATGCGGCTGGTGGTGGCGGAGGGACGGATGCGGCTGGTGGTGGTGGAGGGGCGGATGCGGCTGGTGGCGGGGGTGAGGCAGGAGTGGAGGCTGTCGCTGTCTTCGCTGCCAGCCCTGGTGCCACTGCTGCGGCTGCTGAGGCAGAAGTCCCCGTCAATGCTGTGACACCAGGCGCTGCTCCCGTCTTTTCACATTCGCAATGGAGGAAGATATGCAGCGGCTGCTGTTGTGCTGACTCCGTGGGCGGTGTTGGAGGGGTGCGGTACTTGGCCATGATGCGCTCCAGCACTTCCTGGTCACGAAACGGAGACGCAACTGGTGACGCGTTGGAAGCCGTCGCAAGGAGTGAAACGGCGCTTGGCAGCCGAGCCGTTGTTGCGGTGGGGGACTTGGACGGACCGGGAGAAGAAGGCGGGCAGGAGCCGGCCGAGCCATCACGGCGCCTTCTGCTGCTGCTGCGGCCGTGCCGCTTGCGATGACTGCTACGATGTCGGCGGTGATTGCGGCACTGCTGTTCGTCCCTACTCGCGTTGGGCCCGTCGAGACAGCCGCAGCCTCGACATGTGCAGGCGCCGCACCCCCCTGACGAGCTTCCTGCAGCTGGCACGCCTTCTCCGTTACCGACTACACTGCCAAGGTGGCTCATCTCTGGCAGTTGCGCCGTTGCTGTTCGCCGCGTCGTTCCCCGCGCCGTGCAGCACGCCCCGGCGGTGATATCCACCTCACCCAAGTCTGCGACTCGTAAAACAGCCGCGTGCAGCTGTGGTGACCAATGAGAGAAGGGCGCGCCAGGGCCTGCTGGTGTTGTTTGTGTTACGGTCGGCTTTGGAGAGGAAGACAATGCCGCAGGACGAGCAGCGCCGCATTGGCAGTGGCGGTGCTGTGCTGGGGACGCTGATGAGCCACTTTTACCGAGCGAAGGAGATGATGGATCAGTGTGCAGCACCTGCGCCGCTTCTGCCCGCAGCTGCATCCGGTGCTGCAGGCTCCGCAGCGCCGTCACGTTCGCATGGAAGTAGCTCTGCTGTGACGGGTGACGCTGCTGCTGCGTCGGCAGCGGCGTGGTGGTCGTCGTCGTCCGCAACACCATACGCGCACCTTGATCTAGTTCGTGGCACTATTCTTTCGGTTCCTACCTCAGCCTTCTCGTTCCGCGTTGCTGGCACGGCTCGGCAGGGCCAAGACGGCAGGGGGACATAAACCTGAAGAAGTGCAGGCGTAGATGTGTGCACTCGTTCTTCTGAGCGTGCGAGGAGAGGGAGGGTGGTGGTGGGGCACGCGAGGGCACGTGACAATCCGACACATGTCGAGGAAGATGAACAGTGAGCATGAGAGCAGAGAAGGGAATGCAGAAAACTCAAGGCAAACGAGTGAGAGGATGCGAATGCGCAGCTGAGCTGGTGGGCTGCCTAGAAGACGGTGACTCATCGCATGCGCCGTGTCGCCAATGCAAATCAACAGGCGTCGTGGAAAAGTGTCCCCGCCCGCCCGCCCGCTTGCCCTCTCCTTTCGTTCAGCGAAGAAACAGAAAAAAAGGGCGAGCGAAGGGCCGGGCAGGTGACGAGGCGACGCAGCCAGCGTAGTGCGAAGACAAAGACACGCACACACACACATATATATAAAGCAGCAGCGGCAGCAACAGCGGTCTCTTTCGTCGTTCTCTATTTTCGTTTCTGGGCTGCGTCGTTTCACCTCTACGTCGTCGTTTTCGCGTTGTGATTTAGGTGCGCGCAAGTTACACAAGAGAAGCGCACGCACGCCACGACTGGACATACACCGATGCGTAGACACATACATGTACAATGTTTACGCATCAAAACACCAACAGAACCGGACACGCGGGCGGCATCCAGATCAGAGCCTTGTCCCCCCCCTCCTCCTCGTCGTCCTCCTCCTTCCTTTAGTCAGAAGCCGCGTTTACCTGGAGCATCTTTATGCACGGGTCACAAGCGACACGGAATGCCGCTGTGCGTGTGTCTCCGATGACTGCCGCGACGGAGGAGGGGAGGGGGGCGAACGGAAGAGTACTGGCGAAGACGGGACGAAGCTATGCGCGTTTCGTGTGAGCGAGGTCAGCCCATCCTGCAGCCATCGGCTCGAGTGCCTCCCCTCCCTTCTCCCCTTCTCGTCTCCTCTATACACTCGCTCATGTACGGCATCAGCGGGAGACGCCTTTCGACATGTAGCCCCGAGCGGTCAGCGGCGTCTCTTGGCAGCTCCGCCGAATCGTGGGCACGTGTAACTCTCTCTCTCTCTCTTTCCTTCCTTCGGGCTTTGTGTGCCCCTCTCGCTCAACAGAAGACCTCGATTCCCCGATCACTCGCCCGAACGTGCGCGCACCTCTCCACCCTCGTCAGCGACACCGCGGTCTACTTCTTCGATGCGCCGTTCTTCTTTGTCGACGCCTGCTTCAGAATATCGTACGTGTTCAGGCTCTCCGGCATAATGATGTAGCGGATGGTGCTACCGCGCACCATGTACTCCTCCACCTCCACAGGGTTCTTGCCTTTGCTGGTAATCTTTGCGTGTGACATGTACGTGTTCATATTGGCGTCAACGTAGGCGATTTCGCCTGAGACGATGGAGGCGTTTTTCAGCTCAATCTCGACCAGGGTACCGCGCAGCTGCTGCAGGAACGTGATGAGCGTGCCGCCTGTTTCAGACGGTGACACAGACGCCATCTCGCGCCTGTATATGCTTGGCGTTTGTTTCTTTCGTTTTTCGTTTTCGTGTGTGTGCGGGGGGGGAGGGGAGGGGAGGGAAGGGCTGGGAGTGGGGGTACGAAGGTGCACACGTACGTGAGCCGACAGCGACTCGACGCGTTCGTCGGCAAGCGTTCCGCGAACCACGACAGCTCGGCGAAGTGAGCGGCGAGGGCTGTGCTGGGTCAGCTGCACGTTCCCTGAAAGCGCGGGAAGAAAGACAGAGCGACCGCGCACGAAAAGGGAAGAGACAGTGCCACTACTACGGACTCGGCGCGTGTGTGCTTGTGCTGGCTTATGGACGGAGCAGAGGGAGGGCTCCACTGCAGGCGCACGCGCCGACAAGGGGGAGGGGGGAGGGTGCAATGGAATAGAACAAGTGGATGCAGAGCAGGCGAGAGAGGAAGGAGTCGTAGCCGGGGCGATCGTTGACATGAGGAGACGAATGCTGGTAAAGTTGCCCATGTGCACACATGCGCTGACACGGAGCGGGTGCGCTACCAGGATGGCGACGTCGGGTGGTGGTGGTGGCGGTGGTCATGTCGCTTCTTAATGTTCCCCGCCCTTTGCCTGACGGCGATGTCTGTGCACGAGTCCCACCATCGCCACAGCGTGCCATGACGTGCGTCGACTTACAGGTGGAGATGCGCTCAAAAAGAACACTCGCCCAATCCAACAACTGTGTTGACGACCTACACACACGCACACACACGAGAGGAAGAGCGAGGGGCGCAAGAATGTGAAGAATGGAAGCGCTGCGCACCTCCCTCGATCCAAACCCTTGTTGCGCGACGGCTTAGGCGTTTACCTCTCTCTCTCTCCTCCTTCGGTTCCATTGTGATGGACTTTGCTGAGCGGCGGTGTTTTTTCTGCAGCCGCTCCTCTGCACCAAAGGGAGAAGTCGAGATCGCATGCGTGCGTGCGTGTGTGTGTGTGTGTGTGTATCGGAGCCCTTTTTCCCATCGACGCCATCGCAGTCGGAACCACAACAAGAATAATGAGAGGAGGATGAAGCTGCCCCCTTTCCCTCGCTGCGCGAACAACACTACCACTTCGGGGGGGGGAAGGGGATCGAGAGGGGGAGAGGTGAGTCATAATGTCGCCGAGCAAGCCTATCCTCACACACACACACACACACACACACACATACGCACACGCACAACACAGGTGTGATACTCGAAAAACTACAACACGAGAAGAGCGGAAAGGGAAGGGAGGCGGAGGCGATGCCCAGCCGAGTACGTGCGTATCCGTCTATACGCGGGGGTGATCATGAGGTGCCACCTGGTCATCAAGAGGGAGAGAGGGAGAGGGAGAGCGAGGGAGCGACAAGACAGACCTAACCACACAAGATGACGAAAACGGTTGGGGGTGAGTGAAGAGACAGTACAAGAGAAGGACGGAAGGAGCGCAACAACGGCGCCGGGAGTGTCCAAGAGAGAGCGAGGAGAGGGACGGTCGCTCAACGGGGGCCGTCGGCCACGAGCTCCGTTATACAAAGATGCACAGAACAAACACAACGCGCGGCGAGGCAGAGGCAGCACACCAGGTGGCTCTACGCTCTTTACACACACACACACACACATATGCATCCGACGCAAGACAGCCTTATAACCGGCAGTGAAGGGGTGATCAGGGACAGAAATACACAAAAAACAAAGGATAGAGTAACGAGGCCATTACTTGTGCCTGTCTTGTGAGGAAAGCACTATACCCGTCCCCCCGTCTCCCACCCCTGTGTCGCAACAATGAGGGTGAAAGAAGCAGAGAGCGAGCGAGAGGGAGAGACGCAGCAGAGCCTACACGTGCGCGTGCCCACCTGCATGTGTGCGCGTATGGGTTTGTCTCACGCCTGCCTCCTCTGCTACGTGTTCGACATTGATGCAGTGCCGTTGCAAGAGCGTTCTGCAGTGATGGGGTGGAGTCAGCGCAGCGGCACCGGCACTTCCGAGACTTTCCAAACTGCTGTTGGCGATGGGGGTGGGCAGGAGCTCCATGTGCGGCGGGTGCGCCACGCCAGCCTCACCGATGCTGCGCGACAGGCTTCTGGAGGAGGAGCGCGGGGGCAAGTTCGGCTCTTGCACTTCGTTGTTCAGCCACGCCCGCACCAGATCGATCCCGAACGCCTGCTGGTTGGGAAGTGACATGACTCTCACCGCTTCCACCTCGAGGTTCATCAGCACCAAGTCCGCCTTCTGCTGTTCGCCGCGATGCCCCGCACAGTTGAGAGATAAGGCGGCAGGGAGCTCAGCGGTCGCCCTCGTCGACAAGGGGGCCCTGGCCGGCGTCACAAGCCGTGCGGTTCCTGGCCCGCGTAGCAGCCCCGACATGTCGCCGGTGGGCCCTGCGGCAGCAATGCGAGAAGGTTGCGTAGGCGGCGTCACCAGCGGCAGCACCACTGCCGCTGGTGAGACGGCTGCGGGTGTGGATGGGGTGCGGAAAGGGCGGGCAGGCAGCGCCGGCGATGTCAGCGAGTGCAAGTTGCTTCGTAACGGCAGCGGGGCGGTCGCTTTTTCGTTGCTGGCCGTACCTCTTCCACTTTCGCTCGACATACAGCGCACCGCTGCGAGCGACTGGTACACCTGCAGTGGTGATTTGATCTGCACCTCCACAGTCGACCCAGCGGCGCCGCTCCGCATAGACGCTGTCGCCGGTGGTGCGGTGAGCTTGCCATTCTGCATCGTCATCGCATCTGCGAGCACCTTCGCGCCGTCGCGGTCGTAGACATGTCTGCCGAGCACCGCGGCCGCCACCACGTCTTCCTTCGCCGCTACTACTCCGTTCCCCTGCCTCTCGAGCACCTCATCATCTTCATCCTGAGCCACTACCTCTGTCGCGACGCCTGTGCCGTCGTCACCGCTACTGCCGATCAGTGCATTCATCGCTGAACCGATCCCGCTTCCACCACCGTAGAAGGCGAAGCGCGCGATGCCTATGACGGGCACGACACCCAGCACGCTGGACAGAAGCAGCGTGATGATACCGTAGCGCAGACTCCCCGTCGCGTCAGCCACCCAGCCGCACACGAGCGGTCCACTAAAGTTACCGAGTAGATTGTAGATGGTTTGCGAGAAGGCCGCGCCGATGGAGCGAAGGTGGTCTGGCAGGGACGCCATCGTAAGTCCGGCACCAGGGGGGACGATGGCCCCGCCACAGAACAGCACGACGGACATGACAAGCAGAAAGTCGCGTGTCGTGTGCACGAAGATGCAGATGACTGAGAAGAGCACCGCACACGCACCCCAGGCCAAAACAAAGAAGGCGACGCGGCGGAGGTTGTGCTTGTAGCCGCCGATGCGGTCGAGCAGGATGCCGCCGGCGATGACGCCGCACACTGGTGCCAAAACGACGGCGGTGCCGAAGCCGACCATGATGATGGCCATCGAGGCGTTGAACGGCGGCTCGCGAAGATACTGCGTCACGAAGTTCTGCAGCCCCGTCGCGACAAAGTACAGGCTAGTGAGCGACACGACGCTGCACATGTACACCACGTTCGAGAAAAGCGGTGCCATGGAAGAGTAGAGGCTCCGAATCGTCGCTAAGGCATGATCTGCCAGCTTGCGTAGCGGCTGCGTCATACTCGCCTCCCCACTGGTCGACCGCAAGGTGCCGGCCGAGGCAGACGCTCTCGCGTTCACCACTGCCACCGGCGGTGAGGCGAACATCGCACTTGCTACACCATTCGGGCCTTCCCCACTTACCACACAAGCGCTGACGGCACCGGTGTCGCCAGCGTGGTCACCGTCGCCACCGTCATCGTAGCCCTTGCTGTCGCCGCCACCACCGCTTGCCTTGCGCGTGTTGATGGTGCGCGCATCTGAGCGTGCCACGTACACGACTGTCGGCACCATGAGCACGCATTTAATGTAGAACGACCAGGACCAGCTGATGGAGCTCGTGAAGGCCGGCAGGCCGGCGGCGAGGAGGTAGCCAAGCATGATGCCTAGCGGCACGCCGGCGTTGTGTGACGCCATCCATACGCTCTGCCGGTTCTTTGGCGCAAACTCGTCCACCCAGACAGGCGTGTACACGACGATAAAGGAGAGGCTGACGCCGATAAAGAAGCGGTTCAGCAGGGCCACGCCGTAGATGGGGAAGGCGGCGTAGAGAAACGTGAACACCGTGTGTGCGATGAGGGCGGTGCACAAGACGCGCTTCTCGTCGTAGCGGGAGAAGAGATGCCCGGCCAGCGGACACCCCAACACGTTCCCGAGGAACACGCTCGAGGTCAGCGCGCCTTGCAGCTTCGTGCTTAGGTCCCAGGTCTCGCTGATGCCGTTGGGGGCACCGAGGGCAGCGCTGAAGGCACCCGAGTCGAAGGAGCCGATGGTCTTGAGCCAAATAAAGAGCCAAAGGTTGCAGTAGACCGTCTCCTGGTCTACGGGCACACTCGAGTCGAGCAGGCGGTTCGAGGAGCTCGTGGGGGCGTCGTCGGGCGCACTCACGTTCCTTGCATGCAAGGTTGGCACAGTTGCGCTGTCGCGGTTGTCGACCAAGCCGAAGCCACGGACGCCGTCCCGATCACTGCGCCTTGCAGACCCGTTGTTGTTGATGCTAGCGCTGATACTTCTGCAATCTCCGTTGGCATTGGAGGAGGTGGTTGGCGTGGGGTTGACGCCGACAGCGCCTGGTGCGATGCCCAGCCCCTCCTTGAGTCGTTCGGAGCGAGCCGCAGGCTTGGCGGTGGGCATGGTCGTTGCGCCGTCTCTCTTTCGATCGCTCTTGTATATGTGCGCGGATGCCGGGGAGGGGGTGGGTGGGGCGGCGAGGGAAGGAGAGAGATCGAAAAGCCGAGCTGATGTCGGGGCGGCAGTGCAGGCGGTGAGGAGGGTGGGGGCGGTGGCCTGACTGGTGAATGGTGGAGGGACGTGGGAGATGCACGGAGGAAGCAGCGATGAAGATAGAAGAACGCTCGTGTGCGTGCGCGTGAGCGAGCGAAAAAGAAAAAAATGAGGGCGGCGCGTGGAAGTGAGCGTGGCGCGGAGAACCGCGAAGGACACTTATACGTACAAGGGACAGCGAAAAGAGCCTAGGAACAAGAGTACCAAGGGATGGGTGTGGCGGGCAGCGCTGCCGAGAGCCTGGAATCCAGGCCGACCGACCGACCAACTCAGACGCACCAAGCGAAAGAAGGTAAGCGACAAGCGCCAACAAGAGCACACCGCAAAGCAACAGAAGCTGCCATTGTCGGACGCGTACCCGCCCCGCTCCCCCGCCGCCGCCAGCGCGTACGCGTGCGTGTGGGAGAGAGAGGAAAAAGGCGTTCGCCACCGTATGCGCAGGTGGCGCGTGGTCAACAGAGCGACAGAAGGAGGAGGAGAAGAGAAGGGAGTCGACTCACGGCATCCAAGGGCTTCAGCGGATACGAATGAGGATGAGAACGGAGGGGCTGGAGCTGAGGAGGCCTACTGCGCACCACCACTCCTCGCCCACTGCCCCCCCCCCCCCTTCCCCCTGCTCTTCTGGAAGTTCAGAGGGTTGAAGGTATGGCGAGGAGGAGTGTGTGTGTGTGGGGGGGTGCCGCCTGCTTTGCGCGCATCCCCTGATGCTGGCACGGTGGGCGGCACGCATGCCCGTCTGCGCTTGCATTACTTTGCTTGTGCCTTTTTTTTCCTGCTGTCTCTCTCCCTCTCCTTGTGTCTGTGTGTGTGCCGTGCCGAGTGGACGGTACCCAACACCGGCGTGCACGTGCATCGCGTGCGAGCAATGCGAGAGAGAGAGAGGCGGAGGAGGACGTAAGGTGGGGCATTCGACCACGCGCACGCGCACGCACACGCACACGCGCCAAGCGCAGGGAGAAGGCTCTGTGAACCAACTAAACACGACTTACTCGCGAACGACGGCAACGAAGCGAACGACACAACTTAAAACGCTACTAGCGGGCACGATATCGTGACGGCCTGGTGACAGGGATGGGGCGCGCGCGTGAATGCGTCGACGGTGCTGAGAATAGCTATACGTGACCACACTGCGAGCAGGCCCAACAGCAGCGAAGAAGAACGGGAAGGGGGAAGACTTGAACAGCACCCAGCCTCACATATGCATACACACGGACGCCACTTAGCTGCTCCGCCAGCTCGGAAGGGACGGCGCTGCGACAACGCTTGTGCTATGGGTGACGCGTCGGTTCATTGATCCGTCTGCACGACGGCGGCGCGCCGCCGAAGGCGAGGCTGTGGAGCCGGCTTGCCGGGCCGGCGAGGGAAGTGCCGCCTTTGAGGCAGATCTCGATGACGTTGTCGCTAGCGGCGAGAAGCGCCGCACCGTCGCCGTTGACGGGTCCATTGTGGCGCTGCCGGGCTCGCCAGATTCGCGTTTGGCGCCCATGCCATACAGCAGCGGACCGCGGAAGACGGCGCCGCCCGCCTTCTTTTCGTACCGCCAATCAATGTCGCCCGTCTCAGGGTTCTGCACGTGCCAGTTAAGGCCTACGAAGTAGTCGTTGCTGCCGTCGCCGTCAACATCATGCACGACGCTGGAGGAAAGGCCCCACTGGTACGGGCGCATTGTCCGCGCTGCGGCCTTGAACACGTGCCGGTCCATGTCGCCTCCAGCCGCGAGCTCGCCTAAGCCCTGCTTCGTGTACTTCTTGCCTTGAGCCAAAGTCGGGGCGAGGTGCTTCGCATACAGCGTGTCATACGTCGCAGCGGCGTCGAGGCGAGCTTGGTGGATCGTCATGAACGGGTCCTCATACCGGTCTTTCTCAATAACATCCCACAGCGCCTTCTTGCGGGATTGCTGTGCTGCGGACAAGCTCGGTGCGGAGGCGGAGGCTGCGGCGGCCCGGTCAGCCGAGCTTCCTTGAAGGGTGGTTGAGTGCCCCGTGGCACCGCTTGCAGCTAGCTGCGACGCGGCAGGGTCGTCAAGCCGGTCCGCGTCCATGAAGCCGAACGCGTTAAGCTTCGGCGCACCACTCGACTCGACGGCACCGTGGCTGCGCTGCGAGCGCCGGCCAGACTCCTGTTGCTGGAGCATCTCCTGCCCCTCCCGCATCTCCACCTCATCCTTAAACTTCTCGATCAAGTCAAGATAGTGCGCCTTCTTCTGCTGAAGCAGCTCGCGCTCCTGCAGCTGGTATTCCGCCTGCCGGCGCGCGTGTGCTTCCAGTTGCCGCTGCCGAGCGAGCTGGTTGACCTCCTCTGCTGTGGCCCCACTGCGGCGCAGTTCGGCCGCCTCTTGGAGGATGGCGATGCGCACCGCCTTGGCCTGCTGCTTGCGCTCCTCTCGCATGGCCTCGTGCGCCTCGACAAGACGCTCGCGCTCCTTCTCCATCTCCATTGACGCCTTGAACCGAACCTGTGCTTGGTGTACACGTTCTACGTTACTCCGTAGCAGCGCCGTCCGCCGGCTCTCGTCGAACCGCGCACTCTGGTCCAGAAGCTTCTCATACAGCTTGGCTGCCGTGTCCAGCTTTTGCCCGTACGCCTCGTCTTTGGCGGCCTGCAGCTCCGCCCAGTGTTGCTGACCAGCAACGCCGAAACGATTCTTCACGTTGTGCTCAATATCAGCCATGCGCAAGGAAAGGTTGTGGTAGCGGTTTGCTTCCTCATCTGTGACCTCGGGCAGCTCCGCGGCGCTCAGCTCTGCTTCGCGCGCGGCCTTCTCCTTCGGACCGGCAAACCGATCCTCGCGCTGGCGCTCGTAGACCCACTGCATGTACGCCCCGGGCTCGCCACGCAGCGCGTCAGATATCTCACGTGACGCCTTCGCTTGCCTCTCTGCATTGCTGCTACGGTAGTCTGCGTCGATCTGCGACCACACGTCTCTCAGCCAGCGCAACCGCGCCTCCACGGCTGACTTCACCTCCAACGTGACGGCGGCCGTCCACTTGCCTTCGCTGCTGCTCTTCGCCTTGCGCTTGAAGGCATTCACGACCTCTGCCTTGTGCAACTTCGCCGCAACGCGAAAGGCGCGCTCCACCCGCTGGTCGAACGCGTCGAAGGACTGCTTCCGCCGCGTCTCCTTGACGTACTGATCGAAGCGCGAGTCCTGAAGGCGCTGCCAGCCTTCCATCGTGCTGAACTGCTCGGCGAGGCGCAGCCGACCGACGCTGATGCCACTCCGCACCTCACGCAACACGCCACTATGCTTGTACATGATGCCCGAGAGTGTGGGGTTGAGGTCGGGGCGGGGGGGGGTAGGTAGGTAGGTAGGTAGGTAGGTGGAGGGGCACCACTGAAAACAGCGTGAAGAGTGTGTAATAAATAAGCGGCGTAGAACGACGGGCCGCTTCACGTCTCGCGGATGGCACAGTGCCGCTGTGTGCGCGTAGGTGCGCATGATGTGGCACAGGGGGGTAAGGCGGAGAAAGGGGACGGTGACGTAGGCAAGCAGGGCGGTAGGCACAAAAGCAGAAGGCCGAGAGAAGTCCGAGGAGGACCAAGCGCATCGTCTGACGCCGCTCCGTTCCTCCTCTACTCAGCAGCCGTTGACGACTAGCAAAGAAGAGACGCGGACGCGCGCGTGCGCGCGCACACACACACACACACACACACACACACAAGGATGTTCCAACAAGCAGCCGCGATACGGATGCAGCGGAGGTGCCAGCTGTGTGCAACGACAAATCAACTCATTTTTTTGTTGGAGGGGAAGGAGGGGGGGGGAGTAGACGAACACGTCACGCCATCCGCGGTACAGGAGAGGCTTGGGTGGGCCGCCGAGAAGGCGGAGAGGTTAGAGGACGGGAGGGAGGTAAAGTCCGTCTACAACGGTGCGTGAAGGTTCTATTCGGTTCCTGTTGACAGTTCTACGAGCGACGTGGTCATGGCTCTCAGTGCGGGCAATCCTGTATGTGAAAGGCAGAAAAAGGGCGTAGGGAGGGAAGGAGATGGAGGAGAGAGGGCTGGGCATACACATACACAGAGGAGATGTTCAGGCGCAGGTCAGTGAGTGCGTTGCGTCTCTACGTGCGTGTGTGTGTGTGTGTCGCCATCACGGACGGACTGTTCCCGTTATTGGGAGGAGGGTAGCAGTGAGCCAAACAACACAAGGGGAGAGCAAGAGGATGATGATAAAGAGAAGGGAAGGGGGGGGGAGAGGGGCATGGAACAATGCGGCGCATGTACATCATGAATAGCACTGACACGAAAGACTGGCGAGTAGAAGGGGGGGAGGGGAGGGAGGGAGGGAGATGATGGTAAAAGTGTGGGGAGGAGAGGAGCGGAGAATTTAACACCAACACCACCACGTTGAGACACACGTACAGGGCATCTGCTCCCTTGCGAGTACATCACAGGCACAAGAAGACACGAGGGGCTTTCCCCTCCCTCCCTCCTTCGACGCTCGAGCAGGGGGTGGGTGGGGGGCGAACAACGGATAAGAGACAAGCGGCGGCGATGGATACAGGGAAGAGGGGTGTGGGGGCGCACCCAACACAAAGAGCAAAGAAGCGAGGAGACAGCAGCGAGTGCCACAGACAAATATACCCAAACAACAACGGACGCGTGTGCGTGTGTGTGTGTGTGTGTGGGCGGGGAAGGAGGCCGGAGATGCGCCCATGAACTCACTTCACGGCCCCCATGCAACTCAAACCAGTGCCGGTGAGTCAGGTTTGAGGGGAGGGGGCAAACCAGGGCGATCGAAACTCTTTCCACCAAACCACACCCACCACCACCACCACCACCTGTGCGAGAGTGAGACGGAACTGTGGAGAGCGCAGAACAAGAACAAGAGGGCGGAGAGGAACGCCGGCTTAACCGCGCGCACGGGCACGCGGCAATCCGGGCCATGGCCAACAACCACATAACCCGCCTCCTCCTTTCGTGCTCATGCGCATGCGCGCCTGCGCACACCGCTGTCACAGTGTCGACGGCGCTGAGGCGTCCCAGCGGAGGTTGTAGGTGCCCCTCGACTTCATCTCCGTCATTGGCTGCGGCGGCGGCACCCAAGTCGACGAGCCCAGCTCCGCTGCCACGGAGTCGATGTTCTGCTTCTCTTCATCGGACAATAGCTGGTAGGCAGAGGTGCTGCGCACCGTGGCGAAGCCCGAAACGGCCGTCAAGAGCGCGATTTCCTCGAGCAGCGATGCCTGGTACTTGCGTGCCAGGTGGTAGAGGGAGCAGCAGGTCTGGTAGTTCACCACCTCTCGAGCAACGGCGGCCTCGCAGAGCGCCTGCAGCTCTGAGAGGCCTAGCTGATGCGCGCCGAGCATCACCTCGAACGCGGTCTCGGACGGCGCGTGAAGCTGCTGGGTGTAGAGGTAGCGCAGGATGGGCTGCACAGCCAAGAGCGGCAAGGGCACTGGCCCGATGAGTACAGTCCTCTTCGACGAGCTCGTGAGGAGCGCAAGCAGCGAGGCGGCTGCTGCCGTGCTCAGTTTCGCTGCCAGTGGGCCCACACGGTTGGACAACGCGCCACCGCTCACGGGCCCGCCGCTTACGGTGCGGTAGAGCGGCCGTAGCAGCTCGGTGAAGAGATCGCTAGCAGCCAGTAGGATGCAGGCATGCAGCACATGCGCGGAGTGCGCCTGTGTATGCGGGTCCACGACTAGCATGGTAGTGTTGGCGCCAATGGACGGCGCGCTGAGAAGCGCGGCCATGTCGCTGCGCAACTGCTCGGTGCTCCGCTGCCGTGCCAGCCGCACCTGCTCCCGATCGCCCGCCAGTAGACTCGCGCAGAGAGCAGCCAGGGGAGCTAGCTCGTAGGCCTCACCGGCTGCCTTGACGATCTCCAGCGTCTGCACCAAACGCGCTCGGTACTCGATCGTGAAGCTGCTCGCACTGGCGCTCGCGGCAGGACGGCTACCATTCGCCTCGGCACCGTCACCGCCGTCCTCGTCCTTCTCCTCCAGCAGCACGCGGTACTTGGCCTTCAGGCCACCCCAGTAGACGTAGTCGACGAGACACTGCAGGGCATCGGCTGTGAGCGGCTGTGCTAAGCCAGGGACGCGCGGCGTGCCGTTCGTGAAGTATACGGGCAGCCCGCCTGCCCCGCCAGCCGAGGCGCCTGCCGGTGCAGTGTTATCCTTGCCGGCAGACGATGAGTCGACTGCCCTTGCACCCCCGCCACGCTGTCCCTCGGAAACCTGCTCCAAGAGTGCGTCCACCTCATCGCGGCCCCTGCTTGACGAAGTGCGGTTCTGCTGCTGCTGCTGCTGCTGTCCTGGTGTTCTGGCGGTAGACAAGGCGCCACCACTTCCGCAGCTGTACAGCTCCGTGCGACAACCCTCGAGCTGCTTGAGGAGGAGCGGCGCACGCTGATGCAGAATGGCGCGATGCAGACCAGCTATCGGCACATCCTCTTCCCCAGTCTTCACCTGCTGCTGCTGTTGCTGCAGCCCACCGTCCTCTCTGGCCGCCCCTGCAGCCCACGGAGCTTGCAGCTGCGCAACGGCAGACGCCACATCTTCGCCGCCGTACGTGCCAGCATACACGTAGCAGTCAAACGGTGTGCCTCGTTGCTGCTCCCGCAACTGCTGAAGCTTCAGTCGAAGCCGCTGAGCACCTCCGTCGCCGCCGCTGGTGGCTACCGCGGCCTGATCGTTCTCCGAGACGTAGCCATCAGCTGCCAGAAAGCGCACCATCGAGTTCGTTGCCGGCTCCGCCCCACACACACCGCCGAAAACGTAGACGAAGCCGCCCGTCAGCGCAGCCGCAAAGCTCTTCTTGTGCGGCTGCACAATGGACACGTTGCCCATCGCCACCGGAATCCAACACGGTGCGCCGGCCGCGTTGCCGACCAGCGGCAGCACCACGGCAAAATGCGTGAACTTGCCTGTGATGCGCTCGTTCAAACTCCCACCGCTGCAGCCGCCAACGAGCAACAGCGCCTCACCGCACACAAAGATGGCGTGCTTCTCGCGTGGAATGGCGTCGGCGGTGCCGCCCCGGTGCACGCAGTGCCACTCTCCCGTGTGCAGCTGCACGGACCACGTATCGGTGAGCACCTCCGACGTCCCTGAGCCGCCGTTAATGTACATAGTGTTTCCTCTGATGCACGCAGCGTGGTAGGCGCGCGTGGCAGGGCGGGTGCGCACTGTCTGCTGACCCTCCGCATTTGCGTCTTCGCCTGGCTTCTCTATGTTCGGAGCTGCCGCCACCTGCTCAGGAAGAGAGGGGCGGTGCTCCTTTGCTGCCCGCACTCGCCGTCGCCACCGGTAGCTGTTCAGCGAGAAAACATACACGTCCGAGCCGCTCGCAAGTGTCGCAGCTGCCGTCGTCGCGGCTACCACGTTCCCGGTGCCGGAGCCGCGCCGTGTGCGCTGGCGTGACTCGCTCGTTGTTTTGCCTCCGTACAGGTAAAGCCGATCGTCCTGCAGCACCATCGTATGCCCGAAGCGCGGCCCGGGTTCGTTGCGGTTCTCCGCCGACCCATCCCGCTGCCCGTCCCACACACAGCGCCAATGGTGTGTGTGCAGGTCGTAAACGTGCATGTCGTTCAGCACTGCACCGCCGTGCTGCGCGACGCCACCGCTGATGACGAGGTACCGCCCATCATAGGCGCAGGCGGCGTGACTGTGGCGCGCCACCGGGGCCTCTGACAAGGTATAGAGAGGCTCCCAGGAAATGGTGGTCGTGTTGAAGGCCATGAGCGACGTCGTCTCCTCGCCATGGAGATCGAGGCCGCCGAAGAGAAGCATCGTGTCGGGCGTGACAGGAGTGAGGGTGTGGCCCAACCGCGCAGTTGGTGTGAGCCCGACCGGGCGGAGATATCGAGCACACATAATCGGCAGAAAGTTCACCTCGCGCGGTGCCTCGGGCATCGATGACACCGCTGTGGCAACGGCAACAGCAGCAGAAACGGCAGGGACGGCCTTCGACAGTCGGTTCTCATTGCCGCCGGCGGAGGCGTCACTTGACGTGGGCCATGGGAGCACATCAGCGAGAACGGACGAGGGGGCCCCTTCGCCCAGATTCCCGCCGACCCCCGTAACACTGCTGCCGCCAGTTCGCGAGCCGCGAGCTCCTAGGCTGGGCAGTGGAGGGAGAGGTGACTGAGACGTCAGCGGCGGTTCCGGTGCCCCCGCATCCGCAGCGGCGTTGGCACGGGAGGGAGAAGCAGGCAGGGCGGCCTTTCGCGGTGACGAGGACAGCAGTGGTGGCAACGGGGCAGGGGCGGCTGCACCGTTGCTGTCGCCCAGGGGTGTCAGTCGCACACCAAGCGGCGTGGCGGACAGGCGCTGCGAGCTAAGTTGCGCATCTGTGAGCCCTGTATCGGCTGCGCTGTACGTGGAAAAGTTGATGGGGGCTAGCGATCTCGATGCGGCGGCAGTGGGGCTTGAACGGTTTCCCGGGCGGCTCGCGACACTTAGGCGATGGCGTGGCGTTGTGTTTCTACTTGCGCCCCCCTCGCCGGCGCCGACACGGTGAGGCAGGCTAGGTGCCGCATGGGCACTGCGCTGCGGATCCTTGAGCCCACTCGTCCCGCCAACAACACCGCGGCGCACCGAGACCTCACTGTACGGACGCGCGTTCGCGGTGTCGCTGCTACCCGTGACTGTGCCGCCGACATCCTTCAGCTCCGCTAAGAGAGCCGCAATGTCGCGCCCATCGACCTCGTCATCCATGGGGTGTAGATACTTGTTCGCCTGCATTGCCGTCGCTGTATCGCTGGTGGCGTTGGAGAATGTTGGCGTATGGTGCGCTCTCCGTGCGTGTATGGATGTGCAGGCCTCGAGGAGAAAGGTTGTTTGCTCACGTCTAGGGCAGCAGCAGATTTGTATAGAGAGCGCTGCAGCTGCGTCAGAGAAGGTTGAATGCGGGCGGGATGGGCAGAGGGCGCGTGCACCGGTGCATGTCCCCTCTCACGCAATGTACGGCTTCCTTTTTGGATCGGAGCCTCGCACATCCGTTTTTGGGAAAGATGTTGTGTGCGCGCGTGTGCATGTGCGATCGAAGTCGTGGAGTAAGGAAGATGTCAGAGAGCAAGGAAGTGAGGGAGGAAGGGGGCACACGGGCCCATTGACGCAACCGCATGCGCACATCCACGCACACGTGCATTAGCGGCAGGAAGAGTTGCCGCAACGTGGAGGATGGGGGGGGGAGAGAGGGTGCCGGTGGGACGCCGAAGAGCACCATGATCTTCGGTAGGTGCTTCCTATACAGGCCTTGCTTACAGGACATCTGATGCTTCTTTGCGGTGAGCGGCTCTGCGCTTGCTCATGAAGTGCGGTTATGTGTGCGAGCCTGTGGCTGCGCCATGAGTGGCGCCCCGCTTAAGGACGAAGGAGAGGGAGAGAGGCTCCCTTTCTATTCCCCCCTTTTCGTCGTCGAAGGGCAAGAGAGGACGGCAACCATGGCGCACCTCGTCCTCCTTTTCTCGCCTCACCTCCGGCTCCTCACCACCCGCCACGATCCCTCGCGTGCGCAGTGGCCGCGACTCAGTCCAGTAGCAGACGCATTCCGTCAAAGACAACCTCGCACGGTGCACCAGGGACGACGCTGTCGCGGCTCTCTCCACCACCATCTCTGACACCGAGCAGCCTCGCCAGTCGTGCTCCTGCTGCCGACGACTTCTGTGCGTCATCGCTAGCGCCCCCTCCTCTACTGCCTTGCTCGTACATGACACCCGCCGTCCACACAACCAACACGCGACCCGCGCCGGGGGAGAGGACGTCTTCGACGGCGTCAGTCATACCGAGTGTGTCTAGCCAGCGCCACACGAGATCAAGTTTCTTGTCACTGGCGCAGCCCGTCTTGTCGCTGTCGCTACAACTGCTGCTGCAGGCGCTGTCTCTGATCTCTTCGAGGCTTACCGATGGTTGCGCGATGCGTGATGCTTCTGCTGCTGCCTCGCGGTGTCGTCCCGATGTGTTGGTCACGGGTACACACGTCACGCGGAGGCATGCACGGCGCCAGAACACTTCCTGCTCGCCACCGGAAAAGACGGCGACGCAGGTTAGCACTGGCGGTGCTGGGATGTTACCCAACACTGAGCTTGTTCCGTTGACTTGGCTGAGGGGAGCATCATGATAGCTGCTGCTGACAGAGAGCATCGCGGGTGGCGTCTCGGCGTCTGTGGGAGACATGTTTGGCTCGGTGCACGAGTAGGGCAGAGCATTACAACTACCGCCGACGATGTCGAGAGCCTGTACAGGGTTCGTGCTCCAGGTGCTGCTAGCCCCTCTCCGATCGAAAAAGAATTGCCGCTGCGAGTGCAGCTGCGGTTGCCACGCAGGGTGTTCGTAAGCGCATGTGCTGCCACTACTAGTGGCGATGGCGGAGAAACCGCCTCCGGTGATCGGCGCGGCTGTCGACCACGGCGCACTCACCTGCATCGAAGAGAACACAGGCGCGTCGAGCCTGTCAGCGAAGGCAGGGGGGGGGGGACGGCGGCGGCGGCGGCGGCGATGGCTGATGCTCAAGGAAACGCGCCCGGCTGGCGTCAGGTGGTGGTGGTGGTGGTGGGGGAATCTGATGCTGACATGCGACTCGGACTCCGACGGCGGAGGGCGGAGGTACTCTTTGCTGAGACTTTCGGCGGTGTGGTGGCACGGAGGAGGGGATAGGCGCGACGAGGTTTCCATTGTGGCCGTGCGCATGAGAGGCCCGCGAGGTCCCGCTGACGTGCCTAGGGGAACTGTGCGGCTGGGCGGCGACAGAGACGTTAACAGCGCAGACGACGCGCTTACGGAGGACAGCGCTGCAACGCCGCCGGGGGTGGAGATGGGGGTGAGTGTTATCGTTGAGGTCAGGGACTTCATAGGGGGCGCCTACCGCAGCTACATCAAATTCTCCGTCGTCAGCCGCTACGGATGGCACGTATCTGGTGGCCTCCTTCGGAGCTGCTTCTTGGCGCCGGTCTTCTTCTACCGCTTGTCGCTGCACCGCCTCGCGCGTCGGGTGCTGCGAATGACGAGTAAGAGCACAACACGCGCGTCACCGCACGCTCCTGAAGGGGGTGGGTGTGAGGGAAAGAGGACGCTGGTGCCGATACTCGCAGCTGTGGAGCACGTGCGCGTGCTTGTATGTTCGCTCTCTCTCTCTCTCTGCGCTGGAGGTAGATGGCGGTGTGGGGTGGTGCGCGCGCGCGTGTGTGTGTGTGTGGGGGGGGGCAACGAAACGTCAGGGATGCGGACACAAGGACATCGGGGCAGGGGGACGTAGTGGTGGTGGTGGTGGTGGTAGTGATCTGTCAGGGGTAGTGCACACGGCGCACATAACAGTGGAGGTGACTGCAAAAAAAAAAATAAGAACGTGAAGAATACCGATAGCAGAAGCGGCAGCAGCAGCAGCAGAGTTGCTAGTAAGGGGTGATGAGGATAAGATGGGAGAAAGTGTCGGGAGGGAGAGATGCAGCGCAGAAGAAGCTTCATGCTTCAGTGAGAAGCCAATCATGTTTATGAGTGCACTGCACTCCCTAATGTGGGACGGAATGGCACACCACAGACATAGACATGTTGCGCATCGCGCAAGCGCCTGCTGATCGCACATGCGTGAGCTCCCTCGCTGTTTCGCATGCCCCTAGGCCCCTTCCTCGCCTCTCCGCGCTCCCTCGCGGCCTCCTCTGAGAACCCGTTACCCTCACCCGAGTGACCCCTTCCTCCCCCTCCCTCCATTCCGTGGCATCGGCCCCCGCATCGGCCAAGGAGGGTGGAGGAGAAGGAGGCGCGACGAGAAAAACGGACTGACGTGTCTCAGTGCACAAATCGAGTGAGACGAGAAGAGAGAGAGAGACTGTTTGGGGGTTGTATGAGTCGTCAAGAGGGGTTTCTCCCGTGTGCGCACACATTCAAGGCTCAGCCGTCCCCATGTGAACAGCATTGCACACGCACACACACACACACACACACACGAGCAAGACTGACAGGGGCTGGATTAAGAAATGGAAGGCTATGAGAAAGAGAGGTGAGATGAAGGGAGAGAGGGAGGTGCGCGTGAGTTTTGTGCACAGTAACGGTGCTGCTAGGTAGGGAGGGGGAAGAGCCGGAGGCACGCAGTCGTCCTCGGTGTGCGCCCGCCCCTCCCTTTCCCCTCCCTTTCCCCTCAGCTTCCCCCAGCCCCTGTCCTCTCTCTGTTTTTCACCGGCCGACTCGGCAACACCTTCGTCGGCGTCTCACTCACAGGCACGCACATGGACAGAAGGCGCTGCTTTCGGCCTCTTCGTGTGTCTTACCCCCACCTCCACACACCCCAGCTCTCCCCAATCTGATCGCAGTCAATGACGATGATGGCGCACCGACGAATACAGCACAAGCACGTACGCAGACACACGTCCGTGCCACACACACACACACATGAACATACATACATACATATATTGAAGGGAAGGGAGGGGAGATTCTCTTACCGCAACGCTTTCACCGCCAAGAGCAGTGACACGAAACGAGGAGCAATGTAATGCGATGCGATGAGGATACAGGGGGGGGCGGAGGGGACGCGACATCGCAGCCCACAGACCATTCCACTGTGTGTGTGCGCGCGAAAGAGAGAGAGCGAGAAGAATACGAGACGGACCTACACGCGCGGAAGCTGTGCGGTAGGTATTGTATGAAGGAGGGCCGCGCTCAGCAGACGCAGTAGCCTCCTCCTCCTCTGGCACTCACGCTGCTTCCACAACACCCGCGCAGCTTTGAGGCGGGAAGGGGGGGGGGGAACCTGCGTGGGATGTTGATGGTACACGCTGTGAGACGACGGCGAAATTACAGTTCACGAAGTCTTTCAACCAGGATGCACATGCATGGAGGGGGGGGGGGAGGAGGAGGACACGGAGGGGCGTGAAAGGCGGCGCACTACAGCCCATGCAATTTCTACCGCGGCGCGGCGCATGTCCTGTCTCACAGAGCTGCGGAAAACAAGTCTTGCAAGGCGCAAAGCCAGAGTAATCGCGTCGTCTACGCTGGATCACCCCCTCCCCGGTGGCTACCGTTGAACTCCCCGGCTCCGCCCTTTCCTTGTGCGTCTCTGCTGCCGCTACTGCGTCTTCTTTGCTTTTGGTGGCGACGAGGCGGGTGCAGCGGTTGTGGCGGCAACGGCACGGGGCACCCGCACCTTCGCCAGCGCTGTCGCTGCTGAATCGTCAGATGTTTTGCTCTTCTTCGCACTGACGCTCGCGTATCCGGGGGCCGGTGTCCCGTTGGCGGGCACAGCCGTGCTAGACGACGATGGACTCGCAGTTGCTGCAGCCTCCTGCGGCGCCGCACCCTTCGTGGTCGCTTGCCCCTGCCTGAGCGAGGCTTCTTGAATGTTGATGTAGCCCTCGAGAACGACCCCGATGAAGACAGCGCCGAGCGAGGCCCACTGCGCGCTGTGCACAGTGTGCCCATGTACCACAATGGAGAGGATGACACTGCCGCTCTTGCGCAGCAGCGTCATCGCCGTCAGCGCCAGCGTTCCAAAGACGGTGATTGTGTGGAAGATGAACAGCTGCCCAAGTGCGCTCAAGAGACTCATGAGGAACACGTCGTGGCGCGCCTCAGGGCAGTGCGCGAGGAAGGCGATAAAATGGGAGAGGTCGTGGAACGGAACGACCGACGTGGCCGAGACTCCGCGAGCGCGCTTCAGCCAAGCCACGAGTGCGCGACCAAGTGCGCCGTTCGACATGGGGAGGCTGCGCATCACCGAATTCGTGGCGTGGTGCGTGAACGACGCCAGCCAGCTCCAAGGCTGTTCCCCCAGCTCCAGTACGAAGAGAAGCGATAGGGCACACAAGACTGAGGCGAGGTTCGTCCGCATCATGAGCGACACCCCATTCCACCGGTGCCGCTTGACGAGGATATCCTGGGTCGAGTTCGTGTAGCCGTCCATGAGCAGGCTGAGCAGGAGAAGCGCCATGCCAAGGAGAGATGACGAGGATGACGCCGCGCCGTGTTTTGCGCTCGATCCGCTGCTGCTCCTGCCGCCGCCGCCGGTGATGGTGGTGGTGGTGGCAGAGGATGCGTTGTCGGAGCTGTTGCTGCGACACTCCAGCAAAAAGAAGGCGATGACGCCGCCGGTGATGAGCAGGCACGACGCAATTTTCTTGGCTGGGTAACGCGCGCGGTACCACACAAAGCCGACAAACATGACGGGAAGCATCTTGCCCATCTTTGCGGTCAGCGCGACGGGGTAGGAGATGCGGCGCATGGCGGCGTAGCCGAGCGACGTGCCGAAGATGTTGGAAAAGCCCATGGCCAACATCTCCTGCACGTCTCGCCGACTCAACACGGTGCACTGATTCTGATCCAGTGCGTTCGATGCGTTCGCCTTAGCGCCACGCTGGCGGTCGGATCGCTGCTGGTAGTTCCGCATCGAGCGGCGCAGGAGACTATTCATACCCACGAGCGCTGCGCTCACGATGACCCCTGCCAACGTTTGCGTCAGACTGATGCCGTACACCGTGGACAGGTAGACGGCGTGCGGCTTGCCAGGCGGGGCATTCGACTTCGTTGCCGCCACCGCCGCGGCACGACGCGCGTCGTGAGCTGATGCTGCAGTGGCAGCCATCGAGGCAGCAAAGGCACTGTCAGCTATGAAGTAGGGTTTTGTGATGGCGCGTTCCTGCTTGATGGACCACCAACCAAAACACAGGTTGATACCCATCACACAGAGCAGCATCTGCGCGAGCAGCAGTATTTTTGAGGAGGCCCCAACCTTGACGGCAGCGACGGCCGACCGCGGCGGTGTCGGCAACGACTTCGTTCCGCGGCCATCTGCGCAGCCGCCTTCGAACGACATCAGCGAGCAGAAAAACAAGACAGCGGCGCGGCCCCGCGGCGTGACGGGAGATGGTAATGTGAGGAGTGTGCGAGAAGGGGGGGGGAGGGGAGAGGAAGCGAGCACACACACACACACACACACATGCACGGCAGGAGAAAGGGCGAGGATGGGCGCCGGCAAAGCCACCAACACGCACGCACAAAGTCTCCTCGCTCGTAAAACGGCACGCGCGCAAAAGGCGGGGAGATACAATTGAGGTCTTCAACTCAGGAACATGCCATACAAGACGACGACGCCCACGGTTGCGGCGGCCGTGGTATCACCGACGCACCAATGGTCACGCACCGATGAAGCCCAAAGTGGTGGCAGTGATGGTGTGATGCGGTGCACAGAGAGAACAGCAGCAGTGGCAGCGAAGCAACGGCCCCTGCTGCCTGCACGGCTGTCCCGTATATAACGACCAGGGGAGTCGGAAGGCACAAGCGAGGAGAGGGTCAAGAAGACGTTGGTCTGAGGCGGCGTATAGGGTTTCGCTGCCCTGGCGCGTGCGGATGCTGTGGGGAGGAGTCTACGACGAAACAGCGCTGTGCGAGGACTCCGCGTTTCTTCCTCTTTTGTCTTCCGGTCTGCGCGCGTGCAAGTTTGTGATATGTAGGCCCTTGATATGTATGCACAACGACGAAAGCAGAAAACAGCAGCGCGTCGCAGCTCACATCAGGCCGTGGGTGTGCAAGAGGGGGAGGGGGTTCCAGTGGACTCGGTCCGGAAGGCGGGGAAGAGCAGAAGAGGCACCGACGCGCAGAGAGTGGAGAAGCGACAAGCATAAAGGGTGCATCCGTAGGAAAAGGCGAGAAGGGGTGGACAGAGAGCAGTGCCGAGGCCGGCACCTTTGCCAGCGTCACGGCACGCGCATACGTCTTGTGAAAGTGCCAGGGGCGGGAGGGCGGGGCGGGGAGGTGACAGAGGGGGGGGGAAGGGGAGGGGAGGGGCGGGATGCGTATGCTCGTTTTCTGCGCTGCGCAAGTGGCGGCACCGTTGCACCTGCGGGGGCGCGTCTCGGTTTCTCAGCATTCGTGTCGCTGTCTCACGCTGGCGGAAGACGACGCACTACCCTGCTGAGTGAGAGACCGTCCCTCCCCTCCTTTCACGCATGCACATGTGCACGTACAGACCCGCAAGCCACACACTTTCCTTGCCCCTCTCTTCTTCCGCACGTTGTTCAACGAACAGTGCTGTCTGCCATCTCAGCGCAAGAACCACGACGGCACGTGCGAGGCTATCGCACCACTGTGCTGATGTACCTGCACGAGAGACAGACAATTATTGGCGATGAGTGTGGAGGAAGGAAAACGGCGGCGGCGCAGGCATGCTATGGACTGCCCCACACAGACACCTGGAAAGGAGACCCACGCGGGGGACGGCATCACGTTGATCACGCGTGCTTGGGAGATGGGTGAGAGTTGCTTCGATACGACACGACTGCTCTATGGAGGAGGCTCACGATGACACGACAACCGACTGCGACGACCGGCGAGCAAAGGAATACACACCGAGACACAATCTGGAAATGAAAACCGACCATCGCCGGCAGCGGCGTGCGCCACTGGGCGGCTTACAGCTTAGTCCAGTTGGAGCACACAGTGATGCCGCTCCGACCTCCCTCCCCCACCGTCGCTCAGGCACGCGCAAGTGAAGAGGTGCACAAACACACGACATGCCTGGCGTAGAGAGAGGGCGCGAGTGGCGTCACTCCTCTGGAGTCCGTGAAATGACCCACACACAGATTCACGTACAGGGCGAGAGGAGGACAGTGTGTGTTCGGCATCGCCAGCGGACAGCACGCCGTGCAAACCAAAAACCGGAGAAGGAGAAACAACACAAAACATCAAGACCGAGAGCATGAAGCGATAAATTGCTCATCATGCATGCGCGTCGTCAGCAGTACGGTTGGAGCGGGAAGGGTTGGGCAGCTGAAAACCGCACGACCGCATTCTCTTGCCCCACTTCCTTCTGCTGAGCCCTCGCACATATAAACGCGTGCACGCATGAACAGACGGGGATGAGAAAGGAAGAACAAGTTAGCATCGCGGGACGGAGAGAGAGAGAGAGAGACAAAGCGTTACGCCGCTGCTTCGCTCCCGTCCAATGTGAGCCAGTGTATACGCATGCTGCATCCTTCGACGTGCTCCGCCAAGAGGGACAGCAGTGAAGCAGCAGGAGAGCAGCGCAAGCGTGTGGTCGCGTCTGCCTCTAGAAGCTGACCTCAATGCCAAACCTCGCCTGCTCTCCGCGTGCCATGTGCATCCCCAGCGTGGCCGTCACCGTTTCGTAGAAGAGCGACGTGATGCCCGCTGCTAGTCGTCCGGCGTTGTTGTACCCCACCTTGAGCAAGGTTGGCATTCGTGGCATCCACGGTGTCACGTCGAGCACCGCCGCCGCCTCCAGGTCGACTTCACCATTGTGCAGGATCGATGCCGCGCTCATGCGTAATCGATCGCGGTCGAAGCCGACATTGACACCCACCAACGTGGGAAGCTGGCGCCAGTCGTACGAGGAGGCGATACGGGAACCATTCGTGCCGGCGCCATATCCACTCCCGCTCATGTCCAGCTGCGAGGCGGACAGATCCGATGCGTCGCGGCGCACGAGGGTATGGCTGGCCAGCGTCTGCACGAGCAAGAGACGAACTGTGATCGATGGGATGGCCACGTACGCCGGTGTCGCTGCGGCGCTGGAAGGCGAGGCGGCGTCGCCAGAGCCGCCGCTGCTGATACTGTGGCTCGGATACAAAAGGGAGGGCACACACGCGGTGCAGTGCGCCTCGTCGGCGGCGGAAACCAGCAGATCGCCTGGCAAAGTGGAGGCGTCCGACGGGGGTGCAGCAGGAGCCGTCACGACCCACTCCACGCCAGGGAGCGGCGTCGTCACGGACGACGCACGGTCGTTCTGCAACGAGATGCCGACGAGGGTGTCGCCCAGCGTGAGAGGGAGCTGCATGCCGCACGTCAGTGCCCACGGCGCTGCTGGCAACACGACGACCGGCTTGCCGTCAAGCATCCGCCTCGCCGCTCTCGATGCATCCGCGCCGCTGCCGCCAAACGGCACGCAAACGGCGGCGTCGAGTGTGTACTGATACCGGTGGCCCGCGTCACCGCCAGCAGTGCCGGCCACTTCGTCCTCGGAGAGCGAGGTGGAGTTCGTGGGTGACCTGGCGGCAGCAGCGGTAGCGGCAGACAGGGCACGGCTCACTCTCAACGCCGCAGGCCCAGCGCGGGCCCCGATGCTCTGTCGGTTGGCGGACCAGTTCGGGAGGGACATGTCAAGCTCTAGTTGCCCCCATGGCGCTGGGGTACGGGCAGTGTTGGTGCTGTGGGCTGTGGCCTCGCTTGCCGCCATCGTGAGGGGCCTGGTGAAGTCGGTGAAACGCAGGTACGACGGCGCTGGTTTCGCTACGGGGTGCATGACCACCGCCGCCGCCGTTGTAGCGGCCGCATTCGTGGCCGTTTCAGTGCTGTCACCCGCGCGTCTTTGTCCGATGGCTTCGTAGACCGACTCTCTCGTCGGGGGCAAGGCCGACAGCGCAGCCACCTCAGCCACGGCCCTTTCTGCACCCGTGGAGGTGCCAGTCCGGCCCGACGTGGATGACCGTACCGGCATATCAACACGCACGGCCGCTTCCATCTGCATGTGGCCCGTTGTGGAGAATGCCAGTGAGCCAGCGTGCGGGTCGCGCATCTGCACCGTGAAGTCGCCGTTCTCCTCAACGATAACAGACGACGAGGACGCGACGTGCCATGCCGGGCTGATAGGGGTGCCGACAACGGCGGCAGCCGCTGCTGCGTCGCTGCTCCGCGCTACTGGTCTGCCAGGAGCCGGCGTCTGGCGGGAGACGACAATGCGCTGCTGATCAGCACCGGCGTAGGGGGCGAAGTCGGCAAACGCGTTGCTGATACATTCCTCGATGTGCAGCCCGCGGAAGCCGCTCTGCCAGTACTCCTGTAGGGATGGCATTGCCCGCAGGTGATGACGGCGCTGCCGTCGCGGGGGGCTGCCGTCTCTGCTGCTGATTAGGACACCGGCGGAGTCGCCTTGCTTTAGGCTGGTATGAAGTTGACCGCCTAACGCCTTCTATGGAAGTATGTGTACGTGTATGGCGGTGAAGAGGGTGCGTTTTGGTTGGGTACAGTGACGACACTTGCCTGATGCGATACGTTACACGAGGCTTGAGGGGGGGGGAGGGTCGGGAGTGTGTCAACGGTATTGCGATGCTGCCGCTGTACGCGTGCGCATCACTCCGACTTGGTGTGCCTTCCTCGCTTTTTTTTCCTGCAGCGCTTGTGTTTGTGTGCGCGTGTCGTGTCTATGATGCAATGTGGTCTCACGTGCCAGTTCGGGGTGCGGCTGCACTTTGGTGTTGCCGTCACCAAGTCGATCATGAACGTGAGAAGAGGTGCATATACACACACGCACACACACACACACACACACACACACACACACAGGCACGATCATGCTCACGGGGTTGCGGAAGTGGAGCAGGGGGTGGGGGTGGCACGGGAGAACGCTGGCGATAGTGGTGATTTGCGGATGTGCGCGCACATGTGCGTGCATGCATCCACGCATGAGCTCGAAAAAGAGAACATCGTTGTCGGAGGGGTGGGGTGCGGTGGAATGGGGGAGGAGCCGATGCGCACACCCGCATGGAAACCAGCCTATAAGCGCGTGTGAACGGATGGCCAGAACGTGAGCGCCATCGACGGTGTGCACACGAGACACCGTTGTAGCGGCCCGAACTCGCTCTGCTCACCCCTCGTTCTCACACGGTGCCGCGCGCCTCTCCCCCTATTCGGTGCAAAAGAAGCCGTGTCACCGCTGCGTTGTCGTGGATGTTGTGCGTGTGTAGGTGTGAGACTCACAATGACGAACACGGATGTGAGTCCGCCCCCCCTCTCTTTCGGTATGCCTGTGAACAGGTATGCGCAGGTGATGAGTGTTAGTGTGTGCACGTGCCTGAGTAGCGCTCGGGGGAGAGAGGGAGAGAGGAAGACACCTCTTCCCACAGCTGCGCGCACGCAGAGAACGTCAGACAAGGAAGAAGACAGGATGGGGGCGACGACGGGGGACAGAGACAACGCCAACCAAACTTCTGTGACCGCGGATTCAGACAGCGTCAACCACTAGGGAAAATGCGCCTGCGACACGGAGAGCGATGGCGACGCCGGTAACGCACTCCTGCACGAGTCCCGCGTACCCACCCACCCCACTCTCGCCCATGACAACATACAGGCGATGATGTCGTGCGCGCGATCAAACTACAACAACGGGAATTAAGAGAGCGGCCTGACGCTCAGGCCACGAACAGCGCTCTCTTCATGCACAACGCATCGCATCGACGCGCCGGCAGAAGCCGCAAAAACGTTAGGAATCATATGACATGCGCCATCCCCCCTTCCTTCCTCACGCGTCCGCCCAGAGAGATGATGGCACGCGCCACTACAGGCCCCATGTGGATGCCCGTTCGGGGCCTACATCCTCCATGCTGTAGCCGCTCATGGTCGAGCGCGGCACGAAGCGGGTCAGGCGCTGCTCAGGGTTGGTCTGTGATGCGAAGCGATCCACAGCAGCCGACGTCTGCTCCTGATCTGATAGCCGGAGCTTCTCGGCGTCGGCGGCCTGGAGCGAGGCAACTTGGCCAGCCTCGGCCGTCGCCGCCATCTCCCTCTTTGCCTTCTCCAACGCATACGCGTATGTGCGGCCGTGCTTGCCGCCAAACTCGAGGCCTTGAATGCCACAGAACAGCATTGTCTGAGCCTGCTTCTCGAACGCGCACAGCTTCACCATCGACAGCGTGTTGTGCCGCATCTGCGCCACTTGTATTGCCTCCATGGCTGCCCGCAACGCGTCTTCGACCGTGACGTCCGCCGCGCTGATGGGTGCACCATAATGCAGCGACGCGATGGCACCGGTTCCGTCCACGGTGCACTCCGCCTGCACCTGCGCGCCGATGCCACGCGCCGTGGCCTTGACGCCAGGGGGCGGAGGCAAAACAGCGTACTCCATGTGATTCGAGCCGTGCGCAGGCAGAACCGTGCACAGCTCCGTGCCATACCGTGCAACAGCAGGGTAGGCGCCAAAGGAGAAGGACGCTGCACCGGCGCTGTCGGTTCGCACGTCCGTCACCTCCAGCATAGGGTCGGGCAGCCACCAGTCGCGTTCCTCCGCCATGGCACGCCGCAGCACACGACGCCGCGCCGCTGCCCACTCCTGCTCCGTCGCTCCTGGGTGATAGAGAGACCAGTGCAGACGGCACTGCGGCTCAATGGTGCGCTGGGCATCGGTGATGCCGTGCTCACACTGACTGCGGTGGTACTCTGTGCCTCTCAGCACTGCTGCCACCTCTGCCACCGAGACGTTACCCTGCTTATCCAAGGACTGGCCCATGGCGAACTCGGCGCTGAGCGAGATGTGCAGACCGGCCTCGCGAAGAAAAGCACAGAAGGACATCAAATCCTTGCCTGCAACGTCGCCCTCGAGCGGCGCCTCTGTCGGCGTCCCCGTGGCCTTGTCGGCGGGCTGCGGATGCCGCGTGTACTGCGCATAGAGCTGCGGGAGTGCATCGACAACGGAGAAAGGGGAGGAGGTGGCAGCGCTCATGAGCGTGGGGTGCTCGGTCGGGTTCAGCTCACGGTCCACGGCGCGGACGGCCACGCGGTATTCGCCGTTCGGCAGGCGTCGGCCCGCTGCGTCGACGTACGGGAGAAATACTTCCGTCGACTGCGTCTCGGAGAGCGGCACGTCATCGTCAAGCATGACGGCAAAGACCCATTCTCCGCTTGCCTCGTCCCACGCATGCGGCGTGGGCACGGTGTCGCTGTACGACTGCTCCTGCTCCTGCTCACGAGTGAGCTTGCGGTAGAGGTGCGAGGCGTACGCCAACACCTCCTGGAGGACCGGCGTCTCGGCGACGAGCGCCTGCACATCGACCGCCTCTTTCTTCATCTCCGCGCGCACTTTTTGGCGCTCCTCGGCGGTGCGCCGTCGCCACAGCGAAATCTCGAGTCGCCCCGCCTGCCGCAGCTGGTCTCGCTGCGCCGCTTGCTCGGCGGTGAGGGAGCTGTCCGTGAGGCGTAGCTTGTCGAGCGCCGGGGACGTCCAGTCGTACGAGACCGTCTGCCGCGAGCCCAGCGGCCACACCTTGAGAGCCTCTCCAGCTGCCTTTGCCTTGGGTGTCCTCTCCTCCCGCAAGATGGTGAGTAGGTCAGCACCGGCAGCGAGCAGCTCCGGCGCCGGCGCCGTCACTTGCACGGATTTTACAGGGTTCAGCAGACGCTGATTGTTCAGCTGGGCCGCGCTGTACCGCGCTCGGCGACGCGCGCCGAACGGGGCGGCTGCCTGCCGAGCTACACGGCCTATGACCCCCTCTGCCTTGGCGAGGTAGGCGGCGCTGAGCAGCAGCGGCTGCTGCGCCGCGTGCGCCATTTCCACTCCGTAGCGAGTGCAGTGCCGCGCTAAAGAGCGGCGGAAGGTGTACGGCGACGCGTAGTCCAGCTGACTGCTCAAGGGCTTCGTGGCGTAGTACATCTCCGCTGTAGCCGCCACCACCTGCGTCGAGGCGGCGTAGTGGAACAGCAGCTGCCGGCTCGCCGTGTGGGTGTGCTGCACGAGCGAGGCAGCGCCGAACTTGACGTAGTGCATGCGACACCACACACTATTGAAGTGGGGCTTCAACACCGCCGCGCGCAGGTCGAGGCGTGCCTTTGCCACACTCTCCTCCAACCCTGCGAAGACGTCAGGTAACGGCGTTTCACTGTAGAGTCGACGGCGTGCGGCTGCCGCGACACGGGCAAGGGACTCGGACTCCAGCACATGCACCGTCTCCAGCGCTTCTCTGCGCTCCGTGTGCAGCCAGAAGTCCTGCAGGGAGAAGCCGTACGACTTCTCGCCATTACTGCCGCTGCTTGTGAGAGGTTGCTCAAGGATGGCCTGGATCTTCGCGTGCTCAGTGGCCCACTCGGCGGTGGTGTCGAGGAGGTCTTCGGGGTCGTAGACGCCCTCGTCCATGCGGCGCTGCTCCTTCTCCGCCTCGTTCGCCGCCCAGGCCTCCTCCGTCGCTGTGGCAGCTGCGCCGCCACCTGTCCACGTACTCGGGTACACGCCTGCTTGGACCTGGCGCGCGCGGCGCTCCAGCAGGATGGCGTGCACCTGACGGTAGGCGGCCGCGACGTCAGCCAGTAGCTTCGCCTGTGCAGCAGCGTCGGCGGCGTGGGGACGCAGCTTCTCCTGGAAGAACTCGTGCGCGGCGCTGCAGGCTGGCAAGTAGTGTTCCGCCCACTTCTTCTTCGCTTCCGTGCTCTCGTGCACCCAGATGGACGGAACGGGAAGGGGGATGCGGGTGATGGTCTGCTGCTGGAAGGCCTCGAAAAACTGCACAAACGCATCCGGCTTTGCGGTGCCGCCCCAGAGCAGCTTGTCGAGCTGCAGGTGGTTCGTTACTCTCGTTTTGAGGTGACGCTCGCTGAGGTAGGCAACCTCGCAGAAGAACGTGTCGGCTTCCCACTTCGTGTTCGGGTGATCCGCTTCGTCGAGGAGCAGGTTGGCGATCGACGAGGACGCGCTGCCGCCGCCGCTCTCGCCCGCGCCGCGGCCTCTGCCAGCCGCGCCAAGGACGCCCACGTACTGCTTCGATGTGCGCCGCGACTGGCGCATGCGTCGCACGTACTTCGTTTCAAAGTACTCGGACCAGAGCTCAGCGCTCTCCTTGACGTGTTCTGGTGTACCGGTGACCATGTTCGACCCCATGTAGTCCTCCACATAGGCGAAGGGCGATGTTGACGACGGCGCCGCATCGCCTTCCGCCCGCTCCGCTGACGCAGTCGAGGCAGCAGTGTGGACGACCGGATCATTACCGAAGCGCAGCCAGAGCTCGATGGCACGTGTCAGCGACGGCACAGGAATGTGCTGAGCCCACAAGGTGCGGCATTCGTCGGCACTGCGGAGGGCGCCGAGGTGATCAGTGGCGGGGTCAGGAGCATAGATGGGTGTGTAGCTACGGATCACCATGTCGAGAGCGGTGCGGACACGCGGGGCTGCCGCTGACGCCGCCACGACGCCGCAGGATCTGGCGCGGTACATTCCACACCCAGGCGCAAGCACCGAGGGGGACCCTAGCGGCTGATCAGCCCACAAGAAACGCAAAGGTGAAGGAGGGAGAGGCTGCTGCTGCTGCTGCGTGAGGAAGGCGGCAGTAGAAGAACCGGAATTAGCCCAGCCGACTAATACGTTGTGGTGGCACTGCATGAAGGGCAGACAAACGTGTAGCATGTATGTCACCAGACATGTATGTACGAGAGGGAGGGAGGGAGAGGGAGAGGGAGAGGGGGATGGAGGCAAGAAGAGATATGGGCAACGAGCACACACATATACAGGTAGGCACTCAGAAGGAGAGATGGGGACAAGAGCCGTGCCTTGCAGCTCACCTTGCGCATGACGCCACTGCCCTCACTCTCACCCCATTGCACGCTGTTCTTTGCGAGCAGAGGCTGCGAGGAGGGAGACACAGGAGGCGTAGCAGCTGGCCACGGGTTCTGGCACAAGTTGCGCCTTGGCTCGCTATGCTCCGACCGTCTCTAGTGCGCGCGGAGCCGCGAGGGAGGGAGGGTGGCAGTGGTGTGGAAGGGTAAGGGGAAGAACAGTGCGCTACTTGCTTCAGCTCTCCGCCTTTAGCTGTCGAGTTCGCTCTCGGCAGCGCCATTACTAACCCACAAGCACACCAAACGTGCTCACACGCTTCACCACAACAGTTATGAAGAACCAAACAACGTGAAGATATAACAGAGGAGAACATGAAGAAGAAGGGAGGGGGGAGGGGGAGGAGGAGGGGGCAGATGCGCCTTGCATGCAGCCACCACACAAACACACGCATGTAGACATGCGGGCAAGCAGGCGCACACGCACGCAAAAACGAAACACACACACACACAAAAAAAAAACAGAAAGGAAAAGGCCAACCGGTGAAGCGTCGCTCCGCATCTCTGCTGCCTTTTGTGCGCACCACATGACGTCTCTCTCTCTCTCTCTCTCTTTCTTTCTAGCGCGCACCGCAGCACGTAACATGAGTGCCCTTATATGGCGGAGGACGGTGATCACCTACACATGCGCACCTCATCGGCGACGCTTCCTGCCTCCTCCCATCCACCCTCGCTTCTTGTCCTCCGTTTCAATCGCCACCTCCCAGATGAAACCCTCTTTTTCGCTGCAGGGTTAGAAGTTCGACACGGCAAACACGTCCAGCTTGCCCTCCCGCGCTACGAAAAGGAGGTTACCGGCGTCGTTCGCCAGCAAGCGGGTGCAGATGCCCTTATCGTAGTACAGGTCCTGTGGCGCAAGCGTGTCAAGCGCGACCGTCACGATACCGCGCGTCGTGGCGAGTGCAGCACGATTCTGTTGAATGAGCGTAGCCTCTGCGATAGGGTACGCGAATTGGTGCCGCTTGTAGGGCGCCGCCATGCTGCGGAGGTCCCACACGATCATGGCACCGTAGACGTCGGTCGTGATGATGTTGTAGCCGGTCGTGTAGATCGAGGAGATGGTGGTTTCGTGGTGGAGCGCGCCGGTGCAGAGCGCTGTGTTGACGACAGGGGTGTCCTCGCGCGAGCGCGGGTCCCACATCTTCACCGCGGCATCGCGGCCACCGGAGAGCAGAACGTAGCTGCTCTCCTCGAGCACTGTCAGCGCGGTGATGTAGTCGTCATGCGCCTTTGGAATTTGGCGCATGACGCTGCCGCTCATGACATCGACAAAGCTAAGTCTGTGAGGGGCGCTGACGTTGCCGCCCAACATCCCCGCCGCCACAGGCCCACCAGCGGCCGCGGCGCTGACAGCGCTCTCGCCCACGGCAACGATAGAGTTGCGGAACGCCGTGATCGCGGTCAGGGCAATTCCTGGCGGTCGCAGGACGATCTCGCCCTTGTTCCACCGGATCGAGTTCTCGTTGCATGTGATGACGATGATAGCGCCGGCGCTGCCTGTGCCGACCGCCGCCCCTGTCGCCATGCTCGCCGCATCCCCTGCCACGCCCGCTCCGTCCACCGCACCATCGGCGGCCGCCATCGCGGTGGCAGCCGCCGAAGTCGAGGATGGCCTAACGGCCGGTCGCCCACAGTACTTCGAGTACGGCTTGCGCGACTTAAATGGCATGCCGGCAATAGCAAGGTATTGCCCATCCAAGCGCTGGCCAGCCATCGCGACAGGGACACAGTTCATCGGCAGCGGCACGACGCCGCGGGGGCGAACGCTCACGTGCGGGAACCCTAACGGGTTCTTGGCCGACGGCTGACGGGACGACCCCGGCGGACCCCAAAGAGTGACTGCGCCGCTCATGTCACCTGTCACCACCTCATCACGGACGCCGAAGTACGCCATGCACGTCACGGAGTTCGACAGCGAATCCCCTTGGGAGTTCTCCATCGGCACGGAGCAGTAGATTGTCGGCGGTGTCCCGCGCCACCAGCGTGTGACAAGCGCCACATCCACTTCAAACCGTGGCTCCGTGGCGTACAGCTCCGCGAGGCGCCGCGCAAGACGCGGCCGAGTCGCTAAGGCGGCGCGAAGTTCTACGACTCTTCGCGACTTATGGAAACTGTGCTCAACGATGCGCAGCCCGACATGGATAAGCTCATCGTGCTGCAGGCACAGTTCGACGGTGTCGATAGTCCCCTTCATGCTTACCCAGCCTACGATAAGCATCTTTACTAGAACCGCCACGTACTTCTCTGCCTCGCACGGCACACAGCGGTGCGCGACGAGCATCTTCAGGACAATGCGCAGGACCAGATGGCGCAGCGTTGCCTTCTCTTGGATCCCCAAGTGCAAGACAGCGGCCCAGGTGTTGTGATAGATGATAGCACTGGCCAAGCCGTTCAGCATCACACGCAGTTCGTTGTCCGTCAGCTGCGACATCTTCGCCTTTAGAGCCGCTGCTGCCTGGCGGGCGTCGCCGCTGTCGAGGATGAAGATGTACCACTCCTTTCCACGCATCTCCAGATCTGCCTCCTCCGGATCATTATTGCGGTCGACGTCCTTGATCGTCATCAAGACTTGCGTAAGGATGTCGGCGGCGTAGTCATCTTCCGACTCTTCCTCGAAGCCGAACGCGTCACACTCGTCTGCGTCAACGTGCTCCCGTGTGGTCGGCAGCGTAAACTGGATTTCAACCTTGGAGTGAGGGTTGATGGCAGGCGACCGTGTCGGCACCAAGGGAGTCGCGGTGGATGCTGCAGCAGCGGCGGCAACCTGGGCACCAGCGACGGAGCAGGCGGCGGTACCACCAGCGCCCTCTACTGGGTCCGCCAACCCGCCGGCCTCCGCCATCGATGACAACATCGCCGCCGCAGATGTGGTGAAGACCTTAAACGACGGCGACACTAATGCGGCCGCCGAAGCCGCGGCAGCCGATTCGGGCGTTGTTGCCGCTAGCGCAGCCAAGGACGGCGTAATGGTCGGCACCGAAGGAGCACCAAGCAGTGGCGCTGCTGCCGTCGCACCCGCAATGCCCGCAGCGAGACCTCCAGCAGCAGCAGCAGCAGCAGCAGCAGCCATGCTTGCGGTGTTGCCTGACCCGCGCGATGGAGCCGGCGGCGGTGGTGGCGCACCGGTGGCCTCAGCAAGTAGGGTGGCGGCGGACCGGGGTGCCGGGACAGCTGGGCCGCTGCTGGTCATTCCCGCACCGACGCTGCCTGTCGGACCGCAAGTGTTCATGATGGAGGCGGATGCCGCGTGCTGCTGCTGCTGCTGCTGCTGCTGCTGAGACTGAGGAGGCGGAATCGGATAGGGCAGCATGCCACCCCCGCCACCACCCCTGCCGATGACCGCCGCTGCTGGAACACCTGGCGACAGGGTCCCTAGCGGCGGTGGCAGCATTCCATCCATGAGGCCGTTGCTGCTACTACTACTCGCATGGTGGTGGTGTTGCAGATGGTGGTTATAGGCCGCCGACACACCGGTGCCACGCGCGACGGGCGCAGTCGAGAAGGGCGAGTAGTTGTTGCTCATGCTGGTGAACGCCTCTGCCTCCCTGCTTCGTTGGGGCGCACTGCGTCCTGCCCGCACCGCTCACTCCGTTATCTCGCCCGGCTGTGCTCGCTTGCACAACGCACGTTGAAGGTCCCCTTGCGTGCGCGCGTGCGTGCCGGTACCTGTAGGCTGCACAACGTAAATAAAGAAGAGCGCGATGAGTGCCACCTTCTGCACACAGCATCACCGAGGCGCAGCAGGGAGTACGTTCCACGTGTTATTCCTACCGAATGTGGCAATACGTATGAGTGTATACTTATCTATATATCGATATGTGTGTGTGTGTGTGTGTGTGTGTGTGATGTGGCTCGATAAAACGGCGAAGCGCGAGGGCAGAGGAGGAGGAAAGCGTGTGCGCATGCATATGTGCGTGTGCGCAAGAGGGAGGGGGAGGGCTGGCGAGGTCGACGACGCGGTGAACCTCCACAGATCTCAAACACCTACATCATGCAACCCGAGATCATGTCCTGCACCACTGCGCACAGAACACCGTCCGGGGTTTGTCGTGATTTTTCGCCTGCCTTCGCGGAAAAAAAGATTGCGTTGCTGGAGTGCCAGCCTTGCGCGGGGCACTTCTCCATCCGGGTGTGCGCGTGCGCGAACCACGTCATCGGTCCGGCGTAAAACGATGAGGCGGGCAGGGCGGGCCTGCACAGAGGCACGGACACCCAGAGGGAACGAGGGCGGGGACCTCAAACCGCTGACGTCGTCGAGTGCACACACGCAAGAGCGCCGTATGCATTCTCGTGTGTGTGTGTGTGTGTGTGTGTGTGTGTGTGTGAGTGTGTGTGTGTGTGTGTGTGCATCCTTTTTCATTTTCTCATGGCTTCTCTCACATTACCTGTAGCCTTCTCCTGCTCTGCCTCACCCTCTCCTTGTCGCTGCGGGTGGGGGGAGGATGAGAGGCGGCACCGGTACTATCCAATGATAGGGAGGTGAAGAGCTGCTTAGGTACAATCATTACTGCAACCGCGCTCAGAGAGACAGTGGCCACCTCACAAACCATATCGCCAAGGCGATCGAGTCACCAAACGGTCCCTCCAACAACAACAAGGTACGGCGGCACCAGCGCACAAGCACGCAGGTGCGGGCAGCGATACAGACACAGAGCGACGACGACGCACCTCCTTGTGCGCGCACACGCGCATACTAAAGGAAGACGGAAAAGAAAAAGACAACGCCATACAAGCACAAGACACCTCGCGTGTAGAGGTGTGTGTGTGTGCTCAAGGACATTCGTCGGAAAGCGGCCATCGCAGCCACTTCGCGTGATTGCGCCCACCTGCGCGCATATGTAGACTGTCCACTTCTTCTGTTCTTACTCCTCTCGGCGGGCACGGCGGATGCGGGTGCTGCCCATGGCGACGCCTTCGCCCTCCTTCACCCACGATGAGGCAGCGGCCACGGCCTCAGACTTAGCCTCCCGTTCCTTCGCGATCCTGCCAGCGCTGCGTGTGAGCAGGAACAGTGTGAAAAACACGAAGGCGAACATAAACGCCAGCAAGCAGTAGTAGGAATCCATGATGAAGACAGGGCAGTAGAAGGCCGGCGATAGGGACGAGGGGAGGAAGAAGAGAACGGGGGGGGGTTGCGTTGCGTTGCCCAGCTGTTGCTCCAGTAGAGTTACGGGTCACGCAAATATATGTATGCTCTTGGCATGAGTCGCCCGCGGTCATGAGGGAGAGAGGAGAGAGGATGGGTTGGGGGATGCGCGTGGACATCATGCCACATCATTCGAGCAAGGGCACGCGAGGTGCACATGTGCCTTTGCCGGTGCGGTGGCGTGTGCACCTCGCGTGCCCTTGCTCTCCCTGACCAATGCGCATGACAAGGTAGAGGTGCGTGAGCCGCGCCATACATGCAAAAAAAAATGTGAACAGCCGCAAGTGTGCGCCGCACGTGAGCCATCGCCTTGCGGCATTGCCCCTTCGCGGGGGCCACACACATGCACGCTCATCGACGCCCACACCATCACTGTCCAGCAGCTCTCAAAGGGCATGCGCCGCGGCCGCTTCCGCCCCCCCGCCTCTGCTCCGATTAGCGTTCATGGTTTTCTTCGTTTTCTTTTTTTTTTGTTCCCCCGAGTAATACGCGCAGATCATGATCGCTTGCACACGCAGGCGAACACGTATGCGTACCTGATACAGGCGCCCTATCGACGCACGAGAGGAGGTGTTCATCGCCGTTCAGCATGACGTTCCCCACCACCGATGTTTGCACTGCTATCACGACACATCCTCTAACCAGTTGTTCAGTATCGCCACCTCCACCAACGCCTTCACGCAGCGGTCGGACCAATGGTTGAAGCTGGTGGCCCACACTGGGATGCGCCGCATCTCCTCCTGGACGGATAAGACGCTGGCGTTGTTGAACTTAGCGAGCGCACACAAGGCGGCAGCAGCGGCTCGGCTCACGTCCGCTTCCGTCGGGGTGAAGACCTTTAGCGGAGGGCGGCGGCGGCATCGCCTCTCCTGTCGCGACGCTTCGGCAGCCGCGACCCCCGCAGCTTGGCTCTTTGCCGCCCTGAGCGCAGACGCAGCTGTCGGCTCGGCAGCGGGCCCCTCGATTGCGGCGCCGTCACCACTGGGCGATTTCAGCGAATGCTGCGCGGAGCGGGAGACGGCATCAGCGGCGGCAGCACCTTTGCTTGCCTGAGCGGGTATGCTTGCCCCAGCGGCGGACGGCGTCAGAGAGGGCGAGCCCGGCGCCTCGACCTTCGCCGGCGTCGCCGATGTCTGCACGGCGCTGGCGTCCGAAATCGACAGCGCGGCCACCGGTTGCATGGCCGAGGCGGATATCGGCATTGGGCTTGCAGAAGAAGAGGATGAGGACGACGACACGCTCGAGTGGCCGCTATCACTACTCACAGACGAAGATGCGGACGACGATGATCTGCGTGACACAGAGGCGCAGATGTCCTCGCTGCCGCTGGTACTGCTGCATGAGCGAAGCGGAGCGGCACGCAAACAGCCGTCTACATAAAGATGTTGGTGCCGTCGCTGCTGCTGCCGCGAATAACTGCTGCCGTACGAAACTCCAGTGGCAGCGCACGGCAGCAGGCCGCCACCGCAGGTTTGGCTGCCTTGGCTCCCCACAACAAACCTCTGCGAGGTGCCACTCATAGCAGCACCAGAGCTGACACCGGAACGCGACAGCGAAAGCATGGGGAGGGAGCTCATGAGAGTCAGCTGCAGCCGTCCAGACGCGCCGATGCTCAACGCGTGCCGCAGCGGCGATGGCGCCAAACTCGTCGAAGTCGAGGAGGCATGGGTGTCGGCACTGCTCGGGTCCAACCCCCCTGCGTGGGTGGCGCCGACGCCCATCAGCATAGAATCACTCTGGGGCAAATATGGCATGGAGGGGAACCCAGGATATGCGACTGGTGTCAGGGATGGAGGCGGATGTAGCAGTTGCTGGTGCTGTCCACTGCAGTTCATTTCAGGGGTGCACGGGAGCGACGACGGCAGCTGCGGGGCAGCCGGCGGCGACCAACCACTGCGGTCCATTAAGAGATCCGGTGACCTCACGGCGACGGCTCTACTACCGACACCGCTTGCTGGCATTACCGCAGGAGCGGCTGCCGGTGCTGCGGATGACAGTGAAGAGACCTCCGCGGCTGTCGACGACTGTTGCGGGGTGGAAGCCATTCCCAGTGTTGTGCTGGCGTGCTGCTTCTCGGCGACAACCGACGTGGTGATGCGCGACGCCACCGATGCCCGCCGCGCCTTGACGCTTGCTTTCTGTATCTGCTTCCACTCCGCTATCACACGGCGTCGCTCCTCCCTGCACTCCTGCCGCTCTAACCACGCCATGCAGAGAAGGTAGTGCCCCAGGACATGGCGAGCTGGGTGGTGAACGCTGCGCAGTACCCGTTGCGCACTGTGGGTGGTGCTGTAGAGCGTCCCCTCTGTCCATGGGCGGTACACCTTGATCAGGTGACTCAGCTCCAAGTGGAGAAGCGCCTCCATCACGATCCCTGCCGTCGCCACCCACGTCTGTGGGAGCTCCACGGATATTTGCGGCGGCGGCGGCGGCGAGGAAGCGGCGGCAGAGGTCACGCTGCTGCCGTCGGGTACTCCAGATGCGATCGGCACTGCTGTTCCTAGACCGTTGGCGCCGCTCCGCACAGGGGCGCCGGTATCCGGTGCGCCCGCACCTATCGCCGCTCCAGGAGTGACGCGCACGTTGACTTGACTGGGTAGCGGCGCCTGTCCGTCACTGATGGCTGCCGCCGCCGCTGTTGGGGCGGGGTAGCGAACGCCGGGCAGCAAGGACGGGCACGGATGAATGGCGATCGGAACGGACACAACGATCGACTGGCTCGGGCTCCCGGCAGCACTGGCCCCCAGACCAGCCACATTAGCAGCTTCTGCAGCCGACTCACCAGACCCGTGCATTTCCACCACCGCCGCCGCCGCCGCCGCAACTTTGACGGCAGCACCGCGGGCGCGGTCGCGATGGGCAGTGGAGCGCCTCTGCCCCGCGGAGGCGCCGGCACCTGCAGGGGTCGCACTTGGTGCTATCACAGGCGCGGCCTGCTGTTCCGCGACGCACCGCTGAAGTGCATCGGCGTACACCTCCGCGAGCGTAGTGGTGGTGCCCACGGCAACGCTGAACACAAGATCGGCCACGGTACGGACGCCGTCCACCAACCGGAACACGTGGAGGACAGCCATATCCATCCACTCCATCATCTGAGGGTCGTACGCGACGACCGGGACAGGGATGTGATCGAAGTGGAGGAGGCGCGCCGGCTGCAGTGGCGCCATGCGCCGCACATGGAAGCTCAGCCGGTTGGACAGATGCACAACACTCATGTCGCCGCGCTGCTGCTGCTGCCCAGCAGGTGAAGCTGAGGTGGTGGAAATCGGGCGCTGCGCCAGGGCTTTGCTGCTCATTCCCGCACCGAGCGCACCCGCTGGTTGTTGTGCAGCTAGTCCCAAGGCGGCAGCGGCAGGCATCGGCGACGCAGTCACCGGCGTGCGTCCATCCACGCCCGGACTGCCGGTCTGCCCGTCTCGCTCGCGGTCTCCATTGCCGTCCGGTGCCTTGGTGTAGCTTAGGCAGCGGAAGAGCTCATCCACCAACTCGCTCAGCGGCGTCCACTTCGGCTCCGTGGGTGGTGTGATGAAGGCGTTCAAGATGTGCACGCTCGCCACAGCTGTTGTGGGAGCTGGGCCCTGGAACGGCGAGGGAACACACGGTGGGGTGGCGGCACTGGCACCTGCCATGGAGTGCTGCTGCTGCTGCTGACGGCTTCCGCCGTGATGTGTTTTGACGGCGCCGCCAAGAGCGACATAAGGGGCGGAGGCCGGTGCTGCCGTGAGGCTGAACGAGCACGCGGCGCTGCTGCTCGCTGCCATGCTCGTCGACTCCTCTAGTGCTCGCGGCTGCGCCGACGGGAGATGAAAGGTGGCGGCAGTCTCACTTATAGTGCGACTGCGCACCGGCAGAGAGGAGGAGGGCGGGTTGATGGTGGTTTCTAACGATTCCATGTTGGTGAGGTACGATGAAAAGGATCGGACGCCGCTGTCACCGGCGGTGGCCGCTGTTGAACCACCGCCTGCGCCAATGTGGGCTCCGGTAGGCGGAGAGAAGGAAACGCTGAGGTGCGACGATGACGCATGCACCGTGTTGCTCGACGCGGCGGCTGTGGTGGCGTGCGATGAGCAGCCAACGCACCCGTGTACGCCCGATGGCAGCGAGCCACCTCCCCCATCAAGACGGTTCTGAGCGACACGTGCGCTATCTTCGCACTGCTGCGAGCTGCAGCCGCCGGGAAAAGTAGCCGTGGCGGGCTCAGCGCTTCCGTGAGCTTCAGTCCCCTCGTCGCCAAGCGGTAGCGCAGCCGGTTGCCGTGGGAACATAAGGGATGCCGACGTGCGGTCCGCCATCTTCGCCGGGGGGTGCCGTCTGTTAGTCCCGCCCGCTGCTGCTGCTACCGATACCGCGGCTGGCACTGCGCCGCTGTGCTCCAGAACGGGCGGATGGTATGAGTTAGGGCTCAATGATGTGCTGGAAGCGGCATTGAAGGTGGCGCTGGCCGCCATGGCGACTGCCGTCGCTGTCGCCGTCGACGGTGCCATTGTGTCGGCTTGCCCAGTAACACGACCGCGGGCGAGCGTGCATGGTTTCTGGGGGGCACTGGAGGGGAGCGCTAGCGGCGTTGCCAGATGTGCCTGGCCCACGCCTTCGTCGACGTCCTCGGCAACCTCTGCGACGTGCGCAGTGGCCACGGAAGACGTTGCCGGCGACTGCGCTGCCACGTTAAATGCGGTCGTTGCAGTAGTAGGGAGGGAGGATATGGGCGATTTCAGCGCGAGTCTCGACATCTGCCACGACGCTGAATCGAAGGAGCGCAGCCCGCGAATCATGTACGCATACTTCAGCTCCGCCTCGCGCAGTTCCTCGGCGATATTGGTGAGCACCACGCTGTATGGGTGCACCAGCTGATGCAGCAGGCCATCGCCGATTGTCATCCGCTTGTGATCGACGCGGAAGACAAGACAGAGGGAGTAGCGCAGCGTCTTGCGCTGGTAGTGCTCACCGGGAATGTCTTCTGGGTAATAGAGGAAGAGCAGCCCTGATTCAGCGGGGTATAACCACAGTACACGGCGACAGAACTCAGAGCGCGGGACGAAGACGTCGTTGTAGCCGCTCATCCTGCCCTTGTCCGCTGCGGTTGTTGCCGCAGTGGTGCTCGTCAGAGGTAACGGAGTGCCGCGTGTCGCGGCTGTGGTTGCGGGATGGAGCGATGACCATACCTGGGGAGAGGAAGGCAGCAGGTGTTGAGGGTGATGATGGTGCAGGAGCTGCTGCTGACCGTCCGTCACCGCACATCTCTTGGTGGCCGCTCCTGAAACGGCTAAGCCACTGTTGATACTGGCGCTTGGGGAAGCGGTGGTCATGGGCGGCGCGCTTACGGGAGTAGCGTTCAGCGAGGAGGCGTTGGAGCAGTACACGTCGGTCGTCGTGGTGACCACGGGTGTTTTGACTAGCCTGCGTGTCGGGGTAGTGCCGCTGTCCACGTCGATTCCCCTCCCCACCGCGTGCGCTGCTTCGCTGCGGGCGTCACGGTAGTGTCCATCACTGCTGTGTGTCGGCTCACCGCCATATTCGCCCAGGCTTGTGTCCGCGGCTGGCGCATCCCCACCACCGGTCGACTGAGATGCTGTCAACGCAGACGAGCCCACCTTCGGCGACGGTCTGTGCGGCGCCAGCTGCGACTCACTCGTAAACGTCTGTGGGGATAACGAGAAGGCCGTGCTGTCCTCGGAGGCGGCGTGGTTGGTACCGCTGGTGTCCACCGCGCAGGCGCGCGTCTCAGCTTGTGCTGCAGTGTCGCTCAGCCCGACGAAGCGGCCCTGTGCGACCGGCGAGAAGGACACGCTGCGCACGTCGCCGCCGGCCATGTCGCCCAGCACTGATGCCGACAGGCCAGCAGCCGCACCAGCGCGGTTGGCGAGAGACAAGGGGGACAGCCGCTGCTCCTTGAGCAGCGGCGTGCGAGCGCTGTTTTGCAGCGACCACACCTCCAAGGGTGGTGAGGCATCGACTGCGGAAGTCAGTGAATGCGTTGGCGAGAATGCCGAGCACGGCGCTGGAGGCAGTGTTGGAATGACCGAGGAAAAAGAGGCAGTGGCCAGCCCACCATCGCCCCCACCAATGCTACACGCCCCGAACGGGGGTGATGAGTGCATGGCGACACTCGCCATCTTCGCGTACGGCGATGCCGTCACCGCGTCGCAGTGAGATCCAGCTGGGGACATCGTTGTGATATCGTCGCCTATCATCTCCGCGGAGACCTTTGTCTGGACCGGTGATGGTGGCGGCGGTGTTAGTGAGCCGCGCCGCGCTGGCTCGGCGCCGGCTGCCGGGCTCGTCACCGCCGCCGCTGCAGAGTAGGCGGCAGCCGCGGAAGAAGGCGAGGCAGGCGACGCCTGGGATTCCAAGAACGACCGAATCGCCTCTGGCGGGTGCGCTGGTGCACAGCTGTGGATGTACGGACCCCGCACCACATCCAACGCGAAGAGCAGCACGCACTCCAGTCGGAAAAGCGTGTCGCTGCTGGCGCAGTTGGCGGATGGCGCCGTGGAGGCGGCGGCGGCGGCGGCGGCGGTGTGTCGAGCCACATTAGTGGCGTGGTTTTGCTGCATTGTCCTTCAATGGCGTAGGTGTGCGTGTCTGTGTTCGTCTATGCTCAGGGAAGGGTTCGATGCCCTCCTCCTCCTCCTCTCCCCCCCAAACAAAACAAAAAAAAAAACAGAATGAGTCAGCAAGCAAAAGGAAAGCAGAGCGGTGTGCGTATGTGTGTGCGTGTGTGTGGGAGGGGGCAGGGGCAACGCGCGCGCAAACACACATACGCACACACACACATAATCCGGTGCTGCTGAGCTGGTGGCGGAGGTTGGAAGAAGATGAAGGCAGTGATCGTGGCTTTGCTTGTTTTTTTTTCTGGTGGAAGCCGCCTGACAGCGCCCGCCGTGTGGTTCACGTGCACAGGTACACCGAGAAACGGCCCCTCCTTTTTCTGCAGAGCAGACACACACACACTCACATACGGAGTGGACCAGGGGGGGGTGAGGGCACTCCAGGATTGTGCAGCGGAAGAGGAGGAGGGCAGCGGGTGTGTCGCGGAAACTAATGATGGTGCTGATAGAGACAAAGAAAAGATCTCCTGCCTTGCGAGCCGCTAAGCGATACGAGCAGCAACACAAAACTGGGCCGCACGGAGACAGAGACAGGAGGAAGAGTTGGGGTGGGGTGGGTGGGGTGGCAGCTCGTATCGAGGAAATCAGAGAGAAGCATGTGTGCGTGCCACGTGGACTGACAAAGTCACACACACACACACACACACACGCGCGCGACCAGCTGCCCACAGGTGGCTTGCGCTTGCCTTCCGTTGGTACGGGTGTATGTACCTATATAGGTGTGCGTGCGAATGGCTGCGTCGATATCACGCAGATGCACCGAGTTCGTGCTTCAACTCAGTCGCCCACATGCGATTGATGTACAGTGAACACAAATGAATAGAGAGGGGGAGGGAGGGAAGGAGGGGTGAGAGACACCGTTTACCGAGCGGCGGGTGCGGTCACGGAAGCGCATATAGACGTGTGTGTGTGTGTGCACGAGGCGGAAGAGAGAGAGCGGAGAGGCGCGAGTAGAGATGCACTAGATCGATAAAAACAATATGCAATGGCAGCCATGCAGCTCTAAGGCAAGGCGAGAAAGGGCCCGGCATTCACGAGCGCTGCCCGCCTTCCTGCACCGAACTTCCCCCCGGTCGTGGGGGGAGGGTGAAGAGAAGAGCCCTAGTGTGCTTCTATCTATCCTTGCCTCTCCACCACCCCGCCCCGCAAGGCGGCCTCACAGCCGCTCCCCCAATCGTGCCGGTCGCCACCCCTGGTGCATCTCATTCGGCGTAGCTCAGCTGCCCCACGCCAGTAGGCAGTGTGAAGGCCGGGAGTGGGATACACGTTCCAGTCACGCTGGCACGCTGCCCATCACACGGATGGCACAGACCTGTGCACTGTTGCGGGCCGCTCCAACGCAGCGCCAACCCAGGACACGACCGCCGACATCAGTGGTGATACATCGCTCTGACCACCTCTACGTCGTGAGTGCTTGACCCTGTGACCACCAGAGGCGGGTTTGGCATTTTGACAGGGATAGCGAGGGGTGTACGAGACCCTGATGATACCACGTAAAAAGGTGGCCGGCATCATCGTCGACAGGGTGGGCTATGAGGGGAGGGGAGGGGAGGATCGGCGGCGCATGCGGGGTGAAGTGCCCAAGGCGCAGATTGAGAGGTGCAAGCCAAGAAAAAGTACATAAGGAGCGAGAAAGAAAGCAGGTAACAGCGGTGAAGATGTGCGTGAGGGCGCATGCAGGTATGGCTTCTAGGCTACATCGTGAGTGCATCGGTGTTTTGAAATCGAAGAATGGAGTTGGAGGTGGGGGAGGAGGTGTCGCGTGTCGTGATGGCGGTGGGGGTGGGTGAGGGACTGGCGAGCGAGAGAGAGGAAGAGAGGGAGAAGGGGGAAGGAGGGGAGGGGGGGGCAACAAAGCAAGAGACTCGCAGACCTTTCAGTCCTTGAGGGACACCCGCACCCACACGTACACACTCGCCGAGGAAGCGCTCGTCTAGGAATGCAGAACACTGTGTGTGTGTGTGTGTGTAGGTGTGTGTGTGTGTGGTGTGTGTGCGAGAAACACACAGAAAAAAACAGGAAGAAGGGTGGGGGAGGGGGAGCGCACACATCAATTGAACCAAAGCGAAAAGGAGGAGTGGGAGGGGGGGGATGAAACGACGGACGGCACGCGCACACGCAGCAGCGGAGACACCGGAGTGCACGACAACGGCGGCACACGCGCCCCACGTCGATATCGGCGGCAAAGAGATGCAAGCCGCACAGATGCACGACACACAACTAAACGCAGTTCTGCCTGTTATGTCTCACGTGCAGCACCAACAATGTCGCCACTTACAAATAGGCGCGGTCACGGCCGGGCGAGGAGAGGGTGGGAGACACCACACACCACACACCACACACAGGCACACCACACACCACACACCACACACAGGCACACACACACACAGTGAGAAAGCGGAGGTGGACAAATGGTGGTGGTGGTGTTGGCTTAGCGTTCCGGCGCTCACACCCCCTCTCCCGAAAAAAAGGAAAAAAAAAACATGCATGTGGCCCAATGAAAAGTCACCGCAGACGCAAGGAGGTTTGGGCGGCGGGAAGGAGGAGGGGAACGAGGGTACAAGACCCACACCACAGGCACGCCAAGCAGGCGAGCATGTGCGCATGCGTATGTATGCCAAACGTGTTCGACTAATACTTCCCGCAACGGCTGTCCTTCATCGGCAATGGGGGGGGCCATCGGTCCGGGCAGATGCACGGTGACGTGCGAACAGTAAGAGCGAGGGGTCAGGGAGAGATAAAGAGAGAGCCAAGGACTCGTGCTGCGGGTACTCTCCCTTCTCCCCCTCATCCTCTCAGCGTCGGCAGGCGTCAGCGGCGCCGCAGAGGGTGCCCTCGAGCTCCGCCGTGTCGACGTCGGCGAGCGTGTGCGGTGGACACTGCTGATTCCCAGAGACCTCTTCGTCCCCTTCCAGCTCATCGCCACCGATGGAGACGTCAGCGAGTCGTTTCTGCACATCGCGCAGTCGCGTGTTGCTATCCTGCACATGCTCGAGCAGCTCAGAGTTCAGCCGCCGTGCTTCGTGCCGCTGGTTCTGCAGTCGCAGCTTCTCACCGCGTACCTTTTCCAGCCAGCTTGTCGTGTCTTCGTCGAGGCCTTTCTCCAACAGCACGTAGAGCTCTGGTTCCCGTTCGCGCAGTTCCGTGAGTTGTCGCTCAAGAGCGTGGTAGTGCGTCCGTAGCTCGTTCAGCTCTGCCTGCACCTCGAGATACAGTTTCGTCGTGGTCTCTCGCTCGCGGCGCAGCTCCTCGGCTGCCTCTCGGGCGGCGAGGAGCTCCTCCTCTTGCGCCTGCCGCGCCGCCTCCGCTCGCTGCGCCGACTGCCGGCACATATCTGCCATGGACGTCTCCTCATCCAAGGCGTGCCGCAGCGTGTTCATCATTGCTTGCTGCTGCTTGATACGTGATTCGTAGTCGCGGGTGATGGTGCTGATCTCTTGTACCAGCTGCGCATTCGCCTCGCTGAAGCGTGTCTGGACTTGCTGCTGAGCTCGGTCGCTGCGAGCCCGCTGCTGCTGGGCCGCCTGCGTCTGCGACTTTATTTGCTCCACTTGCGCACGCAGTGCACCAAGCTCGCCGCGGTACTCTTCGCACTGCCGCTCCAGCGCCGCCTTTGCCTCCATCGCGTCCTGAGCTTCCCGTACCTTGCTCGTCAGCGTTGCCGCCTCCAGCTGCAGTGCTGAGTAGCTGCGGCGCTTCGGCAGCTGGTCCTCACTATCGCCGTCACCTTCGCCAGCCCTGTTCGCCGGGCTGCTCGAGGAGGTGCCGCACGAGCCGGGGAAGAGAAGATCTTGCACCTCCGCAGAGATGCGCTCCGCCTCGGCGCACCGCGCCTGCCACATGCTCTGCTGATCCTGCAACTGCGCCACCTTAGCGATGAGTAAGTTGCGGCCCGCCTCGAGCTCGGCGTTCGCCTCTTCGAGTGAGCCAACCTTCCGCTCCAACCGCATACGCTCCATCTCCGCGTTCTGCAGCGCGCTCCTGTCGCTCTGGTGCCGCGTCACCTCCTCCGCGTACTCCTTCTCCTGCGTCTCGACCTTCTGCTTGTGGTAGTGCAGCTCCTCACGCAGCGCCTTCCTTGCGTCCTCGGCATCGGCGAGCTTCTCGGCGAGTTCCGCTGCAGCGATTTGGCGTAGGCGCGCCTTCTGTGAGAGAAGTCTGGCAAGTTCGGCAGCGCACTCCTGCTCCACGGCGGCGCGTGCTTGCAGCTCCTCGCACTGGCACTCGTACGCGAGCTGCATGTGCAGCAGCTGCTCGCTGGTGACGGCTTCATGCGCGGCCGACATCGGAGGGGCGTTTGCGGAGTTAGGATCACGGTAGAGCGGTTGCGACGACACCTCTGGTGTGCCTCGGCTACCTTCGCCCTCTCCTGGGCGTAAGGTAGGGGGGCGGGGGCTAGGAAAGGCTCCCATGGCGCCTGCGGCCGACCAGCACATCCCGTCCGCGCTGCGGTGGTGGTCGGCCATGCTGCTCAGGTGGAGCAGCTGCACCATGCACTGATGCTGCAGCTCGTGTTCGGATCGGTGAAAGCGCATGCGCATGTAGTAGCGCTCCGAGGTCTCCATCTCTTCCAGCAACAGTTGCTCCAGCTCGCACATCTCAGCTGCCCGCTGGGTGACGGCGCGCTTAAGCGCCGACCGCTCCTGCTCTACCTGCGCCACCCGCAGCAGCAGCTGCACGTTGCGTTGCTTCTCCTCTAGGTAACCGTTCCGCATCTGCTCCAGCTGCTCTGCGGCCGTGACGTTGGCCGTGTTGGTCGCCTCTAGCGCGTCCTCCGCGGCGCGGGTCTTGGCGGACTCGGTCGTGCGGTGCGACTTGACAGCGCTGAGCTCGCACTGAGTGGTCTCCAGCAGGCTCATAGTGCTCTGCATGCGCTCGTGCAGCAGATCCAGCTGCCGCCTGCTCTCCTCGTAGCGCACCCGGTACTCATCCAGTTGCGTCGATGTCATCTTCGTGACGTCAAGCGCCTCCTGCTTCACGCGCTCGGCAGCGGAGAGGTCTTGCGCTGCCTTCTGCAGCTTCGCCCTAGTCTGCTCGAGCTCCTCCTGCAGCTGCTGCTGCGCGCGCAGCGCCTCTTTCGCGTCTGCCGTGGCCGCCGCTGCCTTCACGCCGCCAGCGCCGGTGCCACCCGCGGTGCTCGCCGCTACCGTGCTTGGTGTTGTGGTGGAGATGACAAGAGCCCGGTAGCGGTTTGCCCAGCCCGTCACCTCCGCCTCTCGCTTCGTCAGCTTTTCGTGCAGCTGCATGGTCTCTGCACGCTGCTGCGCCAGCTCGTCGCGCAAGGCACCGGTGCTTGTTAGCATGCGCTCCTGCAGCCCTTGCAGCTCCACACCTAGCTGCGCGTTTTCCGCCTCGAGGTCCTTGACGCGCTTCCGCAGCGCCTGCAGCACCGCCGTGTCGGTAGCCGAGACTGCCTTCAGCTTCAGCGCGTCATTCTCCGTCAGCAGCGCTTCGCGCTCTCGCTTCAACGCATCGATTTTCTCCAAGTGCACCTCCGCGGCCTTGCCGCTCTCGAGCTGCAAAGTCAGCCGCACAATCTGCCGCCGCAGTTCCGCGATCAGCTCCTGGAAGTGCCGGTCCTCGTTCACCGTCGCGACATTCACGATCTTCTTCGCCACGCCGGCGAACCGCAGCGTGTTCAAGGTCTGCTGGTAGCAATACGCACTCGGGGCGACGGTGGCGAGCATGATGGTCTTGCTGTTGCCACCAAGGCTGTCGGAGAGCAGCCAAGTTAGCATACTGTCGCGGTAGGCAGGGATGACGTTCTTACCGGCTTGCTTTTCCGACAGCTGCTGAATAACGCGGCCGAGGGTGGTGAGGGAGAGGTTGATGTTCCTGGCCTCTTCTAGGCGGTCGCCCGACACGCCGGACTGTGAGACGCGCTCGCTGCCAGCCAGATCGACCATGTTTACCTTGCACGCTCGCGTGCGCGTGATGACGCCGCCAGTGCTCTCGTCGGTGTCGGCCAAGACCTTCGTAATGTGAAGCTGCAAGATGGCGTGGCTGCGGCTGCTGTGCTCGTTCATGTTCGTCTCGGCGGTGGCGCGCTCGCGCAGCCCGCTGAGGAGGTACTTGATCACGCTGCCCGCGTCGCGCACCTTGACGTGGGAGAGTCCCTCCACGTACGGCCCTCGGGAGGGGTGCTGGCGAATGCGCAGCGATGCGCTAGCCGATGCGGATGTGCCAGCGTAGGTGCTGTTGCTATTGGCCGCCGTGAGCGACGAGGCGGCGGCGATAAGGTCGTGCACCTTCTCGCAGTAAATCTCCAAGAAGCTCAGCTCCACGGAGTAGGTGACGCCTTCGTCCTTTTCGCGCTCCTCGCGCATCAGACGAAACAGGTCAGAGCAAAGACGCGGCATGATGCCGTGCTCCGCAGGCATCTCCACCGTGAGGCTGTCACGCTGCGCTGGTGGGGGGCTGCGGCTGGGGTTGCCGCTGCTTGAAGCACTGGCACCTGTGACGCCAGAGAGCGCATCTGTTGGGCCGATCATGCTGTAGCTCTTGCCGCTGCCAGTTTGGCCGTACGCGAACAAGCAGGCGTTGAAGCCGGACATGACGGCCTTGTACATGCGCGGCCCGATAAACTCGTACACACTCTGCTGATCGTCGTACGGTGGCGCTTGCGCGAAGCACGGAAGATTCCTGGCGACGGCACTGTACTGGGTGAGGAGGCTGCGCTGAGCCTTGGTGGAGTGTGTCAGCCCCGGCACTTTGATCCCTCGCCCGCCTCCGCTGCCAGGACCGCCGACTGCGTTGTCATCGCCAGCCAGTGCGTCGAGCACAGACGGCGGAGGGAAGGGCAGCACCGCTGGCGAAACACTCCAGAAGATCTTGTCGAAGGAGTACGAGTGCTGCAGTGCCTCAAGGCTGCCAGGGGAGTTGAAGTGAACACTTTTTCCCCCGACCGAGACACCGCCGCTGCTGTTCACCAGCCCGAGTGTCACGGAGGCAGTCAACACACCGCCGTCGCCTCCATTCGCGCTGCCAGACACCCCTCCGGCAACGAGGCCGCTCGCCGTGGAGCTCGGGATGAGCGACGGAAGGTCTAGGACAGAGATTGTGGTACTATCTGGGACGGTAATGGTACAGAAAGCAGAGTCCTCCTTCGGTGTGAAGGGGCGCACACGCACGGCGACAAGCACCGATGAGGACTCCGTAGCCATAATGGAGCGTTTTCTCGCCCCTTCTTGTTTCGTACACCTCTGGCCGTTCGTGCGCAGCGAGCTGGGAGGACGTCACCGGCGTGCCGTCGTACTTCATTCACCTGATGCTTGCTCCGGACGCCGCTGCGCGCACGCGCTTGCACTCAGGCACGGTGAGGTCTCGAGAAAAAAAAAGCAAACAAAAGACGCGTACACGCACAGAAGGACATGCAGGAGGCACCAACGCGATGAATGGTGAGACACGCATACGCCGGACACTGGACAGGCCACGACGTTGGCGTAAAAGGAGACGAGCTTTCCAGTTGCGCCGGTGTGTGTGCGGGGTGTTGTAACGAAAGAGGGAGAGGGATTGGAGGTGTGTGTGTGTGTGTGTGTGTGTGTGTGCGTGGGGGGGGGCAATATGACAAGGAGCAGCCACAGCAGAGACAAGGGGGAGGGGGGAGAGGTAGAAGCAGCTGCGAAAGTGGCAACGAAAAAAAGGCTCGCGACCACAGAACCATCACTAGGGTTACCAGGGCAAGAGGAAAAGTGTGCGTAGGAAAGACAGGAAGAGGTGGGATAAAGGGGCAGCAGTGGAGAGAGCCCAAAGAGAAGCAGCTCTACGGATAGTGGCCTTCTCTTCTGCCGCTGGTATCGGTAGTCCACACCAGCCCAAGTGAGTGCGTCTATGAATCACCACGGCCCCTAGCTCCCATTTTCCTACCCAGAGATGCACGTGCACGTCTGCCTCGCCCCCTACTGCCGGGGGTATGAGGGGGTATAGCAGTGTGTGCGTGTGTGCTTTTTTTTTCGGTGGTGCATTGCGTGTATCATCGACTTTGTATGGTTTTACGTATAATGGGAGAGAACGCAGTAATGATGATGAGTTCATGTGTGCATCGGCGGCGGTTGTGAATGCACGAGGAGGGGGGGAGGGAGAGGGTAGGCGGTGCACACGGAAGCTGACGCCAGAGGCGCCCGACCCTTTTTTCCTCATCCGCTGCACCACGGCTTCTACAGCCGCACGCACCGAAGTCGAAAAGACTCTGTTTAGACGACGATGAAAGAAAGCTGCGCAAGCATCGGCATCGTTGAGGCATGCAAAGAAGAAAAGTGGACAAGCCGTGTCGTCACAGAGAGATATGTGCACACGCACACACACACACACACACAGACAAGAAGACACCCCACTACTTTGCAGACAGAAGAGGAGGGGGACGGCGACGACAACGACACATGAGAGGCCAACGCAGTAAGTAACAGCGACCAACACCGCAACGCCCACAGGAAGCATATTTACACCTGAAAGGAGGGCGGAGGAGCGGGCATCCGAGTACGACACGAAACCAGCGAAAAAACAAACAAGAAACTGAAAACAGAAGCGAAGGGTATGAACGGGAGAAGGCATCATTACTGGTTGCTCACAAGACTCGAGGGCGTACGCAAGCGTTCGTGTGTGCGTGTGTATGTCTGCACGGATGGGGGAGGAGTGAATGAAAAGAGGAGAGGAAGTGAATGGGACATGGGATAGCTTTGGAATGTGTCTGCACGTCTATCTGTGTGCGCGTGCGCGTGTCTTTTTCTCCGCTGTTTTTACGTTTTTTTTTGCTTGCTGTTTCATCTGTGAATCTGCGTCGTTGTTTTGTTCGCCCACTTGTGTGGAAACGCATGCTACTATATATATATATATATATATATGTGTTTAAACCTCCCTCCCTCCTTCCACGCGAATGGACGCATACAGGGATGCACGACGACGTGACGCGTCGACCGGAGAGAGGGTAGGGAGGGAGAGGGGAGAGAGAGCAGGAGAGTCAGAGACAGGCCGCGAGAAAAGGAACGGTTAGCGACATCAATGCATATATATATATATATATATTCATACATATATGTTTCTCTGCATGAATACATAATATAGAGAGAACGAAAAACAAAAGAAAGCATGTCAAGATGTGTCGACACCCCATGAAGGGGGGAGGAGGAGGAGGCCCGCAGCATACGGGATCGCTTCTCTGAAAACGACGACAGCAAGAGGCAAAAAGCAACGGCGCCCCCCTCAAAAAAAAAAAGGGAAGCCTAGCGTACCATGAAGCAAGCGAGAGAGAAAGAGAGGAAGGGACTCAATACACTGATGTAGTAAAAGAACGTGTGGTTCGGCGAATACACGTCAAAAGGCCCACGCGCTGCCACAACACAGAGGGACACACACCATGTGAGCACACACTCACTTGTGTGTCGCTTGTATGTGCGCGCCCGCCGGACTAGAGAAACGAAAACAATACAAGAAGAGGGTTACGAGAAATAGAAGGAAAGCTGGCAGTGTCGACGGCAACACTGCCACACGAGCACGACATCCAGTATCCCATACATGTACCATAAAGATCCCCCTCCCTCTCTCTCGCCCTTCCTCCTGCACCACCACAAAAGCCAGCCGGCCATCCACGAAAATGGGCATCCCGTGACACACACACACAGTCCACACCTGATAAGCAACCAAAGAGAACACGGAACGAGGAGATAAACCAGAGAAAGAGAGAGAGAGAGAGAGAGAGAGAGAGACTCCACGCGCGCGATAAAGCACCGCGAAACAATATCGACGTCTGCGACGAACCAAAAACAGCAACAAAAAAGAGTTCGCCATGTTCTCCAGAAGCAAATCCCACCCCATCCTTTATTAGATGCGAGCCCGAAGACTAGCGATAGACGTACACGCGCACACACCCATATACACATGTACATATATATATATGTATGTATATATATATATACATACATAGATATAGGAAGAGAGGCCACGAAGAAGGCAAGCAGACACGAGACAGCAACAACAAAAAATGAACGACGATGACGCACGCACACGCGCACGTCTTATTGCACCCTCCCTTTCCCATTCTTGCTCGACGTGATGGGCAGGCACGACAACCACTGCGGCAGCCACGGGAGAACCACTTCGCGGCGGAGGCCCAGAAGAGGACGCGCAGACGGGGCAGAAGGCAGCGAAGGGGGCAGGAGCCACAACGACTGTGAGCGCTTGTGACGCACACAAAGGGACTTTTATCCCTTGAACTTGTCCACATCCCTGCCACGAACAAGTCAACACACCAACGCGCATAGACAGCCACAGCGCACCCGCTCCCCCCCCTGCGGCACCACGGCTTCATCCCGGCCGTCTCGGACGAGCCGCCTGCCGTCGAATCGGGCCACGCGCGTAGCGGGCTCCTCATGCCCTTCCTCGCCCCTTCCCCGGGTGCGCGCGGCGCCATCGGCGCCACACGGAGACGCGGGTGGGCTGCACGCCTTCACCCACGCGGCCACCATTCGGGCTCCCGATCGAGGGCGCAGGCCGCGGCGGCCGCCGTGCGGGCAGCAGGGGGCAGTCCGGGCGCACGCAGCACGGGCCCGAGGAGGAAGTCGGCCACCTTCCGGTCAGCGCCCTCAGTCGCCTCAAGCAGCCGCATTCCATCATCTGCTCCCCGCAGGCTCGTCACGTTCGCGCCTGGGGGACTCGGCGGTGCAGCTCGGGACGCCCTCGCCACGCTTCCGGCATCTGCGCCTCATCAGCCCACCCGGGCACATCGACGGCGCGCCGCATGCTTCGCGCACGCACCTTGCGGCCCACGGGCATGGTCCGCTTCGCGCCATTCCCGTCCACCGCTCTTGCACCTCCCGCCTCTCCATGCACCGTCTGCGTGCGGCACGCGACGTGCCGGCTGTGCATGACAGCGCCCGCGCACCGCGCTCGCAGTTCTGCGCTGCGGGGGCCTGCCTCAGCGCGGTGTCGTGGCCGGGGGAGGAGCCCGCCGGCGAGCATGTGCCGACGCACAAAGAACTCACAGCACGTAGCTCCGACGGAGCACAGGGGGCAGCGGTAGACACCCGGCGGGGGAAGCCCATGCAGCGCGAGCGGGATGTGCGTGGCCAGGTCACTGCGTGCAAGATCATAGCGCGAAACCAGGTGTGCCTCACGAGCCCAGCAGCCTTGTTCTCCGCGTGTGGGGGGCGGCGGCCGCCAAGTGCCGCTTGTCTCAGCGTGCCGTATCGCTGAACGCGGCTCCGGAGGATGTCGGCCTGACGCCTGGGACCGGTGGCCGACCCCGTCATCCGCGCAGTTGGCGTCGGCTACCCTGACGCTGCCGCTTTGGCAAGCCTGTCCACGTGCCGGCAGGTGCGCTGATATGAAAGCGGCCCCCCGAGGATTTCCTCAACACTAAAACAATAGAAACCGACCTTACGCTCATCTTCGCGGGTAGACATGCATACAGACACACATACGACCTCTCTCTCGTTATCCCTTGTCACAACGGGAATGCTTCGGAGGAACGATTGTCGTCACCGAGCACCGCCTCCACGTCTTCGACGAGCCGCGTCCGCACCTCCGCGTCAAGGTTCTTGATGCGTCGCACATTTATTTTGAGTATCAACAGCCCTCGTTGCTGAAAGAGGGGCAAAGCCAGTATGTCCTTGATGCTCGGGCGCTCACTCGGGTCCACCCGGAGCATCTGATTCACCAGCGAGATCATATCGGACGAGTACCGATCCTCCGGTAGCGGGTCGAAACTGCCCTGCCGCGTCACCATCTCCATGAGCTCCGACAGGTTCGTTGCCTGAAATGGCTTCTTGAGGGCGAGTAACTCGTACATGATAACTCCAAGGGACCAGATGTCCGCCTTGTAGCTGTATGACTGTCTCTGCCACATCTCCGGGGCTAAGTAGTAGGGCGTGCCGCAGAATGTCTTGCCGACTTCGCCAGAGACGCTCTCTTGGTACTGACGCGAAAAGCCAAAGTCGCCGAGCTTGATGAGCCCGCTACGCGTCAGCAGCACGTTTGATGTTTTGAGGTCGCGGTGCATGATGCGGCGGTCGTGCAGGTAGCGGATGGCGAGGCCGAGCTGGGCAAATATAACGAGCACCTCGTCCTCACGGTACGGAATCGAAGTGCCGTCGCTCGTACCAGGTGGCGGTTGCGCGCGGGTGTCGACCTGAGCCTGCAGATCGCCGGCGTTGGCGTACTCCAGAATGTACAGAGACTTTTCGCCCGCCTCGAAGGTTTCGATGAGGGAGATGATGTTGGGGTGGCTGCAGCACCGCATGTTCTCCACCTCCGCCTCGGCAAACGCCTTGCAGGCGCTGGAGGAATGCGAGGCGTCGGACAGCTTGCCAACAACAGTCTTGCCTGTTTTGTTGTTGATCAGTAACCACACAGTGGAGAAGGCGCCGCGGCCGATGGCGCGGCGGACACGGTACTTGCATGGCAGCTTCGGCCCCACCACGGTCGGAAAGCTAGAGACGAGGGGGTTGACATAGTGGTGGTTTTGGTGGTCAGTCGAGTCGTTAACCGGCTGCTGCTCGGGCAGAGACGCCGAGGCTTGCATCGTCCGTGCTCTCCCTTTCAGGCCAAGTGTGCGTCTCTGTCCTCTTGTGAGAAGTTAGAGGGCGTTACGATAAACCCTGCAGGGGAGGGGGGGGGCGGGAAAAGGAGGAGGAGGGGTTGCCGGTGGTGTATGCGAGGGTCTTTCCCCGATATCGAGCACGGACACAAGAGCACCCCCCGACGCAAAGAAGAACCGAACAAACAACAACAAACAAAAAAGAAGCACAGGAAGAGATCAAGGCACAGACACCTCAAGAGAGCAGTTAAGGAAGGGAGCTGGAAAACCTCGTGCTTACGCCTACACCCACGCACACACAAGCAGCTGAAGAACAAGGAAACTCACACGGCGCTGCGTGAGAGAGGTTAGGGTGAGGGGGGTGGGTGGGTGTTAGTGCAGGTGCGGGAAGAAGAGGAAGGGAGCGGGTAAGAAATCAGATTGAGTTAGGCCCACAATAGCCACACACACACACACACACACACGCGCGCGAAAAAAAGGAAGTTGCTGAGGTCTGGAAGGGAGTGGTAGAGGAGAGGAAGACACGGATTGGTCACCCCCTTCCACGTATACCTCTGTATTTGGGGCGTGTATATGTGCCGCAGTGTCTGTGTTGATGTGCGCGCACTGAGGAGAGAGAGGGGAAAAGAGAATGTGAAGGGAAACAAACAACACGTTCTACGATGTAATAGACTTGGCTCTGCTTTGGCGTCCCCTTGTGTTTTTTCTCACCGCCCTTTCGATGCCTGTGTTTGCGCGTTGATGTGCCCTTGCTGAATGTTTGCTTGCAACGGTAAGGAAAAACACATATATACGTGCTTGCATACGTCGTGAGAAGAAAAGGGGTAATAAATAATACGAGGGACACCGAAGCAGCGAGAGTCAAGCGCCACACACCTCACCCGCCCTCCGATACACACGCACACGCTGTATGACAATCTTCTAGAAACCTGACAACACGACCAAGCAAATAAAAAAAATGGTACTCGCTCCCACACGTGCACACCTACGACGCGTGCGTGTCTTTCGCTTCTACCTAATGGTCACGAGCAGTGCTGACAGAGCCACCGCCAACACGAAACACACGCGCACAAAGTAAGGCAAAGGAATATATTATATATTATATATTATATATTTTCTATTATATTATATATATGTAATCGAAAGAGGAGGGAGGCAAGCGTACGAGGCAATCAGTGACTCGTCTCTAGACACGTTCTGATGGCTGCTGCGTACTGCTCGGCCAACTCTCAAGTCTGCGTGTCTTGCTGTGCGTCGTCGTCCTCTGTGCGTGCGTGCGTGCGTATATGTACGTCGTATTTGTTGCCCTCTACGATATCGGAAAAGGTCTTCGACTGCTTGCAAATGTGAAAGGAAGGAGTGGAGAATGTGTGTGTGTGTGTATGGGTGATGGCAGAGGCCACACGCGCATGATTCGCTTACAACGCACACGCGCCAGATGGACAGGCAGCTAGAGAAAGAGAGAGAGGAATGCACTCGAGTGGGCATACGTACATACACACACGCACATACACACATCGACGGCCCGTACGAAAATATACTTAAGTCGAAGCACAACACACAGACCACACGGAGGGAGTGACGAGAGACCGGAGCCACGAAACACACACACAAAACAAAACAAACCAAAACAAAACAACAGCAACAAAATGACCAAGTCAAGATATCAGCAAGTAGCAGCAACGAAGGAAATATCGTCTCTCTCTTTCTCTACGTGTGTGTGTGTGTGCCCTGGTATGCGCGACGTCTTAACCGCAAGCAAGGAGACCACGAGACACGCAGAGACAAGAGAAACAAAGAAAGAAGGGGGAGGGAGGGAGGGAGGGGGAGGCCAATCACAGAAAATAGATATAGTGGAAGGAAGGGGGAGAGGAGTGGGAGGAGGAGGAGGAGGGGGGGGCAGAGGAGGGGGTAATACGAGCAGTCAAGGAAGGACGGGCCAAATCAGTGGGACAAAGCCTACCTGAACATACGCACACAATGTGCGAGGCCGAAAAACAAAAGCAAGGAGGAAATAATCGGTGAAGAGGGACAGTTGGTGGTAAGGCCTCCCCCTTGGGGGTTTGGGGGGAGGGAGGGGTAGAGAGAAATGGAGAGAGGGGGAATTTGGGGGGAGGGAGGATGGTAGGTAGGAGAGGGGAGAGAGCAGATTGTGGGCAGAAGATGGGTGACCCTTTTTCTTTACTTTGCCGTTGTGCCGTCGTGGTGGCTGTGCTGCACCCTATCCGTGTCCGTTGACCTCTCTTGGCGTAGCTTCGCCGATGAGGAAAGCAAACAAAAAATGAAGTTCGAAAGATGGAGAAGACAGACCAAGAGAGATGGTCGCGTGCTATAATATATATATGTATATATGCGTATACATATATGGGGTGCTCAACCACGAGAGCACCAGCGATGCTCACGCATGTTGTATGCGTGTATGTGTACGTGTGCGAAGGGCGCACGACAGGGAAGCGGATAAATCGAGCAGGTGAGGGGTGCAGATATTGCGTGCAGGGACAGGTAAGGAAAAGTGGGAGGGGAGAACGACAAACACAATAACTCAAGACCATCGTAGGTCCAGCGCACGCACATGGCGGTACGCGCGCACCTACAAACACCAATGTGGCGAGGGGCACAAAGTGCATCTGCACACAACAGCAACGCATGTCCTCCGCGTCGCCGATTCTCCGCCCCTCCCCCCCCCCCATAACCCTGGCAGCAAGCCGTCGGGTGTCTGTGCGCGGGGCGTGCGCGGGCTCATCTGCGTGGGCTTGCGACCGTAAGCGTAGGACCTCTCTTCGAAGTCATCCGCCGTACCTCTTGATGCGCTTTCGGTCTATCGTCTTCCGCCTCAACACAACTCGAACACGTTGACCTTCCACCTCTCCACCAACCCCCTCGTGCGCTTACCGCCCCACTTGTGTCGGCGTCTGTGCCTCCGTGTGTGTGTGTGTGTGTGTACTCTCGCTGGTGAACAGTACCGCTTCCTCTCTCACCCAACGGCGCATCACCGAGGCCTGCGCTGATGGGCCAACAACCATAACCACAAAGACACGCACCAGAGACGATAATCGCGTCGTTTCGATGCATACCGCCCCCCCCCCCACACACACATACATACATGACCATCTACACACAGACACACACAGCAGCATCTGCACGCACGTGCACTGCCCCATCGAGAACCACGAGAAACGCCGGCAACTGCAAAATGGCGGCGGCGAGGGCAAGACCGAGAGGGACGAGCATCCACCCGCATCGAGCAGACGCACGGGGGGAGAAGCAGCGATGGAGAGGGGGATGAATGGGGAGCAGGGGGGGGGGGAATGCACTGACGGAGGGCTGACAGGAGGGAGGGGATGGGGGCACAGGGAAGCAGCCTCACCCAAAGGGCAGGAGCGGTAGCCGTGGCGACCACAACGATGAGCATCGCCCCGTGCTGCAGGCACACACGCATGCGCTCTTCAAAGTTGCACCGTCCCACGCACCAGGCCAGCCAGCTGGCTCAGGAAGCCCTCCAGGTCGTCCTGCTCCATGCACAGCATCTCCACCTCGCATGGCGTCACCTGGAAGCGGTATTTGCTCTCGCCGCTGCCGCTGCTACCATCCGTGCTCACCTCGCGCGCAGCAGCAGCCTCCGCCTCCGCCTCCAGCGCAGCAACAACGCCACGCACACGCGCCACCTGCACCTCGCTCAGCTCGCGGTGCACCGCACACCCAGCAGCAGCACCAGCACCAGCCGCAGGGTACTGCGCCGCGCGAGCCGCCTTCACACGGCCGTCCACGCCCGCACCCACAGCACAGCCATCGGCACCAGCACCGCTGCCGCGCCGCGAGTGCGCCACGTCGCCGTAGTACAGCCCCAGCATCTGCACAAGCGTCTCCATTTCCATGTAGTCCAACCGCAGCCGCACACTGAAGCGCCCCGGCCGGATCAGTGCAGGGTCCAGCCACTCCGGGTGCTCCGTGATCATCACAACCATCCGCCCAGGCATGTCCACCACGCCGTCCAGCACGTTCAGCAGCCCCGAAAGGTCCAGCTTGTCCTTGCTATCCCCGAGCAGCACGTCGTTCATCCCGAACAGGTGCCCGCCGTCAACCTTCGCGCCCGCTTCACATGTCGCCGCCGCCGTCTCCTCCGTCTTCTGCCGCCGCCCGCCCGTGCTCCCGCCGCCACCGCGGCCCACCGCTGGCGCGCCGTCACTCTTCGACGCGTCGCCACCCATAATCTTCAGCAGCAGCGCAAGCGGCAGCGCGTTGTCCTCCACGCGCATCACCGGCAGCGACGACGACGTGTCCATCTCGATCACGCAGTTCGTCAGCGGGGCCTCGCGCCACCCCGCGCGCGCAGTCAGCCGAGCAGCAGCACGGCGCTGCACCACGCGGCGCGCAGCACGCGCGCACACAACGGAGTCCGCCGCGTCCACGTCGTCGAACAAGAAGATCACGTCCTCCATGCGCAGCTTCTGCACGCTGTCTCCCCCCTCCGACTGGAACTCGCGCGCAAAGAAGATGTCGTACAGCTGCTGGTTCGTGCGCAGCTTCGACAGTGGCACAGACACGATGTGCCGCCCCGTGTGCGCCGCGAGCGCCTTCACGAACGCGTGCCGCCCCGTCCCCGGCGGCCCGTACACAAGGAACCCCAGCCTCTGCGGGAACCCCTCCACGGCGAACCGGCCGCGCCGCTGCATGAATTGATTGATCAGCGTCAGCGTCGCGTCGCGCTGCGGGAAGAATAGCGTGTCGAAGCCCTTGTTGCTGCGCAGCACGTACTGGTTGAAGAACACCCTGTCGTCAGACTTGCCTCCGTACGCGAAGAACCACCGCAGCGCGTCGTCCTCTTTCCCCGGTGCCCCCTCCGCGAACACCTCCAGCGCACGTCGCACAAATTCATCCAGCTTCGTACCGGCATCCGTCGAGTTTTTGCACCGCAGCGTCAGGTTGTGCCGTGTCCACCGATCTCGGCAGCCTCTTTTGTGAAAAGACTCCTCCGTGTAGCACAGCTCGATGTCGTCCACGTGCACCGGCAGGTACACGTCGAGGGGCATTTTCACGATGCGCAGCCGGGACACGGTCTCTGTTTTCAGGTTCTGTCTTTCGTCCGCATCCCTATCCTCGTGGGCGATTCGGAAGGGCGAATTGTAGTTGAAGGAGCTGTAGCAGCGGTACGGATCCATGAGTATCACACGCATCTGCAAGCCGATCAGCCGCGACTCTGGCAGTGGCTTCTGGCGCCACAGCGTTCCGCATACGTAAAGAAGAACGGCGTTGAACATTAGCTCATTCAAGCTGTTCACGTCATCATACAAGTGTATAGGTGCCTCGTGCACTAGCACCCGGGAGGCGTAACACCGTCCAACGCCGCTGTACCAGACGGACAGCCACGATGACAGCTTTGGCCACACTGCTTGCACAGAGCCTACGAAAAACGGGCCCAGCAGCAGCAGCCACGTCGGTGGAAACGGGAGCCAGTACTCCAGCGCGGCCACGAAGGCCGACAAGGTTGTGTGGAGCAGCGGCGCGAGCTGCCGCAGCTGCTCGTGTGTTTCACCGGAGAGCAGGTCAAAGGCACCCTCGTACCTTTTGTCGTCGCTCATCACGCTGCTGCTGACGCTCGCCACAGACGTCGTCGACGCACCTGGGGCACCCGTCGCGTTCATCTTTGCAGTGCAGCGTGAAACACGCCCGGGCTGTGGGGTTGCTCGTCGGTGGTGAAGGTCGAGGTACACAAAGCAGGGAGGGGTGGGGGTGTGGGGGGGGGTGCGAGGAGAGACACAGATACACAAACACACACTCGGTAGCCTTGCCGCTCCTCACATCCGCTTCGTTTGACTGGGGCCCCCATAGCACGCATGTGAGCATGTGAGAAGGTTGCGCGTATGCGTGTGGGTGTGTCAGTGGGAGGGCACATATGTGTACGGGAGGGGAAGGGCGAGGAGGGAAGCCGTAGAAGACGAGTGGGAGGACGCGAGCAAGCCCACAGAGAATAGGGGAGGGAGGCGACACAGGAAGAGTACACGGGAGGCGCAAACAGCGCGTGTGTGCCTGTGACTGTGATAGCCGACGTGCTCCAGTAGGAGCCAGAAACAAAACAAGCAGCAGCGCCTGGGGGACACCAGACCATTCCAGAAAACACGGCGAGGGAGCGAGGTGGCCATGTTACGGATGCACCCACCTGCGGCCCCCTGTCGCCGCTCGCTGCGTCTTTTCGTTCTCTTGTCACATGTACGCATCAAGTCACCTCGAAACCGTACGAGAGCGTCGGCGTGCATTGCTGTGTACTCCCTTTCCGTTCGCCCGCGTGCGAGAGAGGGCGATGCAGCCGAGGCTGTTGAGCGAGTCCGCTTTTTCGGCTCAGTCGATCGAATTTCTGCGGGGTGGCGTGTGTGTGTGTGTGTGTGTGTGTGTGTGTGTGTGTGTGTGTGTGTGTGTGTGCACTTGTGATAAAGCCGCCCACACACTGAGAGGGCCCAACGCCGGCAGGCATCGAGCGCATCTTTTCCGAGCAAGAGCCGACATAAGCAGCTGCACCTGTGCCTCTGTGTACCGGCGAGAGTGCGCAGTCACATACTCTTCCCAGCTTCTTGTTTCACCGGGTGGAAACATGAAGAAGGAGAGGAGAGCGGTGCAGAGACGTCTGTTGGGAGGTGGCTTTACTCGAAAGGCACAGAAAACAACAACACTAGCAAGAGAGAAGGGGGGCCATGAGGTCACTTGCGGCCGCTCCGCAGATAAAACCGAAAACCAGACGGGGCACTTCAACTTAGAACGATCTTCTCGCTTCCTCTGGAGAAGTGGAGAGCTCGGACGTGCCCCCCACTATCACCACACCCCATCACTCCCCCGCAAGTTCCTCGCACCGCTGCGTCCCAAGAAGAGCGCCCCCCGATCGATGACAGCGGACACAAGCACACGCACCGTAAAGTACGGTAAAATCATTAGAGACTCTGTGCGGTGTGCACATGAACACAAACTTCTTGGATGCATACCGCCCCCCCCCCCACACACACATACATACATGACCATCTACACACAGACACACACAGCAGCATCTGCACGCACGTGCACTGCCCCATCGAGAACCACGAGAAACGCCGGCAACTGCAAAATGGCGGCGGCGAGGGCAAGACCGAGAGGGACGAGCATCCACCCGCATCGAGCAGACGCACGGGGGGAGAAGCAGCGATGGAGAGGGGGATGAATGGGGAGCAGGGGGGGGGGGAATGCACTGACGGAGGGCTGACAGGAGGGAGGGGATGGGGGCACAGGGAAGCAGCCTCACCCAAAGGGCAGGAGCGGTAGCCGTGGCGACCACAACGATGAGCATCGCCCCGTGCTGCAGGCACACACGCATGCGCTCTTCAAAGTTGCACCGTCCCACGCACCAGGCCAGCCAGCTGGCTCAGGAAGCCCTCCAGGTCGTCCTGCTCCATGCACAGCATCTCCACCTCGCATGGCGTCACCTGGAAGCGGTATTTGCTCTCGCCGCTGCCGCTGCTACCATCCGTGCTCACCTCGCGCGCAGCAGCAGCCTCCGCCTCCGCCTCCAGCGCAGCAACAACGCCACGCACACGCGCCACCTGCACCTCGCTCAGCTCGCGGTGCACCGCACACCCAGCAGCAGCACCAGCACCAGCCGCAGGGTACTGCGCCGCGCGAGCCGCCTTCACACGGCCGTCCACGCCCGCACCCACAGCACAGCCATCGGCACCAGCACCGCTGCCGCGCCGCGAGTGCGCCACGTCGCCGTAGTACAGCCCCAGCATCTGCACAAGCGTCTCCATTTCCATGTAGTCCAACCGCAGCCGCACACTGAAGCGCCCCGGCCGGATCAGTGCAGGGTCCAGCCACTCCGGGTGCTCCGTGATCATCACAACCATCCGCCCAGGCATGTCCACCACGCCGTCCAGCACGTTCAGCAGCCCCGAAAGGTCCAGCTTGTCCTTGCTATCCCCGAGCAGCACGTCGTTCATCCCGAACAGGTGCCCGCCGTCAACCTTCGCGCCCGCTTCACATGTCGCCGCCGCCGTCTCCTCCGTCTTCTGCCGCCGCCCGCCCGTGCTCCCGCCGCCACCGCGGCCCACCGCTGGCGCGCCGTCACTCTTCGACGCGTCGCCACCCATAATCTTCAGCAGCAGCGCAAGCGGCAGCGCGTTGTCCTCCACGCGCATCACCGGCAGCGACGACGACGTGTCCATCTCGATCACGCAGTTCGTCAGCGGGGCCTCGCGCCACCCCGCGCGCGCAGTCAGCCGAGCAGCAGCACGGCGCTGCACCACGCGGCGCGCAGCACGCGCGCACACAACGGAGTCCGCCGCGTCCACGTCGTCGAACAAGAAGATCACGTCCTCCATGCGCAGCTTCTGCACGCTGTCTCCCCCCTCCGACTGGAACTCGCGCGCAAAGAAGATGTCGTACAGCTGCTGGTTCGTGCGCAGCTTCGACAGTGGCACAGACACGATGTGCCGCCCCGTGTGCGCCGCGAGCGCCTTCACGAACGCGTGCCGCCCCGTCCCCGGCGGCCCGTACACAAGGAACCCCAGCCTCTGCGGGAACCCCTCCACGGCGAACCGGCCGCGCCGCTGCATGAATTGATTGATCAGCGTCAGCGTCGCGTCGCGCTGCGGGAAGAATAGCGTGTCGAAGCCCTTGTTGCTGCGCAGCACGTACTGGTTGAAGAACACCCTGTCGTCAGACTTGCCTCCGTACGCGAAGAACCACCGCAGCGCGTCGTCCTCTTTCCCCGGTGCCCCCTCCGCGAACACCTCCAGCGCACGTCGCACAAATTCGTCCAGCTTCGCTGCAGATCCGGGAGCGGCGCGGCAGCGCAACGACACGGTGCGGCGTATCCATGGAACGCTATAATCAGCTACTGTCAGCGGCTCTTCTTTGAAATACAGCTCGATGTCGTCCGACATTACAGGAATCCACGCCTTGTGCGGTAGCTTTATCAGGCGAAGGCGCTCGAGCTGCTTCTCTGTGAGGACATCTGCTGGGTTGCTTCGGTTGGTCTTGCTCGGCCCAACGTAAAACGGCGACCCGACGTTTACGCTAGCGTGCCAGGAGCGATAGGGATCGAGCAACGTAACCATGTGAGTGTTTTGGTAGAAGAAACGCGACGGTAGCGGCTTCTGGAGCCAGAGGTGGTGGCACACATACATGAGCACCGCGTTCTGTAGCAGAACGTTGTGGTTGGGCACTTCGACGAAAAAAAACGGCGGCAGCTGGACGATGATGTTACGCTGTATGTATGGGAGTCCCACAACCATGCCGAGGGTTACACTGCTTCCCATGATCCAGCTCTCCAAGAGCGGCCGCACAACCCGAAGCAGCCCAGCGAAAAGGGGGTACCCGAGGAGAAGAACGTACACGAATGTCACTGGGACTGACTGCACGAGGGAGTCAATATGACTTGAGAGGTATTGCACCGCATAGTTGCCAAAGTGCCCCGGCATGTGAGCGGGTGGAACGGAGCTGAATGCATCCACGACATCGCCGACGGTGCCGAGGCTCGTCATGTTTTCTCGTCGCTCGCTACGTTAAGAAGCGAAGGCACGGTGTGTGTGTGTGTGTGAGCTTCTTGGCTATTTTGAAAAATTCACACGACTGGTCGATCAAGGAGGGGGGGGGCCGTCGCGCGCGACGGGTCCTGCTCAAGCAGCGCCTCGTCGTCGGACAGAGCGCACTACCGTATGTGCACACACGAAGACACCGGGGGCACCGTCTTTTCGGTTCCGCTGTTACTCGCGCGTTTCAGCTCCGAGCGCCGTGTTCAATGCTTCGCTCGGCACCACACGCAGGCGGTGGTGGTGATGGTGATGAAGGAGGGCGAGATACACACACGCGCATACATAGAAAGTTGAGGCGGTGAATGCCAGTTGCGTGATCGCGTGTGACGAGAGCCTCGACGGGAGGTAACAGAGCTGTGTAGACTGAGAGAAGACGTCTTTCATCACGTGGTAAATCTGCTTTCTTCTTTCCGCAGCAGCAGCACCGAAGGCGAGCCCCATGTACACGCACACGCACACACGCGCAGTGTCCAGCTCCCTGCCGTCTCCGTGGTACTTGGTCGTCTTTTTTGCTGTCGTTTGGGTGAGTGGGTAGTGTTGGTGAAGAAATCTCGTTTTCGCCAGTGGTCTACCGTGCTGCGCGCTGGTGCGATTTGTGCACGTGCGTGTGTGTGTGTGTGTGTGTGTGTGTGTGTGTATGGGGCGGCAGCGGGGGAGTGTGGGGTGAGGTCGACGCACTTCGCAGCGTCGCTTTCCTTTGGGCTGGCCACACACACTGGCGAGGAGCTCAGAACAGCAGCCACGGCACCGCTTGCTCGCCGCACATCAGGCGAACAAACGCGGACACAAGTCGGGTGAGAGAGTGAGTCGAAAAGATGAAGGCAGTCCGAGAACAGAGAGTCGACAAAAGCGGGGCGCATGGCGAGGATGTGTGTAAAGGCGCTCTTCACTGCCGCCGATGCGTGAACCACGCGACCATGTGCAGGTGCACAACAAGGGGAGCGGGCTCTGCGCCCTCATGTGTGCCGTTCGATCGGTTTGCGAAGGACACGCGCATCTCCACACATTTTGCGAGCACGCAAGCGTCACCTGTAGCACTCCCCTCCTCCTTTCTCATGCTTTGGGTGTGGGTGGGGGGGGGTATCACGCGAAAGACGCAGAGAGACGCGTCGGGGGACGGCACCTCTCGACCCCCCCCCTTTCGGCGCGTACCTCGGCGCTTTATGTTTCTCGCCTTTCTCGAGCTCGCAGGTGCCGCCCCCGCCCCGGACACCCTCCTTAGAGGGCTGATCCTCGCCCCTCCCTTCCCGCTGCCGTGCCGAGAGTCGGAGAATTGTCGCGTGCGGCAGCGATGATGAGCGCGCGCTGTCACTGCAAGACGCATACACACACACACACACACACACACCGAAAAGCCGCTGCCCCTCCCCCTCAGAGGCACCGAGCACAAACACAGACGCACGCATCTTTGCGTCTCTTGCCGATACGATATCTTTTTCGTTGTTGTTCTTGTTCGTTCCGAAGCTGCGGCAAGGCCTTGACGTGCTAGGATGTCAGCGGATACATGCTGCATGAACACACCGACAGAGACGCGCACGCCACCACGAATCTTCTCTCACTCGAGCTGCTGCATGCAGTAGAAGAACTGCTGGACGGCATTCCGCTTCGGCTCGTCAAAGCGAGGCAGCTGCTGGGCAAAAAACGCCCCCTTCAGTGTGCACAGGCGCGCGAACTCGGCGGGTGACAGTGAGTCAGAGCCGTCGTCGTCCAGAAGAGCACGAAACAGCGACCGCTCAGCCTCGCTCAGCTGCGGCACCGTGCCGAGGATGGCGAGCACGCGGTCGACTTGATTCCACGTGAGCGCCGTGGGCCGCACCAGCGACGCCTTCAAATGACGGGCAGCCGCACACCCCTCGCCGACGCTCTTGCTCTCCGCTGCATCTGCCGTCGTAACGTCCGTTGGACTGAAGGGGCTGCGATCTGCGACATTGCGACCGTCATCCTGCGAGGCCGTTACTTCTGCTGTTGCTGGCAGTGGCGCCACATCGACTGCCGCACCCTCCTCGGCGGCCCTCGACGTGCAACGCAGGACGCTCAGCCTCACCATTTCCGGGATCGCCTGTGTGGCCGCCTCCAGCGCTTCGTCGGGGATGGCACCACCTCGCAGCGTCTCCTCGGGCACCGGCGGCATGGCGTCTAAGGCGAGCCGCAGCGCCGCCAAAATCCTATCGGGCTCCCGTATAACGTCGAACATCTTCTGATAAAAGTGCCACGTCACGGCAGTTTCGTCAGCCTGCTGCTGTCGCTGCTGCAGCGCTGGATGCTCCGCTTTCACGGTCCTTCGGACATCCCCGCGGAGGAGGCGACGGCAGTCGTCCAGAGAAATGGTGCCTGTGTTGTCTGGGTCGCAAAGGCCGAACTCGATGGCACGCAGTTGCGAACGGAGGTAGTCTAGACGGTACAGTAAGGCGGGATACGAGACCATACGCAGCAGCGAATCCTCCTGCGCCGCCAACTGCAGCTGAGACAGGCGTGATGAAGCCGCAGTGGCAGTGATGGCGACCGGCGCAGTTATGGAGGCAACCGCGAGGGTGCTGCACGCGGCGTCGCAGCTGGCTGGTGCACAGGACGGGTAGGGTGTCAACACCTTGCTGAGAAGGCGGCGCCAGGTGTCACCCCACTTTCGCCACCCGGCCGAGTGGCTGACGTCTGGAAGCTGCGAGACGGCGCGCAGCGAGGGCAACACCCCACCGGGGGTGCCGTTCGTTGCCGAGCCTGCAACCGCTGCGGCACCCTGGACCGCATAGCTGGACAAGACCGAAGCGGCGAGAGCGGCTTCGCGGTCACAATTCGTCGATCCAGGCGCGGCGCCGACTTGCAGTGGCAAAGGACCGAAGAGCAACGGCCGCATCAGCTCCGATGAAATCTCTAAATTCAGGCAATCCTTGTGACTTCGCCACTCCTTCTCACTGCGCCACGACGTACCGGTGCGCCTCGCAGTGGATGGGTGGGGCGCTGAAGCGACCGCTGCCGTGGCTGCCTCGGGGGTGGGTGAGGCGCATGGGGCCAAGTGCGGTGCCCTTGCTGTGGTGATGGCCTGAGGTGTTGCCGAGGGGAGTGCCGAGGAGGGCGAGACCGCTGCGGCGCCTCCTCCACTGCCACCAGCGCCGCTTGTTCCGGCAGCGTAGCGCACCTGCACCGCCGGATCCACCATGATTGTGTTCAGGAGGTGGCAAAACTCCCACTCGCTCAGGCGGCCTTTGTCTTCCAAGTCGAACACGCTGAAGGCGCGCTTCAGCATTTGCTGTGGGGTGGACAGGAAGGTAAAGAGCACCACGAATTCGGCATATCCGATGAAGTTGTTTCCGTTGAGATCGACCCAGTGGAAGAGCTGCACGAAGCGCTGCTGCACAGCTGGAGGTAGCTGCTGCAGCCAGGACGAGTGACACCGTGACTGGCCTCGGCCGCCGATAGCCTTCGCGCAGAAAGGGGTGACAGCGGTATCAGCCGCGTCAGAGAAAGTCGGCGAGGGGCTCTTGTGTGTCACCGCACCACTGCGGCTTGCGGCGCCAGAGCCCGCGCGACGCCACCCTACGTCAGCGACGCCGTCGTCAGGCAATAAGAGCATGCAGCGCACAAATCCCTCGAGGCTAAGAACAAACTCCCCTGTTGCCGGGTCGTGCTTGGCGTAGTGCAGAAAGCGATCCTTCAGCTTGTGCTGCGCCGCGCGAAGCACCGCGGTCCTCTCGTTGAGGACCGACTGTGTTGACGCAGATAACGGCACCTCGGCGTCAGTGCCAAAATCGGCAGCGTGCTTTTCCGCCTCGGCGGCGCCACTAAGATGACGACCGGCACACTGGAAAACAGCGTCGTCGCTGCAAACTGGCGAGCGATGTGAGAGCTCCGCTGTGGTAGCGTTGGCAACCGCATGTGCACCTGCGGCTGCTACCGCCGCAGCTGTCGCCGTCCCTTCCATCAGCGCTCGCGTCGACGCGTCCAGCAGCTCACATGCACACCTGTAGAGGGATGAAAGGGTCTCTGTCACAGAAGCCACGCTGGCCTGCCTGTTGGCAGCGTCCATGGCATCCTCCGCTGCTGGGCTGCCGCTGTGGAGGCCGGACGCTGAGCGGCGCGTGGCATAGAGTGGGAGACGCGACGGTGGCGCAGCAGGAGTCCGGTCAGAAAAGCAAAGGTACGGGGCGGTGCTCACGCCGGCTGCCACGCCGGCGGAGAGGATGAGCGCACACCGAATATGCGACATCGCAGGCATGCATACCCTGGACTTCGGTTGCCAATGACCGGCCGGCAGATCAATGCAGAAGCTCCCTCTCTTTTTGGAGATAGCCGTGTGTGTGTGTGAGGGGGGGGGGCTGGGGTGAGATGTACACATGTGCAGTAAAGAAGGAGGAGGTGGGGAAGGGGGTGAGGTGGCCGGGGAGAAGACGCATGTAGAAGAACCGATCGATGAGAGCACGCGTTGAGAGTGAGGTGGCCGTATGAAGCAAGCAAAGGAAAGGCACATCAAGCGCACGCGCCAAAAACAAAAAAAAAAGAAGACAGTGACAGCAACTGCCACAGGCCCAAGGGAGCATCCGGCGCGTGATCCGACGCCAGCCGTGCGGCTTCGGTGCGTGCGCGTGCCCCCTTTTCCACTTCGGCGTGGCCTTCCGAGGGAGCGCAATGGCGAAAGGCGTCAAAAACAAAACAAAAAAAGGGAGGAGGAGGGGAGGGGAGGGGAGGGGAGGGGAGGGGGAGGAGGAGGGGAGGGGAGGAGGAGGGGAGGAGGAGGAGGAGGGGAGGAGGAGTTCGTATCTGCCCAACCCCGTCACAAGACCGGCACAATCAAAACAAACCAAACAAAAACGAAAATGAGAGGCAGCGGGAGGGGAGGGAAAGAGAGCGAGGACGTTGCCAGTGTCCAGTGACGCCACCGGCGCACACTCCCAGACACGCGTGAATGGGCCCCCCACGACGCCCTTTCTCTTTCCTTCTCTTGCCCTTCTCCGTATGATGGTACGAGAGCACTCACGTGTGTGTGGCCTCTAATTCGATCCACTCCTCGACCATCAACTCGTAAAACTCCCCCTTACCCCTCCCTTTCATTTTTTGTTGTATGAGAATCGCTCTCGCCAATGAACGACATTTTGTCGTCAACAACAATCCCTCCTTTCCTTGTTACGATGGACCTGCTGCCATGCGGTTCGCTCGTGTTAATGACCGCAGCACTTGGTCGCCCATGTCCACACCATCTTGTCGGCGGTGGTGTTGGCTGATGCCAGTTAACGACCAGACATGCTCTACAGACACAGGCGTGTGCGCATGCGCTCATAAAGGACGAGACGACGCAAGAGACACGGAGGAGAGGCATCAGGAAGTGGAAAAACGAACCACGGCAAGTGCAGCGCACGTGCGCAGATCGCAGGTGCCGACGAGGTGCAGCGTGGGTGTTCGCTTGGAGTCCTCTGCGCATTCCGGAGCGAACGTGTTGAGCTCCGTGGCGCTCTTCTCGTAGACCAAACGAAAAAAAAAAACACGAAAAACAAAAAAAAGGAAGCGAATCAGGCACGTATCGGTGTATTTGACCGGGTGGAGGGGTTTTGTTGCTGTTGTTGTTTGGGGGTTTTCCGTGTGCATCCCCCCTGACACACCGGTTGCACTTCCTAATGTGCATCGATAAGCAAGCGGGGGCCAGAGAAAACGGGAGCCACAACAAACGAAAGGAAAAGGGAAAAAAGTACAGCCGTCAAACCACAGCAGCGAAGGCGGTGTTGGGCACGCGCACCGAGCGAGAGAGAGCGAGGGAGCGTGTACGTGAGCTGTTTTCGTTTTTTGTTTCTGTTGATGTTTTCGCTGGGAAGGAAACCATTCGCGAGGTCACTCTGACGCCACGCCATCCACAAAGTGGCCGCCGACATCAGAAGCAATGCATCGTTCTAACCTCCCCTACACGTCGTAGGTGCTTGACCCTGTCAGCACCAGAATTGGCCCCGCAATTGACAGGAATGAGGAGGCAGGAGGCGAGCGTCGAGGAGAGCAACACGCATCACCCACCCACCCACCCATCCCCGCTAAAGAGGGAGAGGGAGCAAGGCAAGCCTAGAGGACATATAGCCGGCACCCACCCCAGCAAACGCGAGTACGGAGGACAGGGGTGTGTTGTGCGGAATGCAGAGGCGACGTAAGTGCACGCAGGTGGCACTCAAACAAGAACAAGAACGCCATAGTAAACGGGTGAGGAGGAGTGGGGGTGGGGAAGAGGGATGAAGAGCACCATGCGAGAGGGCGAGAGGCAGAGGGTGGAGACGTGGCCGCATATCTAGGTATCTATATCTGTATGTATGCAGGCAGACACAGAGAGATTCGGTGGAGGTGAGCTATCATCAGAGAGAGAGAGAGAGTGCACACGAAGGAATAAGGTAAAGGTGTGACGATGGCGATCTGAAAGAGAGGGCGCCGCGCAATGCGCGATGGAGGCGGTGGAGATGAGTGCCTCTTTTCGTTGGCACATCCATGTGGCGTAACGCATGCAGTGCTGATGAAAACGGCAGCAAGGGAGAAAGAGAGTACCGTGCAGAAGAAGGGAAGAGGAGAGGGCAAAGGAGCGGCGTCGAGAAGAGTGGTGTGAGAGGGTGGGGTGGGAAATTCAGCCATGAAATCGAAAGCCATCGAGTCCTACGCTTGAGAAGAGCATGGTCAGACACGCACGTGATCATCTGACAAGCCGGTTACCTTCAAAGTGAGCGGACGCGCCAGCTGCTACGCACAACAGACAAAAAAGAAGAGATCCTCGCTGTCCGCCACCGTGTTGACGTGGAGAACGGGCTTATATTCTTGCATGCGTGCCTATGCCCACAAGTGTAGCCTGCGCAATCAAGGCGGCCACATTTTCGAGGTGACTACCTCATTACCTTCTGTTGCTGTGCTAACGCTACTTCACTTCTTCGCGTGTGTCGTTTCTGTCACACAGACCCAGACTTTCACAGGCGCGCACTCGACGCGGCAACCGCGACCCTTCTTCCTCCCGGCCTCCGGCGCCTTGATCACTACGCGGCCATGGTGGAGGTGACGCACGCTGGGCAAAAGAAGGGAGAGGTCCTCGCAAGAGCGTGGCGCTCCACAAATATGGTCAGCTCTCGCACCGCCTGCAGCAGTTGAGTCGCGTGTTCGTTGTTCAGCAGATGCGCGATCCGGTTGCGCTCCACCCGCTCCATCGACCGGCGCATGTGCACCTCGCCACCAGAGAATAGCCCAAGCTTCCAGTTTGCTGTGCCCATTGTGATGTCCACGTAGTCCTGCCGCACCGCCATGAAGTCACGCTCCTGCTGCAGGTGGCGCACCACCATGGTGTGCAGCTTCTTGCGAAGGTCAGACGGAATAATAAAGTCTGCTGCCGTGGTCGACGGTGACGACGCCGCAGCAGAGGTGTCGTAGTCGCTGCAGACGTAGGAAAGCAACTCCAGCGCGTTCTGCCGGGTGCGGGCCAGCGCTCGCCACCGGTCCACTTCTTCGGCAATGAAGCGACCCTGCAGAAGCCGCACATCAGCCGGCAGCGCGTTTTGAAGGCCAAGATAGACGGCAGGTGACCATCCCTGCTGCGCTGGTGCAAGCGGCCCCTCTCGCGGCATGGCGGTCGACGTTGCACTGCTCCGACCATTGCGCTGGTGCGGGTCGAGGCTGTGCTGCCAGAGCAGCGCAACGAGATACCACAGCGCACGCAGGAGCTCGGCGAGTTGGCGCTGCTCTTCCGGCACCTGGTGCACTTTGGTAGCGACGATACTCGCGCTGTCCACCGCCTCGTTCTGCGGCTCTGCCTCCATCTCCGCCTTGAGTTGGGCAAGAAGCTCAAACTCACGATCCAGCACCGTCATCTCAGGCAGCCCTGTCGCACGCGTGGCGGCAGGATTCGGTGCCACAAACTGAGCCAAGAGGTAGTCGCGCAGTGCGCGCGGAATAGAAAGGAGAGACGACGACGCGGGCAGTGAGTCACTCGATTCAAGGAGAGCACCGGCGGACGACGGCTGGTGCTGCGGCTGCGACACAGTGGGCACTGAAGCAGTGGCCGTGACCGAATAGCCGGTAGACGCCACAGCCTTGCTTGACGCTCGCTCCGCGGCCCAGTAGTGTTCCAGCTTAGTAAGGCACACCTGAAGCACCGCAATGCCCATCTCACGCTGCGCCAAAACGTCTTCGTCGCTCTTCACTGACGGCACTGCAGGCGTGTTGAGTGAGGCAGTCGGTGGTGTGCTGGCTGACGCAACCGATCTCACACTGAGCTCGTCACTCGCTTCAGCAGCGGACGAGCCGTTAGAGCTGTGCACAGCTCCGACCAGCTTCGATGCCTGCACCATATCCTCCCGGGGGTGCTTCTGGCCTGCCATAGTGCTGCTGAGAGCTCCTTGCTGCTCTTGCTGCTGCTGCAATACTTGCACGCTCTGCAGAGCAGCTGCGTACGGATCATAGGTGGTGCTGGCGGATCCAGCATTGCAGCAGCTGCTGCCGCCCCCGTTAGGAGCTGCATGTGTTGTGTTAGTGGGTGTGACATTCGTGTGGGTCGCTGTTAAGCTTCCGGCGAGGGCTTGCGTGTGTGCCGAGGCGTTGGCACCTGCCGCGGCCGCTGCAGCCGGTCCATCTGAGACTCCTTGCCGCTGCTCTTGTTTCCTCTTCAGCAGCCCTTGCAGTCCCTCGAAGCTCATCTTGGTAACAGTGAGACGCCAACTGGGAAAATGCAATGAGTCTCGCGTGCGTGCGTGGTGTGTGGTAGCTCTCCGTGTTGTCCTCTGAGGGTGTTTTGCTTGCACCTTGTCGCAGTGGGCGCTTGCGGTAGCGGCAGCTGCTGTGCTCCCGCGCTGGCCGGTGGCGCGGGAACAAGGCGTGATAGTGCAGTGTGCGTGTGCAACGCAGATTGGTTGGCGCAGAGCAGGCGAGTTGCACCACGAAGGTGTTGTGCATCAACGACGATTACGTGGGCGGGAACAATGCGGGCTAGCGAGAGGCGCACACACCAAAGCACCAGGGCAAGGAAAACAAAGCCAACGAGCCGAGTCGTTCAGAGAGGGACGCGAAGGGCGCAGACCGCAACCACCGCGAGTGAGCGGAAGCCGAGCCGTGGCCAAAATGCGAAGAGCGAGAAGGAAGGATGTCAGTGCAGAGAGGGAGGAAAGAAGAAGGGGGGGGTGAGGGGAATACGAGACGACGAGTCTCTTCGCACAAGTACAAAGGCATTCCGAAACGCGCATGGCAGTGACAGGGCGTGGCTCAGTGCAACACACACATACACGCAGCACCAGTGAGACGGGGAAGAGGAGAGCAGGAAGGGGGCGGGGCAGTGCTACCATCATCGGCGCCCTAAGGGGTGCCACGCTCGCTCTTCAATTCTCATCGTACAGAGCGCATCGCTATAACACGGCTTATCTGCTCGCCTACCGCTGTATCGCACATCCGCTGCATTTTCATGCGCATGCCTCCGTTTTGTTACATCATTCGAACTCGACTCGTTGTGGGCGGCACAGCGTGCCGAGGGCAGAGAAAACAAGAGGGGCCGAGCTTCACGCACGCGTCCGCATTCGGGTGAGCTGCTTGTGCTGTGTGCTGCCTTCACCACACAAGCAGCTCACCCAACGGAAAGGGAGGGGGTGGGGAGAAACGCGCGCAAACGGGAGTTTGCCCACGCACAATGCAAAACAACAAAAAAAAGGAGGGGGGGTATGTGTGTGTATGTGTGTGTATGTGCTTGTGGTGGGGACGTAAACGAGAAGCGCAGGAATGTACATGGCGCACACAGAAACCAGTAAAAAAAAACAAGCACACGTGCACACATGCAGACCCCCTCCCCCTCGTGCGTGTCCATGGGCTGATGTCCTTTTCGTCTGCGCTGTTGATAGGCTTGCTTACATAGTCACCACATCATGTCTGCAACCGCGCACGAGAGTGCAGGGAAGGGAAGGAGAGAGAGAGGGGGGGGGACGAAGGCGCGCGCGAGAAAGAGAGAGAATGGGGTGATGACGCGAATCACCGCCTCCCCCCTCCACCCACCCACCAGCTCACCACAGCACACAATCACAGCGACGAACACATCGCTAGCATCAAACCCTACAGCACAACCTCAAATGGGCACAGATTCATACAGAAGCCAAGCCACCAGAGAGAGGCAGGGCGGAAGGAAAGACAAGAATAGCGGCGGCGGTAATGAGCCAGTATCACGAACGCTATAATGAGGGGGTTTTCAACGGCAAAAAAAAAGGGATGCCAAGAGGGCAGGGTGGAGTGAGCACATGAGACGCCGCACACAACAGCAACCACAGCTCAGCTGGCACCCACACCACCCGCCTCCCGCCCCCGTCGCTAGACCATTTGTACCGTCCCTCTCTCTCTATCTCTCTCTCGCACGCGAGTCTTCGCTTGTTTCCGTGTTCCCTCGTTCCACTGTTTTATACATGATGGGATCGCAACGACTCACATGCAACACGCACAAACAAAAGGGGACGAGCAGCATCACACGCCCCTGCAGAAACACGCGCACGCGTGCGGCGGAGAACGTGTGCCAACACCCGCCTCTCTCCACCGATGCCTTGGGCGAAACATCCTCGGTGATGCAAACCGTCGAAGTGACAACGCCAGGGAGGGGAGGCGCGCACACCCCCTCCCCATGCTGCGACACCCTGACTTCTACATACGCTGCTGGCCTTTTCCTTCATTGGTGTGCCGTTGATTCGCTAGACGGATGCTGTCGTCTGCCCTTTCCGGGACTTCAGCTTCGCTTGCGCCAGCTCAGCCGCCTTGACGCGCACGCGGTCGCGCGCTGTCTGGGCGAATTCCCTTGCAATGGGGTTGTACTGCGGGTCCTCGATGAACTGCGCAAACAACAACTGAATGCGCTGCCGCAGGCTCGCCAGGGACGCCTCCTTGCGGCCACGGTGCAGCAGGTCCGCCTCACGATCGACAAGCTCGCACAGCTCCTGCGTGAGCAGCGAGCTGGCGCCGAACTCCCGCACGGTCCACTTGACGCGCAAGAGGATGTCTAGCCGGGCTGCGGTCGCCGACGGCAAGCCAGCGACGGCGTTGTCCATCGTCGGTGTTGCAGCCAACGCAGACCCCACAGCTGCCGTGTTTGTCCTTTGGGACGGTGAGGTGGATGCCGGGCTGCGCACAACGTTCCCTGCCATCGGTCCCACCGACGTCGGATACGACGAGGAGCCAAAGCCGCCTTGTACTTTGCTCGACGACGATGCAGAGGCTTTTACCGCTGCAACAGCGCCGCTAGAGGTGAGACAGAGCCGCTCGTACAAGTCGCGCAGTTCAGCAGCACGTTCTGTTTCGGGGGTGCGCACGTGCACGGTGCCCCACTGCTTGGGGGCGGCCATGCGGTTCAGCGTCTGCACAAAGAGCTTTTCCTGCCGCGTCTTTCCAACCTCGCGACGGCGCTGGTCGAGCTGCTGGAGGAGCTGCAGCTCCGTCTCTGTGAGCGCCAGCAGCGCCGCCCTCACCTCAGCCGGCGACAGCGACGGGTCGCGCTGGATGCGCACCGCCTCGTCGGCGCGCCAGTTAAGAATGTCCTGCTTCAAGCGCTCAAAGTCGGCGGCGCTGCGCGGGTCGTCGCGGCGCAACTGTGCAGCGTCCTCCACGGCCATCTGCAGTGCCTCCTCCCGACTCTGGCGTACCCCGGCGCGATGCTGACGCGCTGCCTCAGCCGCCTCCAGCTCAGCGCGGATGCGTCGGGCTTTCCACTGGCGGTACATCTTCTGAATGATAATCGCCATCTCTATTCGCAACGCCTGCAGCTCAGCCGCCGTGAAGTACGGCCGCGCCACGACGATAAAGTCGTGCGCTGCATCCAGGAGCAGGTCAATGCGCGGCGTCTGAACACACGCCTCCCGGTGTGTCTGGCAGCTGCGCGAGATGCCGAGGGTCTGCGTCTGGCGCGTGCACCGATTAGTCGACGAGCCCTTTGTCGCAGCGAAGGGGGAGTACTCTAGGTCGCGATGGTAAAGCTGCGTGGCGGCGTGCAGCCGCACGTTCTCCGGGTGACGCTTGTCACGGTACCCGCCGAGATACGCCTTCCCTGGCGTCACGGGGCCGTCTTGAAGGATGGCGACAATGGCAAAATTCGGCCGCACCGCGGATGCCCCAACGCCTGCGCCGTCGCCGCCGCTTCCCCCGTGGGACGCCGGCAGCTGCTGAACGTCTTGAAGGGCCTGCATACGTTGGATCACCTCGTCGTAGCTGTACCCCTGTCTGCGTCCTTCAACGAGGATCTGGGGTGGGAGTTCTAGCTTGTGCGGCCGGATGCGGATGCACCGCGCGACATAATTGTCGGGGCCGAGTTTGCAGAGATGCACCGGCACCGCCATAAGCGACGCCTGTGCTTCTTCATCCTCGCCATTGGTGTCGTCGCGCGCGAGCGCTTTGCTGTGAGCACCGGCGCGGTGCGCGTCCTCGGCCACTGGGAAGGTGGCAGCGATCCAGATGGGCTCAGCACGATCGTTGACAGCGCCTTCCGCGGCCCCGCCATCGTCGCCGGCGCCGCTGCGGCCCGCCATGGCACTCGTGACATCGCAGTCCAAGAAGAGAGTTCCCATGAAGCGCAGGCGTTTGTGTTGGTGGAAGAGCCGAAAGGATTGCGGGTGGACAAGGAGATGATCGGCGATGCCTTCAAAAAGATCCTTCACGAGAAGAATCCAGTGCGGTCCTGCGCCGTCTCCTGCGCTGCCCTTCAGCCCCGAAGCAGCTTCTGCCGTAGTCTTTGCGTCGGTTGGACGGTACATACTAGGGCAGCGCACGGGCACGGTAAGCCGGGTGACGGCCCTCATCGGAAGCAGGGTCACGGTCACCTCAACCGTTCCATGCGGCGCTTGAGGGAGAAGGCTCCGGCGCGGCGGAGCTACCGGCTGGTGCTTGGGTGTGTGCGGGGCAGCCGAGGCATTATCGGCGGTCCTTTGACTCTCGCTTGAACCAGCGGCAGCGCGAGCAGTAGCACCACCATCGCCGTCACTGCCTTCCTGATGCTGTTCTGCTAGGTCCACGTCAGCGTCTACCTGTGTGCCTTGAGTTGGTTGGCGAGTTGCCGCTGCGGTGGTTTCAGAGTTGTGATGCTCTGTTACACTCACGGCCTTCAAAGGGCTGTCGCTATCAGCGCCGTCAACGTCGCCGCTTTCATCTCTCGCTGCGGGTATTTCCTCGTACTCCGGTGATTCGTCGTAGTCGTCGCCGCCGCTGTGGAGGCGGAGGGAGGAGGACGCCGGGCGCATACGCACATCGTGCGCAACATTGACGGCGAGGTCCTCTTCAGCCGTGTCCAGTTGAGCGTAGTAGGCCACGTTATCCTCGCGGTGAGCGGCCCGCGGAGGAGCGACTGCGTGCCCTACCGCGGAGTCACGCCCTGAACTTTCTATCTCGGCCTGATCAGGAGGCGCTGCCATGTTCTCTGGCACTTCCTGTTCCTCCATACCACTCTGGTCAGAGAGTGGCGGCTGCGGCTCGCCGGTGAATTCGTCAGCGCTGTTGCTCATCACCGCTCGTGCTTGTCGTTTCTTTTCGTATTCTGCGCTGTCTGCTGCCGGGTAGTGTCAGAGTGTATGCGGGGTGGCCGACGTGGGAGCAAAGAAAGGGACGATTACCTGGCGTTTATCAACGCTAGTTTTCACGCATGAAACGAGCAGTAAGATACCCAGACCGATTGACACACACACACACACAGAGAGAGAGAGAGAGAGAGAGAGTGAGAGAGAGAGTGAGTGAGTGAGAGAGACTTGTATCGAGAACGGCGAGAGCCGCTACGCCAGCAACACACACACACACACACACACTCATAGCACGCTTACACGTGCGTGTGCGGGATCGTGCCACTGTGTACACCTGCTGCTGGCAGCGTCTCTCGCTCTCACAAGCGTGCGTATATGTGTGTCGTCCTCCTCGCCGACACGAACTGCCTTCACGCTTCGCGTCTTCTTCGCGCTCTGCGGCGCAGAGGCGTGGAGAGGGAGGAAGGGAGGGTGTGGTGTGGTGTGGTGAGCGAGGAGAGAAGCCGAAAGTGGCATGATGGCATGGAAGAGAGGAGACGCCGACAGTTGTAGCTCGAAAGGCATGATGCGCACGACTCTCTCTCGTGGGCTTCTGCACACACCGGCAGCAGCGGCAAGCGAGAGGCTGCAACAACTCGTGGCGGGAGGAGGGGCAGGGGGGTCCGGTCTGTAGGTGCCCTGTATACCAGGAGTGAACTGTGTTCGTCCATGTAGCCTTGCCTGCCACCTTCTGGCCTTGCGACGGAGAGAGAAGGTCAGGTCAGATGGACGCGGACGCCCTCCTTCCCCCGCGTTCCTTCACGCATCATCGGCCCCCTCGCGCCACGTTCCGTATTATGGCTGCTTTGCTTGCTTGTCTTACAAAGAAGAGTGAAGGGTAAGCCTGTACGCAAGAAACGAGGGGAGAGGGAGAGGTGGCGTGCGGCAGAGGGGGCCAGCAGCTTCTTCTCCACTGCACATGTCTTTCGTTTCCCTTCACTTGTCTTCGCTTTCCTTCGTCATCAGCAGCCTCATCTGCTCCTCCACCAGCCGCTCATTCCCTTGCTGATAAGTGATGTAGGCCGCTGCGCCGACTGCAGCCGCCGCCACGAGCCCGCCAACCGCGCGCAGCATCTTCTCGCTGAGGTCGCTTGAGAAGGTGTTGTGTCAGGGGGTTGGTGGAATGACGGAACGCTAGACGTCGATTTCCCACCCCACCCCGTGCGGACTGAAGAAGTATTGAGATAAGAATGGCGGCTTCTTCACTAAGTCATGAACGTCCTTGTCGGAGTGGGGAAGACGCCAGGATAGGCGTGCAACGCTGCAGCGCGTCGTGCGCGTGTCGATGTGCGAGTGCGCGCAGGGCACCGTGTATACTCCTCCTTGGCAGATGGCCGATCACATCGGCCGGAGACGTGCATGTGAAACGCAGGAGGAGATCGAGGGAAGATGGAAGTGGGCACTGACCGGTGCTTCTGCGAGACGAACGATGGACAAGCGTGCGGGATGATGCGCTGGCAAGGTATACCGGCTCCCGGGCCGCCATCGGTCGGGTTTCCCTTCTGCTACCTGCGTTTTCAGCACGTCGCAGTGGGAGGAGGGTTAGGGCCGGCCGTGGTGGAGCGCTGAGGGGGACACACTCACGAACGTATGCGCCAGAGCTCAGAAGAGCTCTGGGCAGGGATTGCGTACCGCACCTCCACCATCACCACCACCCGCGCTCTCTCTCTCTGACTGCTTACACGCACCTCTCACACTTTTCCTCGGGTTGCTCGTCTTTCCCATTTTTTTCTTTTTCAGATCAAAGGACGAGGTTAGAGAGAGACGCCTGACCCAACACAAGAGAGAGAGAGAAATAACAACATAGCGGGGCGCACTACCGCTACTCACGCACCCATGCACCAGCCATATCGCCCCGATCACCGTCACTGCCACACACACACACACACGAGCGCTCGTATACACGAGATCATGTGCACGCGTTACACACTGCGCCGACACCGCACCAAAGTAAAACGAAAAACAACAACAACGAAAAAGAAGAGAAGGCAGCGACAACACACAACAGATGAACAGGGAGACAGTACAGAAGGAAGAGACAGAACACCACAGAGCACACATGTACACATCGGTGTAGATGCGCGCACAAAAAAACGGACGACAATGGGGAGGCCCATGGGAGAGTAGTCAGCACCAGCACCACCAGTAAATCGCCGTATACGGCCTTTCCATTTTTTTCTGTCCAGCAAGCATGACGTCGACCCACACACACACACACACACGCATCCGCTGACGCCCTCTCTGCCTACACAACACATCCAGAAACACGCACACACAGAAGTCCAGCGTGTGTGTCCATTCAAAAAGAAAACAGATCGACGGCGACTCGCTTGTGGACCACGCAAGGCTTGTGACTAGCATGTGTGCAGTGCGCAACAGCATGAGCGAGTATGTCGGCATGTAGAGCGCGTCTGCCTCTGTGAAGGTGTGCGACGTGCAGCCGGCGACAGAGAGAGAAAGAATAAAACAGATGAGCACGAACACGTATCGCTTGGTGTTGTCAGCGGCGCACGCTGCCTTTCTCTCTATTTCACCTGCTTCTGAACCTGCTCCATGATCATCTTGTGGAACTCCTCTGCGCTCTGGTGCGGCTTCACCACTGGCTTCCCGCACAGCTCGTAGGTCGTCGATTCAGCGTTGTGCGCGAGGTTGCTCAGCGCATCCGTCGCCTCTTGCACTTCGAAGAACTTCGACTCCGCTACCTCCACCTCCGGTGGTGGGCTGCTCTGGCTATCCTTGATGCGGGCCGCAGCGATGGCCTTGTCCTCCATGATCTTGCTGCCAGCGCCGCCGTTACCAGACGCCGGACCAGTGATGGGACCCTGCTGCTGCTTGTACTGCAGCACGCGGGGGCTCACCCACTTTCCACCCGACGCCTTGCTCGCGGACGACATTACGCGATGTCGCTTCTTCTGAAGGGGGTTTGCTTTCTTACTTGTACCTTTTCGTTCGGCTGCGGCACGGCACGTGACTCTTCTCGTCGGCGCGCCTGCGTACCTGTTAGTCCTCGCGTCACTTCGTGGAGGTGTTTGTGTGTGTGTGTGTGTGTGCAGACAGGAGAGGCGGAGAAGGCAGTGGATGCGTGCACGCGCTTACTCACGGCTCCAGCACGGGGACAGAGTCGCAGGAGACAGACGCACAGAGAGAGAGAGAGAGAGAGAGCGAAAAGCCAAAGAAGAGGTGGTGTGTGACGGGTACAACCGCAAGAGCACACGGCAACAGAGAGGAAGCGACAAAACTGAGCCCCAAGCGGTAGATGTCGTTGTGGAATGGGTGTTGGATGGATGTGATGGCGTTGGATCGGTGATGCGGGAGGTAGAAGAGACGTTCATGGTAGGAGAAGGCAGAGCGATGAAAAGCGTGAGAGGAAAAGGCACGAAAATGACGCAACCAAGCAAGCATGGCAAGCACCCTTGCGAAATGTGTGTGTGTGTGTGTGTGTGTTTGGCAAGACATGCACCACAAAATGGAGGCAGCATCGCTTCCAGCCACCCTGCTCGCCGAAGAGCAGGGGCATCGGGGCTGATGCCCTCATCAGCCACGCGCACACGCGTGCGGGGGGATGAGGGGGTACCGCACAAGTTAGCTTTTCTCATCCTCATCTTCGCTGAAAGCCTCACACAGAACCGAGTCGCTTCAGCGCAACGCTCACCTTCACGCAACATCTGTGTGTTGGAGAGGAGGGGGAGTTGTGTGCTCATCTAAACTCCTCCTCTCCCTCACTTGCCTGGGTAGAGAGTCGATGGCAGCAACGAAAAAGTAAGTTCAGTGCCTGTGTAGCCCGGCATCACTACGCGCCTGCGCTTGTTCCGTCATGCGCGTACAAAATCGCGAGGAAAGCTGTCTAAGAGCTGCCGCGTCCCCCCCCCTGCCCACACTGATGCCCACTTTTTCCATGCCTCTCTCTCCCTCGTGGCGTCAGCAACTCGGGTAGCCTCCTCACACCCTTGACAACCACACACGCCACGCATCCGTATCGCGTCGCAGGTCAGTGCAGGCCAACCGCTCCATCACTGTCGTCGGCTCGTCATCCATCTCCAGCTCCGTCAACGGCTGCGTCAGCACCGTCGCATGCAGCAACGCCTTCATGTGCGCGACGCTCATGACGCCGTTGATGGCGGCGTGGCCGGCGGAGGACACCACTGTGGCTGTTGCAGCTTTACGCCCTGTGGAACGGCTGATAGCGGTTGCGTACCCATCGTGGTCATCCTCGCCGCGGCGAGGGCGATGCATCGACGCAGGAGCGTCGGTCTCTGTCCCGCCCAAGGGGCCTTTCGAATACCTGCGCACCTTTGCAGCAGTCGCACTGCCGTTGCCGCCGCGGTCGCGGACGTCGACGCCCTTGGCCTTATCCCTCTCCACCACTTCGTCGCCGTCACCGTCGTTTTCCTCGTCGGCGGCGGCGGTTGTTCGCGACAGCTGTGCCTCATACAACTCCACCTTCCAACGCAGAAAGCTGTACGTGCCGCGCCGGCGCGACATGGCAGGCCACAGCGACGCTGTAGTGGTGGCGTTCATTGGCGATCCGCCGCTGTTGCTGCCGCCGCCTTTGCCGACGCTCCCAGTAGCACTGGTGGTGGACGGGGGAAGGCTAATGAAGTAGTCATTGCTAGTGCAGTAGAGGTACGCCCCGGCGAGTAGAGGCGCACCCCAGGGAAGGTGAGGCTGATGATGTGACGGCACAAGGGCGCCTTTTGGGAACGCAAGCGCGGAAGCCGCAGGTGAAGGCGACACAGATGCAGCGAGGCCACAGGACGAGTTGGACACTGACGGCACCGCGCTGGCGCCACTGAAGCCGTGCCCAAGAGTATCCGCTCTTGTGCTCGATGCGGCAGACCCGCCAGCCGATGTCCTCTCCGGTGTCGGTGGCAGTTGTTGTTGGCGCCACTGCAGCCACAAGCCGTAGACGGTGGCACGCCAAGCATCACGTCGTGCGTCGCCGCTGCTTTCAAAGGGCACGGCGGCTTTGAGGGAGAGGATGCGCTGCAGCGCTGCGGCTGTGCGCTGCGACTGGGACCATGTGCGCCACTCGAGGCCCACTACCTCGTGCTCGATTTCACGCCGTGCTGACTCGGCCAGTTCGGCACCTCGTTGTCGATCGTGGCCGCTGCAAGCGCACCTTGTATGCGTGGGAGCAGTGCCCGCCTCACCGCTTGGCAGGCCTTTGGCTGAGGTAGCCACGGAGGTGTGCGGGGCCTGGGCGCGCTGCGATGAACCCTGCGTGTCGGCTCGGGCCGCCGATGCGTGCAGCGCTGGCACACCTGCCGCCACCAAGTCGGCCAGCTGAGTCGCCGACAGAGAAAAGATAGAGTCCTCTGTGATGCTCTGCGGTCGCGGTGGAGCGAGGGGATGAGGTACGGCACGTTCAGCGGCATCCGATTGGACGACGATCGACGGCGACGGCACCGTCGATGGCGATGCCCCATCCTTGGCGCCAAGGACCTCTGATTTGACGATCGATGCGGTGGCTATGGATTCGTGCCGCATGGCGTCTCGCACGCGATGCAGAAGGCGCTGCACGCCAGCACCGCCGTACGGCGCGCTGCTCGCGACACCTTCGCCGCCGCTAGCTTTCAAAGGCGGCGCGTGCAGTGCTGAAGCCGGCTCGAAGTCGTCCAAGGTGAACACCGGCGGCACCTCGATACTCCGCGGATGATGAGGCGCCGAAAAGCTTATCGTGCCTGTTGGTGAGCGCAGACCGAGCGCATCTCGTCGTCCAGCGGACGATGACGCAACGAGCTTGCTGCTCGTACCTTTGGGGAGACCAAGTGCTGCGGAAGCCACGTCCGCGTCGCCAAGCCCGCTACTTTGGTTGCGCATCGCGTGGGAGGAGACACCACCTCCGCCGACGCCACCACCAGTATTTGCATAGAGCTGGTAGAGAGAGGCGTACGGCACGTCGTCCTGCAGCCACTGAGTGAGCGGCGCCTCCGGCCAGCTGAAGCAATACGACTGCTCATTCTCCAGCGGCAGAAGTTGCAAGCGCTCATGGACGGTGACTGCGCGTTCCTCGGCGGAGTCCAGCGGACGGTACCGCTTTCGAGAAGTGCTCATGCCTGTCAAGTCACCAGGACTCCACACCCCTTCGAAGGCGTTGCTCTCCTCCTGTAGCTAGCCTTTATCTGTATCCTGCTCGCGTCTCTTCGTTTCTGTATCCGTCAGCTCTCCTGTGCACAGCCAAACATGAGAGGCAGCTTGGCTGATGTAGGGCCTTTCAAGTAGGCCCTTTGCTCCTTTCGGCCCGTGTACGGTTACTGCGACCCCTGCGAATGAGTCCACCTGGGCGCCGGTATATCAACGCACGCGTACGCACGCACACGCCTCGTACCCTTGTGCCCGAGGTACGTACGCCTGCGCGCCTGTGGTGTCTGTTCCACACACACACACACACACACACACACACACACACACACACACTGCGAGGGTCGCGGAGGGTCGAGGAAAAGGAAGAACAGACAAAAACACAAAGGCGGAGGACGGAGAAGCGAGTAACGCACGCACGCAAAAAAGACGGATATGAAGCCCAGCGCATACACGGCAAGCATGTGAGCGACCGGGAAAGCAGAATCAAGTGCGCGGAGACAGCGCAGTGGCCTCCACTGCTGCATGTGTACCACTCGTGAGCAGCAGCAGCAGCAGCAGGACTGTGTACACCCTCTTCCTCTCGCCAATTCGCCAGGAAGGAGTTCCCCTTCCCCCCTTCCCCCTCCCTCCGCAAGGAGTGCCCTGCGAAAGAAAGAAACGCCTTCGATGTTCTGCACCGTGCGCGCGAGTGCCGATGCCGTTGTACTCGCAGGTCCCGATGCCCAAGCGCGACCGAATGGGTGCGGGCGCGTAGGCGCGGCTTGTTGGTCTTGTAGAGGTTCTAGGTAATGAGATAATGAACGAAGCACAAGGCCCCAAAGGGTGTGGAAGCCACACACAAAGAGAGAGAGAGAGGCCGCACAACACGCACCCGCTCAATCATCCCAACCGCCCCGTCGAAGCGTCACAGCACTTTCACAGTGCCCATCACCACACACACACACACACAAAATGCCCTTTTACGTCCGTCCGCGGTTCATGAACAGGTTAAGAGCACACGGACACACACGTGCGCACACATGCGCAACATCCTCCCCCCCTCCACCATAACGAAACAGAACAACCACAAGTGTGTGTGTGTGTGTGTGTGTGTGTGTGTGTGTGTGTGTGTGAAAAAAGGCGAGCAGAAGGAAGAAAGATTCACAGCAACAGCAGCGGTCGCAGGCGAGAGCCACCAGACGCTGCGTCGCCAAGGGTTGGAAAGAACTGCGTAACCCGTCTCCTTCCGCATCCCCTCTCTGCTTCAACGCCGCTGTGGCATCAATGGCAGGAGCGTCGTCTGAGACCGTCGTCCAGCTCCATGCCACTCATTCGTGCGGAAACCCCGCGCTTAAGGTACACGCAAACAGACACACGTATCGTACCTCAGCTAGATACCCTCAGCAGTGATGGCGGGCACGTCCAACATAGTCGGCTCCGTCCGCAACCCCGCACGCTTCATCGTCATGAGCGATGCGTACGGGATCGCCGTGCGGTCTGGCAGCACCATTTCCGGATCCTCGGCAAGGGTCAGCAGCAGGTGAGACGACTTCTTTGTCTTCCAAGCATAGTAGCCACGACTGCGAATGTCCACCTGCTTGTCTGTCGGCCCCGGCATGCAGGTTATGTAGGCGATTCGCAGGTGCTCCTTGTCGAGTCCTTTGCCCTCCGCCCCTTGCTGCGCCACCTCTAATGCCCGGAAGACGGCCATGTGGCCCTTACGCGGAGATAGCTTGCACTGCGCCATGGCCTCGCGAACCGAGAGTCCGCGGAGCACGCTCAGCTCAATGTCCAGCTTTTTCCACGCAGACGGGACAGCCTTCATCATGAAGCTGTACTGCGGCAGCTGATCCTGTGCCTTCTGCAGCTCCGTCTCCAGTCGCTCGCAGTACATCTTCCAGTTCACTTGGTACATGACGCCATCTTCCTCCACCAAAGCCCAGCGATCCTCCGTCACCCGCTGGCTGTTCACCACCTTCTCCCAGCGGTTCACATCCGGCAGATTGGACTTGGTGAGCCAGCAGGAGCGCCACAGCGTGCGATCGAGTAAGATACGCGGGGTGCTGCCCATGTGCTTCTGAATGGCAAATGGGCGGGTGGAGTAGTACTGCCGCTTGTACCACAGCTCACGGGCGTAGTGTTTCTGCGTCGCGAGAAACTGGCCGCCGACGTTCTGCCGCTTCGGGGCAGGGCGGAGACCGATGTTGTACCGAGGGGCTGGCTTCGGCATCCTGCGCTCACGTGAAGTACTGTGTGTGTGTGTGTGTGTGTGTGTGTGTGTGTGTGTGTGTGTGTGTGTGTTTGGAGGGGGCGCTTGGCCGGCCGGTGGGCGTGGGAGGACAAGACCGAAGATCGCGAAGGAAATCGACTCAGACAGGGTACGAACAGGTGCACCATTACGGAAGCAAGCAGCACCGCCGGAAAGCTATCTGGCCATAGGCTGGTCAGTCAGACGACTCGGGTGCTGGCCATCGATCATCCCTTGCCGAGAGCATCGACAGGAAAGCAGAGGACGATGGAAAGAGCTGGCTCCACGCACGGCTCCGCATCCGCAGGGAGAAAGTACGCAGATATTCTTCCTTATGCTGAGCGGGGCAAGCAGGGGAGGGGTTGTCGCCCAAGATTTACGTCTGCGGTGCCGGCGCACATGTCGTCGGTGCTCCCTGAGGCTGCAGCCGCCCTTCGTAAGAAGATTCGCTGGGGTGAAAAACAGATCACCCCATCGTAAACCTGGAAAGGATTTTACTCCTCCGACAGCCGTTCTGTGACCTCTCTCCGGGCCTCGGACAGCGGGGTAAGGGTGCCGCTCGCAAGTGGCAACGCTACGTCCTTCACATGCAAGCGGGTAAGAGACGAGCCCGGCGCGGAGTTACGTGTCGGCAGGATTCAGTGGACCGGCTGTGTAGAGGAACACAACGTGTTCAGCGCCAGACCCACACCCACTGCCGCTCAAACCTATTCAGCTGCTTTCTGCGGATGCAGGATGGGGAGGGGTGGCGATGGCCCGTCACCAGGGCGACACCTTTGCCCCAACTGGGGGGAGGGGAGGAGGCGAGGGTGTTCTGCCGTGAAGCGGGTGCCTCGTGTAGGCCAAGGCCGGAGGCGAGCGGCCGCTGCCGGCCCATCTGCTACCCGCACAGGCAGGTGATGTGCGAAGCAGTGGACGGTCATGTGCAGGTCACCATCCTCGCTGTACCACTGCTGTCGCGCGCATGCGCTGTGAGAGACTGATAATCCCGGCCCCACCGCGCGGAGCTTGCGACGTGGCGCCTACGGTACGCCAGCTGAGGGCGCAGAACCGCACGCGGTCAAGACAGCGGGCGTGCTGTCCGAAACCTCCTCCAAGATTCCCGCAATCCGATGCGACCGCAGAACATGTGGAAGGTACAGCGCACCCACGACCTGCTGGCTTGCTGGCGAAGAGCACGAGCCCGTTCGCGCCGCCAAGCACGGCATATTGCATCGCAGCGAAGCGTCGCATGGAGGGGGAGGTAGCGACGGCAGGGAGTGTCGAGTTCCACACCGTAGGCCTTACCTGCGTGTAGATCACCGTCCCTCCACCGGTAGAGTAGTACTCTGCTGGCGGTTCCGTGAGCACGCGCCTTGTTGGCGATGGTGCCGCCCTTCAGGGAAAAGCATCTCGAGCAGGCCGTCTCCCGACGAGTCTTCCGTAGTAGCCCTCCGCCACGTCTTCAGGGTACACCATTTCCACGTGCCTCAACTCCCTGTCATTAGAGGAAGTGGAAGGGCGGCTACGCACGCACAAGAGAAGGGAAGATAGCAGGCCAAAACGCGAGGAGCGCACGAGGCGTCAGTGCACACACCAGCACATCCCAGCTAGGGAGCGCAGAGCGGATGAGATCGAGGAGGCTCTAGAGGGCACTCATCAAGCAACCTAACGTTCGAGATCCGCTTATCCGCTGGACTCTCCGTGGGTAACTCCGAAGAACAACACGCCCTTTAGCCCCCTTCCCTCCAGATACACCTCGGCTATACCCGCACCCCTTGACGGCGTACGTTCATCGCCTCAGCGAAGCGCTGCGTATCCTTTCATGTAAGCACACAGCCACGCGGGCGCATGAAGAAAGAGCGAAAGCTACGCAGGAGAGATTAAAGCTGTGTATAATGACACAACCTGCGCGCCTCATCGTCGCCGACCAACCGCATCACGGAATAAGTGTGCATCATGCGAGCCTGTCGGCCTCTGCAGGAGAATGCTCGCACCGCCGTGGCGGGCAAGAACCGCTCCCCTTTCCCTCTGATGGTCTGCTGACAGATCCTAGTCTCTACACGAGAAGAAGAACAGGTCACCAAAGCGCCTCAGCGGTGCACTGCAGAATGAGGAGAGTAGCAGCACCGCTACCGAAAGGGCGCCGCGACGGACACCACGTATCACGTCCTTGCCTCACTCGCGCTCCCCCCATGAGTTCCTTTCCCTGCGTCGCCGTGCCCTCAAGCACAGCAACAACACACACAAATAACGAAAAAGCAAAGGCCTAAACGACACTTCGCCGGCGCAACCGCCTGCTTGCACACAAGGCGCGTCGAGGTTCCATCACAACGCATGGCAGCAGCAGCAGCAGCACTCAGAAGCCCCACTGCACCATCTCCTTCATGTCCTCCATCTTGTCATACGGCAGCGGCATCCCGCTCAGCAAGTCGTGCTCGGAGGCGCCATGGGCCCAGTGCGTGTGACGCACCTCCGCATCCACCTCCGACAGCACCAGCACGCTCGCAGCGAAGTCCCCCGCAGAGGCGGCCTCCTCCATCGGCACCACCGCGGCGACCGCGGCCGCCTCCGCTGCTGTGGGCGACCGCACCAGCGACTGCGCGGCGGCGTCCAGCAGGTGCTCCGCGAAGTCTTCGTGCGCCAGCAGCTCGGCCGGCACGGCCAGCGCGAGCGGCAGCTCCGTGAAGCCGCGTGCACCGGTGTGCAGCGTGCGCGCATCGATCACCAGCGCCTGCACCGCGCGCAGCGCCACGCGCCGCCCTCGCAGCTCCACCAGCGCCGGCGCCTCCCACTGCTCCACCGCCACGTCCTCGCGCGCCAGCCGCAGCCCTGCCACCACCACGTCCGCCACGCCGCTGTCCGCCGGCAGCGTCACGCGGCGAAGCCGGTCAGCCGGCAGGCTGCAGCGCGCCACCGGCAGGAAGTCGCGGTAGCCGTGTCGCCGGTCCGCACGCACCGCGCGCAGCGACACGCCGTCCGCCGGCGGCACCAGCACCTGCACCACGCGCCGCCCGCGGAAGTTCGGCAACGCATGCCGCAAGCTGCGCAGCAGCGGGCAGAAGCCCTCCTCGTCGTTGCTCACAAGGATCAGCGGCACGCGCATCAGGCGCTTGAAGTTGACGTCCAAATGCGCAAACTGCAGGTCGCGCGCACCGCTCTCCCCATCAATCCGCCGCGATACCCGCAGCTCGTCCGTGCCGCCCTCGTCCCCCGAGGCGCTGCGCCAGTGTTGCTCCAGCAGCATGGGGGTCGGAAAGAGCTCCTCCAGGAAGTTGCGGAGCGTTTCGCCGATGAAATCGAGGTTAAACTTAGAGTTGATGTTCGTGAACGAGATCGCATTGCGATAGCTGCGGATGCGATCCATTCGGCGAGCATTGTGCTGCACGTCATCATCGAGCTCATTATAAGCGGCTTCCTTGAGCTCTTCGCCGCGGAAACTTGCCGGTGCGCAGCCGTCCTCGTTGTCCAGCGCCACGTCCACCACCGGGAACACCGGCGTGTCGTTGTCCAGCGGCGACAGCCCGGCACCGCGCTGCATGCGCCACGCCTGCTTCGCCATCAGGTACGGCAGGTACTGACTCGACGCGGCCCACGGATGCCGCAGCATGTGCGCCGTGTGCGTCGATGGTGGCAGCAGGTCTATCGTGGTGCGTATGCGCTCCATGAACATGTTCAGGTTGAGGTCCGGTGCGTAGCGCTTGTGGATGTAGCCCCACATGTTGCGGCACTGTGGGTAGGGCGCGTGGCTGTCGAGCCGCATGCGGTACTTGCGCAGGCGCGGCTGCGTCTTGAACACGCGGTGCGTCGGGAACGCGTGTCCAGCGAAGCGCGCCGCCCAGGCTTCAAGGTGCCGCATCAGCCTAACTTGAGCACCTGATGAACCGGCAGCCAGCTTCCGCTCCAGGTCCACCCTGCGCATCAGCTGAGCAAAGGCTGCAACGTCACGCGCGACATCCGCCCTTGCCTCCGCTGGCGGCACTCGCTTCGGTTCTTCCTCCACCGGTTTCGCTGTTTCGAGGTAGTAGCGCGGGGCGATGAGGTCTGCTGTCACGCGGTCCAGCACGCGGCGACCCCAGTGCACGAGCGCCGGCATCTGCGCCTTGCCTGCCCACGTCCACTCGCTGCTGCCCGGCGTCGTAGACGACGGAGGCACCAGAGCAAAGGTGCCCGCTGCATCTGCGGCCCACGCCGGCTCGCCCTCCAACGATACGCGCGGCATCGCACACGTATCGCGCGTCAGCGTTCCTTCAGCGGCACCCCGCGCGCACTCCGCCCACGCGCATACAGCAGCGCTGCTGTTGCTCGCGCACGCCGTGCTTGTGGCCCTCGCGCCGCCTCTCGGCGTCGCCACGCTGCTGCGCGCGTCCACGGCAGCGGCGAAAGCGGCCCACGACGCACGCACGACGCCACGCCGCATCACGGCTGCCTCGCCCTCCACCGACGTCAGGGCGGTGGCAGCAGCAGCCGGCTGCACAAGCTCCTCCAGGTCCGCGGGTATCTTGTCCAGGTGTCTCTGAAGGCTGTACGAATTTTGCAGGACTGCGCGCGGAAAACCAGTTGCATGCGGTAAATCCTTCGGTAGGTCGTCGGGCCGTGAAACTCGCAGCACTGGCCCCCCGTAGACGTTTACGAAGTCGGTGATGTCGACGTCCTTCATGACGAGGTAGTCGTCGTTCATGTAGATGAAGACGGAGGACGCGTTGCGCAGCCGGTACACGAAGGGCTCGATGGAAAAGCTGTTCACTGTCGTCAGCGGCGCGGGCGGCATCAGCGCGCGCTGGTCCACAATGTGGATGCGCGTGTAGTGCAGCGTGCCGGTGTGCGCCTCCTTCACGAAACGCGCCTCGGCCGTGCCGAGCACCCTCGAATCGTCGCCGTCAGCAGCTTCGCACGATGCCTCAGCGCGCGCCGCGGTCGCCGTGGCGGCGGCGTAGAGGGAGCGCATGAAGAAGTTCTTGCTGTGGTTCAGCCACAGCGGCACGCTGCCGTACGGTGCCACGACGGCCATGCGGCCACGGTGCCAGCTGCGCGTGTGTTCCAGCAGCCCGCGCATGCTGTGGCGCAGTTCGTCGCAGTCTGCGTCGATGTCGTCCGGCTTCGTGCTCTCCAGGTCTGCACCCAGCGCGCGCAGCAGCTCCATGTTCGTCAGCGTCGTCTCCGGCGGCGGCAGTGGTGCGTCCCCGACGCTGCGGGGTCCGTTCGGGTGCGTGGCGGCCCACCACAGCGACGCCTCCACGCGCTTCATCGCGTCCTTGCCGGTGCCCACGTCCGCTAGCAGCTCCGACATGGCGCACGGGCTCGACGCCGACACGAACAGCAGCTCGGCGATGTAGCGGCTGAAGGCGTCCTCGGCGATGTGTGGCGCCTCGGTGTCCGTGTCGGCCGCGCGCTGCATCTCGCCCCACAGCAGCTGCACCGACGCGATCATGTTGCCGCACTCCCACGTCTTCGCAAACGGCTTCGTGTAGCTGCGCGTGATGTCGCTGCCATTGACGTAGGAGTAGATGAAGTCGAGGTGTGCGTGACGCTGCAGCAGCTCGTCGCGCGTGTAGCGGCGGTAGTGCGTGCGCAGCCCCTGGTCCGCCTTGGTGAAGTCCGCGTCGGCGTTGCCACTTCTGCTGGCGGTGGCACCGGCGGCTGCTGCAGCTGCGGCTGCGTGCGGCACGGCGAGAGGCCGCACAGTGAAGTTGAACGCGCCGTTGACGGCGTGCCGCGGCGCAGCGTCGCCGAGCTGCCAGTTGGCCTCGCCGTCGAGCCACGGCGACGGCGCCAGCGGCGTGCAGCGCTGCACGCTCCGCGGCGCGGCGCAAAAGGCCTCGTAGGTGCTACGGCCCACGCCGCTGCGCCGCCGCTCGTCCACGCGCATGCCGCCGCGGCCGAAGGTGCGCACCACGTAGCGGTCGCGCTCCACGTCGTGGTGCATGTACGCCGCGTGCGGCGCGCCGGTGTAGCCGTCGTAGCTGCTGGCCGTGGGCCGGCCGCAGAAGTGCGCCAGCGTGCGGTCCGACCGCGGCCCGTACGGGCTCAAGGAGCGCGGGTCGTGCACAGGGGAGACGTGCGAGTACCCCATCGACGTGAGGTCGAAATGTGTCTCCTGGTAGGTCCGCAGGTGTAGATTATGGGGATTTCGGTGAAAGAGGTACAGGCGGATTACACTTGTGATAGTGCACAAGCACAGCAGTACAAAGGTGACGGCCGACACCGTGGACACCTTCCATCGGCGCATGAGCTTCGTGAGACACCACACGGCCTTGCGGATGCTACGGGGCTCTTGCCATATCTCTTGCGCTGTGCCGCGAACTTCGTTGACACGGGCGGCGGCGAAACGGTAGTATCTTGGTAGCACGTGCACGACGGACTCGATCAGTTCGCCCATCACCACGGCTGAAGCGGAGGCTGGAGGTGGCGGCATGCTCATTGGCGCAGTGCCGACGCCGAGCGCGAAAAGAACGGGGGCGTGTTCCTCCCTTTGCGCCGTATCAGGGTAGAAGGCTGTGCGCGCCTCGGAGTCCCCTCCCTCTCTTCTCCGTCGATTTAGCAATCAGGTGGGGGTGTACGAGGGTATGTGTGTGTGCGTGTGTGTGTGTGTGTGTGTGTGTACATATGCGCATGTGCGTGAGTGTTGCCGACCGGCCGAATGCTTTCTAGCGTACTCCCGCACTGCAACCCGCGCCCCCAAGCCAGCGCACACGGTAGAGGCGCACAGTGACGTAAGCAAACCAACATGCGTGGAAGAGCACAGAAGATAAGAGAAGCACACCCATGACCAGGGCAGGAAGGAGATGGCGCATGCGCAGAATCATGCAACGATAAGTTGTGCGTGCGACGGGCAATGCTTGTCGGGGGGGGGGAGGGTACGCACGACAGGACAAACAACCGGCAACAAGCGGACCGCAAAGCGTGAGCGAAAAGAGGTCACTCGTTGGGTGGAGCAGCGCGCGTGAGAAGACCTCCCTGTCAACGCCAACGCACACTTTTCATTTACAGTGATGAGGAGGAGCAGTCTCCCTTGAGTGCATCCATCCCGCCGTAAAAAGCACGAGTACAGCGTCCCTCTCTTCGGCCCCGTCAAAGGCCCGATATCACGTGATGCGACGCAGCGCTAGACGCGCGCGTCACAGCAGTGCGCCCACTCAGTCATCTGAGCCCGGGCCTCTGCCCTAAACTATACCCAGCCCCCGCGTCGCAGGTCGCTTCATAGCCGCTCCCAATCATGCCGATCGCCATGTGGTGCATCCCCTTCGGGGTGGCTCGGGCCCTCCACCAGTAGGCAGTGCGAGGGCCCGGTGTGGGACGCATTCAAGTCTTGTTGACACTTCGCCCACCACATCGATGACACAAGCCAGCTCACTATTGCAGGCAGCTCCGACGCAACACCATCCAGGACCTCGCCCTGCCACCTCTGATGGTGGCGCGGCATTGGCAAGGATAAAGGAGGGGCCGTCTGGCTTCTCCCCAGAGAAAGTGTGTGTATGTGTGTGGGGGGGGGGGGGAGGGGGGGCTACTGGACCGTGGGATGCCACGCGCTGAGAAAGGTGTGTGTGCCCCTCCTCCTCTCCGTCATGAAGGGCCGCAGCAACGAAGGGAAACCGGAAAAACGTCCTGATGCGTCCCTCACGCTCTCGCGGAGAAGAGCCCACGTGGACACTCGCGCATGGACAGACGTCATCGCTCCCCGCACGCAAAGCCACGACGACGACAAACATGAGACTGCCTTCGTTGATCGTATCACCTTCGTTTAGCTAAGGGAACGAGGTGCTGCAGGGCATGTGGCGGATTAGGCGCCAGGGACGTACACGCCACCGCTGTGGCGTTGCAACAGCCCTTCCTAGTCGCCGTACGCCTCGTCCTTGTATTCCTCATCGAGCTCTTCGTCATCCTCGAAGGCGCGATCCTCTTCCAAGTCTTCCTTCTCGGTGTGCCGCTCAGCACGCTCCCTGTCCCGTGGCACAGGCGCTGCCAGAGCTTTCGGCCCTCCAGCGCTGTCTGCCACATTGCCGCTATCCGTGTTGTCACCGCGCTGATGGAACTCACGGCCCACCTGCAGCGGCGCAACGGCGAACGAAAGAATCTGCTCAAAGGCCGACTTGGGCTTGTTTACGACGGCGTTGCTGCTCTCGGCCTCGTTGCCCGAAGCTAGCCGCAGGCTCTGCGTAGCAGCACCACCGCCGCCTGGCAACGCCGACGGCGGCATCTGCGGCACACCACCCCCGCTCTCTGCCTTGTAGCGACCCAGCAGCACACGCGTCGTCTCGTTGAAGTAGTTCAGGCTGTGGTCCAGTGAAGGAACGGCGGTTACCACGGAGCTGGTGACAACGCCACCGCTCAGGTGCGGGCCAGCTCCCGACGACACCTCGGCACCCGTGGCACGAGTGCCGGGTAAAACGCTCGAGGTGGCATGCGCTTGGGCAGAACCACCCGCAACCCCAGCGTTGCCGCCACTGACGCCTCCGTTCACTGAATAGCCGTTGCTATGCTCCTCTTCATCGCTGGACCACATCTCCGACCCTGCGGCGCCCGATTCACCACTTAACGGGCTCGCAAGGCCATCGCTGCCGCCGTTGCCAACACCGTTCGCCGGGATGACGGCCGCTTCGGCAGCAGCCACAGCAACCCGCCGGGCACGTTTGCGCTGCCGCGTCTCCGCGGCCCGCTGCCCGATCGGGTCGAACGTGGCGTCCGTGCGAACACAAGCAGCGGTCGACGGCACCAAAATGGAGAAACGGGTGCGGTGGGCGCCGATCTTAGTTCTGCCTGGGGCGGCAGCGTCGAGGTTTAGCCAATCGCCGCCCCTGACGACGTTGCCCATGTCCACGTCGTCCACCTCGCCGGGTTGACGAGTGCCGTTGAGACGCAACCCCTTTACCTTTCGCTTGTACCGCGTGCGGCGGCAGACGCACCACACGACAAGGGCGATGATAGCAGCGGGCACCACGAGGGCGATGAGACCAAGGAGAGCGAGGCGCATGGCAGGTGGGTGGCGCGTGCCGAAGTTGTCGGGAGGGAGTGCTGACGATGAGGGAGGCAGTTCTGTGCCCGCGTCGCCTTCACCGACCAAGACGACAACGATGTCGGCCGCTGACGGCAATAACGACGACCTCCTCAACGATGACACCGCGGACGACTCCCGCGACAACGGCTCTACGGATAACGACGACGAGGAAGCCGTGGTCTCTGGGGCCTTTGCTGCTTCGTTGCCCCTCCCGCTAGCGCCTGGGCTGACGCCGGAGCTCGAGGAAGACGGCACGGATGCAGAAGCACTCTCCTCCAAGGCGAACAGATCGCCGGCTTGCGAAAAAGTGACGATGTCGTCAACATCGCCGTCAGCCCGCGCGGCGGTCACCACAACGGCGGAACCCGTATGGCGCGGTAGCGCCACAGGCTGCAGCAAGGACACAGTGAGCGGTGGCGCGCGTAGGCCCTTCCCCTTCCCCAATACAGCGCCGTGTAAGGCAGAGACGCAAAGCGCGCCATGAGCACCGTCGTCGCAGGGCGTCGTCACCACCGCTGTCATAAGTGAGAAACTGTACAGCAGGACCACAAGCAACAGCACGCGTTGAAGCACTCGCGCCGTGGAGACGTGAGGACTGCGGTTGCGCTGCAGCCCTTGATGAGACACGGGACACATGGCTATGCTTATGTGGGCGTACCTATCCTTGCTCGTGCGTAAGGACTCGCAGCAAGATTGCCGCCGCACTAAAGCGGGAAACAGCCAGGAAGAAACGTCTGCGGGCGTGCGCCAGGACAGCAGCACAGACACCACAGGCAGAAGGGATGAAGGCAGCACACACGGGAAAGAAAGAGAGGCGCAACCCCTCCTCCAGCGCCAGTGATGCGCGGCGCCAGCAAAGAAGAGAGACGGTGGTGTACGAAGCACACAGCGCACTCCCCCTCCCCCCTCTCTCTCCCAGCATCACCACGCAAACGTGCGCGCACACTCGAAGGACGCTCTCGGGTATTTTCCTCTGTTTGCGGTTGCTGAAGGCGCGCCGCACGCGTCCTTGATGCGCTCGGCCAATGAGCTGCAGATGCGCTTTGCACGCATTACTCCGCGGGCGGCCTCGACTTCTCCCCGCGTATCCGCGTGTACGCGAGTTGCCGGATGCCAAAGCCTATCGCTGCAGTGGGGGGGGGAGAGGGAAAGGAAAGCGGTGTATCAAGCAGCGCGGGACGGCCTACTGGCGCCCGCCGTGTACAAGCGCTGCGGTTAGCCTCTGATAGCCGTGCTGGCGCATGCACACACGGAGACAGGCAAACAGCACCAAATGCAGCGCACAGCGCAATCGAGGGAGCGGCGAGCTGGATGGGGGGGGGGATGTTGGCGTCGTGTGCCGGAGGAGGTCCAACGGTGCCCAGTGGAAATAGAGCATAGGAGGAGGGGTGGGACGGGGCGGCGAGAGAGGGACCAAAGAAATCGAATGACAAAGAAAGATGAGGCGATGCATGGAGGGATGAGGAGGTCATCATGGCGCCATCCCCCGCGTTGCCCTTCACATCGTCTCCTCTCCCCCTATCGTCCCCGCCGTGCCACGGTCGTCAGGAGCAGGCGCCGCCGCACACAGGCTCCGCACATCGAGCACGAGGAGCGGCACGAGAGGGGTGCCGAAGGGGGAAGGGGTCTTGCGGAAAAGACGGAGACGGAGGGAACGGCGAGCATACGTCGGGGAGCGGGGGGGGGCACATAAAGCGCGCGAAGTGCCGCGCTCGGCCTCTCTCCTGTGCCACGGCGACGGAAAGCGCAGCGCCACGCCGGTGACGAGGAGGGGGAGCCTGCGAGGCACACTGGCGCGTGTATCTGTGTGAGTGTGCGACGCTGCCCTCCGCTCCAGCCCCCTCCCCCGCCGCCGTGCAGCGCCCACGCATGTCCGCGGTGTCAGTCCGCCTCCGCTTGTTCGGCGCACTTTGCGCGTTTCTCCCTCTGCGCCTCGTGCCAGTTTCCTCGCCACCTCGTCCGCCGCGTACTCCAACACCGCACCAGCGCCACAGGCCGGCGCCGGAACGCCAACGCACACGCGCACACACAGCCACCGCTCGTCTGCATCGGCTGCACACCACGGCTATGCCAAGCAGCCGAGCCCACCAGCACCGTCTGGCGCCGCGCAGCCCACCGCAATGCCGCTGCGTACAGCGCAGGCTAGGCCCCGGGGCCACGCTCAGCATCGCCGCAGCGCAGCAAAGGCAGAAAGGCAGTAGCTGGATGCGCGCATTCGTTGAATCGCCGGCATGATCCGCAGTGAGCTGGTCCAAGCGTCATCATGGCCGTCGGTCTCACCGGCACAGCGCCAGCCCACACCAGTCCGCTGGCACCAGGAGTCCGCAGCCGTGCTCATAGGCAGGCTGCAGGCGACTTGGCCTGCCCACAAAGAGTGGGCGCTGGGCCCTGACACCGCGGTGAGGTGGCCGGCATCGTCAGGAAGCCAAAGCACAAACACGTGTAAAAATAAACACAGAGATGATAAGAGAGGGAACAGCGTCCACGAGAACAGCAGTGTTCGGCTGTGAAAAGCAATCGCTTGCCAGAAAGAAGCGAAGAGAGGGGAGAGAGACCGCCGGCAACGGCGCTCGCGACACGCAGACAGACAGGCGCACAGAATGGGGCGGGAGAGGGAACGAGTAAGCACAGCGCGCGGGTGCGGATGCGCGTCTCTGACGGCGTCTCTGATTCCCTTCGTCCCCAATCTCAAGAGCGAAAAGAAAACGAGCTCAGGCCTGCCTTCGTGTTGCCGCTGCTGCTTTCTCTGCTCGTTCGGCAGCCCCTCATCCGAATTCTTGCGCGCGGCGCACACAACACAGAGCCCGGCCGTGCCTCCATCCCACAACACGAGTGAGAGGCGCGGGAGGGCGCAGCCGTCAAATGAGAGAGACGAGCGCAATACAGACCGCTGATGCAGCGCAATCCAGCGGGGGCACCGAGAATAATAATGATAGAGCAAAGGAAGTCAGCAAGGGCCAACGTCGTCCCTCAACGTGCACATAGCCCACCACGAACAAGTCAACACACCAACGCACATAGACAGCCACAGCGCACCCGCTCCCCCCCCCTGCGGCACCACGGCTTCATCCCGGCCGTCTCGGACGAGCCGCCTGCCGTCGAATCGGGCCACGCGCGTAGCGGCCTCCTCATGCCCTTCCTCGCCCCTTCCCCGGGTGCGCGCGGCGCCATCGGCGCCACACGGAGACGCGGGTGGGCTGCACGCCTTCACCCACGCGGCCACCATTCGGGCTCCCGATCGAGGGCGCAAGCCGCGGCGGCCGCCGTGCGGGCAGCAGGGGGCAGTCCGGGCGCACGCAGCACGGGCCCGAGGAGGAAGTCGGCCACCTTCCGGTCAGCGCCCTCAGTCGCCTCAAGCAGCCGCATTCCATCATCTGCTCCCCGCAGGCTCGTCACGTTCGCGCCTGGGGGACTCGGCGGTGCAGCTCGGGACGCCCTCGCCACGCTTCCGGCATCTGCGCCTCATCAGCCCACCCGGGCACATCGACGGCGCGCCGCATGCTTCGCGCACGCACCTTGCGGCCCACGGGCATGGTCCGCTTCGCGCCGTTCCCGTCCACCGCTCTTGCACCTCCCGCCTCTCCATGCACCGTCTGCGTGCGGCACGCGACGTGCCGGCTGTGCATGACAGCGCCCGCGCACCGCGCTCGCAGTTCTGCGCTGCGGGGGCCTGCCTCAGCGCGGTGTCGTGGCCGGGGAAGAGGGCTCGCTGCCTTCATCGGCAGCCTCCGGCCATGTGGTGGAGAGGCGTGTCTGGATGGCTTGCCCCGCACACGCTGCGACAGGCAGGGCGCTGCTATGCGCCTGTGGCGTGAAAGTCGCAAGGCTGGAGGCGGCACTTGCGCTGCTGTAGCCCTCGCAGTTGATCCGCCTGGCAGCAGCAGATAAGGTCGCACACCCCACGAAGTGTCACAGGAGCGTGGTCTTGTCGCCACCCGAGCACTCACCCCTGCTGTTAATCCTCAACGCGTACGATAATGCCACATTGCTGACAAGGTTCGAGGCTTCGCCATGCCCCATGACATGCTTTCCTGCAGGCCGGAAAGCGGACGCCGAGTCTTACGACACCGGGCCAACGTCAACGGCCTGCAGGCCCACAGAGAGCGTTCCGACGTCAACGGCTGCCTTGTGCGGCTCAGCGGAGGCGCTGAGTGCGAGCATCGCGGCGACGCACACCAGCAACACCACAAGCGGACGCACGCTGCAGATCTTCATTATGCTAGTTCAAAGCTGTGCGGGTGTGGACTGTGACGCTCGCATTGCCAACAGGGTTGCTGGGGGAGCTTGAGGCTTAGTAGCGGTGGCAGATGTGCGCAAAGCGGGTGGGGGAGGGCAAGTTATAGCAGATATGGGGGCTGGCGAAGTAATAGGTGAGAGCAGAAGGAAGCGAGTAGGTGTTGGGGAGATGGAATGTACGGCGTAGAGTCGCTGTCGGGTGCAGGAATGCATGTGGATGGGAGCGGGTGAGCGAGTGGCGGCGCACGTCATCGTTTCAGGCAGGCGAGGAGCGCAGGCGGAGAGGTCGTGTAGAGTATGTGTGGGGCACACACACGGCACGCAAGGCGCAGATGCAGAGAGAGGAAAAGGGAGAGGAGTTAGCAGAGAGGCGAGCGCCGTACGGAGAGAATGAAAAGGTGCGAGCACCGATGCCGCGGGGCGCTATGGTGACCGTGGACCGAGCGCACACGTACGCATTGATGCACACAGACACACACGCGCAGACGCTCACCACATGAGGGGGAGCGATGTGTGCGCTTTCGGCACGCGGCGGTGGCCGGCAATGCGCGATGCTCGCATCCACACCGCAAGGCCCGGACGCGCGTGCAGACTGCAGATGGCTTGTCGGCAACTCATTCGCGGGGTGTTGTTGTCGCCATGACGAGAGAGCAGGAACGAGAGCGGCAGGGCAGACACCGACACTCTCACAGCGTGGCTGCGCCGAAACCAGTGAGAAAGAGCCACGCGCCGCCAAGTGTTGCCCAGCACCCCACTAGCATGCGCTCGATACGTCTCGCATCGCGCTACGGCGACAGTGCAGCCAGCTCCTTCGCGAGCGTGCTCAGCGTAGCCGTCATGGCTGCCTGATCGCGCCGTACCCGCTGGAGACCCGCCAGCGGCTCTGCGTCACAATCGGTCGTCAAGAGAGCAGCACAGTGGCCACTTCGCCGAGCAGGTGTCGCGACCGCGCCGGCGGCTGACGCTTGATGAACGTATTCCACGGCACGCTGGTAGTTGAGCTCCGTCACCTCAACCGCAAAGCGATGATCCTCCTGCATGCGGATGTAGCGACGGTGGAACGCCTCCTCCTGAACGAGCCGCTGCTGGGCGAGTATGCGTGACTGGCGCTTCGGGCGCGCATCAGGCGCATCGTGACTCTGGTCGGCATTCGTTGCCGCTCTCCAGAAGCGCCTTGATGTCGAGCACGCTCGTTCACTGGCCTGCGATCCAGCGCCCGCAGCATGGATTGCGGCGTGCTGTTCCGGCGGCGGAATGCTTTGGTGTCGGCCCTGCGCCGTACCCGCCGAACTTGCACGAGGAGCGGAGGAAGAAGCGGTGGTGGGGGATAATGTTGTGAGCATGCGCCCTAAAGGAGCCGCAACAGACGCGGCCGCTGATCGGGCCACGATTGGGCTGCTGGGGGCCGAAGCTGTGACGCTGCGTTGTTCCTCGGCTGGTGTGTGACAGGGCAGCCTCCTCGCGCGCTGGTAACCGCCCTCGGCGTGAAGGTGCGCCCCGGGGACTGGTGCAGAGGCGTCCGCTGCCGGCGAAGCCGTCCTCGCGTGACAGCTTCGAAGGCGCCCGTCAGGCGAAGGTGATACGGCTTGCACAGATGCGGCCCCTGCAAGAGTGCCGGCAGCGAACCCGAATGGGATGCGTCGCGCCACGGGATAGGGAGACGTGTCCGCTGGCAAGTCCGGTTGCTCGTGCAGGTGTTGTTGCCCTCGTGTTAGCTGTCGAGGCAGCGCTGTACGGTGCCGCATCGATTCCTCGGCATCCGGCGACCCGCTCAGGTAGAGGCTCCACGGCGCGGCATCCGCCGTCGCCCCTGGCATCACGCCATCATCTGCGCCTCGCTCCTTCAAGTCAATGTGAGCGTGCGGTGGGCTCAGCAGCGAAGAAGGAGACCACGACGACACACCACCACTGGTAGAAGCAGCAGCAGCAGCAACGGTGGCCCCCACCGCCGGCATGGCGCGACTGCCGCAATGCAGAGGTAGTGCACCCGACGGTCCGGGAGGACAGACGCTCGTTGGTGCAGCGGGGACAGCGGCGCTGGGGGCTCCCAAGAGGGCCTTGCGCGCCTCCAGCACCCGTGTGGCAAGCATGCGAGGACTGTACACAGCAGCGTATCCAGGCACCAACGTCGTACTTGAGAGAACAACCCCACCAACACCATTAGAGGCAGCACCGGCCCGCCACGTAGCTGCAGAGCACGCCTGGCGCGTGCTCGCACCCACATCAGAGGTCGCCTCAGCTGCCAACGATACGGGTGAGACAAGGGGCGATGCCTCGATCGACAGCACACAGCCATGTGAGCCGTCGTGAGGGTGATGGGCTGGCCGTGTTTGATGACCGCCGGACAGCGCACCGACTATTGCTGCCGACCTCTGCGCCGCTCGCGGATGGTGCGGCCCCTGCCCCCAGCGATGTGTTCCAGCTGCGCCCCAGCTGCTTTGGCAATCGTCACCGGTGCTGCGCCGACGGGCATCGTCGCGCACAAACTCGAGACACGTAACAGGCCGCCACGTGCGTGCTACGATTCGCATCTCCTTGTCTTCATCGGCGCCGTCCACCTCCGCGCTGCTCGCCGGGCCGCACATGGTGGAAGTCCGTGGCGCCAATACCGCCGCGAGCCCTGGACGTGATGCACGCTGCCCGCTCGAGGAACTCCGCACCGGGTGAGCGCGCTGCGGCACCGCAGCCACTTCAACGCGGTGCGCGTCGCTGCGCACAAGAAAGGCCTCGCCAGCGCTGCCCGCTTCACGCCATCGGGCACCGCTGCTCCGATCACGCGGGTCGACTTGCGCGGCACCTCCCACGGCCCGCTCACCCTCAGCCCTGCTCGCCCAGCGCTCCTGCGCCGGTGATGCGATGACCGTCAGCCGCACGCGCGAGCGGGACGGCAACGTCCACGACAGCGCGGCCATGCCTTGATACGCTTGCCTCCCCGACACAAGCGCTGCTGATGCACAGCTCTGCGTCACCTCAGCGAGGACAGCGGGCGCCACCGCCTCGCGTGGCGGCGTGCGACGAGGAAGCGCGGCGAGCGAGACCGCCAGCACACGGGGTGGCTCGTTGCCACCAAAGTCACCCGCAGTGCCTGAGGCGCTAGTGGCGCTCGCGCTGCCTAAGTTCGTGGGAGGTGCACACACGCGCGCCTCGGCAGCTTTGCGGACCGGCGGCGGTATCAGCGAGGCCCCGGAGAGGTCGCCTTCCCCGCCAACAGTGCTGCGCACCCAACGCGCAACGTTGACGCCACCCTTGAACGCCCTTTTCCCCGCCTCGCCACATTCGCGGGCTGACTGGGATGGATGGCCATCGTCGCGCTCAGTCACTTGCCCCGCGGCGGAGCCCCGCGAGGAATGAGTGGCGGCCCGCAAAGAAGACGAGAGTGCGGTGGTGTCAGCAGCGCGGCTGCCGACTAGAGAAGCCTGACTGCGCCACCGATCCAGCGCTCGCCGTTGAGGCGGCGGCGGCTGAACGTGGCATGGAGCATCAGTTGGTGGCGCGGCACCACGACGTGCTCCGTCCAATTCCAGAGCGGCAGCAACGCCGTCCCTGAGGGAAGCTGCCGCAGGGAACGCTTTACGCTCACGAGACGCCCGCGCCTCGCCGTCGCCTGCACGAGCTTCGCTGGCCATGTCAGCCTCAGAAGCTGCAGCCTGGAGCACGACGCCGCGTGCCTCAGTGGCACTGCTCTTGCTGTGGCGGTGGTTCTCACGACAACTTGGGTGGAGGGACGATGCGCCATCGCCGGCTCCCCGCGGGGCCGGTGGAAGCGGTGGAAGGCTTTCGCTAACGACTGCCGCCGCACCACTACCGCCGCAGCCCACAGCAGCCTCCGTTGGTGTGGCTAGAGGAAGCTGCAACTCAGCTACCTCCGTCATGGCAGGGCACGTGCCGTACCGCGGAGTTCGCCGCGCCGCGCCGCTCCCGTCCCCATTGCTGCTGCTATCTCTACGAGTCTCCTCGACGGTGCGCTGAAGTGGTAGCTGCGCGGGCGGCGCCGCACTCAACGAGGGAGAGCGCGACGCTAGTGGAGACGGCACCAGTGATGACGCTTGCGATGGGTCGAGCGCCTGCCGCGCCGCATCGGCCCGCTGCGCCTCGCCCGGGCCGCACTCTTTGGCGCTGTCGCTGCTGCTCTGCAAGCTGCGGCACGCGTGTGGCGGCACCTGCGTCAGGAAAGAGGATGGGTGAAGCGGCGCCGGTGCATGCGACGGCGGTCGTGCACCGCTCGTCTCGGTGAGACCGGGCGAGCTGCTGGTGGTGCCATCGTCGTCATCCATGTCGCCGACGGCGCGATAACGGGAGTCGGACCGTTTCCGACGGCTGCAATGATGGTCATGGGCCTCGCCGCGATCGTAGCTGTCGGAGGACGTCGCGGCTGTCGCACTCGCACCTCTCAGTGACTCCCGCCGTACCACCGCACGCGAGAGGGACGCAGAACTCACCGATTCAGGCGAGTGCGACGGCAGTCGCAGCCGCTGCTGTTGCACTGGAACGGAAGGGGAGGAGGCGCTTGACAACCGCGGCGGTCCAGGGAGCGGCACAGCGGAGGTGGACGTAGACGAGAGCGCTGGTGGCGACGACAGAGTCACCGTGTTGCTCACGCGTGCAAGCCGTAACGCGCGCTCAGAGCGTGGTTGGTTGTCCATCACCTCCAGGCCGCCATCACTGCAAAAAGAGGGCAGTGCGAGCTTCCTAAGCGAACCACAGCGGGCACCGGATACCTCCGTGCCGGGAGATGCCTCAGCGGCGGCGTTGCGCTCAGCATCGCCGGTTGCCAGCTCCATCTGCGCAACGCGGCGCAGCGGTGATGGGCTCTCCGTGCGGGCAAAGGCGCGGGGGATCACCTGCTCTTGTCGCTCTGGCCATCTTGTGACGGGTGCGGCAGCGGCGACGGCAGTCGGTTCACTTGCTCTTGCCTGCGCCTCCAACGAGGAGGCCCTGGGTCCACGCACGCCCACTGCATCATCGGTGCACTTGCGCTCTTCCGCGGCACATGAAGCTCTGCCGGACGCCCATGGGATCGGCGCCGGAGCCCGATCACGGTCGGCTGCAGAGCAAAGCCACACCATCCCCTCCACGCGGCTGTGCAGGTGATCGTGTGGCAGCAGCTGTGGTGCACGACGAGGGGGCAGGTGCGCCGCACCGCCACTGCCAGTCATGGATGACGAAGAGGACGGCAGCGACGCTGAGAACGGGATCGACGACGGTGTCATCTGAGCCGGCGACAAGGACTCACGGTTTGACAACGCATAAATGAGCTCGTTGGTCACCTGGTGCTGCGGCGCCGGTGCCGCACTAGTGTTCGGCGGCGGTGGTCTGCACGTCTGCTCCCTCTCGCCTAATGAAGGCGGTGGTCGACTCGCGCCCGCTGCCCTGTGGTCTAGGTCACTACGGTCCTCCCCAAAGCCGCCATGTGAGTCTGCGGAGCTGCAACGAGCGTGGTGGCCTTCGCCTCCATCATTTGTGTCGTCCAGCCCCACGGCACTTGTCAACAGCTCCGTCTCCTGGCCGGCAGCGCTGCTGCCACCGCTGCTAGCCGCATCGCGTGCAAGGTCAGGGCGCTGGGTATAGCCGCGACTGCTGCGGCTGCAGCTGCGATAAGACGACGAAGGCGAGCCGATGGTGATGTCCATCATGGCTGATCGGGCGGGGAAGGGGGGGGGGAGTGACGTACCCAGCGAGAGAGGAACAGAGTAAAAGATGGCAGCAACAACGGGCTGCAGCCCCAGCGACAGCAGCCTACCCCGTCTTTGCTCGTGCGTCTGTCAGCCTGCGTGGGCGACCGGTAAATCTCTGTGCCTGTAGCAGAGGAAAGGGCGGAGGAGAGCGACGCGAAACGCACGCGAGGGGCGTGCAAGCACAGCGGAACAGCAGACCGAGGGATATCGCCGCCGCGTGTGCGTGAGGGTGCGGAAGTGAGAGGGAGAGGGAGCGCCGATGCGAAAAGGAGGGGCAGATGGCGCAGAGATGCGACACTGACAAAAGAGGGGATACAGGGCGTGGCGGTGGCGAGGCCGATGACGATAAGACAAATCGCGATGATCCGAGACGCTAAGCAGACACCGACAAAGGAAGCTCGAAGGCCACGTAAGGCGGAGCGAAGACGAGGAACGGCTGCTTGATGCGCCAGCAGACCTGCGCGATGTGTGCAATGTATGGGAGTGGGAAGGAGGGAGGTCTATGTGTGTGTGTGTGTGTGTGTGTGTGTGGTGGTGCACCTAATGATGGCGTCGGCAGGAGTACGCCGCCGCTTATTCGCCCGCTGCGTATGCCGCCACCAACTTCCTCTTCGCTCCCCCTTTCTCTATAGAGAGAATCTAGGATACGTATATACATATATATATATATATATAGGATACAGTGCAACAACGCTGGTCTCAGCTGTTCGTCGTCAACAGCCAGCCACACAGATCGACTCGCATGAAGTGCAGGCCTGCAACTTCCCGCACACCGCTAGACACTTCTCCCTCGCCAGGACAAGATCCGAGAGGGAGAGACAGTGCGCGCCAAACAAAAACGCAACACGCTGAGAAATCAGCAGACGAGGGCTGCGTCACCGGACAGGCGGGCGGGGCAGTTCTGCAGAATGGACGCAAGGGAGGGCAAGAGACGTACGCGTGAAGTGTACGCACGCGCACACACGAGCGAGGGAGCAAGAGGTGGTAGAACATCAATGGGGAAAGCGGATGGCGGGGGCGGCAAAAGGGAGAGGAGCGCGGAGGGGTGGGGAGGCGAGACTGCACCGCACCCACACCCACTGCCCACCTCTCCCAGCAAGGCACGCGCAAAGCGCTGCAGAAGGAGAGAGAGAGAGAGGCGGAGAGGGACAACAAGACAGAGATGGTGGCGTGCACGCGCCTTGTCACGCACGCTCGATGGCCATCGAAAACGCAGCGGGCGCTGCAGTCGCTCCCTTTCGTTGATTCACTTCGAGTTTGCGCGTGGCCGCTGCCGTGCGCCTCCGTGAGCGGCGCACACGCACACAAAACAAAACGGCGAACGGCACATCCACGCCAAGCCACTACGCGCACAGCGCACCTTCGCCCCCCCCCTCCGGCACACACACACACACAACGCATGAAGGAAAATGAAGCCGACAGGCCAAGAGAGAGAGAGAGAGGTGCCCCACTACCCACCCTTTCCTTCTTACTCCAGAGCCGACACCACAACACGGTATGCAACGGACGTCCGAGTACGAGACGCAAACAAATACCCATATCGGCTACCAGCGCTGCACGGCGTCCTCGTTGATGGGGCGATGCCACGCCTGGCCCCGCTCCTGCAGCTGCCGCAGCTGCTTCTCGCGATCGGCAACCTTTGCGCGCGTCCAGAGCGACTCGGCGACGTGCTTGCTATCCATGTACGCCACCCAGTTCGTTCTCAGCAGGCGGCCCTCATCCATCGGCGTGTACGGGGCCAGCAGCTCGAACGGAAGCGTCCGCGTCTTCGCGCCAGGCGCACCACGCGGCCGGTACTGCGGGCCGTGCCGTGTGAAGTACTCCTTGCCACGCAGGCTGTGAGCCCAGCGCTGGCCCTGCTTGCTCGCAAGCCACTGGTCCTCCCAGGCGTGGCGGCGGCGGACCTCGTCGACGGGTTGGTGTGCCCTGGCCATCGGGATGGTGCGGTGCACAGCGCCGGCAGCATTGGCCGCGGCGCCGCCGTCGAGCGGCGCCTGGTCGCGGCGAAGCACGCCGCCTATCGTCTCCACCGAGTCCTCCGGGACTGTGTAGAACTCGGGGTTATCGCGAATACCGAGGATGATCGGCTTCAGGTCCTGCAAAAACTGCTTGTAAACCTTCAGCTCCGCCTGCTCCATGAGCGCGCGGCCCTGCTGACAAGCGTCGGCGTACGCAGCGAGCACGAGCTTGTGCTGCTGGGCTGGCGACAGGTCCTCGACGGCGGGGTGGACGCGGACTCGCTTGAGAAAGCCTCCCGGCGTCGTCATCACCTCGACACGGCCAGCCCACGCCCGGCCTACGACGGACATGCGGTCAAACCGGATCTGGTACTCGTACTTGTTGTTGTACACGTAGGCAAGAATACGATGAAACTGCCGCTCGGGCATGAGGCGCCGGTGATGCGCCCAGAGTGCGCCGCGCACGCGCTCAGCGATGCGGCGGTACACCTCCATCGCGCGCAGCCTTTAAGTGTTTCGTTGCCAAGTCGAACGCCAGTGCCGTCTAGCGGTCTCCGAAGGCGTCCCCTCTTTCCGTCCTTTCGTATGCGGTGTTTTCCCCGCGAGGGGCGGGGCACGACGTGAAGGTAACGCCGAGTCGAAATGAAGGAGAGTCGAGCAGAAAGAAAAGAGCAACGGTAACGCGATCGGTGCAAACACAAGGTGGGAGCCGTAGAGCAGAACGCGCGCAAGCCTCCGTACACAACTTGACAAAGGAAACGCAGCGCAAGCGCTGCCCTCTCTCTCACACGCACACACACACACACTCGCTGTGCCCGTCATTCCCTGTCCTGCTTGGGGGCAGGTGTCCGTGCGTGTGTGTGAAGCAGAAATCACAGTAGAGGGCTAGCCCAGACCGCTTCCATCCTACACCGCCGCCACCCATGTGTGCATGATGGACGCGGAGGGGGCTGGGGCGGCCTCCCGCCTTTCCGTCGGCGCGTGCGGCTCTGTTTCGTTTGTTTGTGCTTGCGTCATTACTGCCTCGTTGTTAGCGCTCGCCACACACACACACACACACATGCACGCATACACATACACATACGTATATGCGCGTGCGTGTGCCAATGCTCACGTTGGTGCGTACAAACACTTGAGCAGCATGCCTGAGCAAGTGCGACACGGTGGAGGGGGGCCGAGAGCGGTTCGCGGCGCTCTCCGTTATCGCCAACGGCAGCGCTTACCTGTGACTTTCGTCCTCCGACCTGCCGAGCAGCTGTGACGTCTGCCAGTACGTATCCTTCTCGCCGTAGCGCTTCCACAGTCCGGGTGGCATGGAGCGGTAGTTGATCTTGGCGGTCGCGTTCAGGTGCATCTGCTGCTGCGAGCGTAGCGTCGGGGCCTGGCGAATCTCATTCATGTACTTGGCCGCCGTCACCTCGCCCTCGAACTTCTCGAAGCTCGCCGTCACACGGCCGGCGTTGCGCACATACGCGGCGACCTCCTTCTTCCGCATCCCGGCCAGTGCCGTCTCCTCCTCGCGGGCCTGGATCGTCCGGCGCAGCTGGTGCAGTGCCGCCCACGGTGCCTCGGGGTTTTCCTTCGCAAGGAGCGTCTTCAGCTGCTCCGCCCGCCACTCGGCCTGGCGCCTATCCACGTCGGTGTTGGTCGACACGAGAGCCGGTCCACACGGCCTGCCAGCTCTGTAGGCGGACAGGCGACCAGACGCGTCCTCGGCGAGCAGGCCGCCGACAGCGCAATGTCTGCCACGCGCGCCGCCACCACCGCCGCCGCGCCGACGCCAGCGCTCCTCCCTCCGCTTCTGCTTTGCCGACGAAACAACATTGTGCTGGCGGCCATACCGCTCCATCACGTCGAGAAACCGCGAGACCGTGCCTGCCGAGGCCGATCTCAACGAACAAGACGGTGCCACTGCCGGCGGTGCTGCGCTGGCGGTGGCACCTGGCGCAACGCTGCCGTCCGTGTCGACGTCACTGAGACCGATGACGCTGAAGCGGCTGCCGCGACATGCCGCCGCTATTGGCAGCGCTGGCAGCGGAGAATGCGAAAACTCGCCTGCGGGGGCCACGGCTGTGGCCCTGGAATTCTGTGCTTCCATGTCGCCCCCGCCATGTCGCGCCTCCGTGCCGTCCTTGCCGCGCGCGTCGCACTCTCCCTCAGAGACATCCGGCTCCCCGTGCAGCTCCAGCACAACATGAGCAGCCCCGGGATTGTCGAGGCCGGTGTTCAGACGGTAGCGGCCGCTGCCCGGAAGGCCTGCCACCTGCTCTGATGCTGCAGCGGGTCGGGTAGGATCATAGCCCACCTGCTCATGGGTTGCACTGTACGACGGTGAAACCGTGCGCAGTGGGTGCGCCCTACGCCAGGCGAGGAACCGTTCACGTCTCTCACAACGACCCTCCGCAGCCGCAGCCGCCATCGACGATTCGGTAGGGAAGAAGTCTGCAGTGTCGCCCGCTGCGTCCAGATCGCTGGCACAGCCGGAGAGCAGCGCCGCGGCTCCAGCGTCAGCGGCGCCGTTGCCGAGCGGCAGCACATAGCGGCGGTGGCGACTGCCGAATGCCGCACCAGGCGGCGACGCCGCGGTCTCAGACGCAGCGACGTTGGGAAGAAGTGTAGCGCCCCGCTCGGCGCTCGTGCCTTGCGCACCCGCACCGGCGCCACCGCTCCCTTCCCGCTCTCGCCTCGCGCCTGACCTCTCGCTACCGCGCGCCTCCGGCGGCAACTCCGCGGCCGCGCTCGCGCCGGTGCCGTCGCGCGTGAGTTGAAAGTAGGCTTTCGCCTGATGGCGCTCCAGCTGCCGCGCAGCGTCGATGCGGCTCACCTCCGCCAGAAGCGCCGTGCGTGTGAGGGCCGCCCTCTTGTGCTGCAGCAGCTCCCGTAGCTTATCGCCAGGTATGATTCCAGCGGTCTCTGTGATGAGGCCACGCAGGAGCTCGATGTTCGTGCCATCCTTGGCCGAGACGGGAATGATGAAGGGAAACACCTTGCGGTACTTGCGCCGGTGCTTCGTGATCAGCGCGTACACCTGGCGCATGACGGAGCAGACGCGGGAGTGCGGTACGCTGTCGCACTTGGTCAGCACCATAAAGCACGCGCCATGGACGTTCTCTATCCACTCCAAGTATTTGATGTCCGTCTTGGTGAGGCCCCGCTCGCAGTCCATGCAGTACAGGACGGTGTTGACGGAGCGGCGAACGCCAAAGTAGGCGTCCGTCAGCTCGATGGCCGCATCACGCCACTTGTCGCTCATGCCTTCGATGCCGTAGCCTGGCAAGTCCACAAAGGTGAGCTGCAGCCCGCCGCCGGGTAGCTTGACAAGCTGGTTGTGGTGCTCCTTGACATGGAAGGCGTGCAGCTGCTCCGGCGTCACACTCTGGTAGAAGGAGATCTTGCGCGTCGTGTTCGGCGTGCTGCTTGTCTTGGCCACGTGCTGGCCCAGCAACGCGTTCAGCAGACTGGACTTGCCAGCGCAGGCTCTGCCGGCGAAGGCCACCTCCTGATACAGCTCGTTGATCTCGAAGAAGTAGTTGTGGTCACGGAAGATGTTCGCGTCGCGCGCGCGGCTGCGATACGGCGCCGCCGCGGTGCGGTCGCCGTAGCCCTTCGCATGGCGAGACGAAAAAGTGGAGAGCGGCGCCGCCAGACTTGCCTCGATGCTCGAGGCCGGCGACACAGTCGTCGCTGCTGCTGCGCCGCGGCCGGCTGTGCTGGCCGAGCTGCCAATCACGTCGAAGTCGTCGGCCGAGGCGCGTGTGCCGGCCTGTCGCACCAGCGAGTACGTCTGTCCAAGCATCATCCTGTTGCCGAGGGCGCGCGCCTCCTCCGTCACCTGCCCGAAGCTCAGCGGCGGCGGCGGCACCAGCTTGCCGTTGTACGTGTAGTCGATTGGATTTGGGTGCGTCAGCTCATACAGTACCTCGCGACGCTTCTTGATCTCGGCATCGCGCTGCGCTGTGAAGACGTCCGTGACGAGGTCGATCACATCCTGCCCGACACCCCGTGCTGCAGGGTGGGCATGCTCGCTCTTCTCCAGCGCGGCAGGCTCGTGCGCCGCGTCGGTGCCACCGCCGCCGCTGCGCCGCTGATGACGCGCTCGCTGTGCCGCCTGCCGCAGCTCCGATGTCGATGCTCCCCTCTCGGCCATGCAGGGCAAGAGAGAGGCGGGGGTGTCTAGGACAATGTCGTCGTCTTGCACATCTGCCACCTGTTCGTCCGCGGACAGCGGCGCCAGCGAGGATGAGGCAGCGGCGGTTGTCTGAGGAATCCATGATCCTGTAGGTGAGGCGCGACCCTACGCTGAACTTCTTTAGCGCCGTTATCCGCTGAGGTACACGCACGAACGTAGTCCAAAAAAACGAGTCCTACCTCAGCACATGGCGGAAGCTGGGCGCATGCGCGGTGGAGAAAGCGCAGGAGGTCTAAAGCAGAGCGGTGAGGACGGCAGTCAGACACTGCCGTGTGTGTGTGTGGGGGGGGGGGACTTGTCTTGCACATGGTCGCGTAGTCTCCGCGAGGCCGTTTGTCCGAGAAACTTCCACAGGTTGCCGGTCGGTGCGAAGTGAGGCGCGGGACCACCATCTGGCTGGTGCGGCTTCAAGAAGGGCACAACGGGCCACTCGTTCCATGTAGCAGCGGCGCAGCCGGTGGTAAGGCTCTCGTTTTAAACGTTTAGCCTCGCTCTCTTGCAGTACACCGGTAGGGCCCGGCCACTTTCACGGTGAATTTCGTCTTCGCCTGGGGTGGAGCCGCAGCGGACTTCACGGAGCATCATATTCGAGCTCACGCACCTTGAGCGATTTGAAGGGTGTAGAGCTGTGTCTCAGTGGGACGCGGGGTGAGGCTACCGGATGTTGCACTGACTTCTGCCGGTAGATCCTCACCGATAAATTGAGCTGCCCTTTCGGAGTAGGGTGGGGTCGCCTTGTCTTATTGCTGGTGTGCGCAGTGCACGGGGCTATGGATAGCCAAGATGAGTGCGCGCGATGGAGGGTCGGTGGGGGCGATTGTGCTGCAGGGCTGCACCCATCCTTCAAGGCTAGCTCTTTGGCGCTGCTTGATGAACACATCCCAGAGAGGGCGATGCTCGGGCGATGCCTAGGGTACCTTCACAAGACATGCCTCTGATCAAGTCAGCTTTGGAGTCCAGAACAGTCTATAAGCTGCTCTACCAGATGGAATAGCCTTCCCGGCGGTTTTCGCGATAAGTCCAGTGGTGAATTTAACCTCATCCCTGAGTGACACATTGCGATTGTGTATGTGTGGTGAGTGTCACTGCATGGGCGATTCGCCTTTCTTCCCTGATGCGCTCTCGGGTTGTTTATGTGTGGTCGGGGTGATGGGGAGGGGGCACACTGAAGCTCGCGCGTCCTCGCTTCTGTGCTGCTGTGGAGTAGGCACGGCCTTTGAGAATCGATTTGCCAATAAGGGATAGTAAAGCTTCCAGTTCACTGTGGAAAGAGCATAATTGGGAGCCAGCCATCACTCGCTGTACCCAGGCCATATCCCTTCTCAGAGTAGACAATAAACTCGATTGCGCAGCGGTCACTCGGCGCCGTGGTCGCGGTGCGCCAATATTAGATTAGGCAGTCGAGCGCCAAGGTGACGTCTCCGTGGTCCAGTCTGCGCCGTGCCACATTGAAGCGTCATTTTTATTTGCGCAGTTCAAGTATTCGTCAGTGAGCTAGTCGTGTAGAATGGTCTCAGCCCATTAGGGCCGACTTTTCGTGTTCCACACCGGGAGACGCAGGCCGGCGTCCATCCCAACAACGTGAGGGCTAGGCGCGATGCCGCTTCGTGTTTGATAGGGAGCTTCTCATGTCACCATGTCACCCTTAGGTGCGTGGCCCGACGTGAAGTGTACCCGTGTAGTAGGGGGCTGATCACAGCGAAGCCAGACCGTCACTGCGCCAACCTCGTCCTTGAGAACAGGGGGGAGGGCCCGCGCACCTATGTGTATCTTCTCCTGTATCAGCACGGAGACGTCGCCACCGTGCTTCTTTGCTTTTACTACACCACAGTGCCAAAATCCATACAAACAACATGCTTTGCGGGTCTGTGAGGGTGAAATGCACCCCTTGCAGAATACGGACTTGTATCGAAGATTCGTCGAGGAGCCGAACCCACCAGCACCGTCTGGCGCCACTCAGCCCACCGCAATGCCGCTGCGTACAAGGCAGGCTAGGCCCTGGGCCCACGCTCAGCATCACCGCAGCGCAGCAAAGGCAGAAAAGCAGGAGATGGATGCGTATATTCCTTGAATCATCAACACGATGCGTAGTAAGCTGGCCCGATAGTGATCATGGCTGCAAGTCACTTCGGCGCAGCGCGAGCAGAGACCTGTCCGCCGATACCAAGATTCCGCAGCCGTACCCGAGAGCAAGCTGGAGGTCCTTGGCCTCCCCACAAAGAGTAGGCACTGGACTTTGGATGAAACGCTGAAATGTTCCTCGTTATCAGGGTGTGAGAAGATAATCGAAGCAAAAAGAAAGCCACTGCTGGTCCGTCCTTCAACACCGTTTAAAACATCGCGGACGTGAACTGGAAAAACACGAAAGGGAGACGGGGCAGCGAGGAGAGGCGCCGCACCAACACAACTGACCAATAGAACGGCAGCTTGCTGCTTTCTTCCACTTCAGCACCCTCTCTCTGTATATATATATATATGTAGATGTATGCATGTGCATGTCGCAAGCCAATGGACACGCCTGCTGTATTTCCTATCACCATCCATCGCTTTTGAGTCCGAGAACAACTCCCAGTAGCAGCGCCACCCGGCGTATTGGCATTTAAAATCGAATTGTGCTACATAAAGTCGTGGCAGATATGAGCGAGACGATCCCGTTGAACTCAGATGCACAGCGCCGACCAAGACAGAGATATATGTCGCCGTTGAAGAACGTCAACGGCGCCGGAGACTGTCGATCGAGGCACTTGCAGCGGCACCTGCGTTGCTTCGCACCACCGATCACGCGAACCTTCCTCACCATGGATGGTCGGGTCGCAGAAGTCAGGTGCCCGCCGCACAAAAAAAAGAGGGAATCGAGGAGATCGAGCAGTGCCCTTCACAGCTGTGCACTTTCTTGCACAGTTTAAAACGAGTCCCGCAATTCCCGCATCGAAGAGACACCCACGCACTTACTTGCACAAATATACTTGAGAATCTTTTGATCACGAGATTCGGTGTTGTCACAAGAACGTGTGAAACGTTGCCAGGCACCTCCCAGTGACAACACCCTGCCGTGGAAGATGGCGAAAAAGAAAAGAAAAAGGAAGAAGTCAAGCAAGCATTGTACATGAGTATGAATACCGCAAACCCATAGAGTGGAAAGGAAGAGTATCGAAGAGAGCTCAGAGGAAATCAAAGCAACAGAGCATAGGAGGAAACCAAAAGAGCTGAAAGACTGCCGTTCTCCTTTGAAGAGGCACCCGTAATGAAAGGCCACCAGATATGGTGCTTTGCTTTGGCACGACAGTGTTCCTTTGAAGTGTGAGCTGCAGCTCAGGCGATAGCGCAGCTGCAACTATGCCCTCTCCCCAAACGGCCACAAGCGATGCTGTTTCAGCTCTACAACCACACCACTTGCCTAAACGTCTCCGCAGTATCCACCAGGATCAGATTCGCCTTGAGTGCCGTGGCTAACCAGGTCTTCACGATCCCTCCCGCTTTCGCTGCTGCGATTACTGCTAGTAGCCGCACCAGCAACTGCGCTGCTTGAGGGTGAGGTTCTCGCAGCACTGCCGCTACGGACATACTGATGTTTTCGCTTCGCAGTTGCTGTGCTTGGGCTACAGGACGGAGCTTCTTCCTGAACCTGCGAGCTGAATTCGTTCATGTTCGCACCGTGCACAATCGGCGACTTTCGGTTCGCTGTCATTCTAAGATACTCTGCAGGTAGATATCTTTTGAAGAAGTCGTGCTGCGCTACAGCGTCTAACGTTGGTCGATCCTCCGGCCGCGGAGACAAGAGCCACTTGCACAAGTTCTTTGCCTCCGCACTAACGGAGGAAGGCATTACGGAAACTTCTCCGTTGCGAATACGAACCTCCAAGGCGTGAGGATCAGTGGTGGAGCCGAACGGAAAGTTCTGCGTCAACAGGACGTACGCAATGCACCCCATCGACCAAATGTCCGCGCGAAATGCATCGTATGAGCCCCCGAAAACTTCAGGCGCCAGGTATGCGAGGGTTCCTGTAAGCGTGTGTGCGTACTCGTTTGTGCTCGCTTGAAAGTTGCTTTCCCTGTGGAGGCGGCTCAGCCCAAAGTCAGAGATCTTCAACACACCATCGGTTCCCAGAAGCAGGTTCTCTGGCTTCAAATCGCGATGCGCGACCCCGTTGCGATGGCATGCGCGCACCCCTGCCACAAGCTGGATTAAAAGGGCCGCTACATCTTGCTCTGGCAAGGGCCGATCCATACCCACGATGATGTCGCACAAATCACCACCCATGACAGGCTCCAGTATAATGTAGTAGTTGTTTGTGCTTTCCAGAATCTCAATCAGCTGAACAATATTTTTGTGCTTCAAGCGCCGCAAAATGGAAATCTCCAGACGAACGTCGTTTTCGACTTGCTGGTTTGTTTTTGGTACTATCTTAGCGACAAACATGCACCCAGTAGGTATGTGGCGAACTCGTTTCACCTTGCTGTACGCACCTTCACCCACCACATCGAGGATTTCGTAGTCGCCGACTCGCCGCATCATGCGCTCTCACTTGCTGAGGAGTGGAATCAGATGAGCTCACTAATGCGCGGTATATGTTTATATACAAACATCAGTTGTGCCCAGTGAAAATTAGTATAAGGTGAGGTCGATGTAGCTACGTGTGGTGCAAGTTTCTGCAGTTATGGTCCGCTAAGCGTGGGACTTTACCCTACACCATGAAGAATAGTACCATTGTGAAGGAATCGGGATAATAAAAGAATAGGAGCAATGGCAAGAGACGGGTGTGTGGGGGAAAGAGAGATAGAGGGAAGATGAGAAAGAGAGTGCGAAAACAGCTTGCCTCCAGGCATAAGATTACCCTTGGACGGAATAGCTACCTTCATCGACAAAATATCTGGCCCCCGGCTTTCAAAGCGCTCTAGACTGCTCTGCACCACCTGCGACGACGTTTCCCGAAAGCGGCTTTAAAGACGAGCTGAATAAGAGACCTGCTAGCCCACAGACTTCACAGTAGTTTCTTCGGTGTCAAGCGAAACAAACAAGCATAGTAACCGCAAACAGAGATACAGGGCAAACAACATATCACAAAAGCGCTAAAAATCATCATGACAACAAAAAAATCTCGGGATATAAAAGTGTTTTGAATTGAATGCAAAGGTGAGCGAAAAAGAATCGGACAAACATGCAAAAGCACCAGATGAAAAAAGGCACGCAAAAGGATGAAAGCAATAAGAGCCGCCAGCAAAATGGAGAGCTTGAGCGTAACTTACTCAAGTGTCATCGTGTTCAATACACCACAGCCACCACATATGAACTCTAATCTCTTCACCTTGGCACCGACAGTCACAGCATTGATCACGCTGCATTGGCCACAGCGAAGCTGCACTGTACGCTGGTTTTCTTCGCTCTCTACAGGTGAAGCGCTGCTCAGGGGCAAGCCGAGCTCCTGATAGCATCCACCACATAGAACAACATCGGACTTCGTCGAGGGGAGCTTGTTGAGGGAATGGCACACTCTGCACTCCACGAGGTCTTTGTGGGAGACAGGGCTCGAGTGCGATGCATTTTCCATCAAAGGTCCGCTGCACTGAGCACATTTCCAGTGCTTCGACGACCTAGATGGCTTCATGTAGTTAACAAAGGTGCAAGCAGGGCACTCCACGGGGATCTTATCTTCATCACTTGCTCTAGAGGCACCTACATCGGTGGCGGCTTCTTGAAGGTCGATCTCTTGTTGAAGCTGGCGAGCGTAAGCAGCATCGGCGGCCTCCTGGACTGACTTCGACGGTCCGCTCTGCGGAGGCGGAACATCAACAACACCATGTGAACTGTTCAGCTGTTCTTGAAGCTGACGCGCAAACAGCTCGTCTGACTGCTCCTGCTGCATCTGGCATTCGGTCTTTGGAGGTTGCATGGTGAGGCTGACCAGATGCCAAAGCGAGAAGCTTCTCAGGCAAAAACGTAGTCCGTTACACGTCGAGAAGTCGAAAAGCACGGTGAACGAGAGGGGCTCCGCTGGATTTGCAACGCCTTCTAAAAGCTGTAGTGTTGTGTGCTTTACAGGGTGTTTAGGCATGAAAACGGAATGAGCGAGGTGATTGCACAGAGCTAAGAGCCTACCCATTAACCACAGATGATCTTGCTCACGAGGTGCATGATTCCCGGAGGGAGAGACTTCTACGACAGAAAAACCGCACACAAGCACAGCAAGCGCTCGTTTTGATTCACTGCAGAAGCCGCGTTTCACGGGCTGCGCAAAAAGAAGTAATATTAGATCGCGCAGGTGGCCCTCATATTTCTCTCGTTTGTGACTCACGTCATTCACAGACATTTGACAGAAAATAATGCACTTCTTCCGACCCCCACAACCTACACCCACGCACACAACAATTTTCCGATAATATCTTCGTCCTTAGCAGCCCTACTCTTTCAGGTCTCTCGTCATGCACCAGATAGGGGTGCCTTGTCTTCTTTCGCAGTCTCTTGCTGAGATTGGCATTATTCCCACCAGGCTCTATGAAGCGAGTTGAATCTCAGCTGTCACATCATCAAACAAAGTCCCTGCCTTTGCACAGCTTTCTCAGTACTGCCTTTGAGTCGTCTGCTGCATCTCCTTGAAAACCAGTGAAAGAATGAGTGCCAAACAAGTTGGGCGGTGATGCAAGTGTTCTTTTTCTGATTCCACGAGCTTGATCCGCCTTGCAACATGAACTCAGGCCCCACACTACCCGGCCTGTCGCAGGCCGCCTCGCGTGGCGCCAAGCAGCCGTAAACACGCGTTGCAGCAGTGCCCTCAGTCATCCGAGCACGGCCTCAGCCTCCAACTCTACCCGCTCCCCCGGCCCGCCTCGCCGGTCGCCACCTCGTGCGTCCCTCGGGGTGGCGCAGGCTCCTCACCAGCAGGCAGTGGAGGGGTCGGGTGGGATACACGCTCGAGTCACGCGGACACTCTGCCCCATCACATCAATGACGGAAACGCGTTCACCGTCGCAGGTAGCGCCGACGCAACGCCACCCACGACCTGACCGCCCACATCAGCGGCGATAGATCGCTCTGGCTTCTCCAAGTCCTCGGTGCCTGACCCTGTCGCCACCGGAAGTGGTTCTGCAGGTGGCAGCGACAGGGGTAGGGGGTGCACTGCTTGGTTTCCTCACAGGGTGGGTCCTAAATTATCGATACGACGCACTGAGGTCAACCAGCCATGATAGGAGTGGGGAACAGTATATCTGAAACTGGTAGAATAATGTTGTGGAGGCATCGTTGCTCGCATTGTACTCTCCCCTTCTCTGAAGGCGACCCTCATCAAAGAGCTTTTTTGAACGAAGCAAGCCCCTGTGGAACTGGAAAAGTTCTGTCGGTGTTTTCTGTGATGTGTGCAGCGTATGCCGGTGCCCCCCCCCCCCTTCTCGCCTCATGCTTTGCCAAGGCACGACCAATGATTGTTGAAAGTTTTGGGTGTCAGGCGTGGAAGCTGGTTTACCTGTGCGTAGTCAATGATTGCCGGTGGTGTTTGCCGATCGACGTCAAACTTTTTTGTCGCGTGCCACTGCGAGTTTGTGTGCACAAAAGAACACAGCAACGGTTGCTATTAGCCGACTAAGGAGGCGGTCTCGTTTAGATGCAGTGGTGTTCTCAACGTATCTTTCCTCCGTGCCTCAGGGAGCTTGAAAGAAAAAGCAAGTATCTAGCCCTTTACAGTCGCTACAATACCCTCTGTGCAAGTGGCAAGCAATACATGCTAGTGAACCTTTGCTTCAGCAGCACCACTCAAGGCGGATTTATTGCACACCCGTAGCTTCCAGACAAACTGGAGGCGGAACACGGGGATGGCTATACCAGAAACCAGTGGCCTCCGCTAGTGCACTGGCAGCGTCTCAAACCAGCCTCTGCTTCAGCGACTGACAGCGTCATCAATTTGTTGGCATTAGGTATTAACAACTTATCCCCCCCCTCATGTAGCCTTTCCTTTGATTCTTCCCCTTTTGTCTGCTCATTTTTTGTTGTTTGCTTGCACATTGTTTCATGGATCTCGAACCGAATAGATAATTAATAAGTTCAGGATGTTCAAGAAAAAGTGCACGTCAAAGGAAGCACAATCAGTCGGCAAAAGTGACGTCAAGAAGCTGAGGGCCGATGTTGTGAGCGTCATCGGAAAAGACAATGCAGATAAGTTCGATCTAGTTGTCGGCAAAAAAGATACGATCACGAAGCAAAAGTACCAATGCGGGCCTGGATCGTCGGCCTTCGTATACTCTGTCGATAAGGTACCATTTTTTATTTCGATTGATCGCCTCGGCAAGGAAGAGCAGGATATCATTATACAAGCAGATTCTTTCAGCTTCCTCATGATTCCCACTGTTTTCTTCTTTCTGCGGCTGCACCAGCTGCTGGCTGAGAAAGGTGACGAGTGGGCAACCCTTGTAAATGAAGGCGTCGTTACTACTGTTTGCCGCGGCCCGACTTCTCGATTTCTTCTCAGCGGGGCACACTTGATGATGCCAGGCATTCTGAGCGCTCGAAAAAAAACGCCAGTGGTAGTCGGGGATGTAGCGCTCATTTACTCTCTCGGTGTCGATGTTCCATACGCCGTTGGAATTGTGACCAGCAACATGATAGCGAAGCAGGATGCAGGCGTAGGTGTATTTGTAGTGCAGTGCTTTCGCGACAACCTCTGGCAAGAATTCGAGAGTCGTTTTATTACGAACCGCAGCCTTTCTACTCAATCACCTCTGATTCCATCTGAGTTTGGGGAAGACGAAGTTCGTGAAAGGTTACCCGAGGTGGGCTCTGCGACTAAGGAGAACGAAAACACAGACAATGACGTTTCAAGCAATGGGGCTGCTGAAGGGAAAGAGACGCCAGTTGTGGACTACGCCGATATCTTTTTGGACGAAGACACACTGCTGAACTTTTGTCTCTGCGAAGCCATGAAGCAAGTTTCACCCTCGTTGTTGCCCATGCCGATGACGCAGTTCACGAGCATTGTGGTCACCTCGTACCCAAGAGACGGTGCCCACACTTCTGCAATCCAGTTCAAAGATACCAAACACAAGAAAGCGCTTGCATTTTTTCAAGGGTTCCCAGATCTTCTCACCATAGCCGAAACAAGCCCTGGTACTCATTGTGTCATTCAAATAAACAAATCTGCCGATATGATGCGACAACACAACGCGCTCTACGCAGATTTTCTCAGCACGACGCATCGGGAAGGATGTGAAAAGGAGGCGCAAGCACTGCAAGCCGAACTCCTTGCCGAGGGGACAGGTGTGTTCCGTCAATACATCGTGTCTGCCGATGTTTTCTACGCTGCACCTCGTGGATTAGAGGACGATCTTGTACGAATCCTGCTTATAGGCGAGGAGCTGAACATTCAGCGTGACGCTCTGTTTCCCACAATCGAACAGGTTGTTACCGGTACGGTTCCTGTTTTTCACAGGACCCCCATTGATACCAGCGTTCTCCAAGAATTGTACACGCGGAAAACACTAGTCGACAATTTGAAAAACTACATAAAAACACACAATCTGCTGATTGTGAACGAGGCGGAAAAGTGCAAATTACCCAGTGTAAAAATCGACGATACGCTATCGATGATATTCGCCTCAAAGGCATACGCCCCTGAGATACCGCTCGATCAATTAGTGCAAAGTATGCTAAGTTTGTTCAAGCTGCAGCACGAAATTATTTTGCAAACGGCTGTGGAGGGCTCATCGCTGGCTAGCGGCAACTTGAATCTGAAGCGGATAATCAAAAACGGACCACTCCCGAAAGTCCATTTGTGGTCTGAGAAGTCGACAAACAACAAGTTCATTACAGTTGTGCAGAGTTTGGAGTCTTTTGGTTTTGATCTTCAGATGCTCGCTCATCGTTGGAAAAAACAGTTTTCGACGAGCTCTGGTGTCGTGGACCCGTCGACGAAGATGAAAAATCTGAAGCCTGGGACGAAAATACCACTGGAGATCCATTTGCAAGGCAATTTGCAAGTGAAGGTCGCGGCTTCACTCCTGAACGAAGCAAATCTTTCATCGTCGCAGCTCGTTTGCCAAAAAAAAAGGTAAGGGCGTGATGTGAGCTTTTTTGCCATTTTTTCAATTGCGGTTGCTCCGTATTGTTGTTGGATTTTTTTTTCCACCATTCGCGAGGTACCACACTATTTACTTTTTGAATTTACTCTGAAGGGGAATATGATCTTGAGCAGCAAATTCTCTACTTGCATTTTTGTTTGCAATGCGCAAGTTTTCACAGGCATAGAGCACTTGACAAAATGACTGAGAAGTAAACAAAAGGGGAAACAGTGCTGTGAACCACAGCATCAGCCTTTCGCATAAAATGAACACGGTTTTTGTTCGATTGAGTGGAGTAAAACAAAAAGAGGAGAGCTAGCGAACCCTTTGTTTGTTGCCCTCCATATAGCTCAAATCATGAGTATGACGCTCAGCAGATTCGAAAAAAAAAACCGTGCTGCTCGTATGCGCCGAAAAACGCATCTGAAAGTTTCTTCCTTTCTGTACTTGTCCGGATTGTACGAAACAAACGACTTGTTCCCGGCCGTTTAATGTTCAATATTGCTTGCATTCTCATTTTCTCTCCCTTCTTCCTTCATGGCGTTCAACTTACACGTCAGTGAATTGCTCACGTTCATATCTTGCACATGTCGAGGCACTTCTAATATGACAAAGCAAAAAAGAAAAAGCCACACCTGCGGCACGTTTGTATCTCACATAAGCAGATAAGCACACACATACACAAAAACAAAAAAGGCATTTAGCCTCTTGACATTTTTTTCTGAGGACCTGTGGGATTTTCCTTTAAGCTCTTAGTAATTACTTAGCGAGTAGAAACAATGAAGGCCTTCATCGCGGTCGCGACGGGGTTTGCCACCTCCAGCTGGTACAACAGCGTTTCTAGCTCATCCAATTGCGCCACGCCGAGCAGCCCATTCTCACAATCTGAGTTTCGCTCCTTTCCATTGATGGATGTCTATGACGAGTCCCATAACACAAAGGTGTTTCGCTTTGCGTTGCCGGAGGCGGATATGCCGCTTAATCTGGAGGTAGCCAGCTGTGTTAGCTTCCGCTTTTTCGACAAAGATGGGAAGGAGGTTATTCGCCCCTACACGCCGCTTAACCGCAGTGATCAGCTTGGCTATTTCGATGTTTTGGTGAAGAAGTACCAGGACTCAAAGATGGGCACTCATTTGTTCTCAATGAAGAAGGGCGACACCATCGACGTCAAGGGACCGTGGATGAAATTGCCGATCAAGGCAAATCAGTACAAAACGATTGGCATGATTGCCGGTGGTACGGGTATTACGCCGATGTACCAGGTAGCGCGCCATGTGTTGCACGCGCCGAAGAACAACACAGAAATCACGCTCATCTACGCAAATGAACGCAAAGAGGACGTGCTTCTCGGGAACGAGCTGAATGAGCTAATGGAGGCGTACCCACGCTTTTCGCCGTACTTTGTGCTTTCGAAGGCACCATCTGACTGGATGGGCGGCGTCGGCTTTGTCAACAAGGAGATGATCAAGTCACTGATGCCTGCGCCGAACCGTGCGGGTGATTCTATCATTCTTGTCTGTGGACCGCCGCCATTTATGGAAGCTATTTCGGGTGACAAAGACTTCAAGAGCAACCCACCATCTCAGGGTGAGCTGAAGGGCTGCCTGAAGGAGCTTGGCTACATGCCCAAGATGGTGTACAAGTTTTAGTGACTGCAGAAGAAACAGAAGCCGAAGCGCAATGCCAAAGCCACTGAGGCCTCTCTTCAGGTGGTACAAGCGGTGCCGACTCACAGTAGAGGAGGGTACTAAGAGGAAAGAGCAGCGTATACAAGAAAGCAAACGCGCCTTGCCCGGGTGTTAAGGCCTTTCTGGAAGCTGGGAAAATGAGAGACACAGCACAAGTATGATAGCGCACCAAATACAAAGGTGCTGTCAGCACTACCGTGAGATGAGGAGCGTGCAATTAGGGAGTATGGTCTACAGATGTGTGAAGGTACGCGTGTGGAGCCCCAGCTGCATTTGTGGGGATTTATCGTTATCATTGTTTTATTGTTGTGTGCGCTGTAGACACCTTCGCCCTCTTTTTTCTCTGAGTTTCTGTGCGCACGGCTGCACCACTCTTTCCCACATACCCAGAATGTGTAACAGGTTTGCGGCCCTTCACGATGCAAGAGTGTATGATCGTTTAGTACACCTTTCGGAGCGGTCTTGTGATGTCTTCCCGTCATCATTTCCGTTTGTTCACGTCGCTATCCGATTCCTTCGTCCGTTAATGCGCGCAATGCTATCTCTTACCTCGAGCTCCTTTTCTGTCTCGTTCCCTCTTCCTCTTTCTGTGTACTTGGTCCTGGCCGTCTATTTTTCGGTGCGCTGCGGACTGTTTTCAGTCGTGAACGGTACAGAAAACAAAAAGAACACAGACTGCAAATAGTATGCGCTGGAGGCTGCGGGGTGAGAGTCGATGCACCACGGTTGCGTATTGCAACCACTCGACCTTACGCGGTAACGCACAAGAAGAGAACCCGGCCCCTGCTGAAAGTTTGCGTTCGCGGCGCTGCTGGACCCATGTCTCTTGTGCCCGGAGGAAAACGGATGCGACAAAGCAATTTTTTTCGTTTCATTGCCGTCTCTGATATCTGGTGCGCTTTCTCTCGCGCGTGCTTTGGGCACTTGTGCGGCATTCATTTTCTGCACTCTCTTGCTGCTCACTCGGCGCCACACCTATGTGTGGCTAGGTTGACGGGTCCACCCCTGCGCTTTTTGCCGGTATAGCACTTCCGAGCTCTGACCTATGGTCGTGCCCGCTCGCTCACGAGCAGTACGACACCAGCTGTACTGTCCATGCCTCTTTCACTGCACCGTTCCCCTTCACTCTTTTTCTTTTGAATGGACACAGTTCTGGCGACTGCGTTATTTTTGTTTGTGTGTTGTATTTTCACGCACGCACCAAGAAAAGGAACACTACCCCTTGGGGGCGCTACTTGCATCATCCACGATTGTGACTTGAGTCTTTTCTTTTTTTTATTTTTTTATTTTTTTTTTCTTTTTTGCCTCCTCGCGCTTTCTCTCGTTTGCTTCAGCGGCACGGATAGGGGCGGAGAGGCGGAGGAAAGACCCAAAGAGATTCTCCTCTAGTTTTAGAGTTAGCACTTCGTTTTTTTTTTGCTTTTTGTTGTTGTTTTTGATTCGATAAACAGAGGCCGAACACACGCCCCCCTTTGCGAGGCAGAGCATCACAGACACATTCATCTACTTCATCGAACATAACCGATCGAACCTCCTCTTTCTATCATTTTACTGTTTGATCTTTCTCGCTAATTCTCGTACCACATTCGACGGCCATGAAGGCTTTTATCGCTTCGGTTGTCGGCTTTGCTGGAGCCAGCATGTACCAGTCTGGGTCCGAGGTGGAGGCCTGGGGCAGCAGGCCGGCATTCTCACAAGAGAAGTTCCAGCCCTACAAGCTCATCCACGTCGAGAATGAATCGCACAACACAAAGCGCTTTCGCTTTGCGCTCGCTTCGAGCAAGACGCGCCTGGACCTGCCCGTGGCGTCTTGCATCACGCTGCGCTACACTGACGCCCAGGGACACGAAGTGATGTGCCCCTACACGCCCATCAACCTGGTGGAGGAAGAGGGCCACTTCGACCTCGTAGTGAAGTGCTACCCGAATTCAAAGATGGGCTCGCACCTTTTCTCTCTCAAGGTCGGCGATTCCATTGACGTGAAGGGACCGTGGCACACATTCGACGTGAAGCCGGGCCAGTACACCAGTATTGGCATGATCGCTGGTGGTACGGGTCTCACCCCCATGTTCCAAATCGCGACAAACGTCCTGAACGCGCCGGAAAATAAGACGATGATTTCGCTTCTGTACGCAAACAAGACCGAGGGGGACATTCTGCTCGGCAAGGAGCTGGACACACTGGCGAAAGAGCACCCCGGGAAGTTTGCCACGTACCACTGCCTCACGACGCCTCCGAAGCGCTGGACGGGCTACTCTGGCCACATCAACAAAGTGATCATCCAGGAGACGATGCCAGGCTCGGATCACCAAGGTGACTCGTGCGTTCTGGTGAGCGGCCCACCGTCCTTCATGAAGACCATCTGTGGCGAGAAGGATTACAGCTCCTACCCGCCCAAGCAAGGCCCGCTCGAGGGCTACCTCAAGGAGTTGGGCTACTCATCAAGCGGCGTCTTCAAGTTCTAAGTTCACACTCTGCCTGCGCGCCTATGTGTGTATGTGTGCCCTGTGAAGCACTGACGGAAGCCTTGACTCTGTGAGGCGGATGGCGAACATAGGTAAAAAGGCGAAAAGAAGGGGCGAGTGCGGAACGAGTCGGGCCGATCGATCGCGAGCGTGTCCCCTCTTTTTTTTTGTGCGTCCGCCCTCTCTCTCTATATGCCTTTCTAGCAGCCTTTATTACTTGTATGCGTGGGCGCGCGTCAGCGCGTGTGTGGGCCTCTCTCCCTCTCTCTCTGAGAGGCGTTCACCACGGGTACGGGTATCCTTTTTTGTTTTGTCTTGTGTCATTCTCGCCCTTGGTTCCTCTGGACCTCTTCTTTTGCGTGTGTGTGTGTGTGAACAGACAGCGTCTTCCTGCACCGTTTTATTTTCCCTGGCAGAGAAAAAAGGCGGGAAAAAGGAGAGGCAGAGAAGGGGTAGGAGAGAGGCTTCGGTGTGGTCTATGTGTGGTGCATTGCCGTCTATCACAGTCACACGGAGGTTGTATTTTCAACATTTTTTTGCCTCTTGTATGCAACCCCTGAGAACGAGCAACACCTCAGTGCGTCGTATCGATAATTTAGGACCCACCCTGTGAGGAAACCAAGCAGTGCTCCCCCTACCCCTGTCGCTGCCACCTGCAGAACCACTTCCGGTGGCGACAGGGTCAGGCACCGAGGACTTGGAGAAGCCAGAGCGATCTATCGCCGCTGATGTGGGCGGTCAGGTCGTGGGTGGCGTTGCGTCGGCGCTACCTGCGACGGTGAACGCGTTTCCGTCATTGATGTGATGGGGCAGAGTGTCCGCGTGACTCGAGCGTGTATCCCACCCGACCCCTCCACTGCCTGCTGGTGAGGAGCCTGCGCCACCCCGAGGGACGCACGAGGTGGCGACCGGCGAGGCGGGCCGGGGGAGCGGGTAGAGTTGGAGGCTGAGGCCGTGCTCGGATGACTGAGGGCACTGCTGCAACGCGTGTTTACGGCTGCTTGGCGCCACGCGAGGCGGCCTGCGACAGGCCGGGTAGTGTGGGGCCTGAGTTCATGTTGCATGGCAGATTGGATGCGTTGATCACCGGAAAAAACGCTGGCAGCTGTCCTCGAAGTCTCCAAGGGGTGGTGGGCGAGCAGACGTACACAGATAGAGAGAACTATGCGTGTAAAGTGAGGTGGAGAGCAGCTCTGCAGCACTGGCTCACGTTGTCGAGCCGCGAAACTGTGCCAATGAAGTAAGAAAGGAAAACGGGCATGAACGAGGGCAAGCATGCCGACGCGCATGGCTGGCACACGCACATGCACCAACGCGCTCGAACACATGATGCCGGATGGTCACCAGAACGCACCACCTCGGTGATCCTTTGGTGAGGGCGGGCGGGTCAAGAAGAGGTGATCAGAGCTCCTTCCTCGATGACCGCGCGGCCACGCACCGGCGGCTTTTGTGTGCTGCTTCCTAACATGGTGTATCGCTCCCTCCAATAGATGACGCAAATAAGCGTTGACTTTCCTGCAGGCTTTGGCATTCTGTGGGGCTGTGGTCTCGCAACTCTGCCCCGCCCCCCTCTCTCTGGTCTCTCTTCTCCTGTTCTTTTTTTCCGTTTTGCTCTGTGCTCCGTGTCTCGCCTCGCTTGCTTGCCTGTTACGGCGAGCACGTGCTTCCAAACAGGCAACGAGCCAAACACTGTCTGCGCTCCTCATCTATATACATATCTAGGGAAAGAGAATTATCGTTCCTCAGGTTCATCGCACGTTGGTGGGGTGTCACAGCACGCCGTTCCAGCGTTTTGGGTTCGTATGTCTGCGTCTCACGGTTTGTCGTAGGAACCATGCTACAGGCAACACTGACTGCCCGGCTGTTCTCGAAGCCCATTGGTCAGGGGTACGTGGCGCTGCTGCCAAAGCCGCAGCCGGGGCCTACGGGGCGTGCCTGGATGCGGGCGATGGATGCCAACAGTGACGTGCGCGATTTCTACACCGCAGACACGGAACGCTATAATACATGGTACAGGGAGACCTACGGTATCGAAGACCTCTCCGACGGCTCGGCTGCGTCTGGGGCTGCATCGAACCGGCTTCTGGACGACACCCGCAACACGCAGCAGGCGGCAGAGGAGTACGACTTGCGAGCCGTAAGGGAGGAGCTCGAATTCTGGGGTCAGGAGTTCCAGCACGTTACGCAGCTCCGCTAAGAGGATTGGTAGCGGTATGGCGGAAGGGGAGGGAGGGGGAGGCTGCAGCCTGCCTATCTTTCCTGTGTAATCCTTCTTTAGTGTAGCTGCGTGACACTCAGCGATTAAGCCAAGGAGGGAGGGCGTGTGTGCGCTGACGTGAAGCTCTGCCATTCTCTGTTTTGTTCTGTCTCTCCGCCTCGTCGAATCTCCGAGAGTAGAGAGGTGCGGAGATGCACTCCACTACCGCCGCCGCTGCTGCTGGCTGCTTTTTTGATTTGATTACACCCGCGTTGGAGGGAAGTTTTGGTTGTTGATGGGCCTTTACCGGGAAGGTTCTGTGGTTTCCTGCTCATTGCTAAGAGAGATCAGCGCACAGGCGGTGGTGGGTGGGTGGGGAGGCGGCAAAAGCGGTGGCGATAGTCGATCGCACCTCTCCTGCGTCTAGCTCTTCCCCTCTCTGTGTAACTCTCGTTCTCCCTCGAAAGGGTGTCGTCCGCGCGCGCCGTTCCCATCCTTTGCGCTGTGTGTTCTCATCGCCCCACGCTCCCATCTGCTCCCAGCAGCGCTTCACATAGATCCCCACCGATACGAAAAGAGAAACGAAGACTGTATCAGATTTATTGCGGATGAGGGTCGCAACGAGGGACAGACAGGGGGGAGTGACTGTGGAGCGCATAAGGGGTTTCGCGTCTCCGTCGAAAAGAAACCGATCAGGACGCAACGACAGGAGCAAAGGCCACTATACCATACAACAAGCGGAGATATCCAAGACGATATGCCGACAAACGACAACCGGAAGAGGGGACTGGCTCTTGCGCAAGGCGGAGAGATGCACAGACAAGGCATCGGCGTGAGTGGACGAGTGGCGTAGGTACTGGGAGAGCCGTAGCGGAACACCACTGCCCTCTTCTATTCTGCGGCTCGGGAGGAGGGCGCTAGGAGAGGCAACGCTATCTCGCCGCACTGCAACTTTCCTTCCTGGCGAGCCACCAGCGCGAAAACATTTTCATGTCTCTGGTGGCCCTTTTTTTTCGTACCCTCCCTCTATCGCTGGTTACCCTCATGATTATCCCTCCTGCCGCTCCTTTTTTTTCGCTTTGTTTGCCTCCTCTGATCCATCTGGGTCCCTCTACTCGCTTCGCCTGCGCCGTGCCGTTCATGCGGCTATACGCCCACCCGCCTACACATACATATATGCACGCATCATATATACCCATGCAACGCCATTTGACCAGTCACATAACACCAACACAGCTGAAAAAAAAAGAAAGAACCAAGCCAACGAGCGAACTTCCCTTCCTCAATTCGCTCTACCCCTCCTTCTCCCCCCCCCAAAACAGCGAGCACAGCAACAACAGCAGTAACATCACACACACACACACACACACACAAGTGTGTGAGCGAAAAAGAAAACTGTTTTTGAATTCCTTAAAAAAACGAAAAGAAAAAACGGAAGGAAACGAGAGCACACACACACACAACAGCAACAACGGCAACGAGCTCATAGAGAACCTATTAGTGACCACCGCGAAAGCAACGCGCGCTCTCTCGCTCGCACCGCTACGAACACCGACGGCTACGGTTGCTTTTTCTCCTCCCCACTCCGTCTTCCTCCCTCATTCTCTACCGCTCGACATTTCAAGGCGAAGAGTCAGCACACGATCAAAAAAAGGGCCAGAAAACAAGGAGAGAGGGAAAACAACAAAACGAAGGGAGAGGGAGGCGGAAGGCACAAGAAAGGGGTGTTGAACGCAACGAAGAAATCGCCATAACCACCTATTTATCAAAAGAAATAATCTAAAAGAGGAACGACACCAACAATAACACCGTTAGGGGATAAATAAAAGACAAAAAAGTGTAGTTCACGTGTGTTTGTAGCACCACCATCACACACACCCACATATATATATATATATACATATATATATATATATATATATGTATATATAAGTATACACATACGGTCCTTTTCCCTCCTTTTCTTCTCGTCCTTTTGCACCCGAGACAAGAGCGCAAGACGTTACGTGAGCCCGGGGCAATAGATCGAGCAAACAACAAACCAAGAGAGAGAGAGAGAAACGACAACCACACACACACACACACACACACACACACGAACAAAAAGAGAAAGAAACGACAAAGCAGATCGTCGCTCGCTTTTTTGTTGTTGGTGTTATGTGTGTGTGTGTGTTTCGGATCTCTTCCTTACCTCTTTGCTCTCTCCCTCCCTCCCTCTCTCTCTTTTATTTTTTTCCCCCACCTTTCTCCTTCGTTGCTCCTCCCTCGCACACGCGATCCTTTCTTCCTTTTCTTCTCCCCACCCCCACCCCACCACCACCACTACCGCGCCTTCCGGTGACACCACCATCAGCACTTGCCTTCCCAACTCTGTCTCTCTCTCTCTCGCGCTCTCTTTGACTGTGCGTACAGTTGCCTTTCCCCCTTTTCGTTGTTTGATCAAGCTGCTTCTTCTTCTGCCTTCATCCTCATTTTTTTGCCCCCGCTCTCCTCTCTCGATTTCTCGCTTACCCCGCTGTTATATCCCTCTTTTTTTTCTGTTAAGTCGCGGGTGCGCGAGTGGTAGGGCGATCTCTCTCTCCCTCTCCCACATAGCAGCACCCCAGCACGGAAACGGAAGCAAAAGTAAAAAGGCACGCAAGTGGTAGAGCGATCGAGCACACAGGTGTGCTACGGCGGCTCGACGCAAAATCAGGCACGGAAGCAATCAACCATTCAGGACAGAAAGCTAGAGGATTCAAGGCGTCACGACAAACGCAGCGTGTCATTGGTGTGTGTGTGTGTTTTCTTTTTGGTTGTTGGGGGTGACGCCTTCGGTTCGTGCTCTTGTGCTGGCGCTGATGTGTTGATGTCTAAATACCAACTACCGCCATCACCTCCTCCCCTTCTCCGCCTCCGACACATCTACCGTTTCCACATTGTGCACTCCTCTCTCGGCTTCATTGTCCATATTTCTCTTGGACATCGTCTCCTTTCGAGGCTCCTCCGTGCGTTTTACGTCTCCGTCCTCCCTCTCTTCTTCTCAGTCCTTTGTTTTCCCTTTTGCCCTTTCACAATATATTTTTCACGCTCTTTCTTGTGTGCGTGTGTGCTCTTTCGTTTGTGTGTTGAGTCCTCGTATCGGACTCCCTCTTCACCCTCTACTCTTCCTCTCTCCTCCCTTCGCACCCGCGCCCCACCCCCTTTTCCACTGCCTGACGAATATCCGCGACGATCACAGCCACAGCAGCAGTAGCAGCATCAAAAACTCCTTTCCTCTCTTTCTCCTGCTTCATCACCAGTCAGCCTCAAGCTTGTTTTGGAGGTCTTTGGTTTCTCCTTCATCCTTTTCCTCGTCGTCCGTTTGTGTTTCCTTCTCTCCCCGTTGACTCTGTCTTGTCGACCTTCTCATCCTTCTTCGCTCATCTCCTACCTGTTTGTTGTTATCAGTGCAACTCGTGTTCGACTTCCGCTTACCCCTCCTCTCTTTTTTTCGGTTCTTGTTCCCTTTTCACCTTTGTTTGTTATTATTCGCTGCCTTCCCTTCTCTCGCTGTTTTTATTTCGTTTCCTCTTTGTTTCTTGGCGAAGTAGTCCGGACAAGTGCTGCTGCTGCTGCGCTGTAGCTGTAGCTACTTCCCCTTTCCTCCCTCCCTCTCTCCCTGTTCGTCCCCCTTTGTTTTCCCCCTTTTATCTCACCTGTATTGTTTCACTCTCTCCTCCCTCCCTCCCCCTGCTCCTTTGTTTTTTTTTTGTCCCGTTTCTTCGCTCTGTTTCGTGTTTGTCTTCTTCATTGTGTGGTTAGTCCGTCTCTGCTGCCCCTTCTCTTCTCGTCCCTTCCCCTCCCCTTTTTGATTGATTAAATTTTTCTTTCGTTGTTGTGTGTCGTGTGTGTGTTTTCATGGTGTTTTGCCATCTGCTCTTTTTAGTTTTCGGTTGCTTGGCGATTTCCGCATTGCCTCTCTCGGTAGTGTCATTTGTCTCTGTCTCTCTTTTTTTTTGTTTTGCGTGCGTTTTTGTTTGTGTGTTTGTTATGATTATCATTATTATTATTAGTAGTAGTGTCTCGTTTCGTTTGTGCCGTCCAATTGTTTTTTTTTCTGTTTTTTTCCCCCTCCTCTTTGTTCCTTTCGCTCGTTGAGATTTCACGTGACTCGATTCCTTTTCTTTTTCTGTTTTTCTGTGAGGTGCCTCTGTGGTTGTCCGTCTCTTTACTGTTATTATTATTTTATCGTGTGCGTGTGTGTGTGGGAAACAAGCCGAAAAGAAGAAGACACCTTTTCGTCTTGGATTTGTCCTGTTCTTTGTTTCTTTTCGTGTTCGTCGTCCTTGTTCCCGTGGTTCCTGGTATTGTGTTCTCCCTTTCCATCGTCCTGACTTGTCGCATCTCTTTTTTGTTACTTGCAACTTCTCCATCACTGTCACCATCACCATCTCTCTGTATACGCATATATTCGTTTATTTATATACATCTACATACATCGACACCCACGCTCACCCACCCACCCACCCACGCACCTATATATGTATAGAGTGTATGTATGTGTGCGCGTGTGTACATACGTTTTCTTTCGACCGCCTTCCCCATTTTCTTTTTGTTCTGCCGTGTGTCACTTGCATTTCCTGTGAGTATTATTATCCCCTCCCCCCCTCCTCCACCCACCCACCATTGCCCTTCTGTTCGCTTTTCATTGTTTGTGTATGTGTATGTGTGTGTTCTGTTCGAAGGCGTTCTAACACCGACTTCCGCCCAAACATCAAGCGCACCAGAAGGGAGAGGGAGAGGCTCGTCATTTCTCTTGTTTGTTGTGTTTTTGCTTGTCGAATCTCTTTTCTTTCGAGACACAGAAGCAAAACGAACATCCACCACCACCACCACCGTCGCACATAACGTGGCACATATATATTTTAGCTCGTCGTCGTCTTTAACCTCTGTTTTTTTCTTCGTTTTTTTTTTCGTTTTAAATTCTTCTACGCCTCTGTTGCTTCGCTCTTTCCATTTCTCCTGTCTCCCATCCCACTCTGTCTTCTTCACCTCTCGCCTCTGTTATTACGAAAACAAATAAGCTGTGCGCACGTACTCGAAGCGGCACACTTTATTCCTTTCTTGCTTGTCCTCTCTCCCTCCCTTGTTCGCGTTCCTTCTTCTGGTGTGTGCGCGCATCTTGAATTCCCTCCCATTTTTGTCCTGTGTGCAGAAAAATCGGCAGGTAGTTTTCCCCCTTTTTGAATTATTCTGTCGTCTTCTATCTCTTTTGTATCTTGAGCGGCTGCGTTTACTCTCCGTGAGCGTACGTGCGTGCGTGTGTTGTGTGTGCGTGTTGTGTATGTTGTGTGTGTTGTCTCTCTTTTATTTTTCTGTTTGCCCACCTTTTTTGTTCCCTTATTGAACAGCGCAAGACAACAACAACAAGCAAAATAAGTGAACCATAAACACGCGTAGAGATCGCTCACGACTTTATCTTATCGCTCGAGACGAAGAGCTCCCTCCCCCCTCCCATCCCCATACGCACAGAGAGACGAAAGCAAGCAAGACAGGTCATCGTTACACACACACACACACACACACACACACATGCATATATATATATCAGCGAGTGGTGTACCTTTCTTTTCTTCCATTCCCCCATAGCATTGAAGAGGTGGAGGGAAACAGGAAAAACACACAATACATTTTTTTTCAAAAAGAAGAAGGTCGCGTTGCAAGTACCCCGAGATCGGTTAGTTTAAACAAAAAGAAGAGAGCGACAGGAACCACCTCTTCCCTCCCTTGCCACCACCTCCCCTTCCCTACCATACCCCCTCAATAAACGAACGAGCGGGCGGAGACGATAAACAGCAACAAAAAGCGAAAGAAACAGCTTGAGCGTGCAATCGAGTAAAAAGAACAACAGTCATCCCGCGAAAACCGCGTTCACGGGGGAAAAAGTACGTCTGTGCCCGCTAGTGCCTGTGTGTGTGTGTGTTGTGTTTCTTCCTGCCACCCCCTTTCTTTTCTCTTTGTGCGCGGCTGAGTGTGCCTTCTTGGATTTTATTTTCGCGTTCTGTTATTGTGTTGTTATTCGTGCACAGAAACGCAGGCACAGGCAGTCGCTCTTTTCTTTGTGTCTGCTCTACGCCCTGTCTGTTTTTCTTCTCTCCCTCCCCCTCGCTCTTCCCTCAACGACGACCTCCTGTCCACTTCTCTGTACCATCGCGTTCCTTTTCGCTTGAATTGTGTCCGTCTTGCCCCCCTCCCCCCACACACCCAAATACACAGAGAGAGAGAGTAGAGAGTTTCCACTCTTTTTGCTTTGTTTCGTTAGCGTACACTTGTGCTCGAAATCCTCAACCACACACACACACACACGGACACAGAGACAGAGCCAGGAAGTCATTCATTTCGTTTTCCCCCTATTTATTTATCTCGCTGCCTTCATAATATCCACATCTATCTATATATCCTTATATACAGATATCTCATTCCTTCTTCTCCGCAGCGTCCACGCTATCACCACCACCTGCTTTGAGGCCACTTAAGAGGCGGCACGCTGCGTGTCTTGTACGGGAGGGTGTGTGTGTTTGTGTGTGTGTCTGTGTGTCTCTCTCCCTTCTCTGCGCGCTCCCTCTCCCGTTTTTTACCCTCCCACTCCCTAATCCGCCGCCGCTGCGGCTTCTTCTTTTTTTTGTTTTGTGTCGTTCGTTTCGGATTGGCCCCACGTTTTTGCGGTTTTCCATCTTCACCGGCAAATATTTTTGTTTTTGTTTTCGGACTTGCTCGGTGGTGTGTGAGCGTTGACGTCTGCGCGTCCATTTTGCGTGTTCGTCGTCCTCTCCCTTCGCTTTTTTTCATTTTCTCTGTTGACGCATGAGTTGGTGGAACGACTTCTCCACACACCGCAACGGCGGTGTCGTGGATGGGTTGCCGCGGCCGCGGCAACATCCAGCGTCCGATTCCTTCTCGACACAGGAGACGGCTACTCAAGGCGCTGTCGACCATCATGAGCACCATACAAGCAACGCCAATAGCCCGAACAAGAGCACCTACGTGAGCAAGGCAAACCTTAGTGACACCAGCGTCGGCAGCGGCTTCGCCTCTCATGAAGCAACCTGGGGGACAGCGACAGAGTGCAGCGACGTCGGCTCTCTTTGGCAGAGAGCGACCAGCGTTTGCGGCGTGACCGAGTCGGATCCGCTTGGCGTGTCGGCTGCCGTGTCTGCGTATGGCTCGCCGGCCCTTCAAAAGCAGCAGGAAAAGCCGCCCGCACAACAGGAAGAGCCACCAGCGCAGCACCCTCTCCAGCCGCTCTTGCTGCTCCCTACGGCGCGCGCTGTCGAAGGAGTTCAGTCGTCCTCCACGAAGGGTGTTCGGTGCGGCTCTGGCTCGAACAGCGACAGCAGCGGCGCCTACTGCAGTGGCGGGCCTGTCGGAGCGCTCAGCTTTGCAATGGACTACTACGGACCATCGTTTACGAGCGGGACGGAAGGCGTCAAAACCAACGCCGCCACGTACAGTCGCGGCGGCCATGCTTCCAGCAGCACGCACACAATCAACGACGACAGCGACAGCGTAGTCAGCGGCGACATCGACGAAGCCGTCGACAAAGACGTCCGCTATGAAGAGGTAGACGTCGGCAACATATCGAGCCTCATCGCAGCTCTGCAGGTGCGAGACGCAGCTAGCTTGACTAATAGTGACGCCCCCAATGCTGAGGATGAGGAGGGGAAGAAGGCTGGCCGCTCGAGTTGCGCGCAAGACAAGCCGCCAGCACGCGACTCGCAGGCTCAAGCAGACACCGGCAGGGGTGTAGATGTGACCGCGAACTCTGCCGCAGCTAAGAAGCAGCAGCACCAGCAGCAAGAGGCGGGCCACACTACAATGATCGCGAACTTCGCGCCCGTCTTTCACGATCCTAACGCTGGCGCTCCCCTGATCGCCAGTGTCAACACTACGCAGAGCATCAGCCGGCGCCATAGCAGCAACATGTACAACAGTAGCACGAGCGGCAGCGCCCTCGCACACAACGTGAGCAGCAGCAGCGGCTTCTACGAGGTTCCGCTGGGAGAGGCGCCATCTGGTAGCGTCGTTAGCACGAGTGGGCGGGCAGGACCGGGAGCAAGTCCGCGTCACCACGGCGACGAGGTGGCTCCCCTGCGACTCACCTCGTCCACACTGCACAACGTCCTCGCTAGCTTCCAATCGGCGCTGGTGGAGCGCTCAAGCGATGTGCCGTTGCCGGGGACTATTGGCGACCTCTTCAACGCGAGAGGGTGGGACACCAGCTCGCAGAACGGCAGCAACAGCAGCGGTGCCGCGGGTGGCAGCCGACTGTGCCACCACAGTTCCCCGACTGCGCAAGAGGACTGGGGCACACAAACCTCGGCTGCTCCTGCGACCGCTGGGGCCTCTGTTGCGGTGACGGCGTGTGGCAGCAGCGGCGACGCGTCAGCCGTGTTGGACGCTCCTGCCGCGGCCCGTAACGGCAGCCCAGTTATGCGTGGCCGTGTCAACTCCGTTGTGGCGCACAAGCTCAACCTCGATGGAGCCCCGCGCCGCTCTCAGATGCAGGACTTGCGCGGCAGCGGCGGCTTCCCGCCTGCTGCCGCAAGTCTTGACAGCACATGCTCCTCCGACACCCACACCCCGACTCTGTCGACTCATGGGCGACTGTGCGCACCGCACCACGTCTACACGCAGGAGCGGGCAGCCTCGCCTGACTCGAGTGGGGACTGCTTCTTGGCACACACCTCCTCGTCTGCACTGGGTATGCTGCATCACCACCAGCGAGTGACGAGTTCGGTGACAGCGGAGGACTTTGCGACGCCGCATCACCACATGCGGACGGCGAGCGAGGTGTCGCTGCCGGCAGCGGCCGCCACATACCATGGCGGTAGTGCGCTGCAACAGCGCATCGACGACCGCGGGTGCATTGCGGTCGTCGATCCGCAGCGGCGCAAGCTGCACGTGCCGCTGTCTGCCATCCACATGACCAAGGCGCTGAATGGCCGCCTCAAAACACCGTCGCTATGTCTGCTCTACCAGCTGGGCCGCTGTCGTCAGGGCGAAAACTGCTACCAGGTGCACGTAGACTCAGCCATAGTGGAGCGGCTGCGCGCCGACGCGAAAAACACGCCATGCTGCTGCTTCCAGCACGGGGATAGCAACGGCCAGGTGATGGACCGCACGGCGTACGAGGGGCGTTCTTTGGGGATTGCCGGGCAGTTTTCTGTTCCTCTCACCCGAGTCGCCTACACGGCCGGGCTGCAGCGCGTGCTGCAAGACCAACCGGCGTGCGCGCCGGTGAAAGCATCCGTGCTGTGCCGCCTGCACGGCCAACCCGGTGGGTGCCGCTTCGGGGCGGACTGCAGATTTGTGCACGTCTGCCGCCAGATCCTACAAAACGAGCTGGCCAGTATCATGGCGAACGCGGTGGCGGCCGCCCAGCAGCAGCAGCAGCAGCAATCGCGGTCAGGAAACGGGTCGCCGCTTTTGGTGGACTTGATCAACAGCGGGCTCATTCCATCATCGTCTGGGACGATGCACGGCGGCGCCAGCACGGTGATGATGAGTCTCAACAACGCTGCCTCCTCTGTCGTGTCGGCCGCGGACTTTTCTCTGTCCCAGTTCTCGCAGTCGGTCCCTGCTTCTAGCACCACCTTGATGACCGCTTTCGCAAGCCGCGTGCCGCCTTCGTCTCAGCAGCAGCAGTCTTCTACCCCGTCTTCTGTGACTATGCAGCCGCTCCCCTGCGCCAGCACACTTTCAGCTCCGTCCGCAGGCGCCTACTACACGCTTGCTAAGTTTCAGCAGCGAGTTTCACAAGTGCAGACGCCTGCCGGTAGGCCTTTCCCACTGCAGGCCTCTCTGCTCGGGTCGCCGCCGTCGGCGTGCCACGACCACGTGCGCACCCTCAGCACCCATAGCAATGGCACCTACCAATCCTATGCAAGTCCTCACCTTGCGCAGACGCCGAACCACAGCGAGGCGGCATCCCCCATAAACATGGGGCTCTCCATGGCGCGCAGCCTAACTGCGTTCCCGGCATCCGCGGCAACGACAGCCGGCGGCAGCGGATGCGGCGCCTTTCCATCCCTGACGCCGCATCCGCTCTCTCACCAAACCACGCCACCGCAGCGCCACCAGCCATCGTCACTGGCGCAGCAGCAGCAGCAGCAGCGACTCTTGGGCCTTCAGCAACACCAACAGTCCACCTCTCAGCAGATTTACGTCCACCAGATGAACACAGACGGCAGCGTCTCCCTCGTTCCCATTAACGTCATGCAGGACTTTGGCGGCAGCGGCGTGTAGACGGTTCACACACACACACACACATACATATCTATCTATATATATATATATATATACACACAGGCGCATGCGCACACAGCATCACTCACCACCCACCCACCCCCTCCTCTTCTCATCCCCCCCCCACGCGACGGACGTGGACCTCTTCTTATTTCCCATTTTTTTGCTCATCACGATGCCCATCGCTCTTCTCCCTTCTTTCCTTCTGCGTTCTCTGAGGTGGTCATATATATATATTTTTTTCGCTGGCCTTCTGCGTGCGTCGATGTGTGTGTATGTCTGTGTGTCTGTGTGTGTGTCTATTTCTGCCCCCTCTCTCTCCTTCTTTTTGTTTGTTTCGTCTTACACATCGTCAAGGGATCGCGTGCCTTTTTCATTCCAGACGGTTAGTGCCCCGCCCTGTGCAATTCCCTCCTCCGCCCTCTGCTCCCTTTCTTTTTTTTTCGTTTCGCTGTTCTCGTTCGCCTTCCTGCTCCACTTGACGGGCACCATCAGTGTGTAAGGTCTGTATATACGTGCATGCATATCGGATGTGTGCATGCGTCTATGTCTGTGATTTATGCGCCTGTGCCTGAACCGATGGATATGTGTGTCACTTTTTTTTCTGCATCTCCTTGTCTCTCTTGGTCTGTGCATGGATATCTGTCTGCGTGTGCCTTCTTCCTCTTGCTGCTCACGCTTATTATTGTTATGTCACTTGTATGCGTGTGTGTCTGTGCATGGCGTCGCACGCTCCACACGCACAGCCCACCCCTCCACTTTCCCGCGTTCGAATTCACCACAGGCAACCACGGCCATCGCCTCCACGGCGACGTCAGACGGGGCGGCACATGTCGCACAACGCGAAAGCCGACAACTATATAAACAAGAACGACTAAAGTTACGCTGTTACGTTTATGTGTGTATGTGCATATATGCCTATGTATGTATGTATGTGCGTGTGTGTAATGACTCTCTCGTTTTCTTCTCAAACACGCACACACACTCACACTCTCTTACTGTTGGATATATGTATATATGTATATATTTTCGCATGTTGGCCGTTGGTGTCTTCACACAACCCCCATCCCCGTCCCATCTTTTCTGTGAAGGCGTATGCGCGGCTTTCAAGACATCGCTTATTTGCCTCTCTGTGTGTGTGTGTGTGTCCTGGTCTCTCTGCCCGTTTTTCAGGTGGGCTCATGACTCATCTCTCTCCTTTCGTTTCACTCTCTCTAGCTCATCGTCATCCGTGACCACGTCGTGACTTGCTGTAGTCGCACCACATGAAAAAGCAAAACAAAACAAATAACACTGCCGTCTTCCCTAGCACACACACACACACACACACGTCGCGTGTTTTGTGTGCTTGAATTTCTCTTCTCTATATCTAGATCTATATGCTTAACGTATTTGTACGTTTTCTCGGCTCACTGTCGTGTCGGCTTCTTCGTTGATCGGCTCTTCTCTTGTTTTTGGTTGGTGTGCGTTGTGTTCTCTCGTTCTGGTTTGCCTTTTTCTTTGTTGGGGCCGTGACGCTGTATGTTTCTTTGCTTGAATGCCAACTTTCTTTTGCATTGACTTTGGTGTGTTGTCGGTGCACCACCGCGCAACTTCCTCTCTCGCCCGCTGCTCTTCCTCGTTATCTCCTCCTCGACTCCTTACGTTTTTTTTCTTTGCGTGTGTGTGTGTGTATGTGCTGGCAAAGAGAAACGGAGGTGCTGCGATACGTAAAGGAGTGGGTTGTGAGAGGGGGAGGGAGTAGCGCAGCGCACTCCTGTCAAGCCGCTGCCTCTTTATGTTCGCGAAGACTCTTTGGAAAAAGCAATACCAAAGAAGGCAAGCAGAGAGCACCAAGCTCGCTATATATTCATATATAGCGAGGCCGCTGCTGCAGGCTCGTGAGCCCTTTGCTATGACTGCATTGCTTGATGTTTCGTTGCGGCGTCTACCTTTTTCTTGACGAAAAGCTTTGCAAGAAAAAAATGCGTGCAGCATATTTCGTTACGCTGTTTTCGCGCTTCCGCGTCGCGATAATCAGCACCGCTGCACCGGAGACGCGAGGGTTGTGTGGTGGATGAAAGGGGAAGCCCGATCACGCGTCGGCGTTTCGGTTGCCGATGGCCCCGTCAGCTGACCGCGTTGAGCAGGTGCTGGTTCTCTCTTTCTTGGAAGGGGTCCCTCAAGTGGCCACGGATGTCTGATTTCGATGTGTTTGTTTCTTCTCACCGGTGAACAACAACAACAACCAGAACAACCAAACCAAGCAAGAAAAGGGTGTGTTGTACGCGAAGCGTCTGCTCTGGGACTGTGCGCTTGCGCGGATAGCGTCTCCCTCGTATGGCATGGAGGTTCTCCCACGCTCGCCTTCCTTTCTTACACCCATTTTTTTTTGTTTGGTTGTTGCTGTCCTCGTAAATTTTTTTCTTGTGTTCGCTCTTGTTTATCGCATGCTGGAACGCCGTAGATGCGCGTGAGGTCTCTCGTACTTTGGTTTTTGTGTTTCCCTTTTTTCTTTTCCATTGTTGCCCGAACCGCGCGAAGCTCTTCCCTGCTGCAACTCTCGTTTTCCAGCCCCCCTTTCTCACTGCCTTCTGCAGGTAGCTGTGCATGTATAGCCCCTGGAATTATCACGACTTCTCTCTTTTCACCTGGCATCGGCCCCCTTCGGAGCACCGCACGCACACCCTCCCCCCTGCTCATGCGCGGCGGCCGCGTGCGCTTCAACGCATCACTGGCTGGCGGGCTGTGGGCGGATGGTGCGGCACAGGCAGGCATGGGGCCAGGAGCGGCGGCGATGCGTCATGCTACGAATGCACTGACGGGCACAGCGGCAAGAGGCACTTGGCGGCCGCCGCCCCCCACACGCGGAGAACAAGGCTGCTGGGCTCGTGAGGCACACCTGGTTTCGCGCTATGATCTTGCACGCAGTGACCTGGCCACGCACATCCCGCTCGCGCTGCATGGGCTTCCCCCGCCGGGTGTCTACCGCTGCCCCCTGTGCTCCGTCGGAGCTACGTGCTGTGAGTTCTTTGTGCGTCGGCACATGCTCGCCGGCGGGCCCCTCCCCCGGCCACGACACCGCGCTGAGGCAGGCCCCCGCAGCGCAGAACTGCGAGCGCGGTGCGCGGGCGCTGTCATGCACAGCCGGCACGTCGCGTGCCGCACGCAGACGGTGCATGGAGAGGCGGGAGGTGCAAGAGCGGTGGACGGGAACGGCGCGAAGCGGACCATGCCCGTGGGCCGCAAGGTGCGTGCGCGAAGCATGCGGCGCGCCGTCGATGTGCCCGGGTGGGCTGATGAGGCGCAGATGCCGGAAGCGTGGCGAGGGCGTCCCGAGCTGCACCGCCGAGTCCCCCAGGCGCGAACGTGACGAGCCTGCGCGGAGCAGATGATGGAATGCGGCTGCTTGAGGCGACTGAGGGCGCTGACCGGAGGGTGGCCGACTTCCTCCTCGGGCCCGTGCTGCGTGCGCCCGGACTGCCCCCTGCTGCCCGCACGGCGGCCGCCGCGGCTTGCGCCCTCGATCGGGAGCCCGAATGGTGGCCGCGTGGGTGAAGGCGTGCAGCCCACCCGCGTCTCCGTGTGGCGCCGATGGCGCCGCGCGCACCCGGGGAAGGGGCGAGGAAGGGCATGAGGAGGCCGCTACGCGCGTGGCCCGATTCGACGGCAGGCGGCTCGTCCGAGACGGCCGGGATGAAGCCGTGGTGCCGCAGGGGGGGGGGAGCGGGTGCGCTGTGGCTGTCTATGCGCGTTGGTGTGTTGACTTGTTCGTGGTGGAGTATGCTGATAGAAGACGGATAAATAGTCTGTTCATGCGTAGGCGGACACGGCAAAGTTTCGATATACGCTTGCACCTTTTTATCTGTCTTCGATGCGGCGAGGGGCGGCGTCTTTTTTTGGTGTATGTTGAGTTCTCGTTTTTGTTTTTGTTTTTGTTCGAGCTTTCTGTTTCTGGTGTGGCAGTGTCGTTTTTTTGTTTTCGGTCGCTTATGGATACAGAGATACCCCTGCCCCCTTTCCTCCTCTCTCCTGTTTGATTTTCCGTAGCTCTCTGCGGTCGAACCTCCCCCGTTTCCCATCTGCCCAGCGTGGCACCTCCGCCCACACCCCCTTTTTGTTCGGCGAGGGGTAGGTTTTTCGGTGAAACGTTGCCTCTTGCTTTTGTTTGCTTTCTTGTTTTCAAGTTAATGTAAGATGATCGTGTCGGCTGTGGATGGCCCGCGTGAGACAAACACGAAGAAAATGCCCGAGCAGCGAACGAAGCAGAGGATGTTTCGATGTCTCAAGGGAAGAGCACAAGCGTTTTCGAGCTTGTCGCCGTTGCGGTTTCCGTTCTACTTCTCTCTTTTCGTACCCCTCCCTCTCCCCCCAATTCTCCCTCTCGCACTGGTCCTTTTTCTTGCTCAACCCCCACCCCTCTTCTACACCGCCTTTGTCAGTGTACAGGTGACGCTCTTATTCCCCTTCCTTCTCCTTCCCCCTAGTCCGCCCTCCCACCTTGTTTTCTTTTCTCTCTTCTGCCCGTGTGTTGGTGTGCCCTTGTTTGGCTAACCGATCTGGTTGCTTTCTTCTTTGTGCTTCACTTTCTACCCCTCATGACAGGGGGAGAGGAACATCTCCGTGTGTGGCATCTCAGAGTCCAGTAACCCCACTCTGCGAGGAAACCAAGCAGTGCACCCCCTACCCCTGTCGCTGCCACCTGCAGAACCACTTCCGGTGGCGACAGGGTCAGGCACCGAGGACTTGGAGAAGCCAGAGCGATCTATCGCCGCTGATGTGGGCGGCCAGGTCGTGGGTGGCGTTGCGTCGGCGCTACCTGCGACGGTGAACGCGTTTCCGTCATTGATGTGATGGGGCAGAGTGTCCGCGTGACTCGAGCGTGTATCCCACCCGACCCCTCCACTGCCTGCTGGTGAGGAGCCTGCGCCACCCCGAGGGACGCACGAGGTGGCGACCGGCGAGGCGGGCCGGGGGAGCGGGTAGAGTTGGAGGCTGAGGCCGTGCTCGGATGGCTGAGGGCACTGCTGCAACGCGTGTTTACGGCTGCTTGGCGCCACGCGAGGCGGCCTGCGACAGGCCGGGTGGTGTGGGGCCTGAGTTCATGTTGCATGGCGGATTGGATGCGTTGATCAGGACAAGGAAAGTACGACCAGGCGGGTGAATGAAGTCGGACGAAGTGAAGGGTAAGCCAGGGTGTGTGGAAGCGTTCCCTCCTTCCCTTGTTCCGGAAGGGGAAACAACTGACCACGGCTGCCTGTGTCTCTCTCTCTCTGTGCGTAGGTTAGCTGTTATGCGTGTCTATCCAGAGGCTGTTCATGTGCGTGCGTCTGTGTCATTCTCTCCTTGTGTGTGTGTGTCTGCGTGTGTCCATCTTCCCTATTCCCTTTTTGTGTTCCTTCTTGTCGCCCGTGCGCTGTTTTTATGCCCCACTTCTTGTGTATCACCACAGCCTTTCCCTGTGCCTTCGTTTTTTTTTTTTCGGCTTGTGCTTGTTGCAGTATCTCTTCCTCTTCCCTGCCTCTCCACACCTCCCCTTCTCACCGATTGGTTTTCTTCGTTGTCGTGACGTGCTTAATGGAGCCGTCTTGATGCTCGATGCACGCTCTTTCCTCCCCCTTCCCCTCTCTCTGTGTGTGTGTTGTCGTTCTCATTTTCCTGTGTAGAAAAGAAGCATTCGCCTCTCTTGCTCGCGCTTGTCTCCTGCTGGTCTTCATGTGCTGTGAGATGGGGGTGGGGAGGACCCCTGAGCTGATGAAAATCAAAGGCGAGGGTGGTGGTGGACTTTCACTTCCCTCTCCTTCGCTCGCCTTCCTCTTATACCCGAAGGCGGCGCAGGTGGGGTGGTTGTGGAGAGGGGGGAGGGAGAGAGGGAGGCGAACGAACAGAAGGAACCAGCACGCTCGTAGGCGGACATGGCGCAAGTCCGAAGTGGGGAATGCTTCTTTTGCCGTTTACCCGCTTTGTTTTCGCACCCTTTTTGTCGCTGCTCGTGTGTATTGCTGCTCATGTTCTCCCGTTCGCTTGTCTGCGAGGGATGGAGTGGGGCATCTTCCCCACCACACCCGCCCTTCTTCCTCGAAAGCCGTGCGGACTTTCGTTCCGGCTCACGGAGGCTCTCTCCCTCTTTTCCACTCTTTCCGCCTCCATCGACAAAAGGATTGTTTTGTATCCTCTTTTTGTCGTCTCCTCGTACTTCCGTCACCATTTTCTTTTTTTTTTTGTGTGTGTTCTTGCTCTTCGCGCGCGCTGCAGTTGTACACGTGGCGTCCATGTCATGCTGTTTCCTTGTGCTCTCAGTTGTGCGGTGGCGAGCAGAAGCAAAGCGCTTGTATACGTGGGCGCATAGGTTTGTGTGCATGGCTCCCTCAATTGGACTGCTGCTGGTGCACGCATACCTCTCGTGTGCGCTACGCTCTTTTTTTTGTTTTTCGTTTTTTTTTTGTTTTGTTTTTTTCCTTTCTCTCCGTGTGTGTGTGTGTATGTATGTGTGTGTGTGTGCTGTGAACATGTAGCGATGCTCTATGTGCTCCTTCGAGCTCATCTGCACGCACACGCACACGCACACACGCACAGCACACCTGCCTCGCTGTATTCACTTCTTGTGGCGTTCGCTTCTTTGTACTTGCTTCTTTTTTGTTTCACCCTTTTTTTCTTTTCTGTGTGCTCCTGCTGTCCGTTGTGACCGATGCGCACATTCAGACATGCAAGTGAGTGTTGTGTGTGTGTGTGTGTGTGTGTGTGTGCGTGCGTTCTTCTTCGGGCTTCACCTTACTGCCTCTTCTCTTCGTACCACCTGTAACGGGTGTGTATGTCTATGTCTGCGCGCCGGGCATGCAGTCATGTCTGTTCATCTTCCTGCCTGTGTGTGTCTCTTTCTGTTTGTGTGTACGTATGCGTGAGGCACTACCGCTTACTTTCTCGTTCGGGTTATTTTTTTTTTTTCGGTGCATGGTGTCGTGATAGCGACCGCATTGAGGTATGTGAATAAGCGCAAGAAGAAACACACACACACACACACACACACACATACGCACACACATACGCACAGGCGCAACAACACCCGCGCAATTGCGGCATACAGAAGGAAACGTGTGTTCGTACCCACCACAGCGATCAGAGGTGGGCAGGAGTGGGGTAGGTTACCTCCTGGAGACGAGGGTTGCACCGAGTACATGGAGTATATGCATGTGTGCGCACACGGGCGCGCTCGGGTCGCGTACGTGGCCCGCTTCACCACCTTTTGTTCACCTTTTTCACCCCTCCGTATTGGAGTGGTCGAATCATAACTTTGCCGCCTCCCTCCTTTCCTCTCTCTCTCTCTCTCCTCCTCTCTCTCTCATTCTGTTGTTCCTCCAGTAGCTCTGCGTCACCTACCACCGCCCCCTTTTTTTTCGTTTTCCTTCGTTCCCACCTTCCCTTCTTTCCTCAAATCGCACACGACACACACGCGGTTACGCACACCAAAGCATCTCAGGGTCATCAAAAAAGCAAAACAAAAACAACAGCCAAACCCAACCAAAGAGCCAGAGGAAAACACACAAAGAACGCCCCCCTCCCCCTCCCCAACCAAAAGAAAACACCGAGGATTGTTCTCTGTTTTGCATGGTTCGTTCTGTGTGGTCCTCCCCGGCTCGCTCTCGCCTTTATTTCACGACTTCTTGTCGCTCTCTCTCTCTCTCTCACACACACTATTCCACTCCCTGTTCTACCCCCCTCCCCCCACACAACGTCCAACTGCCTCCTTTCCCATATTACTGACCGCCACAAAACTACGGAGAGAAAAGAGAATCAGCATCGCCACGCTGTCACGCCTCTTCACCCTTCTTCAGATTTGTGTTTGAGCTGTTCCTCTGGACTTTCTTTTCTGTATCTCTTTGCTCCCCCCTCCTCCCTCAAGTTCACAGCCTGCACCTACGGAAAATCCGTACAGCCCCTCCACCCACCCGCTCGCAGACTCTTTCCGTGTGCTCGCTTAGCTCTTGCTTGATTTCGGTTTTATTGTTAGCTTCCTTTACCGAGCTCCTCACTCCTCACTCCTCTCTCTCTCTTTCATCGTGGCTCCAGAACGCTCCAGTGGTGGCAGTGGTGTTGCACGAACGCAAAAACAAAAAGAAGAGAAAGCAACATCCTTCACAACACCCGCAATACTTGAGCACCAGGCTCTTCCCCATCCCCCCTCTCCCCACCCAACACCCTCCACGCGGTCGTCACTCAAGACATTACTGGACTGACCATCATTTTGTATGTGACCTGCGCAAAACACCCTTCTTTGTCTCTTCGCCCACTTCGTACAGATTTGCCAACACTCGTAGTCGTCCGTGCTTCCCCGCCACAACTCAGAAATGCCACGCACAGCTCCCGCCAAGGGTCGCCACATCTCCTACAACGCTGATGGCGAGCTCTGCATGACGGTGGTGGACCCGGTGACGCGCAAGCTTCTCATCCCGACGCAGTACATCTTCGAAACCCGCGCCCAACAGCGTGGCACGCTTCCCTCGCTCTGCCAGCTCTTTCTTTCTGGTCGGTGCCGCAAAGGCCAGGGATGCTACCAGCTGCACGCCGACTGGGAGGCAGTGCAACGACTTCGCTCTCAGGTGGATAGCCTTCCCTGCTGCTGCCCCACTCACGGAGATAAGGACCACATCGGCGTCTTAGAGAATGCCCTGCTGCGCGAGTCCGTCTCGCTGGGCCACCCCCACTCTCACCACCATGGAAACAGCGAGCAAAACAGCGCCGATGCTGCTGCCGCTGCCGAGTCGACCGTTGGTGCGAACGACGTTGTGCTATACGTGCCGGGCTGCTCCTTCTTTGAGGGGAGCTACGCGCCACTGGACCGCGTGAGCTACACGGTCGGGCTGCGTCGCCTACTGGAGGAGCAGCGCGTCTTGCTTACCCCGTCCACGGCGCGCATCAGCCTACTGAACCAGGTCACAGGGTTCCCTGAGGAGAAGATTGTTGCGGACGCGTCGGCGGCGACGGTGTGCCGCCTGCACGCGATGGGACGGTGCCGGTACGCCGAGGAGTGCAAGTTCCTGCACCTTTGCAAGGACCTCACGACGGCCGACCCGCAGCTCACGGCATCCCCGGCTACGGGCGGCGTCAACGGCAACGCCAACTGCGCCGCTCCCGGGTCGTTTGAGGCAAGCACCACCACCGCGGGTCTCACGAACGGCACGGAGACCTCTTCTATGCCTTCTGATCGCCGGTTGAAGAGTTCCCACTACCACAGCAGCTCCGCCGCTTTGAACACACCGGGCGCCCCCGTTCGCCAATCCGTCTTCACTTCCATCAGCCTCCAGCAGCAGCAGCAGCTGCCCCTCGGCAACGGTGGCGCTTTGGCGGCAGACCCCGCTGGCATTGCGACTATGGTGAAGGTCGGGTTGGCCTCCTCCCTGCAGCCGTCGCAAAGCATGTCGTACCACCAGGATCCGTCCGTGATGGTTCCGGCGGACGGGAGCACCGGCAGTGCTCGCGGCTCGTCGAGGCCGTACTTGATGGGCAGCGCTGGTGCCTCTGAGAGTGGCCGGCTGCTGGTGCCGCAGCGTGAGGACGTCAGCAACGGCATCGAGGGCGCTGGCACCGCCTCTGCGGTGCCCTACCTGTCAAAGAGCTGTGGCTACCGTATCGGCGCCGTTGGGACGACGTCGCTGCCGCAGCGGCCGCTACAGATTGAGAGTGGAGTTATGCCCCAAATGATGAACGCGAGCACCGGCAGCTTCCCCGGCAGCAGTCAACAGAATAACTCCTCGCCCTCGGCAGCCCCGTATGGCCTTTCGCCAACGAAAGGCAACCGTGTTCGCGTGTCCCTCAGCCTCCCCGCGACCAGCTCCACATCGGCACTGACGTACGGGGCGGCGCTTGGCACATCGAACAGTTCGGATAAGACGAGCTCGCCGCCGGCGGAGGGGTCGATGGGGATGTCGTCAAGCCACAACAGTTTTTCGCGGTCGGTGACGCAGATGCAGGCCTCGTCGAACTCCACACGCTGGCATCACAACCCGTACCTGGCCTCATGGCCCAAGACAGAAGCTCCATACGGGTGCTCCGGCAAGTGCGACGGCCTCAGGTGCCACCCAACCGGTTTCTACGCGCTCCCGATCGCGCGCGCGGCGTGACGCTACGAAGCTCTGCTTCCCGAAGAGGGGAGGTGGGGGGCCGATAAATGAGTAGCTGATGACCCTTTCCACACACGTCCTTGTTTGTTGCCCCCTCGTTGCCTGGCTCCTTGCCTTTTCCTCTCGTTTTCTTTTGGTTGTTTCCTGTACATGACCAAAACGACTCACTCACTCACTTTTGTTTTTGTGTTTTCTTTTCGCTTGTTTAGGAAGAAGGAGAGGCGATCAAGGAGGTGAGAAGCAGCAGGAAAAAAAGGAGGTGCGTGTGTGTGTGTGTGAGGGGGGGGGGAAGGAAACTGTGCGTGCACGTCAACAACACAAGGGAGGAGAGGAACGAAGATCAACGCCTTCAGCGCCACTCTCACGGACAGCGTGTGACAGCAGCGGCTGTCGCGCAAAGACTCTGACGTGCCACGCATTAGAATGAGCAAACATGTGCCCGCGCCCCTCCTTGTAGTCTCACACCTCTCACTTCCCCACGCAATGCGGGCAGAGAAGACCTCTTTTCTTGCGTTCTGCGGCCTCAGCGCTGGGTGTGCGTGGTCTTCGGTGCCGGTATAGAGTTCCCGTGCATCGCGTACGCCCTCCGCTGCCGCGCCCCCGCGTTCCTCTCCATGTCCTCTGTCTTGCTTCGTTTGCGCATTTTTTTTTGATGTTTTCTTTCCCTTTTTTATCATGTCTGCCTCTCCCGTACTCTCTCTCTCTCTCAACACACACACAGACAGACAGACAGACAGACAGACACACACACGCGCCCTCGCCCCCTCCCACCTTCCCGCTTTTTTTTTCCTTCTGTGGTTGTTCTCCTCTTTCCTTTTTTTTTTGTTCGGGCTTGTGCTCGCGTTTTACTTTTTTTTTTGTTCCTTCTTCGGGTGTGTTTCCTTCCTCGTTCCCCTCTTTCCCCTACTTGGTTCGCTCGTTACACCTCTTCGTTCTCTCGTTTTTCCTTTCCCGCCTTCTCTCCCAACCCTTTCCGACTGGGTGATCATGGCATCTCTCTCTCTCTCTATATATACATAGTTTTATTATTTATTATAAATTCTCTCTCTCTATATATATAGCCCCTCTTTTCCTCGGCTACTTGCCCTCCTTTTTGTGTGTCACTCTCTCTCTTCTCTCACAGGTAGACCCTCGCCCGTCCACTCCCCCCTACATTCACACACACACACACACACACACACAAGCTGAAACCCCGTCTTTACCATGGCACGCGTCACGAACGGAGCGTACACACACACACATCATCTATCTAGCGATCTATATATTTCTCTCTCTATATCTGTATATATATATATGCACAGATATCGAGAGAAATATATAGATAGAGACATACGTTTGCTACCCCTTCGCTTGCTTTTTGTTTTCCATCGTCCTTTTTGTCTGTGTGCACGTGCGTGTACGTGTGCGTGGGTGTGGCGGCCCCTTGCACCCACCCTCTCCCCGCCCCCCTCTCTTCCGCTCAGCCTCCTCCTCCTTTCTCCCTACCCCGCCGCACGAGACGACTTCGTTTGTTTCCTCAATTCGTTTTCTCCTTCCAACGATTTTCTTTCTCCCGGACGCTCCCTTTTCTCCGTCCTGGCGGTGAATCCGCTGAGTATGGACCGCGTCCCACAACCCGAACTACACGGCGCCTTCTTCGCTGATGGCACCACACTCCTCATATATCCCCCACCGACAGAGGCGTCCGAAATGCCGCGCTCCGATCCGTCCTATGGAAGGCTCAGCACTGGACAGGCCAGCACTTCGTGAAGCGGAGTGCACGCTCTGTGGTGCGCGACATCGCAGCCCACGGCAACTACCCCCGCTCACGCAAGGAGGTTACCTTGCGTATTCGGCGCCGGGGGTTGCGCGCGCCGGATCACGGTGCCGTCATAGCGCTTCGCCAGCATCAACTCGGGCATGTAGGCATCGGCCCCCTTTGGAGCACCGCACGCACACCCTCCCCCCTGCTCATGCGCGGCGGCCGCGTGCGCTTCAACGCATCACTGGCTGGTGGGCTGTGGGCGGATGGTGCGGCACAGGCAGGCATGGGGCCAGGAGCGGCGGCGATGGGTCATGCTACGAATGCACTGACGGGCACAGCGGCAAGAGGCACTTGGCGGCCGCCGCCCCCCACACGCGGAGAACAAGGCTGCTGGGCTCGTGAGGCACACCTGGTTTCGCGCTATGATCTTGCACGCAGTGACCTGGCCACGCACATCCCGCTCGCGCTGCATGGGCTTCCCCCGCCGGGTGTCTACCGCTGCCCCCTGTGCTCCGTCGGAGCTACGTGCTGTGAGTTCTTTGTGCGTCGGCACATGCTCGCCGGCGGGCCCCTCCCCCGGCCACGACACCGCGCTGAGGCAGGCCCCCGCAGCGCAGAACTGCGAGCGCGGTGCGCGGGCGCTGTCATGCACAGCCGGCACGTCGCGTGCCGCACGCAGACGGTGCATGGAGAGGCGGGAGGTGCAAGAGCGGTGGACGGGAACGGCGCGAAGCGGACCATGCCCGTGGGCCGCAAGGTGCGTGCGCGAAGCATGCGGCGCGCCGTCGATGTGCCCGGGTGGGCTGATGAGGCGCAGATGCCGGAAGCGTGGCGAGGGCGTCCCGAGCTGCACCGCCGAGTCCCCCAGGCGCGAACGTGACGAGCCTGCGCGGAGCAGATGATGGAATGCGGCTGCTTGAGGCGAATGAGGGCGCTGACCGGAAGGTGGCCGACTTCCTCCTCGGGCCCGTGCTGCGTGCGCCCGGACTGCCCCCTGCTGCCCGCACGGCGGCCGCCGCGGCTTGCGCCCTCGATCGGGAGCCCGAATGGTGGCCGCGTGGGTGAAGGCGTGCAGCCCACCCGCGTCTCCGTGTGGCGCCGATGGCGCCGCGCGCACCCGGGGAAGGGGCGAGGAAGGGCATGAGGAGGCCGCTACGCGCGTGGCCCGATTCGACGGCAGGCGGCTCGTCCGAGACGGCCGGGATGAAGCCGTGGTGCCGCAGGGGGGGGGAGCGGGTGCGCTGTGGCTGTCTATGCGCGTTGGTGTGTTGACTTGTTTGTGGCAGGGGTGTGGACTGGTGTAAGAAGAGAATGATGCGATTTTTTTTTTGTATGTTATGGTGTTTTGTTCTCGTACGTTTTTTTTTTGCTTGGGAGCGCCCCCGTTTTCGAGCGTTGCTGTTTTCCGTGTTTTGTCCTTGCAGCTGCATATAAATTGATGCCGGTGATCGGGTGAAGGGGTGCCGAAAGCCGAAAAGGAAGAACGAGGATGCGCATGCAAGGCGTGACGGAATTTTTACGCTGTCACGGAGAGAGGGCGAAAGTGCGCGCAACACATCGCCACGATGATGCTGAAAAAAAGCAAAAGAGAAATGAGCGGTACGGCACGCAAGACACAGGAAGGCGTGCATGCTCTCAGGTTAATCGGCACATTACACCCACCTACCCACCCACCAAGATATATGTCGTGAAGGAAATCCGGATGGCAATGTCTGACAAACGGGAAAAAAGCAGCTGCAGTTGAGAAGGATACGTGCGAGGCGGAAGCGCAGTATCTATCTATCTATATCTATCTATCTCTCTCTCTATATATACCCTTACGCGAGTGCTTTTTTTGGATTTGTTCCGCTGGTGCGCGTGAGTTGGTTGTCGTTGTGGTTGTTGAGGCGGATACGTTTTCAAGGCGCCGGGTTCTTTTTCCACCCTTTTTTTCGCTCTGTAGGTTTTTTGTTGTGCAGACGACTCCACCACCACCACCACCACCACCACCACCCCTTTCCTTTTTTTGTGTTCTTGTGTTCATGCTCAGACTTCTCTCATCCTATTCGCACATGGTTCTGTCGTTGAATATTTTTCGTTTCTTTGTTTTTCTGTCTCTGCTGTTGTGGATGACGGGGAGAGTTGCTCTCTGCTAGCACATCTCTGCGTATTGGCATCGCGGAATGTTTTTGCGCGTGTGCCCATGCGCGAAGGTTTCTCTGTAGCTGATGGCGCGTGGCAATAATAGAAAACACGGGTAAGGCGCAATACTTTGTGCATGCAGCTTTCTATTACCCGAATAATAAGAAGGTCAAACCACCGTGTCTCACTCTCTGTCTGTATCTCTCTTTTTCTCTTTCTTTGGCGAGTGCCTTGCGTGTAGTTGGCTGCCGCGGTGATGGACATCGCCCCTCTCCCCTCCCGTTGTTTCGCCTCGTTCCCTCCCTTTTCCCCGTTCTCTTCGTTTGCGTCTCCGTTTACTGTGTTGTCGTTCTGTTGTGGTTCTCGTGAGTTGGGGTTTCCACCACTGGCGCCTTTTTTTTTTGTTTTTGTTTGTTCCGCTGTATCTATATCTCTTTTTACGTTTCCCATTCTTTTTGTTCAAGTCCCCCCGCCCTTTCTTTCCGTCCTTCCGTCCTTCCTTCCTTCCCCCCCCCTTCTCGTTCCCACACCCTCTCCCCCCCCCTTTCCTCCTCCTTCCTTCTTCCTTCCCTTTTCTTCGGCCTTCTTGTCTATTTCCCTTCCTCCCCCCTGCCTCCCTGTCGCTGGATGCTGCTGCTCCACACAACGTCACGGTGCGCATCTTTGTATTGAGATCCGTTTTTCCTTTCCTTTTTTTTGTATTTGATGTTGATCGACGTCTTTCATGTTGAAAAGGTATGAAACACGGCGCTTGTCATGACGGCGAAGGTGATCGCCATATCTATCAATTTTTCTCTGTCTATATTGATGTCCTTCCCTCCTCCTTCTTTGCGTGTCACCACTCCCCTCCCCAAACTTTTGTTGTTTTTCCTATTATTATATTATTAGGATTTTTTTTTAGTACTTTCGGGTCCGTTTTTCCCCCATTCCCCTTCCCCCGTCGCTTTCCTCTAACACACAAACACACACACACACACACGTCATCGTCTTTCACGTGTTTTGGCTTGTCCCCCCCCCCTCTCTCCTCCTCCTCCTTCCCTTTTTTTCTTTTTTTTTCTCTCTCTCTGAGCTTGGCGACGTTCAGTCTTGTCTGCTGGGGGCTGCCCTTGTTTTCCTCTCGATCTTGACGTCAGTAATGGCGTGGTGTGGGAGGGGAACATCTCCGTGTGTGGCATCTCAGAGTCCAGTAACCCCACTCTGCGAGGAAACCAAGCAGTGCACCCCCTACCCCTGTCGCTGCCACCTGCAGAACCACTTCCGGTGGCGACAGGGTCAGGCACCGAGGACTTGGAGAAGCCAGAGCGATCTATCGCCGCTGATGTGGGCGGCCAGGTCGTGGGTGGCGTTGCGTCGGCGCTACCTGCGACGGTGAACGCGTTTCCGTCATTGATGTGATGGGGCAGAGTGTCCGCGTGACTCGAGCGTGTATCCCACCCGACCCCTCCACTGCCTGCTGGTGAGGAGCCTGCGCCACCCCGAGGGACGCACGAGGTGGCGACCGGCGAGGCGGGCCGGGGGAGCGGGTAGAGTTGGAGGCTGAGGCCGTGCTCGGATGACTGAGGGCACTGCTGCAACGCGTGTTTACGGCTGCTTGGCGCCACGCGAGGCGGCCTGCGACAGGCCGGGTGGTGTGGGGCCTGAGTTCATGTTGCATGGCGGATTGGATGCGTTGATCAGGACAGGGAATTTGTGCTGTTCCCTCGTCCCTCCGCTCCTCCTTGATGACTCTCTGCAGGAAAGATGACGAAAAAGAAGTAAAGGAAGCGAAGCTATCACTAACAGCACGAGTATATGAAAGGACAAGAAGAAAAAACACACAACGTGCGGTGAAACGGCGGAGCGGGGAAGCGGGATGCACCCTCCCGCGCTCCTCACCATAACTCAGCTGAGCAAGGGAAAGAGCAGTGTACGTTTTTGCCACTCCTCCCTTTTTCGCTCTGCTGCTAACCCCTCGATTCACCGGAACTGGGACTGATGCACTCCCTTTCGCGTTGCAGAGTCCGTGCGCACGTGTGTGTGTGCGCGCAAGTACTGTGGCGTCCCTCTTTATTTGGCGTCCGTCTTTTCCCCGTGGATTCGCTGGGGTGCGTATGCGTGAGCGTTCTCCCTCTCATACTTCTTTCGTTCTTCCCATTCCACATCGTCCCTGCTTCCTCCCCTTCCCACCTCTTCTTCGATCTGCGCGCTGCCTCGCTTGTCGTCTGCGCTTCCATACCTTGTGTATGCGTCGTTGCCTTTTATCTGCCCGGGCGGTGTGCGGCGCTCTCGTTTCTTCTCGTACTATGCATCCTATCCTGCACCGCCACGCAGCAGGCAAGGTTACCTATAAGCCATGTCGGCCACGGCGACGTGACACGAGAGAAGCGGTGCAGACAACAACGGAGCGTCTCTCTCATCGTGTTTACTCGTTTAGCCGCCCAACTGATATTCTTGCGCTTGGACGGCATGGGAGCACCGCTGATTGCACTCCCGCGCGACAGAGAGAGAGAGAAAGAGCTTGCGCAAGAAACTATGTTGGCTGCAAGCGTTTCTTTCTGTGGTCCATGTATGCAGGATTCCCGTACTCGCCTAAGGGGATTACACACCCACACGCCCTTCGCCTTGCCGCCCTGACGCACGATCAATCCTCTTTCTGTGGTCCACTTTTTTTTTACCTCCTTCGTTTCGTCGATCGCCCCGCTCACGCAAGGAGGTTACCTTGCGTATTCGGCGCCGGGGGTTGCGCGCGCCGGATCACGGTGCCGTCATAGCGCTTCGCCAGCATCAACTCGGGCATGTAGGCATCGGCCCCCTTCGGAGCACCGCACGCACACCCTCCCCCCTGCTCATGCGCGGCGGCCGCGTGCGCTTCAACGCATCACTGGCTGGCGGGCTGTGGGCGGATGGTGCGGCACAGGCAGGCATGGGGCCAGGAGCGGCGGCGATGGGTCATGCTACGAATGCACTGACGGGCACAGCGGCAAGAGGCACTTGGCGGCCGCCGCCCCCCACACGCGGAGAACAAGGCTGCTGGGCTCGTGAGGCACACCTGGTTTCGCGCTATGATCTTGCACGCAGTGACCTGGCCACGCACATCCCGCTCGCGCTGCATGGGCTTCCCCCGCCGGGTGTCTACCGCTGCCCCCTGTGCTCCGTCGGAGCTACGTGCTGTGAGTTCTTTGTGCGTCGGCACATGCTCGCCGGCGGGCCCCTCCCCCGGCCACGACACCGCGCTGAGGCAGGCCCCCGCAGCGTAGAACTGCGAGCGCGGTGCGCGGGCGCTGTCATGCACAGCCGGCACGTCGCGTGCCGCACGCAGACGGTGCATGGAGAGGCGGGAGGTGCAAGAGCGGTGGACGGGAACGGCGCGAAGCGGACCATGCCCGTGGGCCGCAAGGTGCGTGCGCGAAGCATGCGGCGCGCCGTCGATGTGCCCGGGTGGGCTGATGAGGCGCAGATGCCGGAAGCGTGGCGAGGGCGTCCCGAGCTGCACCGCCGAGTCCCCCAGGCGCGAACGTGACGAGCCTGCGGGGAGCAGATGATGGAATGCGGCTGCTTGAGGCGACTGAGGGCGCTGACCGGAAGGTGGCCGACTTCCTCCTCGGGCCCGTGCTGCGTGCGCCCGGACTGCCCCCTGCTGCCCGCACGGCGGCCGCCGCGGCTTGCGCCCTCGATCGGGAGCCCGAATGGTGGCCGCGTGGGTGAAGGCGTGCAGCCCACCCGCGTCTCCGTGTGGCGCCGATGGCGCCGCGCGCACCCGGGGAAGGGGCGAGGAAGGGCATGAGGAGGCCGCTACGCGCGTGGCCCGATTCGACGGCAGGCGGCTCGTCCGAGACGGCCGGGATGAAGCCGTGGTGCCGCAGGGGGGGGGAGCGGGTGCGCTGTGGCTGTCTATGTGCGTTGGTGTGTTGACTTGTTCGTGGTGGGCTATGTGCACGTTGAGGGACGACGTTGGCCCTTGCTGACTTCCTCCGCTCTTCTCTGATTTGTCCCTTGTGTGCCCCTGTGAGGTGGGTGCTGTTGTGTCTCAGTGGAGCGCTGTTCTTGTCGGTGTCTGCGGGCGAGTGGATGAGGACGGCTGACAGTGAGGTCCCTCGAAAGGGTTTGCAGCTGCTGCCTCCCTAGCGAGGAAATCAAGGCGAAAAAGAGTGGGGCAAATGCCCCAGTCGCCAAAAAAAACAAAAACAAAAACACGCGTGTGCCTGCAACAGGCGTGAAGAAGGAGAGGAAGTACCGATGCTGCCTGGAAAGGAAAAGGGTGTCGACGGCCCTTCGAAGCGAGGCAGCGCTCGTTTATTTGTGTGTGTGTGTGTGCGTATGTTTTTAGGGGCATGCTTGTGCAGGGCACGGCCATGCCCTATTGCAGGTCCTCTGTGTGTGTATCTGGCGGTGAAAGCGGAGGCGCTGCAGAGAGTCTTGTAGCCCATTTCAGAAGAGGCGGCCGCCGGTCCACTGTGTACGCTGCGAAAACGCTTCCTGTCTGTGCATTCTCTCTCTCCCCCCACCCCCGCGCATATGTTCGCTCCATGGATAGGCTTGCACGCTGCACCACTCCTGCTCCTTCTCCTGCCATACTCGGCATACTTTCTTTCCTCCCCCTCACACACATACAATTTTGGATCGTTCTTTTCGGTTCTGGTGCCGTTCATCATCTCGACATCATCACCCTCGTGCTTTCCTGCGTGCGTGTGTGCGCTGCATCTTGCCTGCGTCTGGAGCAGCAAAAATCGAAAAGCACGTGAGATACCCTCCCAAAAAGATACCGCCCACCAAACCAGAGATATCATCAGCACAGAGCCCTCTCCCCTACAACAGTAACATTACAGCCAACCAGCGTCGACACTGCAGGAAGATCATCGATACAACATCTCTTTCTGCCCGGACCTTTTTTTTCTTCTTCGGTGTGTTTGTGTGTCTGCGCGTGTTGCCATCGTCTTGCTATCTCTCCTTCACCCCCCTCTCTCACAAGTACCGCGTCTTCTTCCGCTGCTTTCACTGGTCTTGGAAGCTGAGGTGACTTGACAAGGGACTTCAGTGAACGACGAGCACACAGCTGGCGAGGGCGAGACTTTCTTCTTCTGTACCGCATTTTTCGTTGTTTTTTGCATTTTTCTTGTCCTCGAACTGCGTTTTCAGGGATTGCTCCACTGATCACAGCGATGTCGGCCCAGCAGCAGCCGTCGGAGGAGAACAGTGATCGCATGGTCGCCGCACGCACCAAGGCAGAGGCTGCCCGCATGGCCGTTGAGCGCCGTCGCTCCATGAACAGCGATGCTCAAGAACGCAGCAACTCCCCTGACCACCATGACACGCCAACCCCGCTCAGGGGTGCGACACAGGAGCGCAGCAGCAGTGTTGATCTTGCCAATGGCGGTATCGAGGACCCTCATGGGGATTCCGGCGAACATCGTCCGAACAGCAGCATCGTGAAACGCCGCTCGTCGATGCCGAAGAACGGCGTGCGCGATGGGTCCCGCCGTGGCAGCGGCGTTGTTGCCGTCGGCCCCCCCAACGCCTCGTACTCCGGCACGAAGAAAACGGCGGACCCGCAGACGCCGGAGGAATACGCGGCGGCGATTGAGGAGATGCGCCAGGAGTACGAGCGCATTATCATGAAGGACGCGGAACTAGAGGAGCGCCTGCAGCTGTACAGCGACGTGGTCGGTCTGCGCAAGGAGCTGGTGATAGTTCAGGAGGACGAGGCGCGCCTACGCCAGCAGCTGGCCGCGACCGAGGCTGTCATCGCGTCGAGCGACCCGACAGTGAAGAAGGTGGTGCCCATCTATGAGGAAGAGGCCCAGCAGTCGGTGCTGCAGAAGTTGTGGATGGAGGAGTCGGAGTGCCACAACCCCGACACCATGGAGTGGGCCGCGATCGACGTCAACAACCTGCGCGAGCGCGTTGACGCGGCGCACAAGAAGTTTACGGCGGCGGCCGAGATGGCCGACTCCCTGTACCTGCAACAGGAGGAGGCCATCAACAAGACGACGGACGCCCGCGAGCGTGAAAGGGCGATCATTGCGGAGAACCACGAGCGTGAGATGGAGGGCCTCAGCGAGGCCCGTGTCCACGCCCGCCAGGTAGCCGCAGAGCAGCACTTTCACCGTCATCGCGGTACGGCGCAGGCCCCGCCGGTGGTGTTAACGCAGGATAAAAAGCGCACGACGCGTCAGCGCTGCGTCGACGAGGTCGAGTTCCACACCACCGCGCAGGTAGGCCGGATGAAGGACGAGCTGACAGAGCTGATGGAGCAGGTGAAGATGCTAAAGCGTCACCTGGACGACTCCCGCCAGGTGACAGAGAAGAAGCGGCGCGAGTACGAGGCGACCCTAAAGGCCGTCGAGGCGGATGGCTCCGAGGCGCGCGAGATGAAGGAGGGTCTGCTGAAGGAGGAGGAGGAACTAAAGGAGCTCAAGGCAGACATCCAGGCTGTGCTGCACTATGTGCGCGCCAAGAATCGCGAGGAGGAGGGCTGGTAACGAGGGCTGACTTGGCGATGGAGCGAAACAGCACGGCGTCCACGCGCAGCTAGGGTGGCCTCGAAAGGCTGAGAGTGTGGGAGGCGCGCACCTAAAGCGGCTCGTCTCTCGTGCATACACGTGTGTTTGTGTGTGCTCACTGTTTGCCTGTGAGACGCAGTACACGAGAGAGGTATCTTCTTTCTCTCGTCCTTTCCCCGCTCCACATATGTGCCCCCTCCCCCTTCCCCGGATGTGCTTGTGCGTGTCTTTGTGCGTTGCCGGAGTCCGTGCTGCAGCCACGGCAGCACACACACCTCGAACCACCTCGCTCCCTCCACGTCTTCGCCTACTTCGCATTTCTTGTTCGTGCATTTCTGTGTGGGTTTTGTTTGCCCTCTCTCTATTTTTCTTTTTGGATGTTGTTTTATCGTCGACAACGGTTGTCTGCCGCGGCTGTTTTTCGCATTACCCTGTTGTTTTCGCTTCTGTGTATGTATGATGGTGTGCGTTGGTGTAGTACGGCGAGCGCACCCTCTTCTTGCTTCATGTCGATCGCCATGCGCTCTGCCTCCTCCTCTTCTTTTCTGCCCTGTACGCATCCGAATTACTTTTCCCTTTGCTTTTATGTTTCTCTTTCTGTTTATGAGACTTTCTTGTCCGTGTATGCTGATCCTGCGTGTGTGAGTGAGGGAGAGCGCATCGCTGTGGTGTGCAGGTGCGTGTGTTTTCCTTTATGTGGTTATATATATATATATATATACATATATTTACTTGTTGTTGGTTGGTTGAAGTGTTGCCGCCTGTCGCCTTGCCACTCTCTGAGTGACGGCGTAAGTACGTATGTGCTTACGTATACGTGTATCTGTCTGTAGGTGTTGCTGTCTCTCTCTCTCTCTCTCGCTCTGCGTGCGCGTGGCTCGTGCCCGAGGTGACTCTGGAGTCTGCTTGCTTCATGAGCAGAGAGGCGGTGACACATACAGACCTGCGCACTAAAACGCAAGGAGCAGGTGGGAAGGAAAGAGTAGCGACAAGAGAAGGAGAGGAAAGAAAAAAACGAAGGAAGAGGAAAATGAACTTAGTGACGTGAGTGCGTGAGTACACGCTTGTGTCGGACTTGTGTGTAGGTGTGTGCGTGCATGTGTGTGTTTTGTATTGGCTTGCGTTGATGGATGCTTTCTCCCTCTGGCTTCATCTCTCTTGTGCTTACGTTGCGGTGGCGGTGGTGTGCGGCCATCGCGAAGCACTCCTTTTCCCACTGTCCCTGTACTTAGGAAAACGAAATAGCCAGCCAGCAAGCAAACAAGAAAAACCAGCTACCACAAGAAGAAGAGCAACAACGACGTCAAAGGACGGCAACCGCGTTGCCGTCGTAAACCAAAGGACAGTATATGTATAGATGTGTCCAAGCGAGGTACACAAAGCCGCTGGCAGCAGCGCACACGGACGGCGTGCGACACGGAGGAAAATGGAAGGGGTACGCCTTCCTGCGTGGTGTCCATGGATGGCGGTATGAGCAGTCGATATGTCCATCACTAATGTGCTCCGGGTCTTACCTCTTTTTTTTTCTATCGGTTCTCCGCCCTGTGCCCACCCAGCGGTGCTCTGGAGTAGTGCATGCGTACGCGTCTTTGACGGCAGTGGTGCACGCGCAAGAGTCGTCGCGGGGAGCGCCTCAGAGGCGATGGAGCAGAAATGACGTGTGGGGGCGGAGGAGAGCAGCTCAACCACAGCGAAGGAAAATCGCAGAGAAGGAAACGAGTGTGAGGCACTCGACGATGCTGATGCGGTGAATTCGCTACGAGCTCTCACCTGCGTCTCTGTTTTTCGTTTCTGCCCCTTGTGTACAGGGCATGGTGCACTGCGCCTTCGGTGCATCTTCACTATCGCTCCTCTGGACATCACCTCTCGCCCACTCTCCCTTTCCGATTGCGCCTCTGCTTCTTTCTCTGCCGGCGTGGGTGTCGCGGGGCAATGGCGCCACGGCAACACCGCGGACCGTGGGCATACTCACCCATACACACGCCGGCGGGTACATGCCACCCGCTTTCTATTCAGCTGATCTCCGCTGCGGCCCTTTAGGGTGGAAACTCCCGGACTCATGAAACAACGACAGTGTGCATCCCCCTTCCCCAATGCTCTGTCCAGTGCTTAGAAGCATCCATGGGGCTTGTGTGCCGAGGGCCTCGGCGGTGAGGCAGGTGCCTCTGCGCCGCCTGACCACTTCGGCTGGGGCGGCTGCTGTTGCTGCTATCCTTGCACCAGTGACTTTGTGCTGCAGTATCCACCAGCGGCGCCACTACCACTCCTTGCGGCACACGCTCGTCACGGAGCTCAAACAATCGACGTGGAAGAACGACGGTGTGCGCGGGCAACCCCGCCCATCGAACTCCTCGAAAGATGACCACCACGGCACTGACACCGCCGCATCATCAAGGTATCTCACCGCAGACGGTAGTTCACGCGGTGCCGTGCACACCAGCGAATGCAACCATTCAGCCGGCTCCTCTCGACAACCGCCGGGAAGCCTGCAGGCGCAGCGGCAGAAACGGCCGCGACCACGACGGCCATCTGCGTTATTCATGAGTTTGCAGGAAGTGGAGGAGACAACCGCCGCTGCCTCATCCTCGCTGGCGCCGCTGTCCGCGGACGAACAGGTGGCAGATGTGCAAGACGACGACATTGTCCTAGACACCCCCGCCTCTCTCTTGCCCTGCATGGCCGAGAGGGGAGCATCGACATCGGAGCTGCGGCAGGCGGCACAGCGAGCGCGTCATCAGCGGCGCAGCGGCGGCGGTGGCACCGACGCGGCGCACGAGCCTGCCGCGCTGGAGAAGAGCGAGCATGCCCACCCTGCAGCACGGGGTGTCGGGCAGGATGTGATCGACCTCGTCACGGACGTCTTCACAGCGCAGCGCGATGCCGAGATCAAGAAGCGTCGCGAGGTACTGTATGAGCTGACGCACCCAAATCCAATCGACTACACGTACAACGGCAAGCTGGTGCCGCCACCGCCGCTGAGCTTCGGGCAGGTGACGGAGGAGGCGCGCGCCCTCGGCAACAGGATGATGCTTGGACAGACGTACTCGCTGGTGCGACAGGCCGGCACACGCGCCTCGGCCGACGACTTCGACGTGATTGGCAGCTCGGCCAGCACAGCCGGCCGCGGCGCAGCAGCAGCGACGACTGTGTCGCCGGCCTCGAGCATCGAGGCAAGTCTGGCGGCGCCGCTCTCCACTTTTTCGTCTCGCCATGCGAAGGGCTACGGCGACCGCACCGCGGCGGCGCCGTATCGCAGCCGCGCGCGCGACGCGAACATCTTCCGTGACCACAACTACTTCTTCGAGATCAACGAGCTGTATCAGGAGGTGGCCTTCGCCGGCAGAGCCTGCGCTGGCAAGTCCAGTCTGCTGAACGCGTTGCTGGGCCAGCACGTGGCCAAGACAAGCAGCACGCCGAACACGACGCGCAAGATCTCCTTCTACCAGAGTGTGACGCCGGAGCAGCTGCACGCCTTCCATGTCAAGGAGCACCACAACCAGCTTGTCAAGCTACCCGGCGGCGGGCTGCAGCTCACCTTTGTGGACTTGCCAGGCTACGGCATCGAAGGCATGAGCGACAAGTGGCGTGATGCGGCCATCGAGCTGACGGACGCCTACTTTGGCGTTCGCCGCTCCGTCAACACCGTCCTGTACTGCATGGACTGCGAGCGGGGCCTCACCAAGACGGACATCAAATACTTGGAGTGGATAGAGAACGTCCATGGCGCGTGCTTTATGGTGCTGACCAAGTGCGACAGCGTACCGCACTCCCGCGTCTGCTCCGTCATGCGCCAGGTGTATGCGCTGATCACGAAGCACCGGCGCAAGTACCGCAAGGTGTTTCCCTTCATCATTCCCGTCTCGGCCAAGGATGGCACGAACATCGAGCTCCTGCGTGGCCTCATCACAGAGACCGCTGGAATCATACCTGGCGATAAGCTACGGGAGCTGCTGCAGCACAAGAGGGCGGCCCTCACACGCACGGCGCTTCTGGCGGAGGTGAGCCGCATCGACGCTGCGCGGCAGCTGGAGCGCCATCAGGCGAAAGCCTACTTTCAACTCACGCGCGACGGCACCGGCGCGAGCGCGGCCGCGGAGTTGCCGCCGGAGGCGCGCGGTAGCGAGAGGTCAGGCGCGAGGCGAGAGCGGGAAGGGAGCGGTGGCGCCGGTGCGGGTGCGCAAGGCACGAGCGCCGAGCGGGGCGCTACACTTCTTCCCAACGTCGCTGCGTCTGAGACCGCGGCGTCGCCGCCTGGTGCGGCATTCGGCAGTCGCCACCGCCGCTATGTGCTGCCGCTCGGCAACGGCGCCGCTGACGCTGAAGCCGCGGCGCTGCTCTCCGGCTGTGCCAGCGATCTGGACGCAGCGGGCGACACTGCAGACTTCTTCCCTACCGAATCGTCGATGGCGGCTGCGGCTGCGGAGGGTCGTTGTGAGAGACGTGAACGGTTCCTCGCCTGGCGTAGGGCGCACCCACTGCGCACGGTTTCACCGTCGTACAGTGCAATCCATGAACAGGTGGGCTATGATCCTACCCGACCCGCTGCAGCATCAGAGCAGGTGGCAGGCCTTCCGGGCAGCGGCCGCTACCGTCTGAACACCGGCCTCGACAATCCCGGGGCTGCTCATGTTGTGCTGGAGCTGCACGGGGAGCCGGATGTCTCTGAGGGAGAGTGCGACGCGCGCGGCAAGGACGGCACGGAGGCGCGACATGGCGGGGGCGACATGGAAGCACAGAATTCCAGGGCCACAGCCGTGGCCCCCGCAGGCGAGTTTTCGCATTCTCCGCTGCCAATAGCGGCGGCATGTCGCGGCAGGCGCTTCAGCGTCATCGGTCTCAGTGACGTCGACACGGACGGCAGCGTTGCGCCAGGTGCCACCGCCAGCGCAGCACCGCCGGCAGTGGCACCGTCTTGTTCGTTGAGATCGGCCTCGGCAGGCACGGTCTCGCGGTTTCTCGACGTGATGGAGCGGTATGGCCGCCAGCACAATGTTGTTTCGTCGGCAAAGCAGAAGCGGAGGGAGGAGCGCTGGCGTCGGCGCGGCGGCGGTGGTGGCGGCGCGCGTGGCAGACATTGCGCTGTCGGCGGCCTGCTCGCCGAGGACGCGTCTGGTCGCCTGTCCGCCTACAGAGCTGGCAGGCCGTGTGGACCGGCTCTCGTGTCGACCAACACCGACGTGGATAGGCGCCAGGCCGAGTGGCGGGCGGAGCAGCTGAAGACGCTCCTTGCGAAGGAAAACCCCGAGGCACCGTGGGCGGCACTGCACCAGCTGCGCCGGACGATCCAGGCCCGCGAGGAGGAGACGGCACTGGCCGGGATGCGGAAGAAGGAGGTCGCCGCGTATGTGCGCAACGCCGGCCGTGTGACGGCGAGCTTCGAGAAGTTCGAGGGCGAGGTGACGGCGGCCAAGTACATGAATGAGATTCGCCAGGCCCCGACGCTACGCTCGCAGCAGCAGATGCACCTGAACGCGACCGCCAAGATCAACTACCGCTCCATGCCACCCGGACTGTGGAAGCGCTACGGCGAGAAGGATACGTACTGGCAGACGTCACAGCTGCTCGGCAGGTCGGAGGACGAAAGTCACAGGTAAGCGCTGCCGTTGGCGATAACGGAGAGCGCCGCGAACCGCTCTCGGCCCCCCTCCACCGTGTCGCACTTGCTCAGGCATGCTGCTCAAGTGTTTGTACGCACCAACGTGAGCATTGGCACACGCACGCGCATATACGTATGTGTATGTGTATGCGTGCATGTGTGTGTGTGTGTGTGTGGCGAGCGCTAACAACGAGGCAGTAATGACGCAAGCACAAACAAACGAAACAGAGCCGCACGCGCCGACGGAAAGGCGGGAGGCCGCCCCAGCCCCCTCCGCGTCCATCATGCACACATGGGTGGCGGCGGTGTAGGATGGAAGCGGTCTGGGCTAGCCCTCTACTGTGATTTCTGCTTCACACACACGCACGGACACCTGCCCCCAAGCAGGACAGGGAATGACGGGCACAGCGAGTGTGTGTGTGTGTGTGCGTGTGAGAGAGAGGGCAACGCTTGCGCTGCGTTTCCTTTGTCAAGTTGTGTACGGAGGCTTGCGCGCGTTCTGCTCTACGGCTCCCACCTTGTGTTTGCACCGATCGCGTTACCGTTGCTCTTTTCTTTCTGCTCGACTCTCCTTCATTTCGACTCGGCGTTACCTTCACGTCGTGCCCCGCCCCTCGCGGGGAAAACACCGCATACGAAAGGACGGAAAGAGGGGACGCCTTCGGAGACCGCTAGACGGCACTGGCGTTCGACTTGGCAACGAAACACTTAAAGGCTGCGCGCGATGGAGGTGTACCGCCGCATCGCTGAGCGCGTGCGCGGCGCACTCTGGGCGCATCACCGGCGCCTCATGCCCGAGCGGCAGTTTCATCGTATTCTTGCCTACGTGTACAACAACAAGTACGAGTACCAGATCCGGTTTGACCGCATGTCCGTCGTAGGCCGGGCGTGGGCTGGCCGTGTCGAGGTGATGACGACGCCGGGAGGCTTTCTCAAGCGAGTCCGCGTCCACCCCGCCGTCGAGGACCTGTCGCCAGCCCAGCAGCACAAGCTCGTGCTCGCTGCGTACGCCGACGCTTGTCAGCAGGGCCGCGCGCTCATGGAGCAGGCGGAGCTGAAGGTTTACAAGCAGTTTTTGCAGGACCTGAAGCCGATCATCCTCGGTATTCGCGATAACCCCGAGTTCTACACAGTCCCGGAGGACTCGGTGGAGACGATAGGCGGCGTGCTTCGCCGCGACCAGGCGCCGCTCGACGGCGGCGCCGCGGCCAATGCTGCCGGCGCTGTGCACCGCACCATCCCGATGGCCAGGGCACACCAACCCGTCGACGAGGTCCGCCGCCGCCACGCCTGGGAGGACCAGTGGCTTGCGAGCAAGCAGGGCCAGCGCTGGGCTCACAGCCTGCGCGGCAAGGAGTACTTCACACGGCACGGCCCGCAGTACCGGCCGCGTGGTGCGCCTGGCGCGAAGACGCGGACGCTTCCGTTCGAGCTGCTGGCCCCGTACACGCCGATGGATGAGGGCCGCCTGCTGAGAACGAACTGGGTGGCGTACATGGATAGCAAGCACGTCGCCGAGTCGCTCTGGACGCGCGCAAAGGTTGCCGATCGCGAGAAGCAGCTGCGGCAGCTGCAGGAGCGGGGCCAGGCGTGGCATCGCCCCATCAACGAGGACGCCGTGCAGCGCTGGTAGCCGATATGGGTATTTGTTTGCGTCTCGTACTCGGACGTCCGTTGCATACCGTGTTGTGGTGTCGGCTCTGGAGTAAGAAGGAAAGGGTGGGTGGTGGGGCACCTCTCTCTCTCTCTTGGCCTGTCGGCTTCATTTTCCTTCATGCGTTGTGTGTGTGTGTGTGTGCCGGAGGGGGGGGGGCGAAGGTGCGCTGTGCGCGTAGTGGCTTGGCGTGGATGTGCCGTTCGCCGTTTTGTTTTGTGTGCGTGTGCGCCGCTCACGGAGGCGCACGGCAGCGGCCACGCGCAAACTCGAAGTGAATCAACGAAAGGGAGCGACTGCAGCGCCCGCTGCGTTTTCGATGGCCATCGAGCGTGCGTGACAAGGCGCGTGCACGCCACCATCTCTGTCTTGTTGTCCCTCTCCGCCTCTCTCTCTCTCTCCTTCTGCAGCGCTTTGCGCGTGCCTTGCTGGGAGAGGTGGGCAGTGGGTGTGGGTGCGGTGCAGTCTCGCCTCCCCACCCCTCCGCGCTCCTCTCCCTTTTGCCGCCCCCGCCATCCGCTTTCCCCATTGATGTTCTACCACCTCTTGCTCCCTCGCTCGTGTGTGCGCGTGCGTACACTTCACGCGTACGTCTCTTGCCCTCCCTTGCGTCCATTCTGCAGAACTGCCCCGCCCGCCTGTCCGGTGACGCAGCCCTCGTCTGCTGATTTCTCAGCGTGTTGCGTTTTTGTTTGGCGCGCACTGTCTCTCCCTCTCGGATCTTGTCCTGGCGAGGGAGAAGTGTCTAGCGGTGTGCGGGAAGTTGCAGGCCTGCACTTCATGCGAGTCGATCTGTGTGGCTGGCTGTTGACGACGAACAGCTGAGACCAGCGTTGTTGCACTGTATCCTATATATATATATATATATGTATATACGTATCCTAGATTCTCTCTATAGAGAAAGGGGGAGCGAAGAGGAAGTTGGTGGCGGCATACGCAGCGGGCGAATAAGCGGCGGCGTACTCCTGCCGACGCCATCATTAGGTGCACCACCACACACACACACACACACACACACACATAGACCTCCCTCCTTCCCACTCCCATACATTGCACACATCGCGCAGGTCTGCTGGCGCATCAAGCAGCCGTTCCTCGTCTTCGCTCCGCCTTACGTGGCCTTCGAGCTTCCTTTGTCGGTGTCTGCTTAGCGTCTCGGATCATCGCGATTTGTCTTATCGTCATCGGCCTCGCCACCGCCACGCCCTGTATCCCCTCTTTTGTCAGTGTCGCATCTCTGCGCCATCTGCCCCTCCTTTTCGCATCGGCGCTCCCTCTCCCTCTCACTTCCGCACCCTCACGCACACGCGGCGGCGATATCCCTCGGTCTGCTGTTCCGCTGTGCTTGCACGCTCCTCGCGTGCGTTTCGCGTCGCTCTCCTCCGCCCTTTCCTCTGCTACAGGCACAGAGATTTACCGGTCGCCCACGCAGGCTGACAGACGCACGAGCAAAGACGGGGTAGGCTGCTGTCGCTGGGGCTGCAGCCCGTTGTTGCTGCCATCTTTTACTCTGTTCCTCTCTCGCTGGGTACGTCACTCCCCCCCCCTTCCCCGCCCGATCAGCCATGATGGACATCACCATCGGCTCGCCTTCGTCGTCTTATCGCAGCTGCAGCCGCAGCAGTCGCGGCTATACCCAGCGCCCTGACCTTGCACGCGATGCGGCTAGCAGCGGTGGCAGCAGCGCTGCCGGCCAGGGGACGGAGCTGTTGACAAGTGCCGTGGGGCTGGACGACACAAATGATGGAGGCGAAGGCCACCACGCTCGTTGCAGCTCCGCAGACTCACATGGCGGCTTTGGGGAGGACCGTAGTGACCTAGACCACAGGGCAGCGGGCGCGAGTCGACCACCGCCTTCATTAGGCGAGAGGGAGCAGACGTGCAGACCACCGCCGCCGAACACTAGTGCGGCACCGGCGCCGCAGCACCAGGTGACCAACGAGCTCGTTTATGCGTTGTCAAACCGTGAGTCCTTGTCGCCGGCTCAGATGACACCGTCGTCGATCCCGTTCTCAGCGTCGCTGCCGTCCTCTTCGTCATCCATGACTGGCAGTGGCGGTGCGGCGCACCTGCCCCCTCGTCGTGCACCACAGCTGCTGCCACACGATCACCTGCACAGCCGCGTGGAGGGGATGGTGTGGCTTTGCTCTGCAGCCGACCGTGATCGGGCTCCGGCGCCGATCCCATGGGCGTCCGGCAGAGCTTCATGTGCCGCGGAAGAGCGCAAGTGCACCGATGATGCAGTGGGCGTGCGTGGACCCAGGGCCTCCTCGTTGGAGGCGCAGGCAAGAGCAAGTGAACCGACTGCCGTCGCCGCTGCCGCACCCGTCACAAGATGGCCAGAGCGACAAGAGCAGGTGATCCCCCGCGCCTTTGCCCGCACGGAGAGCCCATCACCGCTGCGCCGCGTTGCGCAGATGGAGCTGGCAACCGGCGATGCTGAGCGCAACGCCGCCGCTGAGGCATCTCCCGGCACGGAGGTATCCGGTGCCCGCTGTGGTTCGCTTAGGAAGCTCGCACTGCCCTCTTTTTGCAGTGATGGCGGCCTGGAGGTGATGGACAACCAACCACGCTCTGAGCGCGCGTTACGGCTTGCACGCGTGAGCAACACGGTGACTCTGTCGTCGCCACCAGCGCTCTCGTCTACGTCCACCTCCGCTGTGCCGCTCCCTGGACCGCCGCGGTTGTCAAGCGCCTCCTCCCCTTCCGTTCCAGTGCAACAGCAGCGGCTGCGACTGCCGTCGCACTCGCCTGAATCGGTGAGTTCTGCGTCCCTCTCGCGTGCGGTGGTACGGCGGGAGTCACTGAGAGGTGCGAGTGCGACAGCCGCGACGTCCTCCGACAGCTACGATCGCGGCGAGGCCCATGACCATCATTGCAGCCGTCGGAAACGGTCCGACTCCCGTTATCGCGCCGTCGGCGACATGGATGACGACGATGGCACCACCAGCAGCTCGCCCGGTCTCACCGAGACGAGCGGTGCACGACCGCCGTCGCATGCACCGGCGCCGCTTCACCCATCCTCTTTCCTGACGCAGGTGCCGCCACACGCGTGCCGCAGCTTGCAGAGCAGCAGCGACAGCGCCAAAGAGTGCGGCCCGGGCGAGGCGCAGCGGGCCGATGCGGCGCGGCAGGCGCTCGACCCATCGCAAGCGTCATCACTGGTGCCGTCTCCACTAGCGTCGCGCTCTCCCTCGTTGAGTGCGGCGCCGCCCGCGCAGCTACCACTTCAGCGCACCGTCGAGGAGACTCGTAGAGATAGCAGCAGCAATGGGGACGGGAGCGGCGCGGCGCGGCGAACTCCGCGGTACGGCACGTGCCCTGCCATGACGGAGGTAGCTGAGTTGCAGCTTCCTCTAGCCACACCAACGGAGGCTGCTGTGGGCTGCGGCGGTAGTGGTGCGGCGGCAGTCGTTAGCGAAAGCCTTCCACCGCTTCCACCGGCCCCGCGGGGAGCCGGCGATGGCGCATCGTCCCTCCACCCAAGTTGTCGTGAGAACCACCGCCACAGCAAGAGCAGTGCCACTGAGGCACGCGGCGTCGTGCTCCAGGCTGCAGCTTCTGAGGCTGACATGGCCAGCGAAGCTCGTGCAGGCGACGGCGAGGCGCGGGCGTCTCGTGAGCGTAAAGCGTTCCCTGCGGCAGCTTCCCTCAGGGACGGCGTTGCTGCCGCTCTGGAATTGGACGGAGCACGTCGTGGTGCCGCGCCACCAACTGATGCTCCATGCCACGTTCAGCCGCCGCCGCCTCAACGGCGAGCGCTGGATCGGTGGCGCAGTCAGGCTTCTCTAGTCGGCAGCCGCGCTGCTGACACCACCGCACTCTCGTCTTCTTTGCGGGCCGCCACTCATTCCTCGCGGGGCTCCGCCGCGGGGCAAGTGACTGAGCGCGACGATGGCCATCCATCCCAGTCAGCCCGCGAATGTGGCGAGGCGGGGAAAAGGGCGTTCAAGGGTGGCGTCAACGTTGCGCGTTGGGTGCGCAGCACTGTTGGCGGGGAAGGCGACCTCTCCGGGGCCTCGCTGATACCGCCGCCGGTCCGCAAAGCTGCCGAGGCGCGCGTGTGTGCACCTCCCACGAACTTAGGCAGCGCGAGCGCCACTAGCGCCTCAGGCACTGCGGGTGACTTTGGTGGCAACGAGCCACCCCGTGTGCTGGCGGTCTCGCTCGCCGCGCTTCCTCGTCGCACGCCGCCACGCGAGGCGGTGGCGCCCGCTGTCCTCGCTGAGGTGACGCAGAGCTGTGCATCAGCAGCGCTTGTGTCGGGGAGGCAAGCGTATCAAGGCATGGCCGCGCTGTCGTGGACGTTGCCGTCCCGCTCGCGCGTGCGGCTGACGGTCATCGCATCACCGGCGCAGGAGCGCTGGGCGAGCAGGGCTGAGGGTGAGCGGGCCGTGGGAGGTGCCGCGCAAGTCGACCCGCGTGATCGGAGCAGCGGTGCCCGATGGCGTGAAGCGGGCAGCGCTGGCGAGGCCTTTCTTGTGCGCAGCGACGCGCACCGCGTTGAAGTGGCTGCGGTGCCGCAGCGCGCTCACCCGGTGCGGAGTTCCTCGAGCGGGCAGCGTGCATCACGTCCAGGGCTCGCGGCGGTATTGGCGCCACGGACTTCCACCATGTGCGGCCCGGCGAGCAGCGCGGAGGTGGACGGCGCCGATGAAGACAAGGAGATGCGAATCGTAGCACGCACGTGGCGGCCTGTTACGTGTCTCGAGTTTGTGCGCGACGATGACCGTCGGCGCAGCACCGGTGACGATTGCCAAAGCAGCTGGGGCGCAGCTGGAACACATCGCTGGGGGCAGGGGCCGCACCATCCGCGAGCGGCGCAGAGGTCGGCAGCAATAGTCGGTGCGCTGTCCGGCGGTCATCAAACACGGCCAGCCCATCACCCTCACGACGGCTCACATGGCTGTGTGCTGTCGATCGAGGCATCGCCCCTTGTCTCACCCGTATCGTTGGCAGCTGAGGCGACCTCTGATGTGGGTGCGAGCACGCGCCAGGCGTGCTCTGCAGCTACGTGGCGGGCCGGTGCTGCCTCTAATGGTGTTGGTGGGGTTGTTCTCTCAAGTACGACGTTGGTGCCTGGATACGCTGCTGTGTACAGTCCTCGCATGCTTGCCACACGGGTGCTGGAGGCGCGCAAGGCCCTCTTGGGAGCCCCCAGCGCCGCTGTCCCCGCTGCACCAACGAGCGTCTGTCCTCCCGGACCGTCGGGTGCACTACCTCTGCATTGCGGCAGTCGCGCCATGCCGGCGGTGGGGGCCACCGTTGCTGCTGCTGCTGCTTCTACCAGTGGTGGTGTGTCGTCGTGGTCTCCTTCTTCGCTGCTGAGCCCACCGCACGCTCACATTGACTTGAAGGAGCGAGGCGCAGATGATGGCGTGATGCCAGGGGCGACGGCGGATGCCGCGCCGTGGAGCCTCTACCTGAGCGGGTCGCCGGATGCCGAGGAATCGATGCGGCACCGTACAGCGCTGCCTCGACAGCTAACACGAGGGCAACAACACCTGCACGAGCAACCGGACTTGCCAGCGGACACGTCTCCCTATCCCGTGGCGCGACGCATCCCATTCGGGTTCGCTGCCGGCACTCTTGCAGGGGCCGCATCTGTGCAAGCCGTATCACCTTCGCCTGACGGGCGCCTTCGAAGCTGTCACGCGAGGACGGCTTCGCCGGCAGCGGACGCCTCTGCACCAGTCCCCGGGGCGCACCTTCACGCCGAGGGCGGTTACCAGCGCGCGAGGAGGCTGCCCTGTCACACACCAGCCGAGGAACAACGCAGCGTCACAGCTTCGGCCCCCAGCAGCCCAATCGTGGCCCGATCAGCGGCCGCGTCTGTTGCGGCTCCTTTAGGGCGCATGCTCACAACATTATCCCCCACCACCGCTTCTTCCTCCGCTCCTCGTGCAAGTTCGGCGGGTACGGCGCAGGGCCGACACCAAAGCATTCCGCCGCCGGAACAGCACGCCGCAATCCATGCTGCGGGCGCTGGATCGCAGGCCAGTGAACGAGCGTGCTCGACATCAAGGCGCTTCTGGAGAGCGGCAACGAATGCCGACCAGAGTCACGATGCGCCTGATGCGCGCCCGAAGCGCCAGTCACGCATACTCGCCCAGCAGCGGCTCGTTCAGGAGGAGGCGTTCCACCGTCGCTACATCCGCATGCAGGAGGATCATCGCTTTGCGGTTGAGGTGACGGAGCTCAACTACCAGCGTGCCGTGGAATACGTTCATCAAGCGTCAGCCGCCGGCGCGGTCGCGACACCTGCTCGGCGAAGTGGCCACTGTGCTGCTCTCTTGACGACCGATTGTGACGCAGAGCCGCTGGCGGGTCTCCAGCGGGTACGGCGCGATCAGGCAGCCATGACGGCTACGCTGAGCACGCTCGCGAAGGAGCTGGCTGCACTGTCGCCGTAGCGCGATGCGAGACGTATCGAGCGCATGCTAGTGGGGTGCTGGGCAACACTTGGCGGCGCGTGGCTCTTTCTCACTGGTTTCGGCGCAGCCACGCTGTGAGAGTGTCGGTGTCTGCCCTGCCGCTCTCGTTCCTGCTCTCTCGTCATGGCGACAACAACACCCCGCGAATGAGTTGCCGACAAGCCATCTGCAGTCTGCACGCGCGTCCGGGCCTTGCGGTGTGGATGCGAGCATCGCGCATTGCCGGCCACCGCCGCGTGCCGAAAGCGCACACATCGCTCCCCCTCATGTGGTGAGCGTCTGCGCGTGTGTGTCTGTGTGCATCAATGCGTACGTGTGCGCTCGGTCCACGGTCACCATAGCGCCCCGCGGCATCGGTGCTCGCACCTTTTCATTCTCTCCGTACGGCGCTCGCCTCTCTGCTAACTCCTCTCCCTTTTCCTCTCTCTGCATCTGCGCCTTGCGTGCCGTGTGTGTGCCCCACACATACTCTACACGACCTCTCCGCCTGCGCTCCTCGCCTGCCTGAAACGATGACGTGCGCCGCCACTCGCTCACCCGCTCCCATCCACATGCATTCCTGCACCCGACAGCGACTCTACGCCGTACATTCCATCTCCCCAACACCTACTCGCTTCCTTCTGCTCTCACCTATTACTTCGCCAGCCCCCATATCTGCTATAACTTGCCCTCCCCCACCCGCTTTGCGCACATCTGCCACCGCTACTAAGCCTCAAGCTCCCCCAGCAACCCTGTTGGCAATGCGAGCGTCACAGTCCACACCCGCACAGCTTTGAACTAGCATAATGAAGATCTGCAGCGTGCGTCCGCTTGTGGTGTTGCTGGTGTGCGTCGCCGCGATGCTCGCACTCAGCGCCTCCGCTGAGCCGCACAAGGCAGCCGTTGACGTCGGAACGCTCTCTGTGGGCCTGCAGGCCGTTGACGTTGGCCCGGTGTCGTAAGACTCGGCGTCCGCTTTCCGGCCTGCAGGAAAGCATGTCATGGGGCATGGCGAAGCCTCGAACCTTGTCAGCAATGTGGCATTATCGTACGCGTTGAGGATTAACAGCAGGGGTGAGTGCTCGGGTGGCGACAAGACCACGCTCCTGTGACACTTCGTGGGGTGTGCGACCTTATCTGCTGCTGCCAGGCGGATCAACTGCGAGGGCTACAGCAGCGCAAGTGCCGCCTCCAGCCTTGCGACTTTCACGCCACAGGCGCATAGCAGCGCCCTGCCTGTCGCAGCGTGTGCGGGGCAAGCCATCCAGACACGCCTCTCCACCACATGGCCGGAGGCTGCCGATGAAGGCAGCGAGCCCTCTTCCCCGGCCACGACACCGCGCTGAGGCAGGCCCCCGCAGCGCAGAACTGCGAGCGCGGTGCGCGGGCGCTGTCATGCACAGCCGGCACGTCGCGTGCCGCACGCAGACGGTGCATGGAGAGGCGGGAGGTGCAAGAGCGGTGGACGGGAACGGCGCGAAGCGGACCATGCCCGTGGGCCGCAAGGTGCGTGCGCGAAGCATGCGGCGCGCCGTCGATGTGCCCGGGTGGGCTGATGAGGCGCAGATGCCGGAAGCGTGGCGAGGGCGTCCCGAGCTGCACCGCCGAGTCCCCCAGGCGCGAACGTGACGAGCCTGCGGGGAGCAGATGATGGAATGCGGCTGCTTGAGGCGACTGAGGGCGCTGACCGGAAGGTGGCCGACTTCCTCCTCGGGCCCGTGCTGCGTGCGCCCGGACTGCCCCCTGCTGCCCGCACGGCGGCCGCCGCGGCTTGCGCCCTCGATCGGGAGCCCGAATGGTGGCCGCGTGGGTGAAGGCGTGCAGCCCACCCGCGTCTCCGTGTGGCGCCGATGGCGCCGCGCGCACCCGGGGAAGGGGCGAGGAAGGGCATGAGGAGGCCGCTACGCGCGTGGCCCGATTCGACGGCAGGCGGCTCGTCCGAGACGGCCGGGATGAAGCCGTGGTGCCGCAGGGGGGGGGAGCGGGTGCGCTGTGGCTGTCTATGTGCGTTGGTGTGTTGACTTGTTCGTGGTGGGCTATGTGCACGTTGAGGGACGACGTTGGCCCTTGCTGACTTCCTTTGCTCTATCATTATTATTCTCGGTGCCCCCGCTGGATTGCGCTGCATCAGCGGTCTGTATTGCGCTCGTCTCTCTCATTTGACGGCTGCGCCCTCCCGCGCCTCTCACTCGTGTTGTGGGATGGAGGCACGGCCGGGCTCTGTGTTGTGTGCGCCGCGCGCAAGAATTCGGATGAGGGGCTGCCGAACGAGCAGAGAAAGCAGCAGCGGCAACACGAAGGCAGGCCTGAGCTCGTTTTCTTTTCGCTCTTGAGATTGGGGACGAAGGGAATCAGAGACGCCGTCAGAGACGCGCATCCGCACCCGCGCGCTGTGCTTACTCGTTCCCTCTCCCGCCCCATTCTGTGCGCCTGTCTGTCTGCGTGTCGCGAGCGCCGTTGCCGGCGGTCTCTCTCCCCTCTCTTCGCTTCTTTCTGGCAAGCGATTGCTTTTCACAGCCGAACACTGCTGTTCTCGTGGACGCTGTTCCCTCTCTTATCATCTCTGTGTTTATTTTTACACGTGTTTGTGCTTTGGCTTCCTGACGATGCCGGCCACCTCACCGCGGTGTCAGGGCCCAGCGCCCACTCTTTGTGGGCAGGCCAAGTCGCCTGCAGCCTGCCTATGAGCACGGCTGCGGACTCCTGGTGCCAGCGGACTGGTGTGGGCTGGCGCTGTGCCGGTGAGACCGACGGCCATGATGACGCTTGGACCAGCTCACTGCGGATCATGCCGGCGATTCAACGAATGCGCGCATCCAGCTACTGCCTTTCTGCCTTTGCTGCGCTGCGGCGATGCTGAGCGTGGCCCCGGGGCCTAGCCTGCGCTGTACGCAGCGGCATTGCGGTGGGCTGCGCGGCGCCAGACGGTGCTGGTGGGCTCGGCTGCTTGGCATAGCCGTGGTGTGCAGCCGATGCAGACGAGCGGTGGCTGTGTGTGCGCGTGTGCGTTGGCGTTCCGGCGCCGGCCTGTGGCGCTGGTGCGGTGTTGGAGTACGCGGCGGACGAGGTGGCGAGGAAACTGGCACGAGGCGCAGAGGGAGAAACGCGCAAAGTGCGCCGAACAAGCGGAGGCGGACTGACACCGCGGACATGCGTGGGCGCTGCACGGCGGCGGGGGAGGGGGCTGGAGCGGAGGGCAGCGTCGCACACTCACACAGATACACGCGCCAGTGTGCCTCGCAGGCTCCCCCTCCTCGTCACCGGCGTGGCGCTGCGCTTTCCGTCGCCGTGGCACAGGAGAGAGGCCGAGCGCGGCACTTCGCGCGCTTTATGTGCCCCCCCCCCCGCTCCCCGACGTATGCTCGCCGTTCCCTCCGTCTCCGTCTTTTCCGCAAGACCCCTTCCCCCTTCGGCACCCCTCTCGTGCCGCTCCTCGTGCTCGATGTGCGGAGCCTGTGTGCGGCGGCGCCTGCTCCTGACGACCGTGGCACGGCGGGGACGATAGGGGGAGAGGAGACGATGTGAAGGGCAACGCGGGGGATGGCGCCATGATGACCTCCTCATCCCTCCATGCATCGCCTCATCTTTCTTTGTCATTCGATTTCTTTGGTCCCTCTCTCGCCGCCCCGTCCCACCCCTCCTCCTATGCTCTATTTCCACTGGGCACCGTTGGACCTCCTCCGGCACACAACGCCAACATCCCCCCCATCCAGCTCGCCGCTCCCTCGATTGCGCTGTGCGCTGCATTTGGTGCTGTTTGCCTGTCTCCGTGTGTGCATGCGCCAGCACGGCTATCAGAGGCTAACCGCAGCGCTTGTACACGGCGGGCGCCAGTAGGCCGTCCCGCGCTGCTTGATACACCGCTTTCCTTTCCCTCCCCCCCCCCCCCCCACTGCAGCGATAGGCTTTGGCATCCGGCAACTCGCGTACACGCGGATACGCGGGGAGAAGTCGAGGCCGCCCGCGGAGTAATGCGTGCAAAGCGCATCTGCAGCTCATTGGCCGAGCGCATCAAGGACGCGTGCGGCGCGCCTTCAGCAACCGCAAACAGAGGAAAACACCCGAGAGCGTCCTTCGAGTGTGCGCGCACGTTTGCGTGGTGATGCTGGGAGAGAGAGGGGGAAGGGGGAGTGCGCTGTGTGCTTCGTACACCACCGTCTCTCTTCTTTGCTGGCGCCGCGCATCACTGGCGCTGGAGGAGGGGTTGCGCCTCTCTTTCTTTCCCGTGTGTGCTGCCTTCATCCCTTCTGCCTGTGGTGTCTGTGCTGCTGTCCTGGCGCACGCCCGCAGACGTTTCTTCCTGGCTGTTTCCCGCTTTAGTGCGGCGGCAATCTTGCTGCGAGTCCTTACGCACGAGCAAGGATAGGTACGCGCACATAAGCATAGCCATGTGTCCCGTGTCTCATCAAGGGCTGCAGCGCAACCGCAGTCCTCACGTCTCCACGGCGCGAGTGCTTCAACGCGTGCTGTTGCTTGTGGTCCTGCTGTACAGTTTCTCACTTATGACAGCGGTGGTGACGACGCCCTGCGACGACGGTGCTCATGGCGCGCTTTGCGTCTCTGCCTTACACGGCGCTGTATTGGGGAGGGGGAAGGGCCTACGCGCGCCACCGCTCACTGTGTCCTTGCTGCAGCCTGTGGCGCTACCGCGCCATACGGGTTCCGCCGTTGTGGTGACCGCCGCGCGGGCTGACGGCGATGTTGACGACATCGCCACTTTTTCGCAAGCCGGCGATCTGTTCGCCTTGGAGGAGAGTGCTTCTGCATCCGTGCCGTCTTCCTCGAGCTCCGGCGTCAGCCCAGGTGCTAGCGGGAGGGGTAACGAAGCAGCAAAGGCCCCAGAGACCACGGCTTCCTCGTCGTCGTTATCCGTAGAGCCGTTGTCGCGGGAGTCGTCCGCGGTGTCATCGTTGAGGAGGTCGTCGTTATTGCCGTCAGCGGCCGACATCGTTGTCGTCTTGGTCGGTGAAGGCGACGCGGGCACAGAACTGCCTCCCTCATCGTCAGCACTCCCTCCCGACAACTTCGGCACGCGCCACCCACCTGCCATGCGCCTCGCTCTCCTTGGTCTCATCGCCCTCGTGGTGCCCGCTGCTATCATCGCCCTTGTCGTGTGGTGCGTCTGCCGCCGCACGCGGTACAAGCGAAAGGTAAAGGGCTTGCGTCTCAACGGCACTCGTCAACCCGGCGAGGTGGACGACGTGGATATGGGCAACGTCGTCAGGGGCGGCGATTGGCTAAACCTCGACGCTGCCGCCCCAGGCAGAACTAAGATCGGCGCCCACCGCACCCGTTTCTCCATTTTGGTGCCGTCGACCGCTGCTTGTGTTCGCACGGACGCCACGTTCGACCCGATCGGGCAGCGGGCCGCGGAGACGCGGCAGCGCAAACGTGCCCGGCGGGTTGCTGTGGCTGCTGCCGAAGCGGCCGTCATCCCGGCGAACGGTGTTGGCAACGGCGGCAGCGATGGCCTTGCGAGCCCGTTAAGTGGTGAATCGGGCGCCGCAGGGTCGGAGATGTGGTCCAGCGATGAAGAGGAGCATAGCAACGGCTATTCAGTGAACGGAGGCGTCAGTGGCGGCAACGCTGGGGTTGCGGGTGGTTCTGCCCAAGCGCATGCCACCTCGAGCGTTTTACCCGGCACTCGTGCCACGGGTGCCGAGGTGTCGTCGGGAGCTGGCCCGCACCTGAGCGGTGGCGTTGTCACCAGCTCCGTGGTAACCGCCGTTCCTTCACTGGACCACAGCCTGAACTACTTCAACGAGACGACGCGTGTGCTGCTGGGTCGCTACAAGGCAGAGAGCGGGGGTGGTGTGCCGCAGATGCCGCCGTCGGCGTTGCCAGGCGGCGGTGGTGCTGCTACGCAGAGCCTGCGGCTAGCTTCGGGCAACGAGGCCGAGAGCAGCAACGCCGTCGTAAACAAGCCCAAGTCGGCCTTTGAGCAGATTCTTTCGTTCGCCGTTGCGCCGCTGCAGGTGGGCCGTGAGTTCCATCAGCGCGGTGACAACACGGATAGCGGCAATGTGGCAGACAGCGCTGGAGGGCCGAAAGCTCTGGCAGCGCCTGTGCCACGGGACAGGGAGCGTGCTGAGCGGCACACCGAGAAGGAAGACTTGGAAGAGGATCGCGCCTTCGAGGATGACGAAGAGCTCGATGAGGAATACAAGGACGAGGCGTACGGCGACTAGGAAGGGCTGTTGCAACGCCACAGCGGTGGCGTGTACGTCCCTGGCGCCTAATCCGCCACATGCCCTGCAGCACCTCGTTCCCTTAGCTAAACGAAGGTGATACGATCAACGAAGGCAGTCTCATGTTTGTCGTCGTCGTGGCTTTGCGTGCGGGGAGCGATGACGTCTGTCCATGCGCGAGTGTCCACGTGGGCTCTTCTCCGCGAGAGCGTGAGGGACGCATCAGGACGTTTTTCCGGTTTCCCTTCGTTGCTGCGGCCCTTCATGACGGAGAGGAGGAGGGGCACACACACCTTTCTCAGCGCGTGGCATCCCACGGTCCAGTAGCCCCCCCTCCCCCCCCCCACACACATACACACACTTTCTCTGGGGAGAAGCCAGACGGCCCCTCCTTTATCCTTGCCAATGCCGCGCCACCATCAGAGGTGGCAGGGCGAGGTCCTGGATGGTGTTGCGTCGGAGCTGCCTGCAATAGTGAGCTGGCTTGTGTCATCGATGTGGTGGGCGAAGTGTCAACAAGACTTGAATGCGTCCCACACCGGGCCCTCGCACTGCCTACTGGTGGAGGGCCCGAGCCACCCCGAAGGGGATGCACCACATGGCGATCGGCATGATTGGGAGCGGCTATGAAGCGACCTGCGACGCGGGGGCTGGGTATAGTTTAGGGCAGAGGCCCGGGCTCAGATGACTGAGTGGGCGCACTGCTGTGACGCGCGCGTCTAGCGCTGCGTCGCATCACGTGATATCGGGCCTTTGGCTGGGAAGGGGGGCGAGAAATAGAGTGGGCGGTATGATCCATGTTCTATGTGGGAGAGAAAGGTACACAAGAAAGTAGCAGATTCTCGGTGTTGCTGCTTTTTTTTTTTCGCAGTCACAGCGCCGCCATCCCCCTCTCACTTTGTCTTTCAGTTTTGAGGTGTGGGTGCACGGCTGATTTTAGCGCGTGACGAGAGGAGGAGCGAGCGAGAGAGAGAACAAAGTCTGTGCGTGGCCCTCATATGTGTACGTGTGGTCCAACTCGTTCGGTTTTCTGTCACTGCGTTGCGAGGAGCGGCTTTGCTGGCGTTGCCTGCACCGCATTTTTTCTCGTCGTCCGTTTGGCAGTGCTCGGAGGCTCCTGCGGCGGACGCAAAGGAGGACGACAAGAACGCCCCCCCAAAAAAAAACAGGAAACACGCCACGCTGCTGTGCTTGGTGACGCTTGGCAAGGTGCAGAGAGGAAGAGATGGGGATGAGGAGGGAGGTGTACGCGGGCTTGTGCTTCGACCTGCCGCGTCTTCATTCCTCATTTTTGATTTGGTTTCAACGGCAGAGTCGGCGACTGGCTCAGCAACAGAAAGAACAGAGCTTTACAGAGTAACGATGATGTGTGTGTGTGTGAGCTGGCTGGTGGCGGTGGTGGTGGCGAGACTCACTGAGGAGGGCCTTCAGACTTTCAAGGCGCCCTCCGTCCCCGCCTCCACCGTTTTCACGTTTGACGTGAACGATACAATGAAGAGCAGGGTAGTTGCGCGGAGATGGGATGCCGTTGCGTTATGGGCTGCGTTCCGCAGCCTTCATGCTGCTGCACGGTGCGCGGGGTGTGCGTGCGTGCGCACGTCTGACTCTTTCGCTGTGCTCCGGTCAGTGCCGTACTCCACTTCCCCACGTTGTGTACACATGTCTTTCTCTTCACGGACCAGCCACAGCGAATGTGTGCGTGCGCGGTGTCGTAGTATCTCGCACTCCCTATTCCGCGGTCTGGCCACCCCTCTTCATCGGAGTTCGTCCTTTGGTGTCGCAGCAGCGTCTTGTCACGGAGCCGATGCTGCGCGCCTGCTTATGGGATCACGCGACACTTCCATACAAACCGACATCGCCGTGCGTACTCTTCTACCTCGTGCCCGGCGATCCCGTATGGCGTGTGAGCGTGCCGAATGCGCGCGGCGAGTACCCAGACCTCGTGCCAGGGCTGCCTTACCAAGAGTGGCATGCTATGGAACCGCACTATCTGCAGGAGTACGCGCCGCCAGCGCTGAGCATCCACGAGTCGGCCGAGGTTGCGTGGGAAGAGCTGCCGACCCCGCCCTTTGACGACTTCAGGCGTTTCTTGGCACCATCGTAGAGCACTGTCGTGAAGTGACTCGGTGAACCACCTTTTCAAGGGCACACTCTCCTCTACGTGTGTGCTCGTGCTGCAGTGATCGAAGGACACTTGAGACGGCGAGTAAAACACCGGAATGAGGGCAACGAATGTGAAAGGAGGGATTGCTAGTTGGCCTAGATGGCCACTTTATGTCGGTTCTCGAGCCGCTGCCCCACTGCCGACTCTCCCGCGCTTTGAGGAACTAAGGAACTGCGTGGGTAGACTCTGCTATAGGGTGTGTGCAGGCATGCGTGCGTGTGTCTGCGCATGTGCATCCAGGGCCGCTTGTGCGACTGAGCATGATCCGGCAGCCTCATAAACTCCCCACATACACACGCACATGCACACACGCAGCATAACCCCAATGCGAAGCGCGAACAGGCAAATTAAGCTCAACACTCCATTTTCAGGTGACCGTCGATGCGTAGGTGGTCGAACGCTTTGTTTTTTTGTACTTCTGCGGCCTCCCTAAGCGCACCTCCTCTCTCTCCCTCTCAGCCGCTGCACAGCGCCGTAGTGGTGAGTGGCTTGCGATAACGCATCCTGTCTCCCCATGCTTGAAAGCTGCTCCGTGCTCTGCGCGCCGACATCCCTCTCACTTTCTCCTTTTCTGTTCTCGACTCATTTTTTTTGCCGCACGTACTCCGCCGGCACCTCAAAACACGCCGCACGGTGCACGCGTCACACACCGTTTCTTGCGTGCGCGAAGAGATTAAAGAAAGGCAGCTGCCGTGACGACAGAACATTCACACAGGCCAGCGCATAGGTGCTCCAATACGCGTACTCACTCGCTACGCATACTTGCTCTTTCTTCACCCAACGCAGATACAACGGCAGCCAATCCAATGAGTATCAACGTCTATCAGCTACCCATTGAGCAGCTCGAAGGCCTCAAGGAGCAGCTTGGCAATGATGTGCGTAGTCTTGGGACGGCTTACGACGGCCTCTACAACGGGCGTACTCGCTACCAGGACAACCACGACGTGGTTGCGCAGTACCATGCCGTTTGCGAGAACGCCGCCAAGACGGAAGCGGCTCAGGAGGTGCTTGTGTGCATGACGTCGTCGCTCTTTGTGCGCGGCACCGTCGTGCCGAGCGACAAGGTATTGGTGGACGTCGGCACCGGCTACTTCCTGGAGCAGTCGATGGAACACGCGAAGAAGTACTTCCTGTCTCGCGCGGCGCAAATCAAGGAGAGCATGGATCAGGTAGAGAAGACGATCGTGTTGAAGCAGCGGCAGCAAAATCAGGTCATCGACGCACTCCAGCAGAAGACAATGGCGATGCAGCGTTACCACGAGGAGCACGGGAGTGAGTAGGGAGAAGGAGGACGAAGACGGGCCGTCGGCCAAGAAAGTAGTATCGATTTTAGAGGCTCACATGTTTGGCACTTTCTGTGTAAAGCTCTTTAGCGCCGTCTTGCACTGGTAACTTGCCTTCCGTCTTCTTTTCCATTCGACGAGGTCGTGGGCCGCTTCCCCTTGACTTGTCGTTTTTGTTGGGTCGATGAGTTTCCTGCGTGCCTGCGTGCTTGCCGCACTTTTCGTTAGTTGTTTGAGGATCTTTCGATGTTCTTCTGATAACTAACACGGCATTGTTTGTGGTGGTGGTGATGGCTGTGGCTGTTTTTGTATGTGTGTTGTTTTACTTTCCCGTCTGTTGAGCTGCGGCGAAGTGATGCTCTTGTGTTGTGCGGTGGCCGCTACCGCATGTGCTTCAGCCTTCCCGCCCGTCTCTCTCGCTCAGTTCCTCTCTCGCATTGCCGTCTCTCCGTGTGTGTGTGTGTGTGTGCACGTGTGGCGTCGTGCAGCGCGAGTGCGGCGAGAGCTGCAACGCTGGGCGGCTATTGAAGAGGGGGCGGGAGGCGGGAGATGAATCTTTCGAGCTGGAAGCTTAATGTTGCCAACGTACCGCAGACACACACCAAGAGGATCCCCCAATAAACGAAGACGAACACAGAAAGCGAGACGGGGCACGCACGGGCTCACACACACACACACACACATCCGCACGCACAGCCTGCACTCACCTCACCACGACAGAGGGAGGGAGGAGGTGATATTCAGGGATGGGAACGCACTTCCTCTTTGCCCCTCCCCCGCCCGCCCGCCACGATTTCGGCCCGTGGCAGCCGCCGCCGCAGCAGCAGCAGCAGCAGCGACCAAGTACACGGGCAACGGACGCTTTGCCCTTTCTTTGCCGCAGTGAAGGCTAACGGTGCTGCCGTTGCCGTATATCTACCCGTTATCCTCTGGTCGCTCTCCGTCTTGCGGCAGGGCGCCTGTGGCCCCATCGTTGGCTGCACTGCCCTCCGGTATGTGAGGGACAAGGCGGAGGATCACGAGGACGCAGCCCGATGGGCTTGACGTCGGTGCTGCTGGATGGCACGCATGCTCTCTCTCTCGCGCCTTCATTTGCGTGCACGAAGGGCTTTCTGCGGCTATCTACGCGTGCCCCATCCCCGCTTTCTCGGTCCACTTCACCGATTTCGCTGCCATCATTCGCATTGGTTCACCGCCCCCCTCTCCCCCTCTCCATTTCTTCATCTGCTCTGCTGAGGACTGCCGTCTACACTCATTTTTGTAATACGCCAAGCGCGTGCGCACCCCCTGCCCTCACCTCCCTCCATAGTCACAGAGCGGCTTTCGTGTTGCCTTTTCTGCGGTGCCCTCTTTTTGCATCCTTCACCCCGCTCCATCGTTTTGCGCGCCATCATCCCCCCCCCCTTCTTCCTTTTTGGCCGGTTACTCCACCTGCACCCTCCCTCCTCTCTCGTGCCCCACCCACACGTGCGCACGCACCTATCATTATCATCGATCCACAGGTCGAACCGTTTACAGCCGAAGAGAAACACCCCCCTCCCCTCCCCCAAAAAGGTCGAGAGAGGGGAGCGTATCAACACACGCACAAGCACAACGCTGAAAGGAAAGGAAGAGGGGATTCCTCTCTTTAGATCTGGTCCGGCAGCGTCCATACAGCCCGTCAGAGGCGCACGTAACAAAGACCCAACACCATACCTCCCCTCCCCACCCTCCACCTCGCTCGCACACGCACACAGACAGAAACACACATATATCCACGCAGACCCCAGCAATCGGTGAGCGAGGCGAGAAGAACGCCTCCGCACCTTCTCCACCGTTAAGACGATACAGTAATAGAACTCGGTGATAGAGCACTTTTCATTTCTACTCTGTCACCCTCCCTCCCCTCCCTCTCTTCCTTCCTCTGTCTGTCTGTCACCGCCTCCGTCGGTATTTTTTCCCGCGGTGGCGTATCGCCGCACCGGCTCCGCGAGAGCGAGAGAGCGAGAGCGAGAGAGCGAGAGAAGTGCATCGTTTGCGGGCACTTGGCACACGCACGCTTCTTTCCTCCAAGCAGAGAGACGCTCGCCGGCAGAGACGCACATAGAGACATAGACGTCTTGCACCAAACATACACACGATACACGCACGCCTCCGGACGCGCTTTATACGCGGATCACAAGACGTGTGATATCCGCGCACAAGATACCTACAACTACCAAGAGCAGTAGAATCACCACCGCCTTCTTTTCTTGTCGAGCATCTCCCTGCAGAAGTGTTCCAAGAGCTTTCTTCTTTCGGTGCTTGGCGCGCAGGCAGTGAATCAGCTCTTGCGCTCGAGGGACGCCCCTCTTCCACAACGTCTGAGCTGTCTTCGGATTTTGGACAGTGGCGTACTATCATTTTCCCGTCGTGTGCGGTCGGGTTAGTGGGCGGTGTCTGGTTTGGATTTCAGCCCCGTGGTAGCGCACTTCTGGCTGCCCCTCTGCGATCTCCGGGGATAGTTTCCACCTGCCGCAGACATCGCACCGACCCCCATGAGCCGCAGCTCCCTCTGTCCATCCTCTTCCACAGAGGCGTCGACGCGACAAAAATCCTATGCACGTCTGCCTGGCGACATAGCCGGTGAGGGCAGCAGCAGCAGCAGGGGCCCTTCAGGGCGGTGGGCGGATGCTCTTCTCAAGAACACATCACAGGGCGCTGCCTCTGCGCCATCGGTGACGGAGCTGGCGTCGCAGCCCGCGCACAAAACTGTGCCAAAGGATTGCAACCAGACTGCAAGCATTATCACCGACCCCGTCCGCGCGCCTCCACGACAGCCACAGAGTGAAGCAAGCAGCAGCACCTCCTTGCAGCATCGCGACAAGTTGCACGGCAGCCACTCGCTTGCCATCGACGCCGTACCTCCGCGCGCGATGGCCGTCGCTGTGCATCCGCCGTTGTCGCGTGGCTCACAGCGAGCTGTAAGCACGGCAGCCTCAGAACCTGCATCGGTTTCGTCAGCCACGACATCAGTGGCCTCTCGCGCATCGACGAGTAACACCGCGTCCGCTCCAGCCACACTGGTTTCTGACCGGCCTCTGAACCAATCATCACCGCCACCACCTCTGCCGTTTGGGACGGCTGCGCCCACGGGTCCAACTCGTGCTTCCACCGTTTCCACCGTGCCGCAAAATGGAGTGAACCCGCGACAGACCACCGCAAACACCGCGGACAGGAGGTCCACTCGCGTCCATACACCGGCGCACATGCGCCCGCAGCAGTTTCACGCACCGCCTCATACTCATAGAGGCGACGGAAATGGCAACACCAACGGCAATGGTGGCAGCAGCAGTGGAGGTCCTCTCGCATCCACCGCAGTACCCCACGCTTTCGCAGCCACCTATGCCTCATCGCCTTTTTTTCAGCGCGTGACCGACACCGCACCAATGCCGCAGTCTTCGCCGGACGCGCCGCGCGCGGCAGCTTCGACGGCAAGTGCCAATGCGAAGGATGAGGAGAACTCAATGCTGCAGCTGCAGGACGTGACACCCATCACAAACGCCGGTGATTCCAAACAAGAGTCTCAGCTGCTCAGCCAGCTGCGAGCAACGGCGGAAAGCGGGTGTGACAGTGGGCATTACTCACACCGTCAAGAGACTGCCGACCACGATGGCAGCGCTGGCGTCACTCCGGCAGTTTCTTCCGCAACGGCCAACACCGCACCCCTGCAGTCGTCGCCTTTCACAGGCGCTCACAACGCCTTTGTTGCGGGCGGCATACCACCGTGGAGCACGTTGCCGTACGCCCAGCCTCAGCCGTGTCCAATGGTTCGAGTGCTTGCCCACCAGCAGTCAGTGTTCTTTCCGTGCGAGTGCAACACTAGCCAATGCATGGCTGCGAAACCCTTTTCCCAGTCGACCTCGCCTTCTGACACAGCGCGGCTGTGTGGGACGCCGGGAGGGTTGTCCACATCGCAGAGCGTAACCATGTGCAGTACTGGGCAGCGAAGGAGCCGCGGTGCTGTGTCGGTGGCTGCGGCCAACGGTACTGCGATGAGCTCCGCTTGTCCTTTGACGTCGCCGGAGAGTGTTAGCGGGCACTTGAGTGGCATCTACGCGTCACCGCCGCCGTCGTCCTCGCAGGCGTACGCCAGTGGCCGTGACCAGTGTTGTTCGCCTCTCCCAACCCCCGGCAGCACTAGACGGAGGTGCCAGAAAACGGGTACCGCTGTCATCTCTTCGCCTGCGTACGCACACGTGCCACACCAGCACCATCTTTTCCTCCAGCACTACGGCGTTGATGGGGTCAGCGGCTATGGCTCCCGTGGCGGCCCGTTGATGCCCTCTTCTCCAAACCTGACGGTGACACCACTGTCCATGTGGGCGTCGGTGCCGGAAGCTGCCTGTGCAGCGACAACGGCGATGGCTGCAGCAGATCAAGGACGAACAAGCGCATCAGCAGGCACCTCCACTGCTCAAGGCGCTTCGGGAGGGGCGTCGGATTTCTCGGCTATTGCGCGCGGCCTGTCTGGCGTGGCTCTGCAGAAGCAGTTGCTCTACGCCAGCAAAGGTGAGCTGACGCGAATCCTACTGGAGCTGGCCAGCTGCAACCCGGAGGCATCGCGCTTTATCCACTCCAAGGCGTTCTTCTTCGCCTTCCGCCACGAACACGGAGGTGAGGCTGTGGAGGCTTGCGAAGAATGCCCAGCAGCGACCCCGGTGACAACAGCAGCCGCAGCCGCTGCGAACAAGAACGGGCAGCACTATGCTCTTCACGGCGGATTGGGCAGTGGCTTTACCTCGAGGACTGTGGACACCCCCGAACGTGACCGCTCTTTCGAGCAGTCGGGGGTGCTCAAGCGACCCGTCGCAGGTGCGGGGACCCTCAGCGGCGCTGCAGCGGCGTACGACCACGTCATCGCTCGCTGCATCTTTCCCGTGGAGGCGGCGGACGACGAGGATGGCGATGGCGACGGAGCCGGCGACGACTCCGTAGCTAAGATCGAGCATTCTGACCCGACGGTGACGAAGGGTGCTGCCAACGCAACAATGCCGCGGCGCTGCCTCTACCCGGAGGATCGCGCCTTCAGCGCTGAGCTGCACCCGTGCCTCCGCTGGTACGGCGCGTGCCGCAACGCGACGAGTTGCGTTTACGCGAATGTGCCGCGCAACGTGTGTTTAAGCTGGATTCGCGGCTCCTGCATGGCCGACACCGGGTGCAGCGGCGTTCACCGGCTCCCTTCCCCATGCCCACCTGAGATTCGCAGAATTTACGAGCTGAACCACGGCCTCGCACGTCGCGACACACCCGTGAACGCGTGCGCCGCCCGGGTATCTCTTGGCCATTCTCTCCCCATTCCTCCTCCGTTCCCGGGCTGCACCGCGCAGGCACGAGCGCCGCTTGCGAACGGAAGCGTTGCTGCAGCGCTCCCCACCAATCCGAACGCGAACGCCCCCGCCGCTGAGCTTGCGGAGGCTTGCGCTGGTGCCAACGAAGCACTTGGCATGTGCGCCGTTATGATGGAGGGGCTAGGAGGGGAGAAGGTAGTTGTGCACACGCCAACGGACCAGTCTATCCACAAGGACACCTTCCTCGGCGGTGGCAGCACGCCGCGCCGCCACCCGCATGGGCGTGACGTGGAGCTCTGTATCTCTGCCATGACGATGATGGAGAGGTGCGGCGGCGCCCACACGATGACGGCTGGAGACGCCAGCTTGTGGGACTTGTCTAATGCGGCCATCACCAGGAATGTCTGCGGGCCGGTTGACCACGAGATGCTGCAGTACACCGGCGGCATTCTTGGTGCCGACGCCAGTGCTGGTGCAGCGGCCGCGGCGGCCCCGCCGTGCCTCTTTGGAGCCGGCGTGCGACCGGGAGGCCAGAGGAGTGGCGTGGTGTCTTCAGCTGGTAATAGTCGCTGTAGCACCGCCGAGGGCTGCGACAGCCGCACGAACTCCGTCAGCCGATACCTCGGGCCCCAGTTTGATCGCGCGGCGACGGCGGTGCTTCACCGCGACGATGGGCGGGCCGACAGTGCGGCTATGAGCTGGGCAACGCAGGAGCAGCAGCCGGATCCTAAGAAGAGTATCAAGTCCATCTGCGGTTGTGTCTGCGAGGCTAACGAGCCTCTCCAAGTGGTACCCGTTCGTCCCGCCGGTGGCGTGGCGGGGGCATTGATCGACGTGGATGACGAGTGCGACTTTTCCGCTCCTGCTGCAGGCACGCGCACGCGGATGCAATCACCACTGTACCAGTGAACGCAACACGGAATAGCCACGTGTAGCTGAATACACTCTCTGCGTTTTCTCGGTGTTCCTCTCCCTTTATTTTGTTGCTTCCTTTCGACTGTGTGTGTGCGCGTCTCTGTCTCTGGTACCTTGTGCATTGGTGCTCGTGCCGTTGCCGTCTTGGCCACCTCGCTTGGTGTGTGTGTGTGTGTGTGTGTGTGCCATGCCTGTTTCTGTCCGTCTTGCTTTGCCTTTTAAGCGTTTGGGGCTTAACACTTTAGACATCTTCATGATAGCGGTCTCTGTAGCTACGGCTATCCCTATAGACCTATGGCTATAGATATCCACCTATACACGTAAATATATATATATATATATAGCTTGAGCTTCTCCTGCGCACGCGTGTCTTTGTTTTGCGCGTGGGAGGGCTTTGACGCAGCCGGCATGTCCACCTCGTTGTTGTTGTGTTCGCCTTAGCAGCGTCCTCTGCGCGCCACCTCGATCGATGCTCCTCCCCTCCCCCTACCCCCTCTTCCTCCGAGCTTGTCATGCAGGAAAGCGGGTTTAGACGCATATGGTCAAGTTGAAGTAAGTGTGAGAGCGGGAGCGGCAGATGATGGCGAGGAGGAGGAGGAGGGGGGGGGGTGAGGACGGGAGATGTGGCGGCGGCGGCGCAGGCACGAAAAGCTGTCGCTCCGCTCGAAGAACACATCACACCCTTCCTGAGGCACAATGCCGGCAGTGTGCAGCGAATAGATCCATCTCTGACCCTTTTTTTTAGCTTCTCAGGTTGGTCTTCTCGAAGACTTCTTGTGCCCTTGACGCCAGCAGAAGAGCTCCGCAACGACAGCAGAAACATAGAAAAAAAGGTGTAGGAGGTCCAAGAGCAAGCGAGGGAAAGGGGGTGGGGTGAGGAGCGGCGAAGAGATCTCGTACACTCACCAGACCCCCGCGTCCTGTCATCATTGGCTCCGCTTGATTTCCACCCTGCAGTTGTGCAGTTCGAAGGAAAAGGAAATGAGTGCGCAAGGTGAGCGCACATTACAGACGCAAACATGGTGCAAGACGCATGGCTTTGCATCCTTGCCCCTCCCTCCCTCCCTCCCTCCCTCCCTCCCTCCCTCTTCCTCCTCGCCTTTCGCAATGCACGCGCACGCACACGCATGCGCATGAGAGCCTATCCTTTGTGGTGCTGCCTCCTCTTGAGATCAGAAATTTTTTTGGGTGCTTTTTTTGCCCCTCATCTCACCCACCTTGCCACCTGTAACTCTCTTCTCTTGGGTCTTGACTGTTTCGCGGTATCGTCTCTCTTCTCCGCGGGGTCGACAGTCAGGAGCACCTATCAGCTTCTCTGCCAGTGTGGGCGCGTGCGAGTATCTGCGTCAAGCACGCGTGCGTTGTCAGGCTCGTGGTGACAGAGACAAGGATAGAGGTCCTTCGTCACCTACACAGAAGCGTTTTGGAACAGCGAACGCTTGTGTCGAGAGGGTTGCACACGAAAGGGGCGGCGATCCATCAACGCATCTCTTCGTCCTTGAGAGCGGTAGCTTAGAGCGCCCGTTCCCCGTCTTGCTGGGCCCGCACACACACACACACACACACGCACACACACAGAAACCTCACGGATACAGAAATCGGGGGTTGTCTGGGCTTAGTCATGCTGCACTCACATCGACTGACGCTGCCGCTTCCGCTGATGCGGAGCGCCTGCGGGAGACACTCATTGCAGTCTACCCGCAACCGCGGTGCGTTCCACCCGACTCTCGCCGCTGCTGCTCTTTGTGTATCCCATCGCTACCGGAGCAGCACTGGCCCGACTATCAGCGACACCCGTGCCCTCGGACCGCAAGTGGCGTTTAGTAGCAAGACGGTGAAACTGAAGTACGAGGAGGTGTGGCAGCTGTGGAATGAAGGCAACCTCTTCTCGCTGCAGGTAGCGCAGATGCGGGACTTTCTGGCCGACGCGGGCATCGCTGTCGATCCGACGGCAAAGAAGGCGGCGGTAGTGCGACGTATGGAGGAGTACCTGCACAGCAAAGACAGCGCCGAGCAGCACGGCGGCACCGCTGCTATCGCGGGAGCTGCTCGAGGTGCCGGCAAGGAGAGCGAGCAGAACTACGGCAACTGGGCTGGCGCAGGCGTGACGCAGCCGGAGAAGCTGCTGGATTTGGCCCAGGCGGGCTTCTATCAAGGAACGGCAAACATGGTACCCAAGGCATTTCAGCTGCTCACGACGGGCAGCTGTGCCGAGGCCGTGGTCAGTCGCGTGAACACCTCCGCCTTCCCGGGATTCCCTGCCAACACAGAATGCTACACCCTCTCCTCCTCGGATGCGGCCGGGGCCCTACAGACACGTTACAGCAAAGTGCTTCAGTGGTGTCTGCTAAACATGAACAACCTCCGCATGGATGGCGAGCTTACCGTGGAGGTTGGAAAACTGCTGCTCACCCCCGCGGCGATGCGGTACGGAGAGGCTGTCGTGTCCGCCTACACGCTGCAGCAGCGCCTCCAGCTGACGAAGCCGTACACATGGATCGCCGCGATGCCGGAGAGCGCCATTCCCCTTGTGGAGGCGTTCTTGAAGGAACGTGGGTTCCAGCCCGTCAGTAAGAACGCGCGCCTCACCTATGAGGCCGGTATCAAGCGCGCCAAGGACAAGCTGGAGGTGGTGCTGAACGAGCAGATAAAGGTGGAGGGGGTGTATGGGGAGTGGGTGGATGTGCAGACAGCCTTCTGCACCTCTGTGGAGAAGCCAGACTGCCGCATTCTGCTGCGCTCGCGCCCAGCCGTCAGCGCACAGGATCGCGAGACGTACACCCGCATCCCTGTGATTGAGCTCGCCGATGACGACGTGAACGATGTGCTGCCGCCGGAAAACGGCCAGCTTGTCTACCTGTCCGAGAACGAGACGCGTCACTTCGAGCGGCTGAACGACAAGGGCATCGCCATTGTTGTGCGAGAGACGAAGCGGCAGCCGCTCATTGTGCTGCGGGACGAGGAAGAGGATCTGCGACTGGAGTACCAGCTTAGTGTCACCATCCCCGCCAGCGCTGGCAGCCACTCCATGGACGTTCGTGCGGTTGGCTTGGAGGTGCTGGCCCTCTCCGATGAGCTGTCAACTCTTCTGAAGGAGCCCTTCAACGAGGCGTACGGGTGCGCGCCAGCGCTGGACACCGGTAGCGTTGCCGCGACTGCATAAGAGCCCATTCTGGGAGGAGAGAGAAGCGGAGCAGGAAACAAGAACAGTGCGTGGGGCCTGCAAAGATGCGGACAAGATTTGATTCTCGTTGGATACATGCGCACCTGACACACCGGCTCCACCCGCTTGTGCATGTCTGTGTACGGCGCACTCATGTGCTGAGCGTTGCCCTTCGTTCCCCCTTCACTCACCGCTCGTCTTGCGTTGCTGCGGAGTATGTGACTGGCCAGCCTGCATCTTCATAGAAGCTCAGAAGAGGCGTGAGACTCGAGCCGGTAGCAAAAGGGTGGTGGTGGTGGTGGGGGGGGGGAAGTAGAACTCACAACGCAAAAGCCTCCGCTTCCGCTTCCTCGCCCACACCCTTCCCCTGGATGTCACGCCCTCTGCACTCTTGAGCGTTGTCGGGATGCGGTGGAACGTACGCAAGCGTTTTCTTTTTGGCTCGTCTTCGTCTTTTTCGAGAGAGATGTTCCGACAGGGTCGGCTTTGCGACGGTCTCCTGGTTGAGCGCCGAGATGCATGCAAGGACACTGGCACGTGCATGCGCAGACGTGGACGAGCATGATCGTGTTTTGCATGCTCGTGAATCTGCGTTTTCTCTCTCGGTGCCGGTGTGCCGGTGTGCCGGCGTGTGGTGGGATAGGTGGGCGGTGACGGCCGCGTGCACTGCAGCAGAGGCGCGCCACTTCTGCCGTTTTTTTTTCTTGTCGTCTGTGTGTTTTGTCGCCCTGTATTCCGTTTGTGTGATACTGTTCGCGTTTGCATTGTCCAGCTGCGTATATATATATATATATATATGTGTGTGTGTGTGTGTGTGTATGCGTATGTGTGTGTGGGAGTGGGAGTGGCTGAGTACGAGCGCCCGGCTTTGCTGAGAACGCTCCGTCTATCGTCCCCCCTCCCCCTCCCTCTCTCCCCCTTCTCCCCTGCGGCTACGGGTGTGGTTCGACGTTGCTTTGCGAGTGCGACGCTCGTTAAACAAGAAAAACGAAGGTTGCACACAACACAAGACACACACACACACACATTCACACTCACACACAAGGGAAAAAGGGTCTCGACAACATAGGAAAGAGAGCACAGGGTATGAGGGCGGGGAAGAGAATGTGTGTGTGTGTGTGCATGGCGGTAGTGGTGATGGTTGTCGCCCTGTCCGCGATTTGTCTTTGTCCTTCCTCACCTCTTATCTCCCTGTACTTTTGCTCACGGCCACGATCACGGGCTCTTCCTTGCCTTTTCGCGGTAGTGCGCGTCCGCACACGTCTGGCACCACGACCCGGCAGGACGGGCAGGATTACGCTTGCAGGGAAAATGTATATCGCTTCGCGTTTTCTGTCATCCGATGCGCTCCACGCCAGGTGTTTCTTTTTTGCCTTCTGGATCTTCGTGTCTCTCGCATGCGCTACTGCGACCGCGTTCGACTTGTAGGCCGACATTGGATGCTGATTATGTTCCCCGCTCGTCCATCACCTGCCTTTTCTCTCCCTCCTCTCTCTCTCTCTCGCTGTCTTACCCTTGTTCTTCCACCATACGCGCACAGAGAGCACACGCACACACATACTCATAGACACTTCTACACGTACAATAACTTTGCGGCGGGAGGATCAGTACGCAGTCCGGCATGGCATGCCACTTGTCAGCGCTACCACTTCGCAAGAGGGCGGCGGCACTGGCGGAAGCGCGTATCTGATTCACTCGATTTGTGCAGTCGATGATGTTACGCTGATCTTCGCCATCGCCTCCGCTGCAGGCGCCGACTCGGCGGCACACAGCCCCTATGATGCAGCGCTCTTCTCCTTTTGCAAGGCAGCCGATGGTTCTGAGAAGGCAATCCCTCGCGGGCTGCGACCCTCGCCTTCTGGTACATGTTGCACCGGCGGCATTCGTGATGCTCTTTACGCACGCTCGTTGGCAGGCTCGCGTGAGACCGACTTCTCGTCCAGCGCGCACGAAGAATGTGGTGGGTGTCCTACAGGCTGCAGCGGTGCGGAGGCGGCAAGTGGTGTCGGTAATTCAGTGGCTCCGCCAACCTCCGGTTTGCACTCGAGACAGTCGTGCGTGCTGCTGGCGCACTCAGCAGCGGCTGGGGCTATGGCGTCATTATCAGAGGGGCCAAGTGATTCCTTGGCGGCCCTACGGGCCTCGCAGTTGATGCACCTCTTTCACCGTAGTGAAGCAGATGCAAAGGCACCTCTCGCTGACGTCACCGCTGGTGCGCCACCAGCGTTTTCCCGGTCATCCTCCCCGCACCTTTCCGGTGACGCCTTGGCGGCTCTCCATGTGGTGCGGCAGGAGGCTTGGCAGAGGTCTTCCGACGCAGCGAATGCGCCGACGCCGCTTGTCACGGCTCATGATGCCGCGTCTGCTAGCGTGATCTCGACGGATGTGCTGTGCTACTTCGATTGCGGCTGCGCCGCCTTGGCGACCTTCAAGCTCACGCGCGACTCGCCACGTGCGGAATGGCTTGTGCAGCTGGGCGGGTGCGTATGGATTCCGTCTGCCGCGTCGTCAATGTCGGTACCGGGTCGCAGCGCCGGTGCCGTAAAGGGTTGGGCCTCTGCGCTGACATGGGCCACCGGTGCTCCTCTCGTGAGCTCGCTCGTGCGGCCGTTGCCTCCTACCGCATCACTCACCGCTTCTGCAGGTGCCCACCGCGACGGCAGCAACTCGTTGTTGGAGCTGCTCGTTGTGTGGTGCAGCCCCACTGTAGCGTCTTCCTCTTTGGCCTTCTCCTCTTTCACGGATGCTCGCCCTGTCGCGCGGTACGCCAGCCTTTGTTGCTGCAGCGGAAACTCGCCGACAGCGGCGGCGACCATGAGTGCGTGGCGGCTGGAAAAGCAAGCAATCTTTGACATGAGCGAACTGCTGCGCCTCGCGCCGAGGCAGTCACTGTCGAGTGAGGGCGTACACGACTCTGTTTGCTCATGCAGCGCTCTGCCCCACGCCAGCGTGCGCGGTCTCCACTGGCTGCCTGGGACGGCCGATTTCACGCAGTCGTACCCACTCCTCGCCGTGCTCTATGCAGCCCCCACCGTTCATTCTCGCCGCATCGACAACCTCCGCGGTGGCCCTCCTGAGCCGTGCCTGGACTCGATGGCCGTGTGCTACCTTAAGGAGGATGGTCCTCACTTGAGTGCCACCAGCGTGCCCGCCGCTGTCGTTCCCCACAAGGCCCCACCAATGGTGATGGGGCGTCTGCTGGTTGGGCCGTGGTCTGTGCGCGGACTTTCCTTGGCCCACCCGCAGTTCCTCTTTGCCACGGCGCTCGCTGGATGGCGCTCACCACCCTCCCGTCCTCCTCCCGCCGCGAATAAGCAGCGCGCTACGGTCGCCGCCACCTCCGCCCCCTCGGCTGCGCAGGCGTTTCGTGCGGCACTCCACTCCTGCTCCGATGCGGCAACCCCGGTCCTCGGCGTCTTTCAGCGTCCAGCGCAGGAGCCATACATGACGAGTAGCTTTTTCCGCAGCGTAGCTGACGCCGTCGTTCGCCGTGGACGCAGAGAAAAGACGTTGGCAGGCGCGGAGTTCTCTGACGGCGATGTAGTGCGCTTGAGAGAATTCCCACACCTCCAGCGTGCGGGTATTGAGCAGGAAGGCCTCCAAGCCCTCCGCAACTCAAAGGTATTTGCGTTCGTGCTCTATGGCGGCGACGGCGAGGTGGCGCGGTGTGTCCTCGACGGCTACGTAGATGACGCACAAACGACTTGGATGGACCCATACATCATGTCGGCGAACGTAGTCGGCAGCCCACGTGCGACTGGAAACCCGCGAGGACGCGGCGGTGAAGTGGAGAAGCGTACTGTTGCGCGTGTGTGTGCTCTTCTCTCCGAGAAGGCCTCGGCACTGTCCGCAGAGAGGGTGCACGGGCACAGTGCCGTTGTGATCACCATTCAAGCGCAGTGGACGCGAGCTCTGCCAGTAGTGGCCGAACGTCGGCATAGCAACGAGGTCCGCACCGACGGCGGCATCGGTGCCAGCGAACACTGGAGCTTCTCTCTGCATCTTTCACACAGACTGCGCTCATCAGCGGGGCCTGGTGGGTTGCTGCGGCATTCTTGGTGCGCCGCACCTCTAGCCATGATGGGCCGGATTCTGTGTTGGCGGTCTGCCACAGCGTCCGATGATGTTAGCTGTCTTGTGTGTGGATACGCAACAGCACCGTACCATGGTGACACCACATCCGATGAAGTAGATGCTCATCCTCATGCCCTTCTCGAGGGCGTCTTTGAGCTTCGGCTGAGCTCTTCCCTAATGAACGGCGGTGATGTTGGTGGCCGCCCGGCGGCAGTGACAGAGACAACGAACGCGGCCTTGGGCGTGGCCACGAGAGTAGGTGCGGCAACGTCGCAGCCGTCGGCTGCGTTAGCGAATCTTTGTCCGTGGGCGGTGGGTAGATGCACTCGAGTCCTGCTGCCTTCCGCCTTCTCGGGTGTTCTTCACAAGGCAAGCACCGCTGACACCCTCACCACCGCGTTCGATCTGCTATCGCACACGCCCACGTTTTCGGTTGCTGCAGCGAGGCTTGGGGCAGCCGTGAGTGACAGTGCGGTGCCAGTTGTGCTCGCATGGGTTGCCGGCGAAGCCCATGAAGCCGGCGTAGACAACCTCGCTCAAACAGCTCCGCCACTATCCGCCACCGCTACATCATCCAGGTCATCGCTACTGTCGTGCGTGAGGCAGCTGGATGCGGTGGCGCTGCTACGCAGCGGTGATGTTGTTGGTTGGAGATGCGCGAGCCGCTCCTCTGCTGCTGAGGTACGGTCTGCGGGTCATCTCCGTGGTGAGGGTGCGGTGCTGCACCTTGGTGCTATTTGCCATGGTCTTGGGCACGACGTTGCCCCGCCACTGGAGCAGCTCTTTCTAGAATCGCTGCTGAACCGTGGGGCCGGTGCCGATGTTGTTCACATGGAGGTGGTGATAGCGCCGGTGGAGGACAGCTCGCGACAGGTTGACCATCGGCAACCTAGCGCCGGCCTGTCACCGATGGAGGCTGAGAGCAGCTCGTTGGCGAGTGCTGTGACGGAGACGGCGGCGAAGAGCACGGTTCTTCTTGTGCTGGCTGTCGGATCGCTTGTCGGAGTTGTGGACCTTGCCGCTGGAGCGGTGGTCGTCGTACGGGATCTTCGCGCGGACTTACGCGACTTACCGGTGCGTGAGGATGGCACAACTCATAGTGGTGATGCTCCATTAGCGACTACAGATGGCGCTATCCGTGCCACCGCAGCAGTACTGCGCCTGCAGCGGCTTCCTGTGGCCACCCCATGCGGATGGATGGCTCGTGGTGATGCGGCTCAAGAAGGTGGAGGCGCCGCTGTCGGCACGTCCTGGTACTTTGTGTGGCGTGGTGTCAGGGAAGGGCAGCGGGACCACTCCTCGCTGACCTTTGTGCTTCGGCTTTCGTTCCTATGCTTTGCGGACGTCGTTTCGGCGCACGTGGGTGCGGCAAGCAGCTCTGCCACTGGTGGTGCTACGCCTGCGGCTTCTGTCCTCGACACGGAGAATTCGACGTTGCCCCTGGTGACACTCCAGGTGGACGCGTGCTGGGCAGAGGAGCCCAAACCGGCGGCTCGCAGCAACGTTGTCTCGTCTGCCTCTACTCCTGCTACCTCTCACCATCTCTCACTGAGGCACGCCCCCAGCTCTGCTGTTGCGTACTTTGGGTGGCTGCCGTGCGCCACGGGGTGCGTTGACAACGGTGTTGGTCGGGCAGCACCGCGTGGCACAGCAGCAAACACGGGGAGTGAGTCATCTTCAGCTGAGGCAGCCGACTCTCTGCCGTTTCTGAGCGTGTGCGATGCCACACTGCTGCGATCGCTCTGGCCAGCCATGGCGACAGACGAGATCAAAATGTCGGTGAACCAGAACTGTGCCCCTTCCTCTCCGCCGTCTGGCACCGTCGCCCCTCGATGTCGGCCGCCTCTGCGGTTCCTTCGTTGGGGCGGTGTCGTGCCACGGCCCTCACTGCCCTCATTCTGTTTCCTTTACAATCGAATCGGCGCTACTTGCGTGATGGAGCAGCTGGCCGGCGGTGGGGCAGCAGCCGGAATCGGCATGCCACTAAACATTGTCTATCGGTGGCTTCTCGGCGAGAGACGCGGCGCCGATGCCGCCTTGACGCCACCAGAGAGAGATCGAGACGTAGACCTGCCCTACAGACTGCCGTGCCGTCAAGTTCTGTATGTGTCCACCTTGAGGCTCGACGTACGTGCGGTCAGGGAGCATTACGACGAGCACGAGCCGCTGCCTCCCGACAGGGCAGTGTCTGGCTCACCACCAGTAGCTGCACCCGGGTCTGAACCAGCGCGCTCCTCTTTAGATCCCACCTCGTGGCACGTGCTCTTGTGCACCTTGTTGCTCGACAAGGGCGAGCAGGCTTCGAAAACAAACTGCTCTACCAGAACGTTGTCTGGTGTGTCGGCCAGCTTTGACGTCGGTGCGGTTGCTGCTTCTGCGACGAGGATCGACTGGAGACAAAGTCGAGCGGCCTCGTATCTGCTGTGCGGTGTGCCTGCGTGTGCGCCTGTCGTGCCGCCCCAGCAGCAGCCCGGCTCTGCCGCCCCAGCACACCACTCCCCCCTCTTCACATGGCATTGGATCCCGCTTTATGTTTCCACATCGTTCCCTGCTCCTGACAGTAGCGGTGGAGTGCAGCAGCATAATGTGCCGCTCGCCGTCACGCGCGTTCTCCCTTCACCAAGGCGTTCCTCGGCAGCAACACTGTCGTCCACCGGTGCGGCGACTGCCATCGCAAAGAACGTCCGCCACGGGGTGACGCCGCGCTCGTACTTCTACTGTGAAGGCATACTGTGCAGTCCTGCTGCCGCGGCTGCGCCACATGACCCGCATGCGTGCTACTGCCTGAGCGTAGAAGGCGATCGTCTGCGGCACCTTCTCGACCAGTCTGCTATTGCCGCGTCGACGGAGGGAATCGAGCAAGTGTACATGTATGCCACCGTCAACCCTGACCTCGTGCGTGTAGTGGGTGCATGATTAACCCTAGCCACATGCGCGTGCCTCGCTGAGTCACAGCGCATGAACTGCACAGTTAATGCCGAAAAGAGGCGAAGACGATGCAAAAAAAAAAAAGGTGTACGCACGCGCACATGCACACGTTGCCACTTGCCCCCCTCCCCTCCCTCCTCCTGCCAATCCGAGACGGAGTTACGCGGATTAATAGCGGCACAGAGTAGACCCGCAATCTTAAAGGATGGAAACTTGGGGACATTCGGGGTCTCTGGCAATCTTCAGAGGATAGGAGGGCGCGGGCTGCAGCACGTTGTTCTCTGTGTATGCTCCGCCACCCACTCCCGTATGCGACACATACCCATCGACTCCTCTGGCTCGCTCGCAGCGAGCAGTGTGTGTGTGTTTGGGGGGGGAGAGAAGAGGGTTAAGGAGCGAGCACGGTATGCCCCGATGACAGCTGCGTCGCCTCCACCCTTTCACGAGTGTCGTTCCTTCCACTGCCCGCTCATTTTTTTCTTCACTTTTTCGTGTACGCACCTACACGCGTATGCGCATTGATGACATCAGACTCCTCTTCTCTAGTCCACCTCTTATCCGCTGCTTGCGACGCATTCGATTGCCATCCTTCTGCTGCGTCGCCGCCAGCACACCCACACCCACACCCACCCATCCCCACACACCAAACTCGGCCCTTCAACTCGATTGAAACTGCGCCACCCTGCGCACAGAAACGTCCATCAGAATTCACCCATCACGCACACACATACGAACGCGACGAGCAAAGAAGGGCGAAAAGAGGCATATCCGGCTGCGCGACACCATCGCTGCGAGTGGTTCTTTCCTCGCGCGCCTTCTGTGGCGTTTGTGCGTCCGCACACGTGTGTGCGTGCGTGCCTCTCTCTCTCTCTGTGGCTCTCTATGGCTCTCATCGTTATCAGTTTACGGGTCGATTATACCCCTCGCTTTTCCTTTTTTTCTTTGTGCTCTTGATCCGCGCGTCTTCGAGTGCTTGTGTGTGTGTGTGTTACGCGTTGATTTTCTCCGTACCTTCTTCCCTCCAACTGCCCCCTCTTTCCTTCCCTCCCCGCCCCGCTTGTCGCTCTCGCGTTCGCGCTGCCTCTCCGTCTTGTCCCTTCCAAACGACGCAGGATACAGCAGCATACCCACCGATGTGCATACGGACGTGAGGGTGTTGAGGTCCACATCTTTGCTTCCATTCGATGTGTCTATTTTTTTTTGCTGCACCTGCCCCCCTCTTCTCTTCTCTTCTCTTCTCTCACCTCCCATCGCCCCTTCCGTCCTTTTACCCTCTTTTGTTTTTTTGTTAGCTCTCTCCTTTTCGTGTGTGCTTTTTATTCTCAACTAGTTCGCGGCACTCGTGCGCGTCGGACACCCTTTCCCCCTCTTCGTTTTCGCTAAGGAGTTGCTTCGACTCGGTTCCTTGTTCCTTCTTCCCTGCTCTCTCTCTCTCTCTCTCTTTTCCTCATCTCCATCGCTCGGCGTCTAGGACCTTCCTCCCATACGGTGTCTTCTAGTGCTCTCTCCTTCTCCTCCCTGCTTCCTTGTCTTCCTGCACAGACAGCTGCTTCAGATTGTGGTTTACCGTCTCTGTTGCCGCGGAGCTCTCCGCATGGACCCTGCACCCTTCCCCCTCCCCTCTCAAAAAAAAAGGAAATCAATCGCCCGAACATATATCCATCAGCACACGCTGACACTGCAAGGCACTGCTCAGGCGGGGCGAGCGGCAGCGGGAGTGAGTTGTGCTGACAGATCTATGTGAGCGGCAAGCTAAGAGAGCCGACACACTTGTCTGTCGACTGCTTCGACACGTACACACCGCGCCGACGGCGTATACGCAATACCGATAGGCGGGAAGAGGGTCTCTCGCAACGTCAGCGGTGCGGTGCGTACCATTCAAACGTCAAGGGGCGTGTTGTGCTGCTGGCCAGTATCGCGTGTTTGCCCTGTAGCGCATCTGTGTCTCTCTTTCACATCTCGCAGCGCTACCCGGTGTGTTGTCGTTCATTTTTTTTGTTTGTTCAATACTTCTCTCTCTTTTCGCCGTACGGTCTGTACCTGTGCTCGTGTGCGTGTGTGCGCTTGATGCTTGCATGCTTCCTTTCGCATTACGTCGTTTTCTTCCGTGAACTGCCCATCACTTGCATGCGCCTACGTTGCTTTTCGGCCGCCTTCACTGACATGTCTTGATAATCGTCGTTTGTACTTGCCGTTCCTTATTCTGTATCTGCTGATTCTCGTTTTCTCATCACACACGCACAGAAGCACACGCACAAGCCTCCGTACACCCTCACACCGTTACAACATACTTCCTTCCCTCTCCAACCCTCACCGCCACTTTTGATTTCGTTTTTTTTTTCGTTCGTTGCTGTTTTCATATTGAATTGTAATGCTTTGTAGTTGTGGCTCAGCTTGGCTCAGCTCTCTTTTGTTCCCACCCTCGCCCTTGTGCGAGTTCGCTTCCTTGACGCACCCCCTCTTCGGTATCTCTCTCTGTCGGCGTGCTTGTTCGGTGCCCCATATCAGCCTACCATACAAAGAAAAAGGAACGACGCCAGGTACATATATACATATATATATATGTATATATATATATTGCATACTTCTAACGATATATAGTTTTGTATTGTTTTTGTTGTTTTGTCGTCTGCATTCGCGTCTTTCGTTTTTTTTTCTTGTGTTTCGACGTCTTGGTCTGTCCTCTTTCCTCCTGGTATTCTTCTTATCTGCGCTGGCTGTGGTTGTTGCTCGTGCGCGGCACTGTTTTGCTGGATTGGTGACGGCTGTTCGAGTAGTGGTTGCCGATTATTCTGACGTTTGCCGATCCGTTGAGGGCGGATTCTTTCGGTCACACACACACGTATACACATATATATATATATATATATATGTATATATGTGTGTGTGCACGTGTGTACATATAGCGAAGGAGCTACGTCATTTGTTCGTCCACCATTCGTTCTTTTTCTTCAGTGTGTATGTGTGTGCTGTCGTTGTTGCTGTTTGCGTTAGTCTTATTCTTTGTCTACCGCCGCTCTTGGTAGGTCCGTTGTGTGCTTCCCGGCACACGCGACAGAACCCCTCGCCCTCTCCCCTTCCCCCTTCTCCTCTCTGGTCTGCTTCTGCTTTGGTTTGGTGACGTTATGATTTAGGCCTTTCTTATGGTTGACACGTCTCTGTCACGCCTCCCATCCTCCCCCTCCTTCATTGACGCCCTCCTCTCCGCGGGATACACCCCCCCCCTCTCCGTTTTTTTTTTCACCGGCGTCCCTTCCGCTCCTCATTTGCTTGCGTGCTCTTTCATTTCGGCACTTTGTCGACGTGCCCCTACGCACACGGTCGCGCTCTTTTGCTTTGTGCCTTTTTTCCTCCAGGGAGGGGAAGGGTTTGCCTGCTCCTACCTTCCCTCTTTCCCACTTCGCTGCTGCGTCGCCCTCCCTCCCTCCCTCCTAACCTGTCTGCGTGTGTGTTTTGTTGTATGCGCTCTTGTATCTTGCTTCTCTCTTCCGTGTCTTGGGGCGACTTCCCTTTTTTAATGGTTTGCTCTTTCCCCTCTCCTCCCCCATCCTTTGGTTGAGTCGTTTTTTTTTTTGTTTTCGTGTGTGTCGTTCTCTCCATCTCATTCTCTTCTCGCAGAGGTTCTCCTCTCCTCCTCCCCCTCTTGCCCCCCCCCCCCCCATCACCACCTTTCCGGTGCGTGTGCTTTCTGACCGACGAGCAGCGTACTGTTCCCGTGTGCGTACTGTTGCCCATTGGCGTTGTTGTTTTCTCCGTGACGCCTCACCCTCTGCTCTCTCGATCGAACCCTTGGGGCCCTCGGACGGTTTTCGTGTCCTACACAGACACACAGACAGCGGACAAGAGCGAGCTACACGGGTTTGGCTTCTTTCAGGCTCTTGGTCCTGTTCAAGCCAACGCTGCAGCCTCTTCCAAAGAGGCTGAAGAGCTGTCTACATCAGAGAGGAAGGGTGTTGGGATAGTTATACCGATCATATCACTGCAGCAAACGGAAAGACGCGTAAGTGAGAAGAGGACGTAGCAAGCGGCTATACACCGCAAGCACGCGCACACACACGTGCACGTCTCCAGAGCCTTGGATCAACTACAGTGCAGACACAGAAACGGAAAGCCAGGGGAGGGCACGAAGAGAGCACAGCGAAAGAAACAGCACGCCTACACGACACCCGCACCGCTTCAGGAAGCGAATTTCTTTTTTTTTTTGGCGAACTCGAACTCCTTGTGAGCCTACTACCGTCGCTCGCTCACAGCTGTGGTCGTGGCTGTCTTTGCCGCAGCGGACGCGGTCGTACTCACCCTTCGCACCCGGCAAGGAGTGCGAACAAGCGAAAACCACCACCTCTACAACAGAAGAAGCCATACCAGAGAGCAGGCGGAAAAAAAAGGAGCGAAGGGAGTGCGTCTAGTCGGTGCACACGTCAGAGAATCCACCCGATACCACTTCCCGGCCTTCCTCCACTTTCGTTGGTCTCCGCCGTCGAGCGCTTGGCATTCGTTTTCGTTTTGTAGGTTTCTTGCGAAGTGCCTCCCGTCTTGTTTGTTGGTGTAGCGACGCCGACGCCTCTGCGCCCGCATAACGTGCACCGAAACACGTCCCTTCTCCCGCGTTCGATTTTTTTTTCTCGGCCTCCTCGAAAACCCTACTTGGACGTCCGACCAACGAGCAACGACGTACACGCGTACTGACGTGATAGATACGTTGCCAGTGCGTTCTTGGCAAGTAGGAGATCGCGAAGAGGAACGTTGCTGGTGCGTTGTTGGTTGGTTTCTTCGTCTACCTTTTGTTCTTGTTGGCGTTTGCGCATTGATGTTCGACACACACACACACACACACACACACACACGCACACACACACACACACACACACACACACACACACTCGAACACACACACATCATATATTTTGGTTGTCTCGACGATACCGACAGTTCGACCTCTCCCTCCCTCATTGATTATATTGCGCTGCTTGGCTTTCCCCTCCTCCTCTCTTTCCCTCTCCCTTTTTCTTGTGTTGCTCGCTCTCCTCGTTGCCTTCCTTCCGCTCCTTCCGTCGTTGGCGTTGTTGTTGTTGTTGCGCACCCCAGTGGCCTTCCGCGGAATTCGTCTGTAGGTGCGTGTGTGTGTGTCAGTTGCCTGTAGCAAGCGGCTGCGGCTCCTCGCCTTCAACTGGTGCGCTGTTCTCTCCCACCACGTCTGCGCGATTTATGCGGTGCTGATTGCTTTTTCGGTCTGCCGTCGGCTATCCTTCACTATTCTGCGAGTGTGCCACACCAGGGAGGAGGGGAGGGGTGGGTGGGCGAGCGTCGGTGAACTCGACGGGATACAAAGCCAAAGGGCCCCGCTGCATCTGCGCACCCAGTACTCCATCGAGGGAAAGGGAACAGCACCATCATGCTGCAAACCGTGCAGCAATCGTGGCCGCGACGCGGCCGAGACTTTGTTCTCCCTGAAGTTCCCATTCTCGAGTCGCCGGAGTGGAGTGACGAGGATGACGACATCAACCGGACGCGAACGCCGCTGAGCGTAGAGACGGAAGCCCGTGCGCCTGCTGCGCGCATCGCTGACAGCCGCCCCATGCTCAGTCCGGCGATGCGCTTGCCTCCGATGGTTCGTGGCGCGTCGCCGCCCTTTGCGCATCAGATGGCGCCACCGTCGGCTGGATTCAACCACCCCTGCAGTTACGAAGCCGCGCGGGTCAGCGACAGCCGCAGCGCGAATGAAGGCAATCACCGTTTTTGTGCTAGTCGGAAAGCGAACGGCGGTGGTGACACGGGTGTCAGCGCCACCCCGTGCAGCGGCGACGCGGCTAGGAAGCAGCACTCGATTCTCAACGTTGGTCCGCGCGAATGCTGGCCGGTCGACGGTCACAACGGGGACGACAGTGACTCGCCTCCTCAGATGAGCATCGGGCCGTTTGTTTCGGTGCGGGGGCCCAGCTGTTTCCCGTTCGAGGCCGGCAGCTTGTTTGTGTCGTCCACGCATCACCTCGGCGACGACGACGACGAATCAAGCAGCGCGGCAACGGGCAGCAGCAACAGCAGCAGCGACACTGACCGCACCAGGACGAGCAGTGACTCCACCGACAGCAGCTCGAACTACCAGCAGCAGAGGGCGTCGATGAGCCCGTTCTCCCACGGCTCCACACAGGTAGGGGGGCTGCTGGGCGGCGGCGGGTGCCCGCAGCAGCCGTCGGCCCCCTCCTACGGTATCGAGGTCGGCCCGTCCATCTTTGTCAGACTGCCGCAGCAGAACCCCTCGCTACTCGACACCCCTGTCGCCGGGCGGACCGGGCTGATTACGGCTGCCGAGGCAGCTCCATCAATCTTTCGCACCTTCTTCCACGAGGATGACGGTTCGTACGACATGACCGGTTTCCACCACGACAGCGCATCTGCGTTCCATCAGGATGATACGGCAGCGTTGTCCATGACGCTCAGCGCTGCCTCGGCGCGCGCAGCGAACGGCGGCGCGCGCGTGGCAATTTCCTGCGGCCGCGAAGGAAGGGCAGATGCGACGAACTCGGCTGCTGCAGGGACGCACCAAGACTCGAGCAACCACACGATCACGACAGTCAGCGGCGACGGTGGACTGCAGCGCGGCCCGCTCAGCAACCGCCGCCAGGGCTCCTTCTTCACAACGGTGGACGAGGCGCTGTACGAGACGCACGCCCACCCGACCGCGCCACGCTCGCCGAACGCGGTTGTGCTGGTGTCTACTGACGTGTCTCCCATGCACCACATGGACGCGTTTCAGGCAAGCAGAGGCGCGACGGAGCCGCAGCACCAACATCAAGGCGCCACTCACAACGGCAACAACGACAGTCGAGATACGCGGCGAAGACGGATGCAGCCGGCTTTGTGGCATTCGTCCCCACCAGAGAAGACGAGCACACAGCTCAGCGGCATCCATGCAGCGTTGGCGGAGTACGTACTCCTACCTCGGAGAGAAGCGAGTCCTATGATGCCGTCAGTGGCCACTGTCAAGAGCACGCCGGCGAGCAACAGCGGTGTCGGCGATGCAAATCGCAAGGGTGACACGCAGGACGGCGACAAGGACTCACGGCCACAGGAACATGGCACTCGCTTTCTCGAGTCTGCCGACCCGGAGCCCGACATCTTGCTCGGGAGGGACGCCCTGGAGGGCGGCACCCGTGACAACGATGGCTGTCTCTACCCGAGCATGGTATGGATAAAGGCGAAGCAGCTTTCCAGTGCACCATCTTCGGTACGGACGTCTCATTCAAGTGCAAAGCCGAATACCAAGCGGCTCAACTTTAGAAGTCGCATCACGCCACGCGGACACAGGGCCGCCGCCGCGCCGGTTGCGGGTGCAACTGCGAGCAATCAGGCACCAGCTGTATCCGAGCGCCGCTGCACCGATTCGACGGCTTTCTCCCTCGAGGCGCCTGACGGCACTGGTTTCGGTGCCACGGACTCTGCAACGAACTGCACCGCTAATGCCGGCGGCGGCGGCGGCCGTACTGGACACAATGCTGTCATGATGGACTGGGACGAGTACGGCCTCCTGGCGTGGGCCACTAAAAGTCCTCTTAGAACGTGCCCCGAGTCTGCCGCAGCGTTCGGTGCGCGAGGCGGCGACGGCGGCGCGGGTGCAGCGAACGAATCGGTGACGGTCACCGACAGCGCGGCCTCGCACACGACCAGCAGGAAAGCCACGCTGCCCATCTCCGTGAAGGCGTCTTCTGCGAAACCGACGCGTAGATGGACCGACAAGGTCAGACCCCGCCGCGGCGAGAGCCCGCACACGGCCGTCACGTTTGTCGAGGAAACCGCCCCGTTTGCACCCGTCAACGATGACAGGTCACCATCCAGCGGCGCCACGCTGGCTGCGCCGCCGTGTGAACAGGCTCCGAGTACCCCGCCGCATCTGCTAGCGACGATGGCGGCGGTGACGACTGAATCTGGTCGCCCACAGTTGCTGCCGACCGCTTCGCTTCTGTGCCCCACGACGTACAGCATGTTGGCCGTCACGACGGGCAAAGTGGCTGGTAGCGGCACCCCTGCGGCGACCGCACCATCCCCGAGTGTGAGCGGCGAGCCTTCCGTGGCCACCACAGCGGCGGGGCCACGCGCGGCGCCTTCCCACACCTTGAGCCCCCCCGGCGAGTACTTCTTCAACAGCTTCCACACCAACCTGACTATCGCTGGTTCCCTAGGCGACGAGGACAACGCGAGCGATGCCGTGCTGGTGTCTCCGCTGCCGAACATGTCAAACCCAGCTGACGCGGAAGGGCACACGACGGGCGCCGCTCAACGTCGCCTGAGCAGCATCAACGGTGGCAGTCGCCAAAACCATCCTACGATTCCGTCGTTTCAGTGGCTAGGACAACAGCGGCAGCAACGGAATGGTGGCCGGACGGGTTCCCACATCTTCATTCCTTCCTCCTCCGCGTCTTCCTCTGCAGCGTCGGCCAGCACCTCCGTTGCATCTACGGCTCTCGCGTGGAGGGGGATGAAAGGTGCTCAAGGCAACACGGTTGCCACCTTGAAGGCCGACTATGAGCTGCTTACGGTAGGCGCGGACGTGACCAGCGTCAACGGGAGGCGCACTGGCGGCTTTGTGGCTTTGGAAGCACGCACGAACCTCTCCGCGGAGGCTCAGGCATCCCCCGCGAACTTGGGGCGGGTCGCATCTAGGCGCCCTATCATCGAAGACCCGGGCGATGTTGAATCGGTAGACAACAGCCGCCGCCGCTCAGAACCAGCTTCCATTGTAAGCGCCGAGGAAGTGCAGCCACCGCGAAATAGGCGTAAGTCGCCGCACTGGCGCCTGCACGCATCGCCGGCGGAACGGTGAAGGGAACGCTGCTCCTCTTCGCGAGACGACTCGGCGCATTGTGCACACAGGCGGCTAGCGTCTGCGCCGGTTCCCATCCCGAATACAGCTATCACGGACGGGGTACTACTCTCTCGGCTACCGCGTTGGTCTGGCCTGTCGATCAGGCAGAAAGAGCTCGCCGCCGCCATCTCCGCAACATACTGTGTCCGTGCTGACGAAGGCGGCAATCTTGAACTCCGGGGAAAGCGGGGCACTTCACGACTCGGCTGGCACGTCACCTCAGAAATGCCATCTTCGTTCCTCGTCTCTCGAAGATCGCAGCGACTCAAGATCCTCGCGAAGTGCATGACCATGTAAACGAGCGAGGGCGTACGCTCGCCCCACTTTAAAGTGTATGTGCCACCGCAACGGGACAGCATATGTGTGCGTGCATGGATGTCGATGTGCGTGCACCCCCTTGTCTGTTGCCCTTATCGGTAGTTGGCCCACTCCCTCTTTTCGCTTCGACTTGTGCTGCTCATCCCCTCCTCCTCGTCTCCGGTGCTCCTCGCTGGCTTTCGCGACAAGGAATAGGGAACAGAGAAGCACTAAACAACAGTCGTCGGCTCTCCGTTGTGTGTCTCTGTCTTTTTCTGCTGTCCAAGTCGGCGTATCTATGCGCGTGTGCTGTGTGCCTGCGTGTGCGGGGACGGCCTGCGCGATACCGGAGTTGGTCCGTGTACAAGCTCACAAACGAAGCACCGCCATCTTTTCACCTCACCATCCCCCTTTTATTTCTCTGTCTGTCTGTCTGTCTGTGTGTGTGCGTGTACGCATGTATGCACTCGGCTGGTGCGATACACGGAGTCACGCGAGTATGCACAGGCGAAGGGGCAACGAAAACGGCAGAAAAAATGAGCGGCCGCTCCATGCGTGTCCGGGAAAAGGGTGTAGAGGCGGAGCGCGCTTGCACCTCTTCTTACCCGAGCTCCCTTCTCTTTCCTGCACGATCTCTTCTCTATGCAGTGTGCCCCCTCCTCCCCCTCCTCCCCCTCCTCCGTTCTTCTTCACAGGGCGCTGTGCGGTGGGGGCAGGGTGCGGGGGTGGTGGCCGTGTCACCATTCTCCCTCGTGCTTTTCGCGTTGCGTCGTCCGTTGCGTTTCTGATTACGGGCGTTCCAAAACCGTTTCACCGTCGTCTCCCATGACGCTGTTCATGTGCCTTCCGATGTGTCTGTGACGTCGGTGGCCACCCGGGACTGATGTCCGAGTGTGTCGACCACGCGAGGGTCCGCCAATCAAATGCGCGCAGTACAGGTTTTCGTGCCTCGGCGAACACCTTCGTCTTTGTTTTCGTTCCAGGAAGTGGCTGCACACACCGCAACCGCATGCGCTATGCGCATGGCGTGCCCTCTCGCTCGCTCGCTCTCTCTCTCCCAACCGTCTACTTTACGCCGTCTAAACAATGCGCCGTATCTCCTCTCCTCTCCCCCTTTCCTTGCTTCCTTTCACGCTTCACATCTGCTGACATACTCGTGCGCCTTCGCTGCTGTGGCTGCTCTGACCTCTCCCTTTCCGGATCCTCGCTCACACACCCCCTCCTCTTCCTCCGGTGTGGGTCTTGGGGCGTCGCGCGTTGCCACTCGACGTTTTGCTCTCCCTCCCCTCCGTCCCCCTACCTGAAACGCACACCACGACCAGCAATCAACAGCAACCAACACGCACCACGCGCCACCACCACAACCGCTGCGCACAACGGGCCCGCTTCGCTGCGATTTATTTTTCTTGCGAAAACGGGAAGGACAAGCAGAGAGCGAACAGAGAAGGAAAAGGAGCAAGTACGTACACCCCACCCACTCCGCTCACTGTATCTATTCATTTCGAAGGCGCATCGACTCCTCCCCCCTCCCCCTTGCAGGTATCATCACGGCGGCGCCTATATATATATATATTATACACACACGCACACACTGTTACTTGCCGCGCTGCGCATATTTGTTTTAGCGGACGAGTGTGTTGGGTTCTCGGCCCCTTTTGTGTTTCCAATCTCCTCACACACGTGAGCACAGAAGACGACTCGAGTCCCTCGACGGACTTGTCCGAGATTCGCGTGAGGAAAAGTGTGTGTTTGTGTGTGTGTGTGTGTGTGTGTGTGTGCAAGGCCGCGCGAGGTACTTGCCTCGTTACACGGCACTTCTGTCGTTTAGGAACAAGTCATGCCGTCCGCAAAGGAGGTAGCAGAGGCGCGCGCCTACGCGCAGGCGCAGGAAGAGGCCACCGACAAGCGCAAGCTGCAGAACATCAGCGAGACGGAGCTGAATGAGCTTGACACCCTCACGAACGACCAGCTGCGCACACGTGCGCGCAATCTGCACCAAGAGACGCAGACGCTCCGTAGCTTCGAGAACCGCTCGAAGCAGGAGTTGGTCTCCCTCAAGCGGGACGTGGAGATGGGCAAAAAGCGTGTAAAGGAGAACAACCGCCTGCCTTACCTCGTCGCGAGCATTGCCGAGGTGCTTGACTTGAGCGACGACGAGGACGAGGCGGAGGAGCTGGCCGTCGGCCGCAAGAAGCCGGAGCGGAAGCAGAAAAGCGCCGTCGTGAAGACGACGAATCGGTACACCGTGTTCCTGCCCGTCGCCGGCCTCGTTGACGCGGAGCGGCTGTCGCCGGAAGATCTGGTAGGCGTGAACAAGGACACATTCCTAGTGCTCGACACGCTGCCGCCGGACTACGACAGCCGTGTCAAGGCGATGGAGATCGACGAAAAGCCGAAGGAGAAGTACACAGATGTCGGTGGGCTGGATAAGCAAATCAACGAGCTGATTGAAGCTGTCGTGATGCCCATCACGCACAAGGAGCAGTTCGAGAAGATTGGCATCCAGCCCCCAAAGGGGGTGCTGCTGTACGGGTCGCCCGGTACGGGCAAGACGATGCTGGCGCGTGCCTGTGCGGCAGCGACGGACGCGTGCATCCTGCGCCTTGCGGGGCCGCAGCTGGTGCAGATGTTCATCGGCGACGGTGCCCGCATTGTGCGCGACGCCTTTGCTCTTGCGAAGAAGAAGGCGCCTTCCATCATCTTCATTGACGAGCTCGACGCCGTAGGCTCGAAGCGCTCGGACGAGGGCAAGCACGGCAGCCGCGAGGTGCAGCGCACCATGCTGGAGCTACTCTCCCAGCTGGATGGCTTTGGCAGCAGCGACGATGTGAAGGTGATCGCCGCCACCAATCGCATTGACGTGCTTGACCCGGCACTGCTGCGCAGTGGTCGCCTAGACCGCAAGGTGGAGTTCCCAATGCCGGACGAGGAGGCGCGCGCCAGCATTTTGGAGATTCACTCGCGCCGCATGAATCTCGACAAGGACGTGAATTTCAAGGAGCTTGCCCGATGCACAGATGACATGAACGGCGCACAGCTCAAGGCTGTGTGTGTCGAGGCTGGCATGCTGGCCCTGCGCCACGATCGCACGTATGTGGCACACGAGGACTTCGTTGAGGGCGTGGCCGCGGTGCAGGCGCGCAAGAAGACGAACCTCAACTACTATGCATAACTGCACATTCACGCGCACGTGTTTCATCTTTCGCCCCTTTTGCTGGTCGTCCGTCCCTCCCCCCTCCCCCCGTGGTGCACCGCAACGTGCACCGATCACTGGGCAGCGCCGCTTCGTTCTAGGACGGAAGGGGAAGGACACAACAGGGGAAGAGAGCGGGCAGAGGTCGCAGGTTGCACAACACCAGTGCGTATTACCGGTCAAACGAGGAGGAGGGAGAGGGAAGACGAGGAAGACGGACGAAACAGAACGCAGAAGAGAGGGGGACACGGCCACACATGCGTGCGCTCACTCACAGAGACGAGGGGAGGGGGAGGGGGAGGGGTGCAGTTGTCGCGCTTGTTTGGCGTTATGTGCGTTGCTTGTGAGCACAAGAGGGTCGTGATATGATGCTGGTTGATTTCGTTGTTCCTGTTCTGTGCGTGATGACATGTCGTCTGTGGAAGCGGCACCGCTCACGTAGCCAAGAGGATGGCATGCATGTGCACGTGTATATGTACCCCTCTGTGTGCCGCCGCTCTACCTTTCCATAATAGTGGCGACTTGACATTCTTGCTCACGCACACAGTTACACGCGCATGCTGACATACTTAGGCGCACGAGTACACGGATGCGTACAAGAGACAGACGCCCTCGCCCGCTTCCCTTTTCTCCCTCCATGTCTGTCGAGCACTTCTCACACTTCATGCATTCCCCGCGTGGTTTGCTTGGTTGTGTTTTTGCTTCGCTGAGGTTGCACATCCCCCACCCGCGCCGCGGCTGCACGCGAGCAAAGGAGCCGCTGCATTCACTTGACGCTCTCTCTCCCTCCCCCTTTCCCTCTCCCTTTTTTGTCGGTCATTGTCTCTCCGTCACGCGTTACTCGTGGAATATGCGTTTCCTGAGCTGTCGGTGCCTCTGTGTGGATGTATGTGTGCGTGCCTTGCGGTCATGTGGGGTAACATGACGACGGCGAGACCTCATGTGGTGGGCGACGCTGCTCACACCTTTGGTTTGCTGTGTGCTTGCGGGGGTGACTCTATTCGCACATGCTCCATCGTTATGAGCTGTGTGACGAGCCCCCCTCTCCTCCTCCAAAGTGCTTTTTCTTTTCGTATTCGGGAGCAAGAGCGGAGGAAAAGAACAGCCCTCAACGAGGAGGAGGAGCCACGATGCTTAGTGTGTGCGATGGCTGCCCAAACGGTCGTGGGTGGGGCGTGATGTGTGTTAGAGGTCACATATGGCTCATGTCTTCTCCCCTCTTCCTTCATGACAGTCGCTGCGCTTCGAGCGCACATGAATACCTTGTGATCGGGCCGCACAACACAACCGCCACCTTGACTTGCCTCTCTCTCTCTGTTTGAGCAGCGCTGGCTCCACTGGGTGGACGGATACCAGGGACGGCGCTCCACGCCAGCCCTCAGAGCCGGTCTACTACCTCGGGGGTTCTCGGTTCGATGGCACAGCGAGAGCAATACGCCGCTGCGTCGGTGCATTGCGCTTGCGAGCCGTCCACTCCCGCCTTTACCGTCTCACCTCCTTCTTCGCTTGTCCTTTCCTAAATTGCTTGCGCCTCGCGGCTTTCTCACGCACGCTCTCGCACGCTCGCTGGCCACACCGAACACACGCACGCATACACGCGTTTACGTACCCGCACTCGTTCACCATATGCATGACATCACCGTCGTCTGGTTGTTCTGTCTTCCTTTGTTGGCGATGTGCTGCTGCATCTTTTCCTCCATCGCCTGTCGCCATGCACACACGCACGTACACACGAAAAGAACAGCCAACTCTCTCGACTTGTTTTCTCACCTAATCGTGCGACTCAAGCACACAAAACCCACAACGCATCGGAACCACAGGGAAGATTACGTTGTGTGTTGCGCTGGCAAGGTCTATCCTCATCTCTCCTCTCCGAGCGTCGGCGTGTCAGGGGTGCGTCTCTCTCCATCGTGAAGGGCCGCCGGAATCGCCGCCTCTCTCTCTCTCTCTCTCTCGACCGGCGTGCGCGTGGGCGCGCTTCCGTGTCTCTCCTCAGCTTATATTTCATTGTTTTCTTTCGAACTCCTTTTCGTTTTTCTTTTACTGACTCTTAATTGGTGTGAGCGCTGTCTTTGCTCCTGTTTCCTGCACGAGCTGGTCATGCAGGCAGCTCGTCTCCCGACTCGGATTGCCACCGGCGACGGTGAGGATGCGCCGCAGACTCCACCCGTCCACGCCCCGGCGACCCCCGCCGCCACGGACGAGCAGGAGACGGATCAACCCCAGCAGGCTGTAGGCGAGGCGACGACGCCCGCGGACCGGGCTGGGTTTCAGCCGCCCTCCGCCGAGGCCCTGGCCACCCGGCAGAGCCGCAATAGCGCCGGCGCGGAGAAGATGGGTGGCGGTCAGCGGCTGAGAGACCACACGACGGCCCAGCGCCGCCTCATGCAGGATTACCGCACGTTCCAAAAGAACATGGCCGAGGGCACCAGCTCCAACATCACCGCGCTGCCTGTAGATGGTGACTTCTTTCACTGGCACGCCGTCATCTCGGGCCCTTGCGACACACCGTGGGAGGGCGGCCTCTTCAAGCTGGACCTCATCTTCGGCGATGACTACCCGTTCTCGCCGCCAAAGGTCCGCTTCCGCACCAAGGATGTCTTTCATCCCAATGTCTACGTTGACGGCAACATCTGTATGGACACGCTGAAGAGCAGTTGGCAATCATCGCTTAACCTGGAGGCGCTGCTGATATCGATTCAGTCCCTTCTGTCAGACCCAAACCCACTCTCTGCCGCCAACGGGGCGGCGGCGCGGCTCCTGACGGAGAACCGTAGCGCCTACGACGAGAAGATACGCGCCTTGGTGGAGGAAAGCCTTGAGCAGAGTTTTTCCATGGATGATGATAGCGATGACGCCGAGGTGGATGAGGAGGCCGTTTAGTCCCCCTCCCGCACTGCGACAGGTGCGGTGTGTCGGCATGTACGTGTCTTGTGCGTGCATGTGTGTTGCCTGTGTGGCTCGTTCCCTGGTTGTGCTTCTCATTTCTTTTCCGTTCTTTTAGTGTTTTCGTGCTCTTTTCTTTATGTATGTGTGTGTGTGTGCGCGCACCCCGTCATGCCTCTGCTCCCCTTCTGCCATGTTCCTCCCTCTGTCGTCTGGCCCGATCCCGCCCCGGCTCTCCTCCACATCCCGCCTCCACCCCTCCGTGACGCGCTCCTCTGTCTTCTCTGCGAAAAAAGGCAAACATACGGTTGTGCTTTAGCTTGTTGTAGCCCCTCCCACCTTTCCTCTCCCCTCTTTTCTCTCTCTTCCTTCTTCAGCTCACTTACATTTTCCTCGCGCCTACTCTTCTCCGTGCTCTGTGTTTCTTGTTGTTTTCCTTTTGCGTGTGGTATGTCTCCTCGCCTCCATCCCCCGCCTCGCGCTCACACCGCAATATTAGCGGGATGAGCGCACGCACACGCCGAGAAGGAGAGGGTGGTGGGACGGCTTCCCTATTGCTGCGGTCTGCATGCCTGTGTGTATGCGTGTATGTGCCTGGTCTCCCCACTTACACCATCCCCGCTCCCTCCATCTTCTCCTCTCTTCGCTTTATCAATCGATGCCGACCCTGAGAATAGTACGACTTGCTGCTGCTGCTCTCTTTCTTCTCTGTTTCTTGGATAGCCAAACATATTGTTTTTGTGCCGCCGGGTATCCCCATCCCCACTTCTGTCTAGTTGCCCGTCCCCCTCCTCCCATCCTCTTTCCCCTCATACACACCCCTCTCCCAAATCACTGCCTCCGTTGTTGCGTTTTTTGTTCAGCTAATGTGTGTGTGTGTGTGTGTGTGCGTGTGTGTATGGGGAAGGGGAACCCTTTCACGCCGCATTCTAGTCATTTCCTCATACATACCGACGGGTTGCATATGGATGTATATATAGAAATATATATATTTCTTGCCCCCCTCCCCCCAGACACTTTTGCTTGCTTGCTCGATGGCTTCATCACATCTGCATCACCGTCTCTCCTTTTCTCTTTCTCTCTCTCTCTCTCTGTGTGTGTGTGTGTGTGTGTGCGTGTGTGTGTGTGCCGGTGTGCAGGCAACACGGCGCGTGGGAGGGGTTTCGTTGCTGCTTGCGTCTTCGTGTTTCGTGGTTTCTGTGACGGCAAGGAAGTTTTCTGTACTTCTGGGCTTGATACGTCGTCGCGCATCGTTGCTCGTGTGCGTGGCGTCGTTAGCTTTTCTTTTGCGTGCCATGTCTGCCCGTGCTTGCTTGGTGTGCTTCGATTTTTTTTGTGTGTGTGTTTTGCTTTGGGCCGCTCGGAGTCGTGCATGGATGCCTTACTCATCTCTTCGCATCACCTCCTCCTGCTCCTTCTCCTTCCGACATGTGTGCATGTGTGTGTGTGTGTGTGGTGGGGGGCGTTCTCGTGCCCACGGCGGATTCGGAGCACAAGCGGGGAAAGGACGGGAATGGAGAATTTAAGAAACATGTGCGGTGCGTGTGTAAGTGTGTGTGTGTGTGTGTGTGTTTCTCGTCCGCTTCATCGACGTTGACATTCTCACCGGGGCTTGCCGATGTGGTGTGGTGTCAGTGCCAGCACAACAAAGTGGAAAGGGTAGGCGGGCAGGGAATGGTGCAAGGTAAATGGGCAAATCTAGCAGAGAAAAACAAGAGAAGGCCTGCGAGGTACCGTCGAGGGTAGAAAAGGTGGGGTGGGGCGGAGGGGGGAGGAAAGGAAGTACCCAGCCAATGTCTTCCTCACGGCGCCTCCTCTGAGTACGATTGACGGACGATGCTTTTCACCGATTAACGGGCGCTGAGGTGGTTTTGCTGCTGCTCTTGCCAATTTGCCGTGCTCTAGCGCTTGCTCTCGTATTTTATTTCCTCAGGTCTTTTGTCCCACCACCTCCCTGATGTCTGCCGAGCACACCTCACCGCGGTGCCAGGGCCCAGCGCCCACTCTTTGTGGGCAGGCCAAGTAGCCTGCAGCCTGCCTATGAGCACGGCTGCGGACTCCTGGTGCCAGCGGACTGGTGTGGGCTGGCGCTGTGCGGGTGAGACCGACGGCCATGATGACGCTTGGACCAGCTCACTGCGGATCATGCCGGCGATTCAACGAATGCGCGCATCCAGCTACTGCCTTTCTGCCTTTGCTGCGCTGCGGCGATGCTGAGCGTGGCCCCGGGGCCTAGCCTGCGCTGTACGCAGCGGCATTGCGGTGGGCTGCGCGGCGCCAGACGGTGCTGGTGGGCTCGGCTGCTTGGCATAGCTGTGGTGTGCAGCCGATGCAGACGAGCGGTGGCTGTGTGTGCGCGTGTGCGTTGGCTTGCTCGTGGTGGACGGCCACGTAAAGGAACGCAGAGGTGAGAAACCCTTTTATCTCTCGGTGGCTGTCTCAACTGGCGACGTGCTTCACGCCTGTCGGTTGTGGTTTCGCCGTTGTCATGCAGCCAGGCGAGCGCACGCCTCTCCTACGACTCTCTGCCTCCCTTCTCGCCGCTGATCTCTCGCGTTCCCGCTGTCTACAAGAGCACCGTGTTTTGTCACCAATGATCAACGAGCACGTCTGCCTGATCAGTCAGGAGCTGGTCTTGGTGCCGTACCTGGCGCCATTTGTGCCACGTTACCATGAATGGATGTGCGACCCGGGGCTGCTCGCGGCCACTGAGAGCGAGCCCTTGTCCCTCGAGGAGGAGCGCGAGAACCAGCTGTTGTGGCTGCAATCCACGGACAAGATGACGTTTATCCTGCTGGCGCCGGCTACACTTCATCATGCCGACGCCTCTGCCGTCGGAGAGGACAGTCCTTCTCGAGGTGCAGAGGAGCGGCAGCAACGGCAAAACGAGGAAGGCGCCCACGCTCGGCTCCTGAGCTTGTGTGGGACGGTGCCGCCACTCGAAGAGGTGTTTGCGACAGCGTCGTCGTCGCCCGCTGCCTCTCTCGCGTCGTTTTGCCGCCCAGCCGCTGCTGTGTCGTACCCGGGCAGCATTGTCACCACCGCAGATTACACGTGCACCGTGTCGGAGTTGCATCCTCAGCGAGAGAGAACAAGCACATCCGGCTGCGCGTTCCCGCTGTTGAAGCGGTACGCTCCCTCGCAGGTGAAAGAGCTCTTCAGCAGCGACACACTTTCAGCTGGGTCGCAGCCGCAAGGAGCCTGTGCGAGAGCTGAGGAGGTGCAGCGCCGTGCGCTGGCGCAGTCGTACGTCATGATCGGCGATTGCAATCTCTTTTTGCTGGAAGAGGAGGACGATGGAGGCGACGGGGTCGGTGACGGGGTTGCCGCGTTTGGCTGGTCCAGCTCCTGCGAACAACAGCAACACAGCCGATCCCCCACGTCTGCTGCGATACCGTCGGACGGCAGCCCGCCGCTTACTCCAGTTTCCGCCTTGGCACCCTCGCGTACGTTCGAGGTTGAGGTGATGGTGGCCGACCCAGCCTTCCGGCGTCGCGGGTTGGCTGAGGCTGCCGTCCGTATGATCATGCAGTACGCCGTCGCCGTCTGCGGTGGGACCCGCTTCGTGGCAAAGATCCTTGCCACGAACACCGGCAGCATCGCGCTGTTTACGGAGCGCCTCAAGTTCGCACCGTTTAAGGAGGTGAAGGTGTTCAACGAGGTCCACTTCGCACGCTCGCTGAGGACGGAGAAGGAGCGCCGTGCGTGGGAGCTGGAGTGCCGGCGAAGCAGGTGCGGGCGCACCGCGTGTAGCAGTGCTTCTCTGCACGGTCGAACGGCGGGGTGCGAAAGCCCTGCAGGTGCCGTGCCAGACGGCTCAAGAGGAACCGATAAGCCGGAGGAGCTACCGTCCGCGTTGCCACCACACTCGCAGCAGGCCGGGTCGGAACTGAGCCACACGTACTGGTGCTCACCACTGGACAAGGTCGTAGCGTCTTCGATTCGGATCTTCACACAAGCGCCATAAGGCGTACACGTTGAATGCGTCCACGACGTAGCCAACTGCAGCGGCAGCGCGGCAGGGAGGGGGGCAGATAAGGGGGAGGTGGTGCATGAGCTGCCTCTCGTATGGATGTGGGGGAGGCTTCAGTGCCGCTACAACCCCGTCAGGACAGCACCCTCTGACTTCGTGGCTCTCGCTCTCAGTGCTCCTTTGTGTTTACGCTGCGATCCACATCACTCTTCTCCCTTTATCCTCGTGAAGCTGAGGCATTGAGGCATCATGTCTTCGCGGCAACAGCATGCGACCATCGGCGGCAGTGCAGCAGCGTGCTTCTTGTGTTTATGCGTGTTACTCGATGCGCTTGCGGCGTTCTCGCGTATTCGCCCGCCTCCCCCTCCTCCTCTCTCCCACCTCTCCTCATCGTCGTCTATGCTGCACACGCGTGCTTCTCGTGCGCGCTTCTACACGCCTTCGTTGCTCTCTTGGCGATGGCTCTACAGAACGCGCTCGGGCTTGCCGCGGTATATCGCTCATCTCGCCGAAGTCCGCCATCGCTAACACTGAGGCGGCCGCAAAACACGTCGGTGTGCAACGAAAGACAGGCTCCAACCCGGCTTCGCCGGCCCCTCTCCCCTTCTGCCGCCGCAAGTGGCCCTGTTCTTGTGTGCTACTTGCGCTCAGGTTGCATCATGAGCGTCACTCCATTGTCGCCGTTCCTACAGGCAGCAGTAACCAGCGTCTCTCCTCCAACCTCAGCGACCCCGGCTGATACCGTAGCAGGGTCTACAGCTCCCGCTGCCGAGCGAGTTGTCCGCGATGGCGTCTCGAAGCGCTACCGCGTGCGGGCTAACTACTTCCTGGTCGGCGATTTGGTCTGGGTGCGTCCTGCGAAGCTGCCGTACTGGCCGGCCGTGGTCGCTGACTGCGATGAGGCAGCAAACCGCGTACGAGCCCGCTTGATCGTACCGCCTCCCGCGGCCGTGCTCGCGGCAAACCTCGCCGAGGAGCAGCGGAAGTATCGGAGGCGCGAGGAGGCGCGACTCGGCAAGATGCACAAGAAGAAGGCTGAACCGGCGTCGTCAACCGCGACAGGAAACGAGGCGTCGATTGTCCACGGTCAGTCATCGCCGTTGGGGCTTGGAGTGGATAGCGGCACGCTGTCCGCCAGCGGCGGTGCCGCCCCAGCGCCGCCGGAGCCGCAATCAGACGTGGTCACGGCCAATGGGCAGGTAGTGTACTTCTTTGACAAGCTGCGCACAACGGAGGAGCTGGACGTCTGCCTGGAGAATCGTCTGCAACGCAACAAGCACGACGTAACTCTCTATGAGGACGCCTTCACCCAAGCTGTCCTGCAGGCAAACCGACTCGCGCGCATCTCTCTCAGCCCTGAGAAGCTGCAGCCGTACGAGGTGTGCGCTGTGGGCATCGTGCACAGCCTGATGCGGGCCCATATAGAAGCACCGCGCCAGCCGAACACCGGGACGTTCGAGCCACAAACCGGGCTTATTCGCCTCCGCACTGGGCTTGAGAACGCGGCGCGGGACTTGGCGGGCTTTGAATTCATCTGGGTGCTCTTTCAGTTCTCATTCGCCGCCCCGATGGCTTCCGGGGAGGGGCAGGAGTCGATGCGCAAGTTTCGCGAGGCGAGGGAAGCCAGTGCGTCTGCTACCACAAAACCTGCGTTGGCGGTGCCAGACTCCGTGCCTGCTACGGCCGAAAAAGCATCGCCGACAGCGGATGGACACGTCGATGTTTGCCGCGACAGCGACGGCGAGGCGCTGTCGGCGTGGTCGCTCTCCTCTTTTCGGCGGCGGCAGGGATTCGATAGGGCTGCCGGTTTCAAGACGATGATAATACCCCCTCGTGATGAGGAATGGCGCGGCGTCTTTGCCACACGCAGCCCGCACCGACCCAACTTCATTGGCCTCTCCTGTGTGCGCCTCGTCGCAGTGCATGGCCTGGACATTCACATAGCCGATCACGACTTGCTGCACGGTACGCCGGTGCTGGATATCAAGCCGTACTTGCCCTACTGCGACGCCCACCCGGACGCGCGTGCGGGGTGGGTCGAGGTGCTGGACGCCAGCGGCAAGGGGAAGGGCGATCACAAGTATGATAGGCAGACAACGCAGGTCCATCGAGTGAGTCTCGAGTGACGGAAGGCGTGCGCAGGATGGGCCCGTGGGGGAGGAGTAAGACACGAAACGAATGGAGGGCGCATCCTTTCCGCCGTTATAGTATGCAGCAGGTGTTCACGGCACCGGTCCTACCTCACACTGCAACCGCCAGCTTTCGGGGAGGTATGCAGTGTAACGCATGTTTCATTTTCTCGTGTAACGCGTAAGCAGACAGAAGAAGCGTGACAACACCGAAGAGGACTACGCACACGCTTGATGCTGCAGTGGTCTGAGACGAGGCATCGAGCCAGTCGGGTGTTGCGAAACGAACGGCGACATCTCGGGATTGCTATGGGGGAGAGCACAGAGAGAGAGAGAGCGAGAGATGAACGGTGCGTGCGCGTATGTGATCATGGTGTGTGCCGCTCTTGTAGTCCTCGTCATTCCTCTCCGCTCATGTGTACCGCCGCTCTTTTCCCCGTTTCTTGCGGCCGGCCTCCTCCACTGGCCTTCACGTGCTACCCCTACTCCCATCTTTCTCTCACTCTCTTGCTCACTTGCAGAGGAGTCTATCAAATCACAACTGTTTTCGGAACACAGAAAAGGAAGCTACACACCCGAGAGGAAGAAAAGCAGAAGACCGCATACACGCACGCAACCGCCTCACCATCACCACCCCACCTCTCCTCTCCCGCGTCTGCCGGTGTTGACACCGTAGAGACTGGTGCGGTGAGCTTTTTGTTGGGAGTCCTTTACCGACGCCTCCACACAGCGAAACGCTTCTCTTTTCGGCCCTCCTCTCCGTCTTGGACACGAAGGGGGTCACGCAGGGACCTACGCCCCCATCACACTCTCTCGCACGTGCCTTCTCACTCTGCTCGCGTCCGCTGTGTGTGGCGTGGGATCGCTTCTTCCTCGGCCCCGCCGCTGCTTCGTCACCGCGGGTGCATCTGCGGTCCTTTTCCGTCTAATTCGTGTTGTGCGTTCATCTGGCGAGTGGATTCGTTCTGCTGCTGGCGTGTGCTGTAGTGTTGTTAATCCACTACCTCGGGTTTATCGCTGCCACAATGCCGTCATCCAACGACCTCCTTGGGCCGCGTGTCGGTAACACTTTTTTGCGCAAGGCGCGTGTCACCTACAAACGCTACCTCGATGCGTCCGTGCCGCACTGTGCGCTGCGTTGGTGCTTCTTCGCCTTTTTAGCGATCCTGTACGTGGCCCGCGTGGTCACCTTCGGTGGCTTCTACGTAATCACCTATGGCCTGTGCATTCACCTGCTCTACCTGCTCCTGCTGCTAATCACTCCGCTGTCGGACCCGGATGAGAGCGAGGGCACGCCGCTGCCAATGACACACACGGACAGTGACGAGTACCGCCCGTTTATGCCTAAGGTGCAGGAGTTCGTGGTATGGAAGCAGATGTTCACGGTGCTGTTCGTGTGCCTCTTCCTGACCATGTTTTCCTTTCTCGACATCCCCGTCTTCTGGCCGATTCTCGTGCTTTACTTCCTCGCGCTGTTTGCGACGCAGGTTGGCGGGCGGGTGCGACACATGATCAAGCACGGCTATGTACCGTGGAACGCTGGCAAGCCCAAGTTCGTGCCCAAGAGCACTTCGTGAGGAAGGGTGTAGAAAGGTGGTCGCCTGCTCATCATCTGGTCCCCCACCCCTACCTTCCTTGTGCTGGTGTGTGTCTGTCTGTCCTTCCCTTTCTGTCTCTGTGCTTCAGGTTTCAGTGTGTGCATTACGTATCGCTCATCACCCACCACCACCACCACCACCACCACCACCTGCTGCTGCTGCTGCTTTCTCTGGCTCGCTGCTCGGATGGGACCGGCAGAAAGACACGGGCAAGAGTCGAGCGCGCGCAAAAGTGGAGGTCTGCGTCGCTGTCGCAGAGGATGAGCGAGCGGGGCAAAGACCAGTCGACGCGGCGTGGGCGAACAACGGGTCATACACAGCACCTCCTCTCCCCACAAAAAAAACGAATCGAAAGGAAGAGGCGGTATGCGTTGAAGGGCAGCATGCGCCCCCTGACCTCCCCCTTCCCCCTTACCATGCTGGCTTTGTGACCACCACTCCTTTATTGGCTCTTGCCTACGTTGCTCTCGGCATCGGTGGACGCTTGTGCGTCTGTCGGATGGTACGCACTTGCATGTTTTCTGGCGCGTCCTTGTGTTCCCTCCGATGTGCTTTCTATGCTCGTGAGTGTGCGTGGCCGTGGGTTGTGTTGATGCCTATCGTTCGGCGTGGGCGGTCGTCTCGTCATCTCGCTCCCTCTTGTCTTCCACCTGCGTGTCTCTCTGCGTGTACGCGGACGGGCGAGGACGTCGCGAGTGTACTTTCGATTTTGTGTGTGTGTGTGTGTGGGTGTGCGTGTGCGTGTGTGTTGCATTGTTTTGGTTGGCCCTGCATTCCCTTTGGTTTTTGTTTCCGCTGGCGTGCCCATGTGCAGAGTCACTTTCCCCACAGAGTTTGCCCAGAGCGAGCGAGAGGGAGACGAGTACACACGAATACACCCACACAATGGGGGGGGAGGCTGCACAGAGTAGAGCGAAACACATCGAAGAAAGGGGCTGCCTAGGGGGCTGCGTGGTTGCAAGGCGGGACCGCACGTTTTTCCTATCCGTCCCCCGTCCTCCACAGACTCACAGGCCTGTCGGATGTGCGACCTGTGCTTGTCGAAAAACGCGGGGCGCTAGGCGGGGCGGATACGAAATGCCAAGCTGTGTGAGGTGCTTACCCTCCTTGCCTTGGCATGCGCAGGTCACCCGAACCCCCTACGCGGAAGACGAACCGACACCCGCACTCGCACATAGGGACAGGCGAGAAGATGCCACTGCCCTCGCTCCCTCCCTCCCTGAGGGCCTTTCACGCGCGTTGCACCTGTACACCGCCGTCTTGCCCTTCATCTCTGTAGCATCGAGTGTTTGTCAGGGAGGCGAGACGGACAGGCTGCGGCTTGTCTGAGTTGCCGACTCGATACTGAAGGAGGCTGAGAGGTGGAGAAGTGTGAGGGTGTGGGAGGAGGGTGGCGGCATGCGATGGGTGACAGCTGCGCGCAGACACTAGATGTTTCTGTATCGTGTGCGCCAGCAGGCACTACCGCCATCCTTTTCTCTTGCATTTTTGTCGTTTCGGTTGACGATCTCGCACGCATTTCGGCGTTGTGGCTTTGATGATTCTGTTAAACGTCGCTCTGGTTACTGTCGACGATCCGGTTTAACACACTGACACGCTCACTGATCCATGCGTGGTGGACATCTCCATGGACCCTCCCCACCCGTCTCCTTTGTCAGACAGCAGCAGTGCGTATGCACGAGGTCACAATGCAAGCATCGTACCACCGACTCGCTGACCACTCGCTTCTGTTGTTGTTCTCGTATCTCCCTGTGCGTAGACTTGGCTTGCTGACTCTGCCGTGACAAGAGATTTCTCTGCTAGCTCCTCATCTCCGGAAAACGCTTCGCAGCATTGCGCGCTCTATCTGCTACCCCATCACCCTCTCCGTTGCGCTCGCTCTCCCTATCTGCCTCTCGCCTCTCTCCTCTCTGTGCGCGCGTGTGTGTGTCTGCGGTTTGTGCGACTGCCTGCTGCTCTGCCTGTGTATGGGTGTGCTTTGGTTGGTGAAGACTGTTCATAGTTGTGTGCCTTGCAGTTGTTTTACGCGTCATCTGGAGGACGTCTGCGCCAATTTCTATCTCTGCTCTCGCCTCTGCTCTTCCTCCTTCATCTACTCCTACTCGATCGACGGAGGAGTGCCGCTGTCGCCGCCGCCGCAGCAGAGCCGCTCAAGAGCAAAACGCAGATTCAGTGGAAGAAGGAACGAAGGAAAACGACCGTCCTCAGGATCACTGGGACTTGGGTGAGCTAGACGGCGAGACAGAGACCCAGACGCAGAGGTAAAAGTACAGCGGGTGCTGCGGGACACCCCACAGCATACACATAGCGTGCACCTGCTTCGTCCCCACCGCTCTCTACCCCCTTCAAGTGACAATCATCGCTTTCCTCGACAGCCAAAACCGGCGCCATGTCGAACGAGAAGGGCGCGTGCCAGACCAAGAACACGGTCCGCGTGAAGGACGACGACAAGGAGGAGAAGGAGATCATCCCACTGGACAAGGATGACATTGCGCTGCTGAACCTGTACGGCTCCGGCCCCTACCACGCAAGCATCAAGGAGCTTGAGGAGTTTGTGAAGTCGCACGTGGAGGAGCTGAACAAGATGGGTGGCATGAAGGAGAGTGAGATGGGTCTCGCGCCGGCTGTGCAGTGGGACCTGAACAGTGACCAGAAGGTGCTGGAGCGCGAAAATCCACTGCACGTTGGCCGCTGCGAGCGCATCCTCAACAAGGGCCAAGACGATGCCCGGTATGTGATCAGCATCCGCGAGCACGCCAAGTACGTCGTCACCATCGGCGAGCGTGTCGCACCGGAGGATATTGAGGAGTCCATGCGTGTTGGCATTGTCATGGGATACAGTAAGATCCAGATCGAGATCCCACTGCCGCCGCGCATCGATCGATCCGTGTCAATGATGCAGGTAGAGGACAAGCCCGACGTGACCTACGCCGACGTGGGCGGTGTCAAGGAGCAGATCGAACGCATTCGTGAGGTGGTGGAGCTGCCCATAACACACCCGGAGAAGTACACACAGCTGGGCATTGATCCCCCGAAGGGTGTGCTGCTCTATGGCCCTCCCGGCACCGGCAAGACGCTGCTGGCCAAGGCCGTGGCAAACCGCACGGATGCCACGTTCATTCGTGTGATCGGCTCCGAGCTAGTGCAGCGGTACATTGGCGAAGGCGCGCGCATGATTCGGGAGATCTTCCAGCTGGCGCGCACGAAGAAGGCGTGCATTATCTTCTTCGACGAGGTCGACGCCGTCGGTGGCAGCCGCGGCAGCGGCGACGGCGATGACGAGATTCAGCGCACCATGCTGGAGATGGTGAATCAGATGGACGGCTTCGACTCACGCGGCAACATCAAGGTAATCATGGCGACGAACCGGCCTGACACGCTAGACCCCGCTCTGACTCGGCCGGGGCGCATGGATCGCAAGCTCGAAATTGGTCTGCCGGACTTGGAGGGCCGCACGAACATCCTGCGTATCCATTCGCGCTCTCTCTCATGCGAAAAGGACGTGCGGTTCGAGTTGATTGCCAGGCTGTGCCCAAACACCACCGGCGCTGATCTGCGGTCGGTTTGCACGGAGGCCGGCATGTTCGCCATCCGCGCCCGCCGCAAGACAATCACCGAGAAGGATTTCCTGGACTCGGTGAACAAGGTAGTGAAGGGCCAGCACAAGTTCAGCGCCACTGCCAAGTACATGGTGTACAACTAAGCGTTGTGGGGGGCGGCTGCCCTGCGGCGGTGCAAGGCGAGGAGAAGTGGCTGCGCATGTGTATAAATGTGTGCGTGCGCGTGTACGTGTGGATGATGCGGCGTGCCGCACCGAAGCGACAACACACACACACACACACTCTCTCTCTCTCTGTTAGACCGCAACAAGGAAACAACAACAAAAACGACGATGTCAGTGGCAGGGCAACGGAACGCGATGTGCGGCAGAGGGAGTGAGGGGAGGCGAAATGTAAATGGGAAAACGGACAGAAACGGCAGGGCAGTGTGTGTTTGTGGGGGAGGGGGAGGGTGTGCATGTCAAGCAGAAGACAGTGTCATAGCATATGCGCACAGACACACATTGGGCGCATCGCGTTCCCCCTCTCCCCTCGCCCTCTCGGCCGCTCTCCTGCGACGATCTTGTTCTCTCTCGGGCTTGTGGCGGTTTTCTGCACAGTGGCGGTCGGTTTCGCGTGCCACCGCTTCCGCCCCCCATCCTCCTTCCCGCAGACGTCTTGATACAACAGCGAGCCGCTTGTTGTCTTTTCTGTGCTTTTAAGATGAATGATTCGCATCGGTGTGTGTTGTGTGTGTCCGAGATAGAGAGGAAGAAGGCAGCTGTGCACCTTCCGACCGTCCTAGCCCCCCCCCTCCTCTCCCATTCCCTTCACCCCCCCCCCCCCCCGAGGCACGCCTCTGTTTTGATTGGTGTGCTCTTATCTTGAACACACGACGAACAACAACAAAAAAGAAGCGACAAAGACAACCGCCCGAGGACCGCAAGGGTCGAAGGGGCGATCATTTTACTCGATACTGATTGTGGTCGGGGGCGGGACAAGGCAGCAGGGGCGGCGGGTGGTGGCGGAGATACAAGCAAGGGCAGCCGCCTCGCTTGGTCTCTCTTTCCAGCCTTCCGCTTGTCGTCTATTTTCGGTTCACGCGTACCCTCTCCCTTCCAGCATGATGTGGTGTGCACGTCAGCAGGCCCGCATGCGACTCTGTGGGTGTAGCGGAGTCGAACCGGTGCCACATAGAGACGGCATGGAAGAACGCCGAGAGGGAGTGCGATAAGCGCTGCGTTTGTGCGTGTGTGTGTGTGCGTGTGTGTGTGTGTGGGTGGGCCGGCGCAGCACGTCTGTGCGAGAGACCGCCAGCGACTCCTTTCTCCTTTTACTTCCGATTTTGTCTTCTCATCCCCTCCCGCTTTCACGCTCTCCCCCCTGCCGTCATAGCCGCAGCCTGAGACACTCCCCCTCCTCTTTCCTCGCCTGCTTCGGGTCTTGCCAAGCCCGGCTGGACACTGCAGCGCTGTCACCTCGGCCCCTTCACGAGTGCCCCTAATGCGCAGCTGCGGCCTCTTCGAGCAGGAAGGCACAAGGAAAGGTAACGCTGGTTTCTCTGTCGCCCCTTCTCGTCTCTCCGTGTGTTTGTGTGTGCCTTCACATATCCAAGGAGCGGGGCGTGCGTGGCTGTGACGGAACCCGACCGCTGAGAGCGCAGCGCACGTGCCTCCCTCTCCCTCCCTCCCATTCGATGAGACCCGTACACAGAAACAAAAAAGAGAACAAGGAAGCGGCAAGCCGTCGTGCAACACATCTTGTAGAGAGGCGCTCACACTGGGTCACAAGCGGTACGCATCTGGCGCGTGGCCACCTCGTCCAAAGGTGTGCGCGGAAGTGAATAGACATTATCTATGTGTATACCAGAAGCAAGCCGGTAGAGATTCGAGAGAGGGCGGTACTTCACGATAAGGGAAGAGAAGACGAGGGGGCGTTTGGCGACAAGACCGAGTCGACTCGCTGCACCGCCATCCCCTTCCCCTCCTCTCTTCGCTCGTTCCGGTGCGGCTTCCGACGACCCGTTGCTTTACACAAATACACGCACAGACGCCCACTCTGTGATTACCTTTCGTTTTCTTTTGTCTGGCAGCATCGGTTGTGTGATGATTTCGACGCAGACGGCGAGCTCGATCGAGGTGGCCGTCCGTGTCCGCCCCATCCGTGGAGAGATTCGCGAGTCGAGGACTGCCTGGCATGTCGACGCGACATCCCTCACCGAGATCGCACAGCCGGATTGCGCCTTCACTTTTGATCGTGTCTACGATATCGCCGCGACGACGGCAGAGGTGTACGAGCGGAATGTGCGTGGCAACATCGTGGCGCGAGTGGCGCAAGGGTATAACGGTACTGTGTTCGCTTACGGCCAGACTGGGAGCGGCAAGTCGTACACCATGTTCGGTGACACCGCGACCCGTTCGCCTGGGCTTATTCGCCTTGCCGTCCATGACCTCTTCGAGGCTGTCGGTGCGGAGCAGCAACTGAAGCCCTACATGCACACGGAGGTGTTTGTTTCTGTGTTGGAGATCTACAATGAGCAGCTGCGTGACCTACTCCGAGGCGGCGACGCCGGTGGGGGCGGTGCCAATGGTGCACCATCCGCCACCTCTGCTCACGGATGGGCGTCTGCGTCGTCGCCACCGACCACAGCGTCTCTCTCGGCATCGCCGCCGGTGCTTAGCATTCGTGAGAACGCGTACGGCGTGTACGTGCACAACGCCCTTCGCATGCAGGTCGCGTCGGAGCAGGAATGCACCAGCATCATCTACACCCACGCGGCGTCGCGGGTGTCGGCGGCGACGGCGATGAACGAGCACTCCAGCCGCTCCCATTGTGTGATACGCATCTCGGTGGAGCGCTCGCACTACATCGAGGACGCTCTCTCCGAGGCTGACGGGGAAGAAGACGAGGATGAGGGCCTCGCTACACAAGAGGAAGACGACGAGGATGACGGGCGCGCCTCGTCCACACAGACTGGTCTGAGCGGCACGAGCAACGCGGGGCGTAGAGCGGCACGCTGTGCCGGAACAACGGCAAGGGCGAAGTCTGCGAAGCACAAGAAGAAGGTCATCTCGACGCTGAACATGGTCGACCTGGCGGGCTCGGAGCGGGTGGCGAAGACGGGTGCGACGGGAATGCGTATGATCGAGGGTGGCCATATCAACAAATCTCTCACAACCCTGGCCACCGTCATCGACCGCCTGGCAAACGAGGCGAGTCATCCGCACACCGGCGGTGCCGCATCCTTCATCCCCTACCGGGATTCGCGGCTGACACATTTGCTGAAGACCGCCATCGGAGGCAACTCGTTCACGGTTGTGCTGTGCTGTATCACCCCCGCCATCGAGAGCGCCGACGAGTCGCGCAGCACCCTGCAATTTGCCTCTCGCGCCAAGCGCATCAAGAACAAGGTACGCGTGAACGAGGTGGCCAACGTGCACACGCGCATGCGGGAGCTCGAGGGGGCACTGCGGCACACACGCAAGCTCCTTATCGCCCAGACGCTTTACCTGTGGAGTAAGAATCTGAAGATACAGAAGTACGAGGCGCAGCTGCCCCATATCGGGCAGACGAATTCGCCACTGAGTGAGCACACGCCGGCCGCCTCTGGCCCACCTCTGCTGATGAACCGGCAGCAACAGCAATCCATGATCATTGCGCAGCTCACCGCACAGAATGATGCACTGCAGGAAGAGCTTCGCGATCTCAAAACCCGAGTAGAGCTCGCGCGCGAGGGTGGCGGTCGTGATGGTGGTGGCAATGTGTTGACCTGCGCTGGCGCTGGCGCCCTTGCCGAGCTTGTTTCTTTGCGACAGTCACTAGATTCCACTCAGCAGCTCTTGAAGGAGCGCGAGGCAACTCTGGAGGCGACGCAGGCATCCCTTCACGAGCTAGACGGTCTTTGTCGGGAATTGGAGGGGGAGAACAAGGCCCAGGCGGACAAGATCAAGGCGCTTGCTCGGCGTAACAGCGAAGCCGAGGAGCTCATGTGCGCTGTCGAGGAAGAGCACGGGGCGCTGCAGCAGGAGGTGAAGCTGCTACGCTCGCAGCTTCAGCAAAGTCAGGCGCGGCTGCTGGAGAAGCACCGCGGTGACGACTACCTCGCCGAGCTCACGACATTGCATGTCGCGCATCAAAACCTGCAGCACTCATATAACCAGCTAAAGGAGAAGGCGGACCGCGAGAAGGCGGAGCTGATGCAGCGCTTGACCCGGCTAACCGAGAGCAACAATACTCTCGAAGACGAGCTCGACGAGGCCAAGGACCGCGGCAGCCTCATCAATTCGCACCTCTGGCGTCTGCTGAGCGCTGCAGCGCAGGTGACGCAGGGAACGCCATTGCAGATTAACGATCCAGCAGCTACCGTGCGCGATACCCAGGTGATGGAGGCTGTGCGGTCTCTCACAAACGCTGCTGCGATGGCGAACCGCAGAGGCAGCGACGGCGCCGGAGCTGGCGAGAGCGTGAACGAGCTTCGCAGTCGCATCCGCTTGCTCGAGGAGCAGCTTGGCGCGAAGGATGCGCAGAGGGACGTGATCATTGACGCGAAGTTGAAGCGCATTCAGGGGCTAGTGCTGCGCCTTAACAGCGTCAACATTGTTCTCATCGAGGAGATGCGGCAGTGCTTCCACGACAACGAGCTGCTCCTCGAGATTGCCATGAAGACGTCCAAGACTCAGAAGAAGGTGGAGAAGGCGGGGCTGACGATGCGGTCGCTGGAAGCTGCGTTGAACCGGGCCCGCTTGACACAGCCGCCGCACAAGCCTCTTTACCACAACTGACCAAGTGATCGTTTTAGCTGACGGCGGAAAGGGGGGGGGGGGTGGTGGAGGTGGACGATGATTGCAGCGACGGCGCGATGCGGACGTAGTCGCACCCACACCGAAAAACCCAAGACGGCTGAGAAGGAGCACACCGCACATTGCGGCGCTCTTATTATTTCCATCGTGTCGTTGCTTAAATCCCTCTCTCGCTGCCGGTCGGGGTGTCCCCGCTTGTTCTGAGGCTGAGCGCAGTGGACCGGCGTCGGAGACGGAAGGGAGGTTGCGGCAGAGAGGAGAACGTGTCTCACCATGCTTTCGCTCGCCGACCGCGCGTAAGGGCTGTGTGGATGCGTACGTGGTGCTCTGGAGAGATACGCACACAGGGAGCCAAAACAAGAAGAGCTGCTTCAGGGGGGTTCGGCATCAAATATGCATGCACAGAGGAAGACCACTCGCACATACGTGCGTGCGCCGCGCATGTGGGGTGAGGGAGGAGGGCGCCCACTGCTGCGCATCCGTGAACGATGCTAAAACGAAAGAATTGCAGCGACGTTCTGCTGCTGCCACATACGGCGCTTCGCTTCAATGTCTTGGTGTGCGACTCCTTCGTCATTCTAGTCCTTTCATCGATCGCTCCGCTCTTTTTCCCTTGACTTCTCGGGTGCCGACGGCGGCGGTGCGGGGCGCAGTAGCTGCGCTTGACTCTGTGACGTGCAGAGGTAGGGGCATGCGCTTGATTGCCATCCCCTTCTGACTTCCCCTCCTGGCACTCCACGACGCTGTCTCGCCCTTTTTTCTGTGTTTTTGTCTGTCCTTTTAGTTTGGCGACGGCGCTGTTTGGATCGCTGACTTGATTAGGTGGGGCAGTCTCTCCTCCCTCTTCTCGCTCCGTCCGGCGCTTCACAGGTGACGCCGCGAGCGATGTCGTCCATTCAGGTGTCTGGCCGTCATGGCTCCTACGCGACGCAGTTTTGGAAGCCGTCTGTGTGGGCGGTAGCAGCTTCGCGATTCCGTAACCGCGCCGACATGCGCGCCGCGTACAGTCGTAAGGCGATCGATCGGCGTCTTGTTCTGCCACTGGACAGCCATAACTGGATTCGCGCGCTTGAGGTACTGAATGCCGGCTACGCACGTCTCGGTCGCACCCCCGAGCACTTCAAAATGGTGCTGAGGGATATGGTGGAGCACCACGGCCCCTACGCTGAGCGAGTCACGCTTCCGTCGTCTGCCTTCGCGCCTCCGTGTCCGACGCAGTCACGTGGGGGCCGCGACGGCGCAGAGGCCCGGGTCTTTAGCGGCGACGGCCAGCAGCTGCCCAGCACGCCTACTGAAATGCCAGCAGGCAGTGAGGGGGCCGCCGACATACTGCCAGCTGTGGACGCGTTGCGCGACAGGGCCTACGCTGGTGAGATTCCGTCAAACCGCTCCCTGTGGGTCACCCTTGTGTGGTCGTACTGCGCTCTTGACCAGCCAAGCAGCGCCCTCGACACATTCCATCTCGCTGCGCGCCGCTTCCGCTTCTCGTCGGCGACGATGCAGCACATGGCGACGTTGCTGCTGCCCGTCCTGTGCCGGCACGCGCAGCTGGAGGAGGCGACAAAGTTGTACGAGACCTACTTGAAGGTGGATGGCACCAAAGAAGATGCGGATGGCGCGCCGGCATCACGGCACCACCGCAGCCGCATCGAGGACGCCGACGCTCGACGATGGCTTGCCGAGGCGGCTGCTCGGCGAGGCGATTGGAAGCGTGCCCAAAACTTCGCCGGCGATGCACGTGGGCCGGCAAGCAGTGCATCCGCCGCTGACGACCACCCTCACGCCATTACTCGCGGCTCGCCATCGCGTCGGACGATCAGCTCCCTCTTCCACGACACGGCCAGCTCAAAGACGCCGGCCCTGTCGCCTGGTGGCGCACATCTTTTTGCCTCTTCGGAGGGTTCCAGCAGAACAGAAGGCCAGCAGGTGACGCCGCGCTCTGCAGCGGCGCCGCCAGCACAGCCAATGCTGCAAGCACTCAGCCGCGAGGCGGTGCGCCAGCTTTTTCGCTGCCTCTGCCGGGGCGGCAGTGAGTCGGGCTCGCACTCGCAGCTTCGGGATGCGCTCTGCTGCTGGGAGCACCTATATGGCCCTGTGCTAGAAGCTGCATCTACCGTTGACAGGGATGCCATGGGCAGATGTCGTGATGGCAACCCTTGCCGTCTCACGCGCCCCCCGCCGCTGGAGGACGTGCACGAGTTGCTGAACCTGTTCGCGTCCCACCGGCGCTGGAAGGAGTCTCTTTCCGTGTTCTGCCACCTCTTCCTGAACAGGCCCGCCACCGTGTACGTCACTGCTACCCTCGCTGACCTTCAAGTGCTGTCGTCTTCCACGGGAAGCAGCGGTGGCCCATGGGCTGCATCCGCGAACGGCGAGACCCCCATCACAGCACCAGTCCTTCGACTCGATGCCACCACGCTGAACATTTTGTTCTCGTCCCTCCCCGCCGCTGCGGCGCCGCTGCTGGTGCGAACAAGGAAGTCGACACCCACCTCCACAACGACGGCATCCGAAGGGTGCAATCACGAACAGCTGCCGCCGCAATCCCACGCCGCCAGCGAGGAGTTTGAGCTGCGGCTGTCGGCATCCGCTGTCCCCGTCACCGTGGTTCGCCTCCTTGATGATCTTCTCCTTCTTCGAGATGACATGGTGCTCACCGACTTCGTAATGGCTGCCGTGGGACCGGCGCTGCTGCAGGTGGGGCAAGTCGAGCGCGTCTTCGACCTTCTTGCGCGTACGCCGATGATGGTGGCGGCTTCGCAGCGCCAGGCACCAGTGTACGTGTCTGCAGAGCATCAGGCTCGGAAGGCGGAGCTGGTGGTGCTCGGTTATGCCGCGTTCGCGTTGTGCTCCTCGCCGGCACGGCGGCACGACATGGTGCAGCGGCTACCTCACTTGTTTCCGCCGGAGGTGGTGCGTCACTTTGCCACAGGGGGCGAAGGCAACACGCCAAGCAGCTGCGCTATCGTTGAGGGCCGTGTTGTGTTGGAGAACGACTCGGGCACCGCCACGGTGTCTTCCACTGCCGTCACGATGAAGTCGGATGACACGGTACCGCTCAACGGCAGCGTCGATTCCTTGCAGTCCCACACGCGTGCCAACACCGTGAGCACCACAGCACTGTCCCTCCTTGACATGAAGTGGCATACCCCTACCGCTGCCTCTGCTTTCAGAGGAGGCCCCCTCAACGTCCCTACCCGGCCGGGTCGCCGATCCAGCGCCGCCACGCTCACCTCTCTCGCCGATGACGCGATGCGCCGCGACTACGTCCGTCTGCACGAGCGTCGCCGCGACGCCTTCACGGGCAGCCACGCCGACGCCGAGCGGGACCCGAGACCGATTCCAAAAGGCTTGCACGATCATGCGAGCGGATGGGACTTCTTCGGTCGCGGCGGCGAGATGGTTTTTGCGAACCACAAGCGCACACCGCACCCCTTCACGATGCAGCCGAAAGTGATGCGCGATCTGCGCAACCCCTACCGAGGATGGAACCCGCGCCGGAACAGCTCGCTGGCGCACAAGGAAAACGTCATCAAGTGGAATGGCAAGAGCGCCGTATGAGTTTGTGCGGGGCGGGTGGCACCGTCATGGCTGGTCACGCGTCTGTGCGCGTGCGCGTCCTCGCAGCGCGCCACACACTCGCGCGACGGATTTCGCAGACGTTTTTTTTATAAGTCAGAGGGCAGCTCTCTCCCTCTCTCCACCCCCTCTTCCGGTCTGCGAACAGCAACAGCAACCTTGCGTCAGCGCCACCACCCCCTTGTTCATCTCCGTATCCGTGGGGCCGCCAACCGTCGCATGCTCCGGTCCAACACCGTACAGCGCAGCGTTCCGTCGAGCTCTGCAGGGCCTGCGCGAAAGTTGGTCTCTCGTTTCTTCCTCTTCCTCTCCCGTTCTCCAGCGTGGCGTGCTGTACCTTCTCTGCCCGCACTTGCGGCGTACCGTGTTGTCCTTAGTTGTGATGGCGGCTGTAGTATGACGATGACAAGCGGTGAGGAGGAGGAGGGGCAACGGCTCGACGCGACTCGTGCACTGCGCGCAGCGCACTTGAGCAAAGCCCCTACCGGTGCGTACGCGCTTGATTAAACTACGTCTCTGTCTCTTTCTCCCGATTGTTCTCTTGTAGATGTGCGTCGTCCGTACGTGTGGCACTTGAGGTGACCATGAGCAGCTTCCAAGCACACGTGGCGAAGCTAGCGCGGGCGGCGGAGACTGTCTCTGCCGACGCCGAGCAGGCCCCCCCGGCTGTCGCGATCCCACTGCACGAGGCCGCACAGTCTCTGCCGCCACACATCATCACCGCGACAGACCCGGTCAAGCTGAACAAGCAAGCCTCGATTTTCCGCTGCCCTGCATGGGCAGGTCTGCCGTCGCGGCCTTTCCATCTTCACTGTGTGCGAGGCAAGGTGCCGTATCCTGCCCTTGGCCTGCAGAGGTTTCCGTACTACCTCTTTGGCAAGAACCCAGTGTGCGATTACGTGCTGGAGCACCCCTCCATCAGCTCCGTGCACGCCGCGCTGATCTTCAACAAGGAGCACGTCTGCTTTGTGCTGCTTGACCTGGGCTCCACCAACGGGGTGCGACTCGAAGGGAAGCGTGTGGAGCCGCGCAAGCCCATCCCTATCGCGGTCGGATCGGTGCTGCAGTTTGGCTACAGCACGCGCACCTACGAGCTCCGCGCGGGGGCGCCGCCGCAGCTGAAGCGCCTTCGCGAGGAAGGTGACGAAGATAAGGCGGCGCAGCAGCACGGGTCGGGGCTGGCGTCGACGGACAGTGGACTCTGCGAAGCAGATAAGGTGTCGCTCTCTGCTGCTGTCGCCGGCGGCACTGCCACTTGCTCGGCGACAGCGCCAAGTGCTGTGGTCACTTCGTCCACCAGCGCCGATGCCGCTGTGCCCCCGGCCCCCGAAGGACAGGTAGCAAGCGAGCAAAGAACATGCTCCGTGACTGCAGAGGCTGCCACTTCCAGTGCTCACGGCGCCGTCACCAGCGCTGTTGGACGGATGACTGAGCCTGCGGCGACGACTGTAATGCATACAGCTGCGGATGCAACCGGCGGCTCGCCGGCAGAAGCTGCGACTGCCTCTGCAGCGGCGGAGTATGCCCCCATTCACCTCTTCCAGCTCGTCATCAAGCACAAAGACGTTGAGAACCCTATCTCGCGCGGGCGCAACAAAGGCGAGATCATCACCCGCTCTCGCGCCGACGCACTCGACATGGCGCGTTACATTCTGGCCGATCATCAGCGGCGAGTGCCAGTCGCTCCGGCGCTTGGCTTCTCGCCATGGACCCCCGAGGAGTTCGTTGCGGCTGTCGACGAGTACTGTGAGGTGTCAGCGAAGAAGAAGCGCGGCGATCTGGGAGTGGTCGAGAAGGGCACCTTCGCGGACGAGATCGACGAGGCGGCGTTTAAGCTGCGCCGCGGCGAGGTGAGCGCGCCGGTGGAGACACAGCTCGGTATCCATCTCTTGTACCGCTGCGATTGAGCGTGCCCGCGTGAGTGCTGAGGCCAGGCTGCGTGTATGGGCCGCAGTTATCCTTTTACCTGCGCGTGCGTAGTACGATGGCGTGGGTGGAGGAAGAGGCCAACGCAAAAGAAAAAAATAGGTGAGCAGCTACGGCTCATTTTTCGTGTGTGTCTGTCCTGGCGTATTTCGCGGGTGGAGTGGGGGGCGGGGTGGATGAAGGATAGCCGCGGTGAGGCCAACCAAAGGCAGGGGGACGGCGCTGTGGCCGTTGACGGCGCCTTCGTCGTTTTCTTCACTGTGAGAGCGGCCATAATCCTTTCGTATTACGGTCGTTGCGGCATCCGAGGACGCCGTTCCGATGCTTATGTGCTGCCTGTGAGTAGCTGCCCATCCGTGTTTCTCTCCGATCCTCTTCTTCCTTCTCTCTCCTGGTCACGCCGCTCTCGTGAACCTCGGCTTTCTCTCTCACGCATACCTGTTTGTGTCGTCATCTCGCCGCTAAGCAGCGCGCGTCGTTCGCGGAGCCCACACATATCAACTCGCACAACGCGCACACACCTCCAAACCACAACATATTTCAATCTCGCACTTCATATTCGGCAACTCTTCTCTGGGCGCACGCGCAGAGGAGGAAGACAGAGGACGAGGTGCTGGTGGCGCAACACGCAAACGCAAGGTGAAGTGGTCAAGGCGCACACGCACGCGCCCATACAAGCACTCGACACGTGCACTCGCGCACACATCTACACGACCATATCCTTTTCTCTTAGGTGTGAGTCGCTGTCGCTGTTGTTGTGGTGACGCTATACGTCTCACTGAACCGCCTCGTGGCCACCCACCGAAACCCATACTCCCGCACCCATACTCGCACCTCCGCTTCACGTGCCGGCCGCCTCGCGCATGGCCCATCCCGCCGCGTGGTGTACGTCTTTCTGCTGCTTCTTCAAAATATAGGCACCCTTTCTTAAGATCGTAGCCTCCGCTCTATTTCTTGCCAGAGCGTGCACCTGTCCTCTGTTTTTGTATCGTCTTGCGGGCACATACTGCCGTGCGTCTCACACGCCCTCGCCGTCGACGTCTGCCTTCTCGTGTTTTGGGGTCGTTTCTCACGCGAGGGTTTGTCGTGTGTGCCCCACCACCTTCCCCTCTTCCTCCCCCCCCGTCGTCACTGCTTCCAGGAGAGCTGGACACGTTGCACGCGCCCCTTGGATCCTTCATACACCACCGGTGTAGCATCGCGCGCATACGACAGCATCCTCATCCGTTGCTTTTTTTTTCTGTTGTTGCTCAGCCATGTCGCTCTCCGCCCAAGGCTTATTGAAGCTTCTCAACGAGAAGCATCGCCGCTACGAGGTCTTTGAGCAGATCTCGTTGGCCGAGGCAGCGAGCGGAGCGGCTCTCTCGTCAAGGCGTGTACTTCGCGGCTCTGTCGTCGTTCCGGAGGCGGACAATCACAGCGCTGGTGGCGGCGGCATCACCCGCGTAATCCCGACTGCTACAGTGGTTGTGCGCACGCCATCCCCGCAGCTCTTGCAGCTCCCCTGGCCTCTGTCACAGCCGCAGGCGTCGACTCCAACTCAAGCGCACGGTCGCATGTACGTGTGCGAGCTGCCGGAGGACACGTGGAACTTGATTTCTGCCGTCGCTGCCACGTCGGCGCCGTCGCAGCGGCAGTTTGCCTTCGCCAACGAAGCGCCGGCTTTCTGCACCTCACAAAATCCTAGCATTGTGGACGCCCGGGACGGCTCAACCGGAGAGAGTTCAGTGCAGGCGTCGCCAACGACTGCTACGGTAACTGCCATAAGCACCCTTGACCACACGGACCATACAGAGGAGGTGCGCGAGGAGCCGGAAAGTCTCAGCAACCATGACAGGAGCGTGTCCACCTCAGGTCTAGGTCCAAGCTCGGTGGCCACAGTGGGAGGCATTCAGCTACCACAGTTGTCTTCCCCGACAGGGCAGCGCGTCATGGAGCTGCCCGCATCTCCGCAGGCGCTGCAGACGGCCGGAGAGGACGTGAGGAACGCCTTGAATGCGGCACTGGTGGGATGCAGAGGGGCGGACGCGAACTCAACTCCGCCGCAGTCGCCGCAACGTCAATCACCGGGCGCAGCCGCTGTCGAAGCTTCTGTAGGGAAGCAGAACAATACCGTCGCTGTTGTACTGTGGGTTGCAGGTGATGCTGCTACTACAGGGGCGGTCGACACCACGGACATGGGGCAAGTGGGGGACGCTCTCTACACCTTAGCTGCGGCACCACTTGGCACGCCCTCGCTCCGCCGCGATCCACAGCGCATGACTTCGACCGCCACTGCCCCTCAGAAGGCTGCCTCTGCCGCAAGCACCACTGCTGAAAGCACCGAAGATATTGCCGGCGGCAGCACACAGCTGCCAGGGTGCCTCTGCTTCGCTGTACGCGATATCCATGAGGCGGAGAGCAGCGTCACCGACATGTTGACGCCACGAGATCGTCGTGTGCAGATGCTGACACTGCAACTGGAGTCAGGCGCGGCTGTCTATGCAGCGAAATGCCCGTCGGATGTCTTTGTGCGTGTTGGCAGCAATTCGCCAGGGTGTGCGCTCACGTCACCGTCGGAGATTAGCAGTGGTGCTGTCGCTCTCTCATCGCGCCCCTCTGCCCCGACAGTGTCCGTTTCCTTCGTATTCCACAAAGGCGGCATCACGCGATGCATGGCAGCACTGCGGCAGCACTCGCCTGGGCTCGTCTACGCGTGCCGTGGCAGCCGCAATAACTTGTCTCTGCTCCTGCAGGATGGTGCAAATGGAGCTACAAGTGCCGACGGAATCAGCACCTGGTCGCCGTCACGAATCCGAGGTGCCTCGAATCCATCTGAGCTGCCGGCGTCGCACGGGGTGCACCGATTGGGCAGCGTGCATCTGGGGCTTCCGCTATCACCAGCAGGGGGAAGCACAAGCAGCGCTGGCGCCCAGCCGACGCAGCCGCCAGAGGACGAGATGCACGGCTGGCGCCAGCGGCTCTCCACCCATGCGCTCTTCCGCAGTGGCGCCCGCGGCGTCGGCGACATGCTCTCGAACTACACCTCCAACTCGCGCTACGAAGCCGTGGGCGGGGTCGCGCCGCACTGGCCATCCGCGTTGACGAAGTTCGAGCAGGAGGCAGACCACACCGATGATCGTCGTGGCAGGGGAGACAGAAGGGTCAGCAGCGCCACACGCGCACGGGCGTCGGCGACGAACTCGCCGGACGAAGCGCAGGACTATTCCAGCGCCTCCTCTTTTGAGGATCTCACGGACGAGATGACGGCCATACGGCTTGGCGCATGCTACTCTCCTCCACGGCCGGTCCTCCCAGTGGATGGCGGAAGCCGCACACCATCGCCGGTGACCGCGGCGGACTGGGAGCGCGTCTTCGACGTTCCTCCGGAGCAGCAGCGCCATCCACACCAGCACGGGGACCTGCCGGAGAGCCACAACACACACGGTGCGACTTCGACAGCCCTGCCGCCTCAGACAAGGAGGCTGAACGCGGACCGCTATCGTGCCTTCCGTCAAGCTGTGTACGAGCGAGGAGGGCTGAAGGACAGCAGCATCCGCTTCGAGGTCTGGTGCTACCTACTCGGAGCCTACCGCGTAGGCTCGACCGAGGCCGAGCAAGCCGAGGCGCTCCGAAGTGGCGAGGCGCTCTACACGCGCCTCACCTCACAGTGGAAATCGTTTCTGCCGGAGCAGGAGGCGCACTTCGCCACTTACCGGTACGCCAAGCAATCCATCGTGAAGGATGTACAGAGGACCGACCGGGCGCACCCGGCCTTTCGCGAGGATGACTCCGACATGCTCCGCGTGCTGCAGGAGCTCTTGCTGGCGCATGTGATGCTGGACATGGATCTTGGCTACAGCCAGGGCATGAGCGATGTAGCGGCAGTGGTGTTGCTTGCCGCGTTACCCTCACTGCCCCCGGCACCACATCTGTCGCCGGCGTCTGAGGCCGCCATGTTCATGTGCTTCCGCAAGATACTGAGTGAGCACATGTCGGCGAACTTTGTCATTGAGGGGCGCACGGCGGGCGCGCCCTACGCGGCTGTGAAGGGGCTGCAGCGCAAGCTGTACCAAGCACAGGTACTGACGCGGCACTTCCATCCGGGCTTGTACACGCATCTCAAGAAGAACTGCATGGCCGATGACATGTCATTCTGCTTCCGCTGGATACTCGTCTGCTTCAAGCGCGATCTGCCGAGCATCGAGGACACGATGCGCTTCTGGGATGTGCTCTTCGCTTGCCCATACACCACGTCGTACGAGGTGGTCGTCACGGTGGCGTTACTCGGCGCGCTCGCCGCACAGATCATAACTCACATACAAGCGTATGAGACGCTCCTACAGTTCACGAACGGGCTGAGGAGTGAGATAAGCCTTGACCAGATTGTTGTGTGCGCACGGGCGTTCTATGAGAACGTCTGCGTCGCCGAGACACGCGAGCTGCGCCGTCGTCTGCGTCTCCAGAACGCGGAGGCCGCCGCAAGGACAAGGGGCAGTGCGGCAACCGGCGGCGCTGGTGAGCCCCTCCCCGGCTGGTATGTTGGCCCACACAGCAAGGCAGCGGCAGTGGCGGCGGCCGTGCCACCTGGAAAGGTCGACGACGACGACGACGAATCCGACTACTTCCCAAGCGTCGAGGACATGGTCGCACTGTTTCTCAAGACGGACGGACCTCTCTGAAACGAGGTCGAGAGGCGCGAGGTGCGACACAGCCACGACGCTTCTGCTTTTTCATTGAAATAAGCAACAACTGCTGCGTGTGTGTGTATTTCTCTGCGTGGGCGTGCGTGCGGGGTAGCGCGCGGTCCCCCCTCCCCTCCTTCGTGTGTTCCCTCTCTCTTCACTTGTCATGACAGGGGAGAAAGATGGAGAGAGAGAGGGGAGGGGAGGAGGGCGGCGGCAGAGCGGCTGACCTTCTTCCTCGTTCGTCTCGCTAGACACCTTGCCACCAAGCACACACACACACACACACACACACACACACACAAAGGAGTGAGTTTTAGGGCTCATGCACGTGCATGTGAGCTCGGGCGTGTCGGAGGGTACAGACTGCACCGGCGTACGCAAGGCGACTGAGGCTGTCGCTGTTCCTTGTAACTGCCTTGCTCCCATGCTCTCTCGATTTCCCTGGCTAGCTGCTCGCTCGGGGGCACGGTTGTACTGCGAGCAGCAGACGGCCCTTTGGTGAGGCGCGCGGCACTCGCGCACAGGCGGACACTTCATTCGTTGTGCCCATCCCGCATGCGACTCTTCTGAACTTTCTGGGCGCCTGTTTGCCTTGCTTTCGCTCCTTGACACGGGAATGCCTCAGGCGGAGTCTGCGTGCGTGTGCGCGTGCATGCCATCCGTCGGAGGACATGCGCATTCACTTCTCCTCCGCTCACGAATAAAGTCTTTTCCTCGACCGAAGAAACAGCAACAACGGCAGAGGGTAAGCAAACGCAAGCGCCGATGCCATGACTATCGCTGACGCCTCGCTCTCTTACACACACACACACAGAGAGAGACACAAACTCGGGGGAGAGGAAGGCCTACGCTACTCTACCGATGCTCTGCATCAGAGGTGCCGACAAACGAAGACGTAAACAAAACCCGGCACCGACTCAGTTGTGCAAACCGTGCGCGCGGGCTTTTTTTTCTCTGCCAAGATGCCCACCACTACCACCGCAGCTCTCCCTCGCTACCGTCACCGAGAGAGTGCCAGGTCGGTCGTCCAGAGACTTCATGCGATTCCGGTACAACTGTTGCCCCCGCACGTCTTCACGCTACAGCACGTCGCCAGCAGTTGCGATTCTGACACCGATAAAGATACACCTTCCGTTTCGCCGGCAACAGCGTTCAATGTTACCGCGGCTGCCAGCGAGGGCACCACAGGCGACGCGTGCGCTGAGCTGGGTATGAATTCCGTCTGCTTGGTTACCACTGCCGCTGCCGCCGCACCGTCGCCGACGCGTGCATCCGCGACTGGCGAGGGAGCGCTCATCTCTTCTTGTGCGTCGCAAGCGGCTGAGCAGCGCTTAGCCTACGAGGTGGCCGCCGCACACGCGCTGCGCGGCGGTCGTGTGCTGTTCCTCAGCGCCCCGACGAGTCAAGCCTTCTCGCTGGCAAGGTTTGCGGTGACCATCGAGAGGCAGTGGATGGCGTTGCAGCCACGGCGGCAAGAGGCACTAAGTGCGCGGCAAGCCGACACCGCAAGGCTGCACCATGCCGACAACGTCACACAGGTGGGCTGTGCAGAGCGCACTGCCTCGTCACCGGCTTCTGCTCGTACGGCGTCGTCGGAACCGTGGTTGCAGTCGCTCAGCTCCGAAGCCCAACTCCGAGTCCGTCAGCGAGCGGTGCTGGACGCTGTACGGCGAGTTGAGGTGCTGCCTTGCACTTCCATGGAAGACTTCTACGCCGTGTGCCAGGCCTACACGTTCCCCACCGTTACCGTAGAGGACGATGCGCCAAAGACTTCGGCTCCAGCAGACATGCCAAACTCGCCCTCCTCAATTGTGTGTGGTGTAACAGGTTCGCGCGGCAGTGAGCAGCCGCGTGTGTCGAGGGAGCAGCAGATGAGGGGCGAGTTGGTGTTTCCGTCCTCGCTGTCTTTCACGGATTCCGGTGCGGTGACGGTCACCACTGCTGCCGCTGCTGCTCCTGCCTCATCGTTGGCAGCTCTATCCGCTGCCGCGTCGTCCCCCACGGCTGCTCGCACCTCCACGCCTCATGAGGCAGACATCGTACCGCTGTGTATCGTGGACGGGTTTATGGGGCCAACGTCGACGTCTGCGCTGCTCGAGCGCGCGTCCGGTCAGACCATCCCGCTTCTGCATTACGTGCTGTGCCTTCTGCAGCGTCGTCTCAAGTGTGCGGTGATGGTGGTGGAGGCGGGAGGGAGCGTGGCGAGAAGTGATGGCAGTGGTGGTGGCGCTTGCTGGCCTTCCTCCTCGTCGCCGTCAGAAAGTCTGACTTCTTTGAGCTCTCTCTCGGGCGGGCGTCCACGGAGCCGAAGCAACGGTTGCGGTGCCTTACCATCTCCTGCGATGGTGCTTGCTGCGTCAGACCTGGTACAGCGGCTGCGCTCTCCCCACATGCATCCGTCGCCAATCGTGCCCGTCTCTCACGCCGCGTGGTCCCTGGCGCAGGTACCGGCGGAGCGCTTCAGCGAGGTCAGCGGTGAGGCCGAGCGTCAGCCAGGAACGAAAGCGGCGCGAGCCGATGGCGCAGCTGAGCACTCGGCGCGCACGTGGCTCTCGCAGGCACCGCCCGTCTCCCTCCATGACGTGCAGTTATCTGTAGCCTACGTCGAATGGGATGCTGTGTGGCGCCCGCTGCGGCACGGCGACCGCCACATGGAGGCGTGCGATGCTAGGAACGGCGCCACCTCACGGCACGATGGGCTCCTCCTCCCTTTCAGCGTGGCATGGCGGTACCGTGTGCACCTCATGAAGACGACTGTTGGCGAAGCTGCCGGCACGCGGGTCGGCGGTACCGATAACCTCCTGCAGAATCGCCAGAGCCGTCCGAGTGGGCCTCTCTGGCCCCCTTCTCGTGGCTCGCGTCGATCATCGGGAGTGCTGACGTGCTCCTCTGGCACACCCTGCAACATGCAGTACATTGGTTCATGGATGCAGAGCTGCCAGTGGCGGTACCTGTAGATCCTAGCACTGGCCGCTGAGGGCTGTGACGACGGCGTTTGCGTAGTTTGTGTACGCGGAATTGGTGGGTCTGTGCGTGCGTCGGTATCTGCGTATGTGTCTGGCTAGTCATGTTCGTCCCTGCTACTGCTATTCTTCCACTCCTTCCCCCACACACAAACTGACGGCTCTCCTCGTGGCTGTCAGTTGTGTGCACGTTTCTTCCGAGCAGGTTGCCGAGGCAGGCATCGCTTCAGGAACACGGCTAGCACACACGCGGCGCCGGGGGTCCATAGTGCCGCTCCGGTGCCGCGCGAGTGCTGTTCGAGATGTGCGCATGACCTCTCTCTCGCCGACTCGCTCTCATTCATGCATTTGATCCCCTCACCGTCTTCCTTGGCACATGCGTCTTTCTACGTCTGCATATGTGTGTGTGTGTGTGTGTGTGTGTGTCCGCACCTTCTGTCTCTCGTGCGTGTACGCCCGCCCGCGCCCCCTCACGGTGCTGATCCACACGGCTGGCGGACGCGTTCACAGAGTACGTGAGCCCATACATACAGATACCCCATACACAGCAATTTGCTCTTGTGGAGACGGCGAACCAAGGCCCTTCCTCCCCCCTCCTCCCGCTCGTTCCGCCCCCTCCGTGGTGCACGTGTCTGTGGGAGGCAGGTCTAAGACATTAACACTTTGTTTTGGGCGTCGTCTGTACGCTCGTGCTTCATTTACTTCTCGGCGGCGTCCCAAATTCGTCAGGATATGGAGGAGGAAGACTCGATTCTGGGTCTGGTGCCCGCCTCGCTCCCCGTTCACGCGGACAGCGAGGGTTCAGTCGTGGCGAGCGGCTACATGGGGTGTGTGTCCGGCAGTCCGGTGGCTGCAGGCGCGGACACGGATGACGGTAGTGGCTGGACCTTCGAGCACGTCCTTCGCGCAGCCATCGCGGGCGCAGAAGAGAACAACAACAACGACGCTGAAGCAGGGCAAGGTGGCGGCGACGAAGAAGATGACGGCAGCGACGCCGCTGACAAAGATGAGGGGCAGGCGGAGGATGCGGTGGATTTTCGCGACGGCGGCGCGTCCTCTGGCGCGGAAGGCCACGCCGGGGCGGCTGCCGGTGCAGTGGAGGGCGGCCACACGGATGACGTGATGCTGCTGAGCATCGGGGATAAGAAGGCGGCAAAGCAGTTGGGCAAGAGGCTGTACAAGCGGTGGAAGAAGTTGCACAAGACCGCCCGGTCGAAGAAGGACACGCACAAGCGCAGCAAGAAGGCCGGCTCGAAAAAGTCGAAGGGCAAAGAGAAGGCGTCCAAGCACCAGAAGGCAAGCGGCAGCCGTAAGAAGAAGGGCACCAAGGCGCGCAGGGACGACCACGACGACGACAACGGTGAGGGGAGCATGTTCCTGAACATGGCGGACGGCGAGCTCGGGCTGGTGCCGGCGGCCGATCTCTCTGACGCGGCAGCCGCCATCGAGGCGCGTTTGAAGAAGGCGGCCCTGCGCGAGGCCAAGATGCGGACTGAAAGGGCGGTCAAAAAGGTGGCGCAGCGCAAGACGAGTTCTGCGGAGCTCGCCGCTATTGCCAAGGAGCTGGTCTCTGCGATGGCGAAGGCTCGACAGCTGGACGAAGACATCATTCGCGGCCGCAACACCCTCCCCAACGCCTTCCCGCTCAACCGCGTAGCTCTCAAGAGCATTGTGCAGGCTCGGTGCCGGCAGGGGTACATGGTGGGCCCGCTCGTCGAGGCGGGCATCCTGCAGGAGCTGAGCTACTGGCTGTATGATGTCGACCGCGCTGATCCAGCGCCGTACGAGCTGCGCACAACGGCGCTGGATATCCTGGTATCGTTACCGATGGAAGGCAGCATCGCTGCGACGGAGGACCTCACTGCGTTCATGGGTGTGGGCCGCGAGCACCTCATCAAGACGGACCTAGGCCGCGCCCTGAACGCTCTTCGCCGCTACAACGAAGAGACGATCGACAACAAGGGCAAGTGCGTGCAGCTACTGACCACCTTCAGTCGCGTGATCAGCGGCGCGTCGGACAAGGACCAGATGGATGAGCACAAGAGCAAGGCTGTGTGGAAGTGCCAGAGCGACCCGACGGTCGCCTCGCCGTTTGAGGTGCTAGAGACGTGCTCAGAGGCCTTCCAGAAGTCGTTCATGAGGCCCGACCCGCGCGACCCGACATCGTACAACGGTGTGCTACCGTGGAGGCCGCCGGCGGCAACCATAACAAACGTCTCAGGTAAGCTGGGCGACTACATCGAGAAGGCCAACATCGACCCGCGACGATGAAACCGTGGGTAGGCGACAAGAGCCGCTACCCCCTCCCTCTGAAGCCATGCGGTCTCCCCCTGCTCACCTTCTGTGGTCTGTTCACTGTGGAGTTGGGACAGAGCTCATCAGCCCCCCTTTCCCCCTTCCCCCGCTACCTTCCAGCCACGGCCGGCGCTTACCTCCTCCCCCCTCTGCCTGGTGCCGCTTCAGCATCTTGAATGGTATTGTGATATCGTCGTTGGCTTGCTGCTCTTTGTTGCTGTGTTAGGTCCCTCGAGACACAGGTGGGGGAGATGAGGAGGTGGGCTTGCACAAGGTGGGTGCTGTCGCGTCTCCGGCCTTGCGTTCGCCTTCCTTGGCGTTACGCACGCACGCTCTCGTCTGTGGGCATGTGGGTCGTGCACCTTCTCGCATGCCGGCAGACTTCAGCAGTGAGCTCAATTCCGGCTCCGTTCTCTCCTCGTCGTGGTTCGTTTGCTTGTGTTTCTCTGTTGTTCTGGTACACGCGCTCGCTGTTATATATATATATATACATGTATATATACACGAGTCCGTTTCTCTTGATCTCTCTCTCTCTCTCTCTGGGCACTTTCTTCCCATGTTTGAGCGACTTGAGTGTGCCCATGCGAGACTCACGTACATGCGCAAGGACACGCCTAAAAGGCCTCACAGGGGGCGTGCGGTTATCCACGTCGTGCCGAGCGAGTGGGAAGAGTGGGACGGAGAACAGAAGAAGTGAGGGAACGTGCGTGATCGAGATTGCACGGCAGTGGAAGCAGTAGAGAGGCGGGGGGAGGAGGGGGGGCGAAGACGTCAAGCCCCTCCCCCCCTCTCTCCCTTCCTCTCCCCCCTCTTCCCGCCGCCTTGCCTCGCCACGCCCACGCTCCCTCTCTTTTTGGGTCGTCTTCTCTGCCTTTCCTCTCTCTCTCCCCTTAAACGACGATTGGGGCTATGTTGGGGATGACATGTCATATCCCGCACTTCGCTCTCCTCCCTCTCCGCGTTGTCGTTACATCGGAAAACAAGAACAACTTGACAAGCTTGCAGGGAAGTTATCCGCTGCCTTCGCGCACTCCAAGAGTTTCGTCATGCCTATGTCTCCCTTCCCCACCCTGTTTTGCATCCTCTACGCTGTCGTCGTGTGATGTCGAACAGGACAGCCTCACACCGGTCCCTCTTTTGGCCGTGCTGGCTGCGGTGTGGGCCACCCACACGTGAGCTGTGCCATCCATGTGTGTGTGTGTGTGTGTGTGTGCGCATGCCACCTGCGCACGGGCCACCGTGCCGCTCTTTCGCCTCGTTCTTTTCGTCTTCTTTCGGCACGCAGATTCTCCTCCGTCCCTCCTCCCCCCTCCCTTCTCTACACCTCATCTGCATCGGACTTTGCCACCCTTCGCTTTCGTTCTGCCCTCCTTTGCACTTTCTACTCGCTTGTCTCGCGCGACCACACCCCCACCTTTTCACTCTGCGGGGGTTTCGTGCCCACCTATCCCGTATATGCACGGACGCACATACATGCAACTACCACCGCTGCCGCACCCGGGCCACGCGTATCTGTACCACAAAGTCGTTGGCGGTTGAAGCACCACTGCTCTGGCCGGCGTGCTGCGCGAACAGCGAAGGTGCGTATCTCTGTACAAGGAAAAAAAAAGGTGTGAGCACGGCAAAACGAAAGCCCTGCATCTCCCTCCATCTCCATTTTCTCGACGCGGGTACACAAAACGGTCATTATCCCGAAACTGTGCATCATCACCGTTTTCACTGATTTCGTGTTTTCTTTTGTTTCTTCTCGTTTTGTTATTATTATCTTCTCTCCTCCACCCCAACTCACTCGCTCGCTCGCTCACTCACCCCCCCCCCACCCCCCACTTGCTCTGGGTCGTGCATGAGCGCGTGCGTGTGCGTGCGTGTTTTTCGCATACTCCTCTGTTCACGCTTCTTTCTATGTGCTGTCCCCTCCTCCCGCCCCGCTCTTCCTCCTCCTTGTGTTTCTTGCCGTTCATCCCAGAAGGCCTCCCTGCGTGCGTGTGTGTGTGTGTGTGTGTGTGGGTGGGTGGGTGCGCCTCGGCGAGCGTCTTGGTGCGGCAGCGGGTCTTCGTCGTGCCATCGGGCCCCTGTCGCTCGTATACGCGCACGTTCACACGAATAGCACACTCACCAAAGTCGCTATCTCAGTACTGCCCCTTCATCCCTCGTTCTCCCTCTTCCTGTTTCTCGCGTTTTGCGTTCTTTCTCCCCCCTCCCCTTTCCCCCAGTTCCGGTGCTGTCAGGGAAATCAATGCGGTCTCGGCGGCCCTTGTCGGCCTCTCGCGCCTCTGCGCGTGCATCAGCCGCATCTCGCCCGCAACCGCATACGACCGTGAGCAGCGACGATGCATCTCGGTCTCAGACAACGGCCCCCATTTACAGGCCGCTGCGCTACGTGGGCCGTGGCAGCTTCGGTGTCGTTCTTCTCGCCGAGGAGGTGCACACAGGTGACAGAGTTGCCATCAAGCGTGTTCACTATGACGCCCGCCTGCATAACCGCGAGGTGGCGATCTTGAACTCCGTTCTCGTCGACAACCCGCGGCACCAGCAGCCATCGAGCACTGCTGTCGACAGCAATGACGCGTCGCGGCGCCCCGGTGGCGCGGCAAGGGCCTCGTGTACCTCCTTTCTGTCAGCATCGTCGTCCTCGCACACCGTGGAGGACGTGCACCTGTGGCCTGGCACACACCATCCGAACATCGTCGAACTGCTTGACTTCTATGTCACCTACGACACCGCCTCGTCAGAGCAGGCGCTGGGGGCGGATATGGTCGGCGCCGGGGGTGCCGGTGCGGGCTTTGAGTTCCTGCCATCGTACCACCCTGCAGCGCATCGGTACCCCTTGAGCGGTGGCAGCGGCGCCGCCTCCGCGAGTGCCCCCCCTGTTCCAGCTCCCCTGGCAGCGTTTGCATATCTCGAGATGGTGATGAGCTACTTACCGATGGACCTGTGCTATGTGAAGAGGTACTATTTTCGCTTCCACGACATGCCCACCATAGCCACATCCAGCTCGTCATCTCCCATCGCTTCGCCGGAGCAGGCACCGACCGAGCTGTCGTCCGGCGAGCTGCCGGAAGGCACGGCAGACCGCCTCCCGGCGTCACCCAAGCACGCCGGGACCGGCTGCAACGGTAACAACAGCAGCCGCCACAGCAGCACCAGCAGCAGCGGTGGTGATGTTTGCAACCACCTTCCCCTGCGCTGGGTGAAGGTGGTGCTGTTCCAGCTGGCCCGGGCGTTGGCGTTCATGCATGTGCGTCATGTCTGCCACCGCGATTTGAAGCCTGCCAACGTCCTTGTCGACCCCGACACCGGCCGCGTGCAGGTCTGCGACTTCGGCAGCGCAAAGCAGATAACGCGACCTGCAGAGGAGAAGAACGTGTCGTATATCTGCTCCCGCTACTACCGCGCCCCTGAACTACTTTTCGGCGCGCTGCACTACGGGTGCGCCGTGGACATGTGGTCGTTTGGCTGCATCGCCGCGGAGCTCTTGCGCGAGTCGGGCAAGCCCCTCTTCCGTGGTTGCACCTCGATCGATCAAATGGCGGAGCTGTTTAAGGTGCTGGGGGCGCCGTCGAAACGGGAAATGTACGCCATGAACCCCCAGTGTGCGGAGGCGCTGCTGCGCACCCGCGCCATGCACCGCCACCAGAGCCTCGACAACGATCCTCATTCTGGCAGCGGCGGCGGTGTGCGGCAGGATCGATCCTGCGGGCTGGAACTCGAGGTGGACTACCAGGCGGAGGAGGAGGACGACGTCGAGTTGCGTGGCGGCGCGCAGCAGGGCGGGTATGACGTCGATAGTCACGGAGAATTTCTGCGCGACGCGCTAGACGATGGCATCTCGTCTCAGGCCTCGGCATCTCCTGGTATGGCGACGGCATCGCCGCCGTCGTCCTCCACTAAAGACCCTCGTGATTACAAGACGACGTTCTCTGCACCACCGTCAACTGCAGCCACGGCGATGCTGGATGACGTGGCACCTACACCGTTTGAGGAGTACTACGATGTGCTGAAGGTGCGCGCGATACCGTGGCGAAGGCTCTTCCCAGTTGACACACCCACGGAGGCGGTGGCGCTTGTCGCGTCGTTGCTGTGCTACGCACCTGACAAGCGGCTTACGGCGGCGGAGCTGGTTGAACACCCCTTCTTTGACGACCTCTTCAGCGCTGCAGATGCTCAACTGGCAACAGTAGACCGCGATGCTGCAACTGCCGTGGCAAGTGGAGCGACAATGTCCCCCAGCGAAGATGACGGGGTCGCGTCCGCGGCGCTGCGGCTGCCGAATGGCCGCCTCATGCCATTGTCTATGTTCCAGGTCACGGAGGTTGAGCGAGGCCTGTACACAGACGCCTTCCTCACGCGCATGGCACGACAAGCGGAGCTGGTGGCTGCGGTCATGAAGCAAGACGAATACCCGTGATGCTTGTTTTGTTTCCACTTGTTTGCTTTGTTTTATGTTGTTCTGGTTAGTGGGGGCACCTGCGAGAGGCGGCGAAGTGATCTGCACACACACACGCACACGCAAGGAAATCTACATGTCTCTTCCTTTTGTTTTAGGGTTTGCTGTGGTCGTTGGCTGCTCACCTTCTCCGCATGTGCCATTGTACATTTTATCCACGCCACTGCCGCTGCCTCCTCCTCTCGATGTTAATACACACTTAGAGCGAAAGAGGGATGCGTTTGCAGCGACGTGGCTTTCCGTCTGCATGAATGGGAGTGAGTGTGTCTAATAGAGTATGCGCGGGAGAGCATCGATGGTGCACGGTGCACCATGTTTCTTCGCCCCTCCTCCCTCTCCCCCCACTTCTGTTTTCTTCCGTGACGTCTGGCTCCTCCTCTGCACCTCACCGATCATGTGTCTCCACCCACCCACAAACACCTTCCCTTCCCTTTGCTTGCTTGTCATCATCCTGTTCACGCCCTTGTTTTGTCTTCGTGCGTGTGTGTGCGCATGTGTGTGTTTTCCTTTTTTTTTACTTCGTTAACTGGCTATTGTGGTGCCATCTCGTTTTCTCTTGTTCTGCATGACTTCACGTCTCTTCTTCGCTACGAAAACACCCCGGCGACAACTACGTGTCGTTTCCTTTACATCTCCTCCCTGCCCCCGCCCCCCGGACCTTCTCGCCCTTCCGCCTCCGCGCTGTGGCCTGCCGTCATATCTGCCGCTGCAGCGACCGCCATCACCGCAACCACAAACACACGGCGAGCCCACGAGGGGGGAGCCACCAGTGGCAAGCCAAGCTCCGCCATCACAACAGCCATACACAGACATACACAGGCATACAAGGAGGAACAAGAAGTACACGAAGACGAACAAACTCAAAAACGTCTCTTGTGCTACCACACACACACACACACACACACACACATTCACAGAAAACACGCACATGTGCATGTATATATGCATATATATATATATATATGTATATAGCTACACATACATAGGTCTGTATGTACGTAAATATATAGAGCTATATGAATGTATGTACATATATATATATATATATGTGTGTGTATACATGTCTGTTGCTGTTGTTGTTTCTTGTGTTCTCGTTGCGTTGTGTGTTGGTCCGTTTTTTTTTTTGCGTTACTCTCTCTCTCTCTCGTTTTTTTTGTCGCTCTCTGTGTGTGTACCGTTCCTTGGTCTTCCTTCTGAGCGGCGTATACGGCACTGTGCACGTGCGCTGCCACGGGCATTCGTGTGAGTGTGTCTACACACATCGCTCTCCTGACCTGTTCCTCTTCGATTTTGTTCCTAATTTCGTTTCTTATTACCTTTAACATCATGATGCCCCTCGTGACGGGAAGCGGGCGCACCACAGCGCGTGGCATCGCAGGGCCCAGCGCACCCTCTCCCCATCCCCTGCCAATGCTGCACCACTCCTGGCGGTGACAGGGTCCCGGTGACTAGGACGTGGGGGGTCAGAGTGCGTCGTCGCTGCAGATGTCGGCGGTCAGGTCCTGGACGGCGCTGCGTCGGAGCGACCCGCGACAGTGAGCACGTTTGCATGCTCCATACGGTGAGGGCGAGCTGTCAGCGTGGCTTGCGCGCATCCGCCCTCCCCCCTGCGGCCCTCACACTGCCTACTGGTGCGGTGAGCCTGAGAGCCACCGCGAGGGCGACGCACAATACGACGACTGGCATGATGTGTGCGGCTGTGAGGCGACCTGCGAGGCAGCGGATGGTGGATGGGGAGTTTTGAGGCAGAGAACATGCTTTCAGATGACTATGTGGGCGCATTGCTGTGACGTGTGTCTCGCACTGCGTCGCACGACGCGGATGGAGGTGGGTGGTGGGAGTGGGGCCTGCGACAGGGCTTGGGGGTACGGGGTAGAGTGGAGTTTAACTCCTATTGTGTGGTAGAGAAGAGATGTAGTGACGAAAAAAGACTACGCAGCTCCCAAGCTGACAAAAGTGGTGACGATTCTCTCCTGTTATTGTGCCTCATGGCGTCGATTGCTCTCTCTCGCGCTCTCGGTGTCTGTCCGGATGTATATGGAGTGCGTCTGAGTGTGTGTGTGTTTGTGTGTGTGTGTGGCTCTCGATTTATACGCGGGGCAACATACACACGCAAAAAAAAACGAAAAGTTTTCCTCTGCCCACGACAGCATCGCTCGAGGGGGCACACACACACACACACACACACACACGAGGGACAAGCAATCACGATGGACTGAGATAAGTTGCCAGTGTCGTGGGCTTTCCTCCCTCTCTTCTTCTTCGTTCTCCTTTTCTCTGGTTCTTTCATGCCCGCAAGCACAGAAGCAACGCCACGGGCATATCCGATGTTTTGTCGATCCATCGTACGGCGAGCCGCACAAGGAGGGAGAGACAACGGCGAAGCGAGGCACGTGCACTTGCTAGCGAGTCATGGTGCAAGTACAAGGGAAAGTAAAATGGAAACCCGAACAGCGAGAGAAGCCCCTCGTCCGTGAGGTGTGACGTGTTTCCCTCCCTCTTCCACGCCTTGACGCGCCCTCTCCTCTCTCTGGGAATGTCTTTTGCCAAAATAAAAAAGTGATAGATGACGCGTACGGCTCGCACTCCTCCTGCCTACCCACCGTCGCGGCCTTTCGGTGGCCTCATGGCACTTTGTGTAGCGATCTATCCGTGCGTTTTCGTTTCTCACTGTGAACCGTCTCGCATCCTCTATCGTTGTCCTTCTCCTACCCCCTCCCCTTCCCTCACCGTTTTTCGAACCTTTACCTCGGCATGTCTCACCGTACGGCTGAAAGCCGGTCGCTCATCACATGGGAGGTACAACACGCACGCACGCACACGATACGAAATAAAGGGCGTGCTTCCGCGTCTGAGGGGTTGCATTACTGTTGTTGTTCGGACCACTTTTTGACGGGTGAGCTTGTGTGTTTGTGCGGGTGGGTGTGCGCGCACGTTGGTAGCCAAGGTCCCTTCGCTGAGTTCCTAGGCGGATCTCTTCGTCGTTGTCTTTCCTGCACCCTATCCTCCTCCTCCTCCTCCCCCTCCTCCTCCTGGCGCGCTTCCTCAGTTTTGTCTGTCAGGCGGTGGGGCGGCGAGCGCCACTGGAACAGGGCTGAAAAGACAGCGAGCTGCATGCAAGCGCCGTGGGGTGGGTGGGTGCTGGGTGGACGCAGAAACCGCGAACACGCATAATTTGCACGGGGAGCCATACGGTTGCTCGCTGGCATTCTCCGATTCGGTGCTTCTCCATATTCTCTCTCGTGTGCTGCAGTCTTTCTCTCGCGCGCGTGCATCTCCTTGTTGCGTTGGTGCGTGCGTGCAGGCTCATCTTTTTCAAGCATGCACCATCGTCTCTCGCGCGTCGCCTCGTCGCAGGCGGACAGTCGTCTCCGCACCGTTGCGTCTGCAGCGGGCTGGGTGCCGACGCAGTCCTTCAGCACCGCACATCCCCGACGCGGCGCATTCAACAGCGCGGCCGTGCCATCGCTGGTCGCGGCCTCGCGCAGCTTACGCACGAACACTTTTGTGATGGGCACCCCAGCCAACCGTGCGCAACGCCGCGGGTACTCCTCGAACGGGCCGCATCATCAAGAGCACTCGGTCAACCTCGACAGCGGTGCAGGCACGGCTGCCGGTGGTAGTGGTGCGTCGGCGGCGTTGTCCTTGTCGTCCTGGGCGTCGTCGCACGCGGCTGTGCAGGCTGGCATTGAGGGGGAACTCCAGGCGCTGCGCAGCAGCTATCTGGAGCCGTACGATGGCGTCTACCGCTTCCTTACGCCGTTCAAGAGCACGACCCCGATGGTGATGTTTCTGGGCAACCACAGCTCTGGCAAGTCGACCCTTATCAACTATCTGTCTGGCTGCGAGGTCCAGGAGACTGGCGTCGCGCCGACGGACGACGGCTTCACGGTGATCAAGCGCGGAGCATACGACATGGACGCTGATGGGCCCAGCGTGGTGAGCAACCCCAAGTACCAGTACCAGTCACTCCAGCAGTTTGGCATTTCCTTTGTGACGCACTTCAAGATGAAGACGCGCGCAATGCCGGCGACGTCGCAGATTCCGATGGACATGGTGCTCGTCGACACGCCCGGCATGATCGACACACCCGTGCACGCGTCCTCGGCCGAGCAGGCGGGGAGCGGTGACCATACCCGTGGCTACGACTTTCTCGCCGTGACACGGTGGTTTGCGCAGCAAAGCGACGTCATTCTCCTCATGTTCGACCCGGCGAACCCGGGAACCACAGGTGAGACGCTCGACGTGCTCACCAAGTCTCTCACTGGATACGAGCACAAGTTTTTCTTGGTGCTGAACAAGGTCGATGTCTTTGAGAAGGTGACCGATTTTGCGCGGGCGTACGGGACGCTGTGCTGGAACCTGAGTAAGGTCATGAAGATGAAGGACATCCCGCGCGTGTATACGACTTCGACACCGCTGAAGAAGCTGAACGAGTCATCCGGCAAGTCGCCCACCGAGACGACGCCCGCAACCAGCACCGTGCCAGCGGCGGAGCTATCACGCCAACGGAACGAGATTATCAACGAGATACGCGCTGCTCCGATGCGACGCATGGACAACCTCATCACTGAGACAGAGGAGAGCGCGCGCAACCTCCTCCTCGCCTGTAGGGTGTCTAAAGTGCTGCGGCACGATTACCGCCAGCGCGAAGTCTTCGTGTACTGTGCCCTCGGCGCGGCTTGCCTAATGGGACCCGCAACAGCCGTGGCCCTCTCTTCCATCACCATTACCGGTACGGTGCTCGTTGCACTCGTGTCTGTTGCCGTCGGCAGCGGCGGCCTCGCGGCTGCGCGGATGCACCTGCGCGAGTTTGAGCACTATTTGTTGCAGTCGTGCGACAACGCGCTTGGCCGCCTCTTCACAACAAAGACACGCACAAAGGACGTGGAGGTGCGCTGGCAGCGCACCGTGAAACCCGAACTACTGCGCATCGCTGCCGCGTCGCATGAGAAAGGCGACAGTGGCATCATGGCGCTGCCGTCCTGCTCGGCGCGGGCGTGTCGCGGGATGCAATACGTCATTGACCATGAGGTCCCAGCGCTGCGCCGCCGGGTGAGCGAGTACAAAGAAGGCTTCTTCCAAAGGCAATGTGCCGCAGAGCATCACACGTGAGCAGGGAGGCACGCACAACAGGCCCCAGTGTGCACGCGCATGCGTCTGTGTGCCGCTCTTTGCCTGCCTGCCTGATCGCTACTCTCCGCGCCTTTGTTCGTTCCTGCAGTGCGCACTCGCGTCCTCAACATCATCGCTCACATTCTCTCCAGCCCTGTTCTCGTCAGCCCCTAACGCCTGTCGGTGCTCTGCACCACCGCACCGCGGTGAGCGTGCGGAGAAGGCCCGTGGCAGGAGAGTGCCTCGGCAGAGGCAAATAGGAAGGGAGAGGGAGAGGAGGGGGGAGGAGGCGGAGGAGGAGCTTTGTGTGTGTGTGTGTGTGAACGATACTTCACGCCTAAGCACATCAACGTGCCCAACGACATATTGCGGCTCACTGCAGTGAGCTTGTGAGAGACCAACAACTGCACAAGGAGGGAGCGGAAAGGACGCAGTACAGTGGCCACTGGTGCTCTAGTCCACACCCACGGCGTCACCCTTTCCATGGCTCAGGCTTCACTTCACGTACTTGCGTCGGAGTGCGCGCGCCGCCTCTCTTTCTTTCCGCCCCAAGCCATGCCTCGCCTATCGTGCCTGCAAAGTGCCACCGACACCTTCTCGCGCCCTCTCCGCTCCTCGCCCTCGCTGCAGGGGATCCAAGTGACCACATTGCCATCCTGCTCCCGCACTCAATCGCATACGAACGCACACCGTCTGGCACACACATTAACGCGTGCCACGGCAGCTAACGAGCACCGCATTCATTTTCCTGCATTTCTTTTTTTTTTTCTTCGTGTTGGTCTTCACCTCTGTCGTTGGCCCTTATCGAGTTGCACACGTGCGTGTTTTTCCGGCGTTCGCTGGGAACGCTGCCTCGCCATCCGCCTTTTCTTGTTACGTCGCAGAGCGGAATCCGAGGACAACGCAGGCACACGACGCTCGCTCACTGCCTCCGCCGCAGTCATGCAGTTTCTGATCAACTCCTCCTCCATTCTTGCGCCGGCGTTGCAGCATGCTCTCGGGAGCGTCTTGAGTGTGCCGGAGCTGTGCATCGAGATGTGTGCCGAGGGCCCTCACCGCGTTACAATCGATGGGAAGACCTTCTGCGGGCTCCAGCCGTTTCTGCAGGCGCTGCGCCGCACCGCTGTGACGCCGGAGCAGAAGGCCTTCCTCGGGGAGGATGAGGAGCAGGTATCGCTGGTGAACCAGTGGGTTGGCGCGGCGGCTGTGCTGGACGCCGACGCCGCGCGCGCCGTTGCCGAAGCTGCCACCTCGGTTGCCAAGGCTCTCTACAGTGATGTGGAGCGCATTCTCGTGGCGACGTCGAATGCAGCCTCGCGCTACCTCACCGGTAGCGAGCGCGCCACAATGGCCGACGTGCTGCTGTACGCCGCCGCCTTCAACCACTCGGCCCACACGGAGGTGCTGCCAACAACCATGAAGTGGGCTGCGTGCGCACAGGAGGACGCCTACCTGGCCCCCATTCGCTCGTCGGCTGTGAAGACGGCGGAGAGTCAGAGCGCTGGCAAGGCTAACGGTGCGGCCGCGAGCGCGGCCAAGGCGCAGGTCTCCTATGCTAAGCCGTCCGAGGAGGAGATTCTGCGGCGCCGTGCGGAGAAAGAGAAGGCGAAGGCGGAGAAGGCTGCTGCTGCTGTCGCGGCGGCCGCAGGGACGAACGCAGAGAAAACCTCAGCTAGCCTCAGCGCCCATGCACCAGAGGGCAAGAGGGCCACTAAGACGGAGCTGGGTTCTACGAGCCTGTACGTGCGTGTGGGGCAGCTGACAAACCTGCGCCGTCACCCTGACGCCGACCGGCTCTACGTTGAGGACATGGTGCTCGGTGATGAGACACGCACCATTGTCAGCGGACTGGTGGAGAGCTACGCGATCGAGGAGCTGGAGGGCACGCAGTGCCTCGTCGTGTGCAACATGAAGCCAAAATCACTCATGGGTGTCACGTCGCAGGGGATGGTGCTGTGCGCCAAGAGGGATACTGAAGTGAAGCTCATCCGCCCTCCGGCGGGCGCCAAGCCAGGTGACCGCATCCTATTCGGCGCCTCGTACGACGCTGCTATCGCCGCGGCTGCCCCACCGGAGCCGATATCGAGCAATAAGATGAGCGAGGTTCTCTCCCACCTGCACACAAATGCCGACAGCGTCCTTTGCTGGAAGGATGAGCCTGCACGACACCCGAGCGGTGCGGCGGTGGCCATTGCGGACATGGCAAACTGCCCTGTGAGCTGAGGCGCGGCCACTACCAAAGCACGTGGTACTGCGCGACGGACCGACGGGGCGACGGGGACCGGACAGGAGGGGGCGTGTAGGGGGGCGCACGTGTGCGCGCTCGTGCTCGCAGCTGTGTCGGTGGATTTCCAGGCAGATGCGTTCTGTGTTCGCGTGCACAGGGGCGCTCTTGTCGGACGCATCGCGCACTCGTGCGCTGATCGACTCACTCACTTGCGCGCCTGCAGCTGGGAAGGCCGTCTTTTGCACCGCCATTTTTTCTTGCCGTGGTGCATCCTCGAGCACGAGGCCCTGTCAGGCCTTGCGTGTTTTCCTCTCACTCTGCATGCCCCTCGTGACGGGAAGCGGGCGCACCACAGCGCGTGGCATCGCAGGGCCCAGCGCACCCTCTCCCCATCCCCTGCCAATGCTGCACCACTCCTGGCGGTGACAGGGTCCCGGTGACTAGGACGTGGGGGGTCAGAGTGCGTCGTCGCTGCGGATGTCGGCGGTCAGGTCCTGGACGGCGCTGCGTCGGAGCGACCCGCGACAGTGAGCACGTTTGCATGATCCATACGGTGAGGGCGAGCTGTCAGCGTGGCTTGCGCGCATCCGCCCTCCCCCCTGCGGCCCTCACACTGCCTACTGGTGCGGTGAGCCTGAGAGCCACCGCGAGGGCGACGCACAATACGACGACTGGCATGATGTGTGCGGCTGTGAGGCGACCTGCGAGGCAGCGGATGGTGGATGGGGAGTTTTGAGGCAGAGAACATGCTTTCAGATGACTATGTGGGCGCATTGCTGTGACGTGTGTCTCGCACTGCGTCGCACGACGCGGATGGAGGTGGGTGGTGGGGGTGGGGCCTGCGACAGGGCTTGGGGGTACGGGGTTGAATGGGACGTAACGTAGCCGTGTGGCCGACACTCTATGGCAGGAGGACGCGCATTGGTAAGGATGAAAAATCAATGTTTTCGGCGTTTAGCTCTATGACGGCCAGGTATGGGGTGTCGGTGACCCACTCACAAAGTAATGGCCGGTGCTGTTCTGTGCAGATAGACGCAGATATGGATATGCATCCTACCGAGAACTTGAAAAGAATCAGAACCAGCGAAATCATTAACGAAAGCCGAAGAGGGACGCAGTACGGGTGCAACCCTTGCGAGGATTGGCAGTCATGGGTGGGTGTGCTGCTTTATTCCTCGGCGCCTCCCGAAGCCTCCAGATGCGCCTGCCTTCTGCCTTCCACGCAGAGGTGCGGAGATGCAGTGGTCGTTTCGCGTTGTTTTTGATTCCGCTTTCTCTTGTCGCCTGCTCCGTCACGCACGCACACCGCCCCCTCGCTCTTGCGTCCCTTTCTGTGCCGTCTCTGTGTAACCACAACAACTCCTCCCTCACACACACACACACACACACACACACACACACACACGCAACAAACTCTCTCCCTTGTGACCGATGCAGGATCGAGCTCTGCACGGACATCTTTGCCGTCACGAGAATGGCGTCCAACATCACCGCTGAGCGCTACGAGCAGCTCAAGAAGGAGCGCACGTTCCACAAGTTCACGTACCGTGGGCTTGAGATCGACCCCCTGCTTGCGCTGAGCGAGGAGGAGTTCAAGGCGCTGGTGCACGCGCGCGCGCGCCGCAACATGAACCGCCACGCGGACCGCCGCCCACCCGTGCTGCTGAAGCGCCTGCGCGAGGCGAAGAAGCACGTGAAGGTTGGCGAGAAGCCGAAGGCTGTAAAGACGCACCTGCGCGATGTGGTGATCACACCGGAGATGGTGGGGTCCGTGGTGGCGATCTACAACGGCCACCAGTTCAACGCTGTGGAGATCAAGGGTGAGATGATCGGTCACTACCTCGGCGAGTTCTCGATGAGCTACCGCCCGGTGCTGCACGGTCGCCCTGGCGTGGGTGCCACACACTCCTCTCGCTTCATCCCGATCAAGTAGGCGGCACACACGGCTGTCTCTGCTCGCGTGGACCCCCTACCGTGACCTCTTCGCGACAGCGCACCGCCGCCGTGTGTGGGCGTGCACCGCAGAACGGGTGTGCCATACCGGCGTGTGGCCGTGTGCGTGTGTGGTCGTCCCGAGATGCTTGGTCTGTGCTCCTCCTTTTTTCGTCTTCGTTCTTTGTATCTTTTCCTTTCGGCTGTCCTCGAAAACACAACCAAACTGAAGAAGCCTTCCCCCCAAAAAGAGACAAAAAAAAATACACTGGACATCTTCACCGGTGTTTAGGTGTGGAGCAGCCTCATGTACACCCACATTCACGTGAGGTGAGCGCATCAGTCGTTGCGGTAGCTGCTGAGACGACATGCGCCTTCCTACCTTGGGTTGGGCCCCTTGTTTCGACCAGGAATGATGGAGGCGCGTAGGTTTGAGTGGGTGGGCGGCAAGCTGCAAGAGGCAGTTCGGTGCCTCCAGTGTTTTTCTTCTCCTTGCGTCACCAAGTTTGTATGTCTAAAGGGAAGAGGGAGGGGGGGGGTGGAAGGTCGATGTGGAGAGTGGACAGCGCACTTGTGCGTCAGCTGTTTGTATCATGAGGCCTCTTCTCTCTCCGCGTTCTCATGTGTCGTCTTTACCGTCGTTGCCATCTCTTCCCAACTTGCTTTTCTTGTTCCTGTCCTTTTTACCAGTCACCGTTCAAGAACGGAGCACCACGAATTGGAGAAAGGGCGTGCAGGACGACGGAGGACCTCACAGCATTGGGACTAAGGCTTTATAACGGGTCCATACCGACACACCGGGGGCAATGCCACCAAAAAATGCCGTCAAGAGGAACCAGAAATCGTCGAAGCAGCGCGACAACTTTGACGAGGCCGCCATCGACGCCTTGATCATGGCTATTGAGGGCAAGGCGAAGAAGGGTACCACTAAGTCGCAGCTGAAGCAGAAGGAGGATAAGTCGCTGAGTCGCGCGAATGGTCAAAGCTACGTTCTGAGCGAGCAGATGCGCAACGCGCTGCTGGCGCAGATGCAGCAGCCGACTGCGCAGGAAGAGCAGTACGTGAACGTGCCGGTGCCGTTGACGGGGGAGGAAAAGGGATGGCAGGAGGTGGCGCCGAACAGGTACATCCGGTATGAGCAGTTTGGCGGCAGCGACGCGGAAATGAACTTTATCGTAAACCTCTTCACCGCGGAACTGACGGAGCCGTACAGCAGCTTCACTTACCAGTACTTTGTCTTTGGCTGGCCCGACCTCTGCATCACGGCATTCGGCGTCGAGAGTGAGACCAAGCCCGATAATTCGGTCGTCGGCGAGAAGGTCGGCGCGGTAGTGTCGCGTGTGACACGCAAGGGCGCTGGTATGCCGCTGCGCGGCTACGTGGCGATGTTTGCCGTGGTGCCCAAGTTCCGCGGCTACCGCCTCGGCAGCCGTCTCGTCTCGCTCACCGTCGAACTGATGCGCGCGAAGGGCTGTGACGAGGTGTATCTCGAGACGCCAACGTCGAACGTTCGCGCCCTGGGACTCTACTTGAACCTCGGCTTCGCCAAGACAAAGTACCTGCCCCGCTACTACCTTGATCACTCTGACGCCGTGCGTCTGAAGCTGTGGCTGAAGGATGCCATCCCAAAGTCTGTCCCAGAGACTGCTTCCACGGCTGGTGTGGAGAAGGCGTAGCCGGGACATTGAGAGTTTGTCTTGAATGAAAAGAGAAGGTGTCAGGCTTGCAAGGCAGGAGGGTAGGGAGGGGGGGGGGGCGTGACGTGCTGCGGCAGGGAGGAGAGGGCTCAGTTGTCGGCGAGGGGGTGGTACGGCCACCCTAGCATTCTCTGCTCTTCCTTCTACACTGCCCAATCCTCCCCCTCGCTCCCAGGGCCCGCATCGCCTCTGCTACACTCTCTCTGCTTTTCCCGCTCGCCACCCCCGACACGTTTCTTCCTACGTCGTCACTAAGCGCCCCATCGCATCACCTAAACACGGCTTCCGTGTGCGCACGCGCAAGGCACGTCCATCCCCGTCGTCTGCCGCCTGCATTCCACCATGCAGGCACACACACACATGCACATACACACACACACACACACACACACACGCGACCTGTTCCCTCTCCATTCTACCCCTTTCTGACGTTTTTGTGCTCTTCGGTTATGATTGTGATGCAACACCATCCTCTTACCCTTCCCCAGAGCGGCCATGGAGAGAATACGTGCGTGTCTTTGCGTGTGCCACCGTCTCTTGCGATATTTGGGTGGGCCGATGACGGCAACGACAGTGGCGGTGGTCTGTGAAGTCCACGTAAGCACGAACAGGACTACTACGCATAACGCAAACAAAAGAAGAAAAACAAAAAACACTGAGCAGGTCCAAGTGCGAGCGTATGCAGCTAATACGTGATCTCTGTGCTGGAGGTCTGCTGCTGTGCATCCTCAACGTGGGTACTAGTGATGATGGCGGTGTGGTGGTGGGCACAGAAGTATGGATAGAGCGGCGGCCTTCTTTTTCGCTATTGGCTCCTCCCCAGCTCGTACAAGTACAGGCGTGCGCGGGCGGGAAAGCAGCGCGCAAGGAAGACGCACATCGCGCCCCTGGACGCTTCGGTCTTGTTTGAGTGACGCATGCTTATCCCATCCGCGTCTCCCTCTCTTTCTCTCGCTCTTGACTTTGGCGGCACCATTGCCGTGGTTGGTCTTCGTTTTTTTTTTCTCTGCGTTTCCATTTTCGCTGCTGGCGTGAGGAGAACGCCGGTGATCTCTCTCTCTCTCTGTCTGGCGCGCGCACACGCACATTAGCCGCTGCCGCCGAGGACGACGACGAGCCTCCCAGCCCCACGTCCATTCGCGTTCCAGCAGGCACCTTCGCCATGCACGGCCGACGGTCTCTATACCTGTACACCGAGAGAAACACCACGTACACTCATCGTCCCCCCACCTCACTGCGCGGGGCGCCTCGGGCGTGACTTGGCGCAACTCTCTCGGCTTCTTCGCGCTGCACATTCCATCTGACTTGCACGCTACCTTTCACATGCATTCGCGTTCGTCTCCGCAGGCTCTCCCGGCGCTGTGTCGGCAGCAGCCGCCGTCCTTGGGACGTTCGCACATGTCCCCGGCTTCCCTGGCAAAAAGTTCACAGGACAAGACGGCCCCATCAACGGAGGGGACGACCAGATTCGGTGACAGCTCTCCGCCCGTGGCTGCTGCCGCTTCGCCGGCGATGTACGGTCAGCCGTGGAACACGCCAACGACATTGCACTCCCTCGTTGAATCCGTGACACGCGAGTCCGGTGAGGCGGCCGCAGCTCGGGCCGGCACTAGCAAGAGTACAGTACCTCGTCTCGCCGTGTCTCGGTCGCTGCCATGCTCCACTACTGTCGTACAGGAGACTGTGACCAACACCGGACGAGTGGTATCTACGGTTGCAACAGGAGCGGCCGCGCCTTCTTCGTTACTCACAGGCACCGACACACCAACACCGCTATGGAGGTCCACGGCTACCACGGCCGCCGTGCGGGCCGAGCACTTGCGTGAGCTCGAGGACTTCCTCGAGCAGCGCGGTGGGCGAGGCACGTCGATGGAGGGCCGACACAAGGTCATTCAGAAGGCGCTCTCCCTCCTGCCTGTCGTGTACCCGCCCCTCGCCAAGGTGGCGGAGCCGATGCAGCGCTACATCGAGGACGTAGCTGCGTCGCTGCGCCGCGCCGCCACGGAGAAGGCAGAAGCGCTGCAGCATCAGGAGAGAGAGCTGTACGGGCAGTTCGAAGCGTTTTTCGAAGGGAAGATACGCGAGCTCATGCGGGCGAGGAAGCAGGCAGAGGAGGAGGCAAAGGCGGAGCACGCTGCCGCCTTCGCCCTGCGTCAGGAGCGCGATGTGGAGCTGATGGCGGTGAAGGAGCAGCTGATGCAGCGCATGAACACTTGCGAGAAGACGGAGGATCAGTTCCGCGACTTCCGTCACCTGATCGCGTCTGTGTTCAACACCAATCAGCAGCTGAACCTCCGCATTGAGCAGCTGGAGGAGGTGCTAGCGCGCCACCGCATCGATCTCCCCCCCGCCAGCGAGGAGATGATGGCGTTCCAGACGTCGTTGGACGGGCAGCGATCTTTTGTGCCTCAGGCCTCGACCGTCGACGGCGACGGCGACGATGACAGCAGTAGCGGCGGCGGTGGGGTGCGTGGCGGTCGCAACAAGTCGCACAAGCTGCCGGTGAAGTTCATGGCCGCTGCCAAGCAGGAGCTGGTGAACTCACGCCTGACGCTGCAGGAGGAGCTACTGCACTCCGCCTTCGACGACCACTCCGCCTACCGCATGCGCATTACCGGGCTCAAGCAGCAGAATCTGGACCTCAGCTTCACTGTGTCAGAGCTGGAGGAGCAGGTGCGGGACTTGTACACGTACATCCACGAGAAGCGATTTGCGCGGCAGGTGGATGAGCAGGGCAACGAGATTGCCGTGATGACGCCGCGACCGCGCGGGGTGCCGCTGGCTTTGCAAACGGAGCTCGGCATCGACCTTCGCCATTCCACCGCCAACATCCTGTCCGAGCTTTCCACTTTGTCGATCAACATGAAGCACCAGCTCAACTCCGCCCTCCTGCGTGCGCGTCAGCTGCACACGCTGTCAGCGTGGCTCGACGAAGGGAACGAGACCTCTGTCAGCGGTGGCGGGGTCGGTGGCATGCTGGAGCGGGTCTCGGAGGCGGCCGCCATTCCGGTGTTCCCCGTTTCCGCGTGGCCGTCGATTCCGCACTTCCTGCGCACCTTCATCGCCCCCGACGTGCCGAACTACTTCTGGACGGAAACCCAGGCGGCGTGCATCCTGTACAACTTTTTCAAACGCTACAAGGCGATTCGTCGCCGTGCACGTTTCGTGCGGGATAACAAGATGCTCGCCCCACGCGTCTACCAGCTCTTCGAGCACCGTGAGGTGCTGTTGACGCGACTGGACGCGGGAAAGGAGGATGTGGCGGCGGCAGAGGAAAACACGCCATTCGGCTACGTGGTCACACAGTTCGCCCGCGAGGTGCTGGCGAACCTGTCCCCGCAGAACACGCAACCGCATCTGCCGCTCGTGTTGCCCGGCACCGTCGCGCTTCGCTTCCCCCAAACAAGCAGCACACCGTCCCAAAGCAAATCGCTCCAAAGCGGCGACGTCGTGGGTGACGGCATGCACGGCCCCGGATCGCAACGGACCCCGATAGCCGACGAGCGACTGACGGTGAAGGACTGCCCGTGGAAGGAGGCTGCCCCGATCGTGGAGTTCGAGTTGGCGCGTTTCACGTACAACCTGTGGTACGCGGCGGTGCGCTACCAACCGTCGCAGCCGCTCTGCGAGCTGTTCCTCAAGCTGGTCGATGGCCAGGTGCCCATGGAGACGTTCGATTTGATGGAGACGGTGCTCGGCCGACTGCGGCGGCGCATCGAGGGGCTGGACAGCGACGGCACTCGCCGCTTTGCATACTCGCGGCTGGTGAAGGCAGTAGTGCGATCCGTGTCCGACATGGACGCCAAAGTCGGGCTGCGCGCCGTCCAGGCGGTGGCACAGACCTTCGAGGCGAACCACATGCCGCTATACGGTGGCACCCTCGGCTCGGTAGCTCTCTTCGCTGATGAGACGTACTGCACGCGAGAATCACTTACCGCCTCGTTAGAGAAAGGCACGATGCGGGCCGTGGTCGGCTGCGCAGCGGACAACACGGCTGCGGCAGCAGCGGCGAAGCAGACGATACGGACGCCGCTTCCGTCGTCCTTGATCACCCACGAAGTGCCACTGCCGAAGTCGTTCACAGCTTCCTCGCCACCGTCGATGCTTCCTCCCATAGGGGCCACGTGCATCATACGCTTCTGCCGCCACCTCGTCCACGACACGCTGGAAGGCCTCTACATCCGCATCGAAGCCGCGTTGTGCCCGCTGGTGGAGGAGAGCGAGGTGGTGCTTGGCCTCTACCTGCTTCCTCTTCCTCGCGCAAAGGCGGCGCTGGCGGCGCTGGACGAAGTGACGCGTGAAGAGGGCATCCACGCTGCCCTCGTCGGATCGACGGGGACGGGCGACGACAACTCTCTTACGCGCGCCACGTTTGGTTGCATCTCTGCGGCGGCCCGTGCAGGGGCGAAGCTCAGGCCCGAGGCGGCAGATTTGCTCGGCGTACACGGCTTGACGAAGGACTACATGAACCTGCTAGAGTCGCGCAAGAATGTGCTCAAGGACAAGCAGACGGAGGACCGGCACGTTGCGACACGCATGGTGGACAAGGTGGTGCAGGGGCTGCCGCACTTCAAGACGTCTACCCACTTTCCCTTCCGCGGCAAAAACGCCGCGTGGCTCGGTGAGTCTGGGGGGCCGGGCGACGGCGATGAGGAGCCGAGGGCAGACTCGCCGCACGAGGCTGACGCGACTCTCCGCAACACCGCTTCCGCTAGCAGCCGTGGGAATGGCCTCGACAAAAACAGTGCCAAGAAGGGTGGGAGGCGGACGACCACGCAAGAGACGGTGGCAACGCGCCGCAGCGGGCAACCCCCTGTGCAGGGCAGCAGGGAAAACTCCAAAACCAAGGCGCGACGGTCCCCGCAGGTCAAGCGCAGCAATAAGGGGAAGGGTGGCCAGGCAAGCTCACTCTCGTTCGAAGGAGGCCGCGTTGGCGCAGCGGAGAGCGATGATGCCCTATGGAGCGGCACTGCCAAGGCGCTGCTAGCGGCGTCGGAGGAAGGCAACCTGGTGGAGTGGTACAGCCTCCGGCACGCGCTGCGTTGCACCTTGCCCACCCTTCCATGGCAAATCTTTCAACCTGACGAGCAGGAGCAGGAAACAACGACGGCTGCGTCAGTTGCCCCGACGCTGCCGCCGCTGGTAGCGTATGAGGAGGCTGCACCACACTAGTGCTTTCTCCTCGGCCATTTTCAAGGTCGCTTCTCTTTGTGATGGCGCCTCATTTTCATCGCGCATGCGCATGCGCGTGTGACGCTGCATGCGAGCATAACCATGCACACCTCCAGGCAGGCGAGCGCGTTGCCTTGACACACGATGTATAACTTATCGCTGTGCGTTGGAGCTTCCACGGCGTTTGTGTGCCTGTCACCTCGTTTCTCTGCGGGCTTAAGGTGCTTTTGCCGAGTGCTGCCCCTCTGCCTTCATGACGGGAAGCGGCCGCACCTCAGCGCGAGGTATCTCAGGACCCGGTGTGCTGCCTAGCGCGTTGATGAACATAGACTCAGCCGCGCGTACTTGCGGCATCACTCTAAGGCAACCATCACTTCGCAGTTGAGATGCTAGAGTTGGAACGATGTGCTCCGAAAACGCCAAGCGAACTATATGTGTATATGTGCTTGTGGACGCTACTGTGCAGCCGTGGTCTCTCCATCGTCATGTGGGCACTGATGTCGCGTCTCTACGCATGGCAGCGTGTAAAGTGATGCGCTCCTCTTGCGCCGGCCCCTCCCCTCTCCCACGTCACACCTCTCTCCTGTTGTCTTGCCAGTCAACCGGGTGGGGTGCCGCGGCGTCGGGAAACGTTCGCCAGGAACACGACCCACTTCTCTTGTCAACACGCAGGCGTTTGCTTTCTGTGTGCGTATGTGTACGTGTGGCGTCTCCGTCTCTCCTTTTCTCTCATGACGCTGTACTTGATCCCCGCATGCTTGTGTCGTGCTCACGTCGCTCTCTGTTTCTTGTTTTTGCTGCTGCTATTTTCATGTTTTGCCAATGATACCCGGGAACCCATCGCCTCGCTGTGCGGCCTACGCACGCACGCACATATACACACACCGACGACGACGACACATCAAACGCCTTCACCAACATTCCCCTAACCACTGCAACTGACTGTTGCTCCCTCTACGCTCTCGTTGGCCATGCTGCTAGTCATCCGTCTGCCGTCTCGAGAATGGCGTCCAACATCACCGCTGAGCGCTACGAGCAGCTCAAGAAGGAGCGCACGTTCCACAAGTTCACGTACCGTGGGCTTGAGATCGACCCCCTGCTTGCGCTGAGCGAGGAGGAGTTCAAGGCGCTGGTGCACGCGCGCGCGCGCCGCAACATGAACCGCCACGCGGACCGCCGCCCACCCGTGCTGCTGAAGCGCCTGCGCGAGGCGAAGAAGCACGTGAAGGTTGGCGAGAAGCCGAAGGCTGTAAAGACGCACCTGCGCGATGTGGTGATCACACCGGAGATGGTGGGGTCCGTGGTGGCGATCTACAACGGCCACCAGTTCAACGCTGTGGAGATCAAGGGTGAGATGATCGGTCACTACCTCGGCGAGTTCTCGATGAGCTACCGCCCGGTGCTGCACGGTCGCCCTGGCGTGGGTGCCACACACTCCTCTCGCTTCATCCCGATCAAGTAGGCGGCCTTTGTGTACTTGAGCGGGTCACGAAAGGGGTGCGCGCGCAGGAGAGCGTCGCTCTTTATTCACGCAAACGCTGCCCACCTCTGTGCCTTCGCCGCCGCCTTCGCGCTTGCCGTCTTTATCTCCCGTGCGGGGCGCGCGAGTCGTGGGCACGCAGGCGAGCGGCCAAAAAAAAAAACAAAGAAGCTGGCGCACACGATGACCCGAGACTGTGTTTTTTTTTTTGGTGGATTGTGTGCTCCTTCTCCTTGCGTGAACCCTCTTTTCTTTTCGTTGGTTTTGGTTTTGGTTTATTATTATTTCCCCCTTTTGCGTGTTCAGGCCCCCACCGCCTTCGCAAAATTCCGATGACTACGAAAACAAAACAAAACCGAAAACAAAGCAGCAAGCGCAACGTGAGCACGAGCACGAGAGGCGGCGACGTAGGGACCGGTCCACGAACTCAGGCGTGCACCGGCATCTACCAGTGTGCGCCGTGCCCCCCCCCCACACACACATGCACAGAAAAGCAGATTCGCAGTGAGAGGGGCTACATGTTCGTGCCTCCATGCGTGTGCGTGTCGTCCTGCTGCCCTTTGGGTCACAGGAGCACGCGCAGGGCGCACACATGGCTCGACACGATGACGCTGTCGGCCGTAGGTAACGAAAATAACGAGTCTGTGGTGGGATCGTGCGTCGCCTCGCTCTGTAGAGGAGTTTGCGTGCTTGTGTGTATGCGCATGTCTCTTGCCGGATCGAGAGGGCAATGCGCGGTGCGCACCCCAGCACCTTACGCGACGCGAAAAGAGAACGGGGCCCCTCATAAACGCATAGGCTTCGGGGGCAAGGGGAGCGCGGCGCCACGGCCGCTAGTGCTGCTACTGCAGTGCCACACGGGACGGCACATTACTCCTTTCCACGACCACTGTCGTTTCTTCTACTACTGTCTCTCTCTCTCTCTCTCGCATCGTTGTCGTTCTTTTCTGGTCTTAAGCGCGGCTGTGTTTCGCTTCGTGTATGGCACAACGCACACGCACACACCCGCTATTTCTTCTCCCCGTTCCGTGTTCAACCCCCTCTCTATCCCATCCCCTACCAGATCCCGTTTTCTCTCCCATGTCCTTGCTGAGGTGCGTGCGTACGCGAAGGCGTGGCCGGTCTTGTAGCTCCGTACGCTTGCCGACGAAACAGACGTGATCTGCCTGAGGATTTTCATGGACATCCTGGTTGATTTTCTACAGCCGTACCTTGCAGAGGTGAAAAGGGTGTTGGTGTGTGTGTGTGTGTGTACGGCGGCGGTGGCGGCCCCTGTTCTTGTTTTCCGCGAAGGGTTGCCGTGCGCACGTCCCACCACTGAGGTGGGGACCACCCGTGCATGCGAAACTCATTCGGGGCGTCGTTGCACACAAGACGCAAACGAGAGGCCACCCAGAGCACGCACACGTCCATACACACGTGCGCAGACGCACCGGCGTCTGTGTTGGACCCCGCACCCCGCACATCCCTTTTCTTGTCTCTCTTCCCATCTCTGCTGGACAACAACGAGACGCTGCGCAGCAGCAGCACCACCACCACCACCTCCTTTGCGACGCTCTCACGCAAGCGACGCGCGGTCACGTGCGGAAGGCGATCAGAGAGGGCGCAGGACGGAGGTATCGCCGAGCCATCATCGGCTCACCTCAGAGAAAAGGCGAAAGACACATAAAGGCGTGCGTTGGACACCCCAACACATCCCACGAGAGAACGCTCTGTCCATTCACAGCACACACCAGGCCAACGCCACCCGACGACAGGGCGGGGCGCGCTCCTACACGCCGTCTCTCGTCGCTCTTGGTTCTGCGCTCACCCCTGCGTTCGTCCTTGAAAAGTCGCGACCTCACTGATCGACGGAAGGGCGGAGAGGGGAGAGGCTCCTCCCGTTTATAGAGCATCCGCAGTAAACTCTTTACTTTTTTGTTGATTGATTACACTCATCCGCTGCCAGCAGCCTTCCTGCGCTGCCCTTGTGTGTCTGTGCGTCTTCCTCGCCGAGGGTACGCACACACACACACACACACACATACACACATACGTTCTTCTTACAACGTAACCAAACTTCTTACATCCTTAACGGGCGTCAAGCGGCAGCACGGACGCGGGGTTCTTTCCCAAGAACTCCGTCCTTCGGTTCGATACTGCCATCAGTGCTGCGTACTCAAGACTGCTCGTTGACGAACTCAAGGAGCTTCCGCTGATCTTGCGTGACTGCACCAAACCACGTCTCCTGCGAGACCGTGAAAGGCGTATACGAGCAGCACAGCCGACAGCAGCATCACGGCTTGCCACAAAAGACATCGACGGTGATCAGCGGAGGTTATACATCCGCAAAAGACTAGGAAGTGCCGAATATCATGACTCACCGGTGGCCAAGCACCTAATCGTTGACTCGGGCACACCCTCCACAGATGTTACACGGGAGACCCACGTATCGCCCGCCAGCCTCAACGGGAATGTCGCGGCGAAACCGCCGCCCCCAAACACTGTCACATCTTCCCAACAAAGCTCAGAGAAACTCTGCCACTGAGACCACGACTTGCCTTCACCGACAACACAATGTGACGGAAGGCAAAACAAGCACTTCGCTGAATCGCATCAGCCTGCTACCTCTACACAAGGGTTTCCCCGAGAAACCCCTCGAACAACCCACACTCTGAATTCCGTTGCCTTTACCCCCTTTCCGACACCCAATGCTGATCCTTTCGTGACCGCGCATCCCCACCTTTTCCCCGGCGTTGCTGCGAAGGCGGCGGACGCGTTGGCGCAGCTGGCGGAGGACAGCGCCGCGGACATGGCGGAGGCTGTGCCGAGCGCGCCGAGCGGGAGCGCGCGTGCGTTGCGTCGGAGGAGTGCATGAGGCGTGTATGGGAAGGTGGGGGTTCTGTATATAGCTGTCGCAGCCCGGTTGAAATGGATGATGGCGGAGACGGTAGTTGTTTGCGAGTTTTCGGGTCGTTGTCTTCAAGTGTGATTTGTTTATGTGAGGAAGAGGAGGATGTGCGCGCCTTGTTAGAACGGGAGGAGAAACGATCTCGACGTTTCAGGGTGTCACGTTTTGGCTCTCTAGGTTTGTTGTCACCGCGTACATTGGAAGTGGAGCTGAACGCTTTCGAGTCCCGTGGGGTGGTTGTGACGGAGTGCGTGTCTCAGCGTGGGGTGGTAGAATGGACACGCATGAGTGCGACGAGCGACGCGCTTCAGCGTTGGGTTCGGTCGAGTCGTTGAAGCAGGAATCTTTGAGTCTGAGATGTGAGTTGTGGCGAGGGCCGTCGGGGAGGAAGAGAACGGGTTTGAGGTGGCGGTAGGATGTGTCTCCGTGCGTATATGGAATCGGCTAATGCGCCGGTGGTGAACGGGGAAACAAATGTCGTGTTTTTGACGAAAACGTTTCGGTTGCGTGGATGTCTCATGGGTTCCTCATGGCGCGGTGATGTGTGGCGGGGCGCTTGCTGCGTGCCGCCTCGAAACGTGTACCTGTTGGAGGCAAAGCCATTTCAAAGAGAAGAACGAAAGGCCGCAGGGGATGTGTGAGTCTCGCGTCGACGCTCGGTTTCGCACGTTGGACACATTTGCGAGTTACCGTCGCCATCCCGCGTTTCTGCTCCTTGCCGTAAGGCTGAGCACGCGGAGTCTCTTTGAATGTTTTTCCGGGACGGGGAGGATGTATTTCTCAGGATGGAGATGATGGGAGCCGGGTGGGCGATCATGACCAAGTCTTCGTACTGTTTTTCTTTCCCCCTTCAACACAATGCGATTCTCTCCCTTTCGTTGCTGCTGCACCGTCAATCTATCTTTCCTGGACTGTTGTCTGTCTCGCTCGTGCCTCCTCTGCACATTCGCGGTTGTGCTGTTGGGTGTGTCGTGGGCCTTCCCGTTGCTGTGCCAAACGGTGCGCCTTCATGGGCACTGTCTCTACATGTGCCGCGCATGATTATCATGGGCCATGCGCAGCTTTCCATCGGCAGTACGCAGATTACCGCTTTCGAAGCGTAGCTCTGTTCGCTTCTCGTGATCTTCAGCAGCCCCCGCCCTCCCCCGCCTCCCCCTCTCTTCGCGAGTGTGGGCATGTGTGGCGAGGTTTGCGTATCCTGGCAGTCTTGACGTTGCTTACCTCCCTCTTCTGACGTGCGCGGTACCACTTTGTTTATTCGCGTTGTTTATGTTTGATAGGGGAGGGAATACTCGAAAGTACTCGGAACTTGGCCGAGACGAGACGAGGTCCATCTAGGTGACTGTGTGATCAGGAGAGACTGCGCACGTGAGTCTCGCTGGCGCCTCCTCTTCCTGTACCGCCACCATCGCTTCTTTACGGTCGTTTTCTCTGCCTCCCAGGCTGTCACGTTGGGGCGCTGTGCCGCGCGGACTACGTGGTTGCGTGCTGGAAGCCCTCTTCGCGCGCCTCTCTCTCTCCCTCCCTCTCTCTCTCTCTATATATATATATGTATATTTCTTTATTTGTCTCTCTATTTCGTGTGCTTTGGTTTCGGGGTGTCGAGCATCTGCTCTCTACCTTCTCTGTGAGCGTATTGCTGTGCGTTCGGTTGAGTTTCGTCTCTCTCTCTTTCTCTCTGTGACTTTCCGTTTCACAAGGTGGAGCGACGAATCATCCACATTGCTGCTGCTGCTGCTGCCTCGGGCATACTTTTCCTCCTCTCTCTCTCTCTCCAGGGTTTGCTAACCACGCACCCACTCCTTGCCTTTGCTGTTCCTCGTTATCTTCACCTTTCCGTTTCTTTTTCGACATCTGTCTCTGTCTCTCAGTGCGTGAGTGTGGGAGCTTGTTTTAGCGGTACTCTGTCTCGTCAGCTTACGTGCCCGCCTGCCTCTTCCTCTTTCTTTCGATTTATCGCCATCAAATTCTGCGCCGGCCGTGTGTGTGTGTGTGTGTGCGTGTGTGTGTCGGAGGATCTTCCTATCCTGCTGCTGCTCGTCGTGCTAGTGGTGGTCTTGTATAGCTGCCTCTCGACGCCTCTGATCGACTGACTTTGCGGCACCCAAGGTGCAGAGCACGCGCTCTTCTCTCTCTGTCGACGCACGGAGGCGAAAAACAGCAAAGGCACACATCGGTGTTTGCCACCGCCTTACTCGCTGTTCTACCCCGCCATATTTACTCGATATTTGGGTTACGGTGGTCAGATGCGGCAAAGAGGGGGAAGTGCGTTTCTGACGGGCTTCCGGCGTGGCAACGCATCCACGTTGGCTGTGCCAACCGTGGCAGTGCTGTTGCTGATGCACGTGGCTTGTGGCGCTGCAGCCCGCCTGTGCACAAGCGCGGATATCATACACTTCTTCTCGCCGTGTGATAGGCAGACGGGCAAGCTGACCGTCCTGTCCTACATCAGCAGCGACGCGGGTTGCGAACAGGGGAATCTTTTCGTGCCACCCCCACGCACCACTGCTTGCTACGACTGCACAGATGGTTACCGCCTGGACCCGCTGACGCTTGAGTGTGCCCTGTGTCCAGCCGGCACCTACTCCTCATACACGACCCGCTACGTGACCTTTGACCCCTTGCCGGAAGGCGTGAGAACGTACTGCACTCCGGAGCCGTGTGCGTCGTGGAGCGCCGTGGAGGATACTTATGGAACGGTGATCTCCTCAGGTGTGCAGCCGACCGAGAACCGTTCCATGACGCAGTGGGGTACGATCGACGAGTCGGTGGAGTCCACGCTGGACTTCTTAGTGGACGTCATTGAGAGCAGCGGTTCGCTCGAGTTCGATTACTCAATCTCGTCTGAAGAAGCGTACGATGGACTCGTGCTGCGCCTGAATTACAGCATTGTCAGAAACCCGGACACGGAGGTCGGTAACTACCGGTTTTTCGCCACGGGGGTACACCGCGACTGGTATCACGCCTCCATAATGCTGCCGCAGGGTGTCACCCAGGTTCTGTTTGACTACGTGAAGGACAGCACCGGCCCATTCTACGGCGAGGAGCTCACCGGCGTGAATGACCGGGCGCTGTTACGCAACATTGTCGTCAAAGGTACGTGCAAGACAGTGGCAGAGATGCAGTGCGTCAGCTGTCCACCCGGGCAGTGGACGGCCAGGGATGGCAGCGGTGGTGTTGGCGCATCCCAGTGCGTTCGATGTCCACGGAACACATATCGGGGAGAGGGCGATACGCAGTGTCTCCAGTGCCCGCCGAACACATCATCGCGAGAGGGCGCTGGTAACTGCACCCCCATGCGCGCGTGCACGGGGGGCGACTACATTGCGCAGTACGGCAGCTGCCGCCTGAGTGACAACACGCGACTGCGGAGCTGGGTCAAGTACGAGGGCGCAGACTGTGTTGAAGTGGAGGGCAGCAGGCCGACGGCGACGAGGGTCGATTGCGCGGCATGTCTGCCGGGCATGCGGCATGCAGACAGTCGAGCTCGCGGGGCGTGTGTTAGTTGTCCTGCGGGGGAGTACCTGTTAGGCGATAGGTGCGAAGTGTGTCCATTGGGGACGGCCGCCATACCCAAGCTGGTGTACAGCAGTGGCTTTGACGGCCTCGGCGGTGATGTGATGGCGCTGCCAGGGATCTCGCTGTCGCGCACCTACTGCACAGGCTCTGCGAGCCGCTGCCAAAAGGAGGAAGGGAAAGGGTTCGAGCTTGTGGGGCTTCCGTTCGCTGACGAGGACAATACACTGATCGGCATTCGACAAGAACACCTTGCCAGCTCGACCTACTCGCTGGCCACCCTCACCTACACCTTCCATGCCGAGGAAGACGGCTGGGCGAACATCACCTTCGCTTATATCAATGCTGAGGGCAAGTACGTGCAAAGGATGGATTGGCGGACAACATTGAACGTGCGGGTCATCGTGGACGATGACGCCGAATATCTGGCCCGAACTTTTGCGACTCAGACGGGGGGAATGGACTCGATGTTTTACTCCATTCGTGTGCCGTACTACGTGGATACGGCACTTCCTGCCAGCGGTTCCGACTCGACGCTCCGTGGCATGCAGCACCGCTTAAGCTGGATCGTGGAGGAGCTCGCCTTCACATCAAACCCGATCTCAGTCGTAATCGTGGGCCTGGAAGTGTTTGGCGATCTATCGGGCGGTGTGCAGAAGTGCCAACCCTGCCGAGCTGGGTTTAGCTGCCCATCACGCGCGGCGAAGATGACTCCGTGCTCACCTGGCGCCGTGCAACCCTCATTACAAGCCCACCGGTGCGAGCCCTGCATCGGCAACACCTACGCTCCCGGATACGGCTTCACGACATGCCTTCCGTGCCCGAGCAACACGGTCGCAAACGCAGACCACACGGGCTGCAGCTCCGGCTGCGTGTTCAAACGACACGGCATGCTGTACAACTTCAGCGAGCTGCGAGGTGTCGTCTTGAATACGTCGGTGGGGTACGTATTGCCAATTAACACATCCCTGTCCAACATGACGGTCGAGGAGGCCGACGAGGCCGGTGTCCCCCGCCTCTATTACTCTCCATGCGACCCGCTCCCCGTCCGAGATGCCCGGGCCACCTCCGAGAGGGACTCTGCTCTCACCCCGATCACGCGCGATCGGCTGTGCGTGCCTTCAGCGCGCGGCCGCAACATCTCCTCTAGCGCGTACGTGTGTCAGCGCACTTCAGCCACCAGCGGGCACCACTTTGGCGACGCCACTACGCACATGGAGGTCGGTCGGCATCTCTACCTGGTGACGCAGTTGGGCAGCCCATACACCTTCTACGGCTTCGATACCTCCGCGGATGACTGGGTCTACGACGTAAAGTCCAACTACATGGCGTTTGTCGAGCTGGAGTGCAGCACGAGAGCCGATGAGCCAAAGTTCGGCACGCTGCAGTACGCGGGCGAGAACTATGAGAACCTTGTCCTTCGGTGGCGCTCGGCCTATGCATGCCCCCTCTGCACAAACGAAAGCTATGAAAAGGTGGAGACGAGCTGCAATGATCCCCCCGCAAAGACGCGGCGGGTGTACTACGCCTTACGCACGGAAAGTATGAGCTGCGTCGGCGGCTACGTGCCGCCGGAACCGATTGTTGTGAAGTGCACCGAGTGCACCCTCGACTCCTACACCGTGCGCTGGCTGGAGTGCGACCCAGTAACAAAGACACAGGAGGGTGTCTACACACTTCTACCCGACCGCGCCAACTGCACACCAGGTGCCTTTCCGCTGCCCGTCGTGCAGCCGCGTCCGTGCGATCCGTCGGGCGGTACCGCTGGCAGGGGTGCCTCTCGCAAAACGGTGGTGGTCCTTCTCGTGATTCTCGGGCTCGTGCTAGCTGGACTGGGAGTTCTGACTGTGTACTACCGTCGTCTGCGGGAGCGTGTCGCGCGCGCGGCACGTGGGGAGGGAGCGGAGCTGGACGCCTACGGCGGCATCTTGGACGATCCGTATGATAATGACGACGGAGGCGACCCTGCGGAGCCGTCATCGTTCGGGCGCGACAGTACGGCTGCAACAGTGCATCAACTGTGGGGCGTGGTGGTAAGCATGGGTCAACACATTCGCGACGCTGTCTCGCACAACGACGGCAGAAGCGTGAGAGCTGCCGCCCGCGCGTCTGCCGACGCTCGCGACAACTGGAACGGGTACGACTTCGCCGCCGCTTCGGATGGCGGCACCAGCGAGAGCGGCGGTGGCAGTGGCAGTGGCAGCGGCAGTGCGGATCGTGACGGCCATGTGCAGAATATCTTTTCTCTCGCCGCCACTGACGACGATATCTTACCGGGACTTCGCTAGTTTTCCATCTGACGCTGTGTCTTGCGGCCCCTCTCCCCCATCTCCATTCTCCGTCCTTGCGGCACATGGTGGCGCCCCCCCCCTTCATCGTTGGTTTCTTTGCTGTGCGTGTGCCTCTCCCGTGCTTTTGGTGTTCTTGCGTGTTGCGCTAGGCGCTTGCGGTGACGTCCCCTTATTTCCGTTTCCTTTTTTGTTTTGCATGCGTGCATTGCTGCACCCGCCGCTGTCCGCACGTCTGGCGGTGGTGCTTGCGTCAGTGACTTCGTATCTCCCGATGTCCCTCTTTCTGTGCTTGGGAGGGGGGGGCACGTGCACGTCTCTCCTGCACGCCAAGCGCATCGGCGCTCATCTGCGTGCCTTCGTTTTTTCCTTCTCATCACGATTCCATCGCCGTTCTGCACAGACCGCAGTGCGTTGTCCGCGAGACAGCGCTCGTATCGCAGCACGGTAGCTGTGCTGCTGATCTTGTCTTTCTCCCCTCTCACGCTGCTTCGCATCATTAGTGGCACGGCATCCCTCGCTTCATGAGTGTGGCGCCCGAATGCCTCTAGACTTCTCATTTCGTTTTGTGTGAGGGGTTCTCCGTAGCCCCCATGACGGGAAGCGGGCGCACCACAGCGCGTGGCATCGCAGGGCCCAGCGCACCCTCTCCCCATCCCCTGCCAATGCTGCACCACTCCTGGCGGTGACAGGGTCCCGGTGACTAGGACGTGGGGGGTCAGAGTGCGTCGTCGCTGCAGATGTCGGCGGTCAGGTCCTGGACGGCGCTGCGTCGGAGCGACCCGCGACAGTGAGCACGTTTGCATGCTCCATACGGTGAGGGCGAGCTGTCAGCGTGGCTTGCGCGCATCCGCCCTCCCCCCTGCGGCCCTCACACTGCCTACTGGTGCGGTGAGCCTGAGAGCCACCGCGAGGGCGACGCACAATACGACGACTGGCATGATGTGTGCGGCTGTGAGGCGACCTGCGAGGCCGCCGGGAAGCACCACGATGGACGTTCCCGCGGAAGGCGTGGTGGGTCTCTTCTACTTTTTGTTCAAATTTCAATAACGTGCTCATCATAATGTGCGTTCCACTGTGCTGCCATTCCCGTTTTCTTGTCTCGATGATATCTGTATCTTTATATATATATATATTTTGATGCTGACTACCATTGCTTGTTCGTATGCGTGTGTGTGCGTGTGTGTGTATGCTCTAGAAGTTAGCTCCGCTTTACCTTTCACCCCCCCCCCACTCCCCTCCTCCCCTTCACCCTCCCCTTTTTCACGAGTGTGTCCACGACGTTGGTGGGAGATGCTGCAAGGATGGCAGGGCGAACCTCTCGTACCTCGTTCGCGGGCTGATCGGTCAAAGCGAATGCCCGAATGAAAATCATTCTTGTCGGTACTTTTAGGTCGGGAACAGGAAGTGAAGCAGCACCGAGTTCCTGCGGCGGTGTGTGTGTGTGTGTGCCGCTGACGGGACGGATGCGGCATCGAGACAGACACGCAGTTTTATTGCAACATGGTGAGGGAGGGGCGGAGATCTCGCCTCCGAGCACGCTATTTTCTTCCTCTGCTTTTCCTCCTTTTCCTTTGTTCTTTCGATTTGTGACGGCGAAGAGGGGCGGCACGGCAGCCTTGCCGTTTAGTTTTGTTGTTTGCCGGCTTCGCCTGCTCCACCTCTCCCCCTCCCTCACTCCCTTGCCGCGGCGCAGGCGCTGACGGCCTTTTTTTATTTGTGTGCTCACCCGACGACAGCACACTGGAACAACCTGAAATAGATGAACCGACCGACCACAATAAAAAAGCTTTCGTGTGTGTGTGGTGGGGGGAGGGAAGGTTTGCGTGAAGGACAGGAGGGAGGGAGAGGGAGAGCGTCTTGTTTTTTTTTTCACGTGTGAGAGCTCACCGTGAAGAACACAGCCGCATGCAGAAAAGTATTTTACATGTATATGTGTGCGTATGCGGTTGTGATTGTGTGTGTGTGTCGCACATGTTTTCCTCACTGTTGTGTGTTGTTCCTCCCTTCTTTGTGGAGTTCTCTCTGCTCGTTGCGTATTTTATTTTGTGTGGGGCTGAGCAGGTAACACGCATACACACACACGCACACACACACACACACACACACACACTCCTTCTCCTCCCTCAGTGGAGACACCTCCAACTAAGTGCTCCTTTCAATTTGCCTAGTCGAGGCTTCCGCGATGACAGGGTTGTTCGTCCTTTCTTTTATTTCCTTGTTAGTCGGAGGAATCACCGCGAACGCCACTGCCTGCCTTAAACGCAATCCTCGCTTCCCTCGTGACAGTCTTCTGTTGCACAAAAAAAAATACCGAGGTCCGGTCACTAACATGCAAACTCACAAAGGCCATTCATGCCCCCCCCCCTTCCCTCCTTCTCTTCATCCCAATATCGCAATACAGCACGAGCGAGGAGATGATGACAAGACGGAGAGGCGCGTTCTTTTGTGCCCGTCTGCTTGACAGCAAAGTATTTGGCATGCATCCTTACTCCGCTGATGTGTCGGCTGTAGCCGGGCCAGCGCTGGTGGCGGGTTCGAGGCAGTGTTGCCACAGACGAAACGAAAAGGGAAGTCAAGCCAGAAGGGGAATGAACGGAATGTGTAAGTGCGCGAGGGGGCGAGTCGCTGGATGACACACAACCAGCAGGAGGAGCGCGCGCCTCTTCGTTCCCCTCGTCATCACGCTTACCCGAGGTGCGACAAGCGAAAAACAAACCGAAGAACGTGAGCCGTGTTCTACGTAGAAGAAACCGTTGGTGGTGAAGTGCTTCTCCCTGGTGCATATCAAATCTCGGGAATACGTGCGTGCAACGCGCAGGCGCACCCGCGCTCATGCATCGAGGCGGGGCGCATCTTTTTTTTTCGTTCGTTTTGTGATGTAGACCCGAACGTGGCGCCCCTCCCCCCTTTTTTTTTGTGGGGAATGCGATGCGGCAGAGCCGCTTGGGCGATGTGTATCGGCGTGACAGGAAGTTAGAGGCCGACCGTTATTCCTTCACGGGTCCGTTTCTTGTGTTCCTCATACGTTCTCGCATCATCTGTCTCCCCCCCTTCCTCATCACTACCCTCAGTGCTTTCTGTCTCTCACGACTTGTGCTGTGCTCGACGTTCTCCAGGCATCGCTGAATGCGCCCAATACATAGCTGTCCCCTCTACCCCATCATCTGAGCACCGTGTGTGTATCCCTCTTCCCTCGTATCGAAGCAGCGCTCACATCGCCTGACCCCCTGGGAGGCACACCGACTCACACCCTCACACATCTTGTTGCGCTTCCTCTCGCTTGGTGCCCCCCTCCCCGCTAACCTTCCTCCATGAATTTATAGCTGTATATAGATGGAGGGAACCATCGAGGAACGATATTTTGAGACTCTTTGAGACGCCGCGCGCACCTGGGATGCCCACGCTGAGCAGCCTCACGGTGGCGGAACAGGTGGCCGCGCTGCCGCCTCTCTCGCAACTTCTGGGTATCGACCCACCAGGAGCAGCCAACCATAAGACCAAAGACATAGGGAAGGCACCAGCATGGCAGGTGTCGACTCGCGGCGGTGTTTCTTGCGCCACAAAGGCCTCGTCCTCCCAGACGCTGTCTGCGGTCACTCCTCGGCGGTCGCCTTTAGACGCACCGGCAGGCGTGGCGCCCACCATCCACTCACACGCGGCTGCGGCGAATCTTGAAGCGCCGGTCGGCTCATCCAGCGCGCGAACGGAGGAAACGCTGCGGGCTGCGCCGTCCACGCCGTTGGCAGATGAATGCACCGGCGGCTTGAGCGAGTGGCGCCGCGTCCGGCAGTCACTGCAGCTACCGATCGCGTACCGCGCCGAGGAGGAGGTTTACCTTTCGCTACGCCTGCTGCGCTCCCTCTCCCTCTTCGCACCTCTGCTGGACGACGACTTGCTGACGCTGGCGGAAACAATGGCGGTGATGGAGGTGACGGACGCAGGCAAGGTTCTCCTGCGAAAATGTGCCGCTGCTCATGCGGCTCACTTGTCAAGTAGCACGGGTGCAGCCGCTGAGGCGATGGCAAAGATGCCTGCCGATAGACCGCCGCTATCGCTGGATGCGTTGCTCGCACCACCGTTGCTGGATGACGAGGAGGAGCAGGAGCGGCCGCAGGGAGTTTGGGCGATGCCGGCAGCGCGACTCTTCCAGTGCTTCAGGGAGCAAATGGGCCGCGGTGAGCCACCGTCGCTGCCATCGGAGCGCACAGAAAACGTCGTTGGTTCTCACATGGACGACGCACTGCCTCCGATCACGGTGAAGACGACAAGGCGCAGTACCCAGCGATCGCAGGGGGAGTATACGGTAGGGTTGACGAGAGTACCTGCCACCGGCGTCACTACGGCGCCGCTCTTCTTTCCGGACGACGACACGCTCAACGGCGACGGAACCTTTGCTTTAGTGCTGCTAAGCGGACACTGCCGCCTCGAGTGGCCTCGTGAGCGCGGCCTGGTGGAGGATGCGGCGCAGGCGTCGCCGTGGCAGAGCTACGAGCTTCAGCCGGGAGATGCCATGGGATATGCTCTGATCTGGGGTGCCTTGCCGCCTGGGGCGCAGTACGTGACGTCCGAGACGATCACGCTACTGGTAGTGAGTTCTGAGGGGCGGCCTCCCGAGGTGGCGGCGCGCTTGCGGCGCGTGTGCCGCCGTGCCAACGAGGCGGTCCTCCGCGCGCAGCGGCGATTTCTCGCGCACGAGCTGCGCGTTCCCCTCTTCGCCCCTGAAGACACCGCCACGAGGACGACGCGCGCCACCGGCACTGGTGTGGGTGAAGCACAGGAGGAGCAGGGGCCGCAAGGTCACGCAGCTGCTACGGTGGCGGAGGCCGCCGTCCCGTCTGTCGCGTCTCTCCTCGATAGAGCGGCGCGGAGCTTGATTCCCGTTCGCGTCCCCACGCATACGGTTTTGTTTAGCGAAGGACTTGCCCCAGTGAAGGAGTGTGCCATCTACTTCATTCTCGACGGTGGCCTCGCCGTTGTCCGCCGCATCTGGTCTCAGGACCAGCAAAGGCTCTTCTCCGAGAAGATGCAGCTCGTGCGCGCGTTGACGCCCGCCACCGGCATCTGCCCACCACTGTCGCCGCTGCCGGCGATGGACAGCATGGAGGTGGCGCAGCTGCGGCGCGGTGACTATTGTGGTGATCTGGCCTACCTCAACGAGGACCCCGACCACGTAGCCTCGATGGACGCCGAATGGACGGCAGCGTACTGGCAGAGCACGCTGGCTCAGCCAACCGCCCGTTTCAGCCAAGCTGGCCGATGTCGTGACACGCACGGGCAGTGTTCTCGTGATGTGGCCGATCACGCCTCTGGTCACGGCGCTAAGAGCTCTCTCTTCAGACGTCACAAGGCCACTGTGGTTGCCCAGCAAGCGTCGTCGCTCTATGTGCTGCTTCCGCGTGCCGCGGACGAAGCGTTGACCGGCGTGGTGGAGCAACGCATGCGCGACCACGTCCACCGCGATTACGCCGGCTACCGACATGTCTTTGCCGAGTACGAGAAGCTGTACAAGTGGGCACTCTACAAGGAGCGCGTGCTGTCGGACGTGTCTCAGAAGGCCCCGGTGAACTTCCGTTAGCGGCCGCGGCTGAAAGACGAGGGTGCGGGCCGGAGTTGAGTTGAGGGGAGCACGCGTGCTTCTGACTTTTCCTTCTCTCTGCGTCACTCTTCACCATGCTAGCCGGCACGCGCACATCTGCACACCCAAAGAGAACGTACACGTCCGTGTCTGAGGCGTCTCCCACGGCACCTGCCTCGCGTCTCCTTCTTTCGACGTGGGTGCTGGCTATACCGCTGCCCATTTCTCGTCGTCCCTGAAAGGCTTGTCTCTGCCGTGACACCGATGTACGCTACTGACTTTTGTTTCTGTTTTTTCTTATCCCCTCTTTGTTTAGCCTCCCTCGTGTCCGCCGCGAACGGACAGCGCGACCCTCGCTCTCGCTCTCCTCCTCCTCCCCCTTGTGTTTTCTTTCACGGCTGCTGCTGTTGGTGATATGGCTTGCCTAGTCGTGTGTATGTGTGGGGGGAGGGGGAGGGGGAGGGGGCTATGCCGGGTCATCATATCCATTTTGTCTGTTGAGGGGTGGTGGTGGTGGTAAGAGAGGAAGGAAGTTGTTGTGTCGACAGCTCACATGGAGCTGGTTTCAGTCCCTCTTGCGTATTCCTATGCCCCCTCTCCCCTCATCGTGACTTCCGCAGTACTTGATGGACGTTCGCATTGAAGAAAAACAGACACAAACAGAGAGCGAGAGAGACACGTGCCGCTGTTGCAGGGGGTCGACTCCCGTGCTTCTTTGCCCCTCCCCTCCTTGCTCTCTCGCCTTCGCCGACACATCATATATGTGTGCCGACTCCCATCATGCACGCCTCCGGTGGGGAGGAGGGAGGGGTGCGGCTCAGTTCGCCAGAGCACATCATCAGCACCGAGGCCTGTCAGTGCGTGTGAGAGTGGGCGCCGCTTCTATCGCTTATCTGCACGTTTCCATCTTTTTTTTCTTTGCTGACGTATGTTTTCGGCGGGTGTCGGGGGGCGAGGGAGGGGTGCTCCGCCACATGGGCTCAACTGCGTTGCGCGCGTGCATGCGTTTTTCTGCTTGGTGACCTTTGCGTGTTGCGAGGACTCGCGGGGATCTGCGTGCACGAACGACAGCGGGGGCCTCTCAGATCTGCGACGTGGAGTTGCGAAGCTCAAAACGAAAACAAAAAAAGATAAACGCGGCCGGCGACACTGCACGAAGGATAGAAAACGCAACCGACGGCATACAGGGTCACACGGACGAGCAACGCCAGCAACACGAAGGCCGGGGCGCGTTCAGCGACGAACACTCGTTGTCGGAGGACTTGCTGCGTGTCACGTGCGCTCGCAATCGTGGGGCCCCGGCTCTTTTTGGACTGAGAGCAGCGGGCTTGCTTGCTAGCAGGATCACCACACAGGCCAAGCATAGAACACGTACCGGACACAGATACATACATCGAAACACATACGTATACAGGCGCACAGGCGTAGAGGGCAGCTTGCCATCAAGCACAGCCATCACCGCTGCCACCAGCGTGCTTGCTGTGATCTTGCCTCCCTTTCCTTTTTGACGTTGCTGTTGTTCCTGCTCGTGTCTCTCTGCGCGCGTGTGCGTCTGCGCCGCGGGCGTTCGTGTGTGTGTGTGTGTGTGTGTGCAGGCGCTGATCTTTTCGTTGCCTCCATGCAGGTCATCAACGAAAACTCGCTGCGCGAGTTTTATGCGCACGTCTACCCCGTTGAACTCGTCACCCAATGGTTATCGTACCGGCTCAGCCAACCACGTCTTTCTGCGGGCTCCTCTGTGGCGGTGGTGAAAGGTGAGCCGACGGCGGTGTCGGGAGAGGAGAGTAAGGACGGGGTACGCCATGTGCTCGGCATTAAGGCGGAGCCATGCGACGCCGTGGGAGCTGCCGCAGGCGCCGACGATGAGGACAAGGAATGGCTGAATGGGAAGGGGGCTGCTGCCGCGGAGGGCTATCTGGCACGCCGTGAGTTCTGCTTCACCCTCATCGGTGACATCTTTACCCGTTTTCGGAGCTACCGAAGTTCTGAGGAGCTGCGCGCCGAGCTGGTGCGCTGCTTTCCCGAGAAAATCGACGTGGGCGCCGTGTACAACATTCGACCAAACCAGAAGCAAGGCCTCGCGAACGTCTTCCCGGTGGAGCGGGAGCTCGTGTTTGACATCGACATGTCAGACTACGACAATGTGCGCTCCTGTTGCTCCGGCAAGAGCATCTGTTCCTACTGCTGGGCGTGGATGTCGTGCGCGGCACACGTGCTGCACACGGTGCTGCGCGACGACTTCGGCTTCAAGTACATCCTGCCCGTGTTCTCGGGTCGACGCGGTATTCACTTGTGGGTGTGCGACCGGCGTGCCAGGCGCATGACAAACGATGAGCGAACAGCGCTGGTCGGGTACTTGACGGTCGTCGCACCCAAGACACTCCGCAGCACCATCGTGGCCGACCTGGCGAACCACCGCCTCATCCACCCAACAATCCGTCACGTGTTGCGTACACAGCTCGACCGCGCCTTCACTTCGCTTTTCGTAGCGTCTTCGAGTGACAACCCCAACAACATTCAGCATCATCCCACGGCTGCCTACATCGTGCATGACGCTACATCGGCTGTGCTGAAGCTCGGCCGTCGCGACGCCTTGAACCGGTTCCAGCAGCACGTGCACTTCCAGCAAGGCAACGTGCTGGACTGGGCCACCTACCTGCGTGCCCTCGGCTCGGAGCAGGAGGCCACGGATATTTTGCACGCTGTGCAGCTTCTGCTCATGTATCCGCGCCTTGACGAGCACGTGAGTACGCGGCGTGATCACCTGCTGAAGCTCCCCTTTTGCGTGCATCCCGGCACGGCCTCCTTGTGCTGCCCACTCGAGTGGGATGAGGTGGATGGGTTCCACCCGACAGAGGATGCGCCGAAGCTGCACGAAATGCTTCTAAGCCGCAGCCTGGATGTGCGGTGGACGCTGCCGCTAGAGCGCATGCTGAAGGACATGCGCACAGACGAAGACGAGAACTCCTCATGAGGGCCTTGGCTTAGTGCACACGTGGCTATGCGCGTTGGCATCCCTTTACGGGCACATGCACGCCGTTGGCTGACGCAGCTTTACACGGTGAGATGCGTCTCTCTCTTTACCGTATTTCATGTGCTGAGTTGGGCTGCTGGAAGTGCACGATATGCTTGCCTCGCCTTCCTCTATGTACTGAAAGCAGGATCTCTGCGGCGCAGTGTTGGTCGCAATAAATGAGGGCTGCATCTGTGCACGTTGAGCGCTTGTATGTATGCCGATGTGTTCACGCCGGCTCCTCGATCTCGGTGCTGACCCCCTCCTCTTCTCCCGCTGTCTCCGGCTTCTCTCTCTGTCGTTGGATAAGGTTTCGTCTCTCGCCAACTCGCTGTTGGTCCAGTCGTGACGGATTGAAGTTGTGTTGTCGTGTGGTCGCTGTCTGTGCCTGTGTGTGTTTGTGCGCGTGTGTGTGCAGGGAGAGGAGTGACAGCGGAGGGCGCGTTCCATCACAGCACGTTACCTCTCGTTGACGTGCGCGTGGCGCGCTACTCCCTGCCTCCCCCTTCTCTCGTGTGTGTCCAGGTGACTCTCCTCCCTCGTCTACACGATTCCAGTCGCTCTTACACTTCGCAGGAGCGCTGAACACATACAGCGCAAGAGCGAAAAATAAAACAGCAGTCTCTGTCAGTGGCGGAACAGGATGCCATTGTGCCGTTCCTCGTCCCTCTTTCTGATCGGTGCGCGCGCCGAGCATTCTCGCGCATATGCTGGCATGGGACTCTTCCCTTCCCCTTGACTCTCTTCCACCGCTGCGCGCTTCCCCTGTTTCTCGCCCTCCTCTCCTCGCCTCTCCTCGACGACCGGCGAGTTGCTCGCTCGCCCTCGCGTGTCGCGTGCGTCGTCCACGTTGCAGCCGTTTTTGTTTGCTTTTTTGTGTGTGTGTGTGTGCGTGCGTAGGCGTTTCCTGTCGTTGCTCGTCTGCCCTCCTCCGCTGAGCGTTTCTCCGAAACGGCACCGACTGAGCAGAAAATGTTCTTCGCGCCACCCGCAAAGGTGCCGCGGACGCAGCGGCTGACGATGACGAGCAGCTCAGCGGCGCCGTACGTCTACAAGCGCGCAACCGAGGCAGACAGCGGACTCGCCGAGGCATCGCCGACCTCTCTCGATGGCGCGGTGCTCTTCGATGCCGCGAGCGGATGCACGGTGCCGACTTCGAGCTTTCTCTCCGGTACCGGCACGCACATGTGCTGGCTGGTCGACGAAAACACGAAGCTGCTGCGCCTCTGGAACGTGAGTCGGCCAGGGTGGCAGACGGCGGCGCCACGGCTCGCAGAGATACCGTACTTTGCAGCCGCCAAGGAGGGACTGCCGCTGTTTGTGAGTGAGATGGGTGGCGAGGAGGAGTCGCTTGCGTTTTGCAGCGAGCGCGGCGCCATCTCGAGTCTCGACCACAGCATCGAGATGCAAATGATGGACGACGATGACGTTGCTGGCATGACAGCGTCGAGTTTTGTCTGCTCGCGGCGCTGGGTCAATGCAGAAGCGGTGCTGGTGACAGTGCTGGGGACGACGGCTGGGGTGCTTGTCGTGGACCTCAAGTACGACGGCGCCCACACGGCAATGAGGCTCGATCGCCGTGACCCGGCGTCCTTTCGATGGGCGCGCGGAGGGCACAACAACCTGCCCCAACGCAGCGGCGGCGGCGGCGACACGGAGACGAGCGCGGACACCCTGTTCACTGATTGTGCAGAGGAAGAGAGTCAGCAGCGGGTGTCGAGCGAGTACTCGGGCACAGGGCGCCCTTTTGCTTCTCCAAACACTTCCAGCTGGCTGTGGCACTCACTCAAGTGCTTGGTCACCGGCGGTAACAGCCCGAGCGGCGATCGAGAGGATGACGACGGGACAGGCACCGGCAGTGCCGCAAGTGCGTCGCCTGTGTGGCCACTTTCAGCCGCTGGTAACGGACAGCGTGGTGACAGCCCACTTGCCTTTACACACGTGCAGTTGCGCTGCCACTACCCTGCGCAGGTAGTGGCGATAAGCGCTTCAGGTGAGGTCTTCCTGTTCGATTTCAGTCCGGTGCCACCGGCGGTGGCAGGGGTAGGGCCGCAGCCACGCATTTCTATTAAGTGGGCCACGTCGCTCCCAGCATCGCTGGGGCGCAGAGGACAGATCGTTTCCTGCACGGAAAGCCAGCACAAGGTGATCGTTCTCTACTACGTTCGCAGCAGCTCGGCGCACCCGCTCCCAGCGCTATGGCTCGTGACGCTGGATGCCTCTCTGGGAAAGGTCGTGAATTATGTGGTGCTGAACGCCGTCGCGGACGTAGTCAGCGCCGCCGCGCGCCTGCCGCCCCATCACATCAAGCTGTTTTCTTGTGATAAACACCGCGAGGTCCTCATTAGCGTCGGCGCGTACGTGCTGCGCGTGAACAATCAGGTCGGGGTGCGGCAGCCGTGCTCTAGCGAGGACACCGTCTGCTTCGCCCACCTTGAGCAGCCCGTGGCATCGCTGTTGCTGGAGGACGGGAGCCTCGTCACCCTCGACGCTAGCGGTCCACACCTAACCGTGAGAGATGTCCTGGCGGGCCGCATGACGCACGCTGCCGGTGGCGACGGTCCCAGACGTGTGCACGACGGCGACAACTCCGGTGAGGCAGAGTTGAGGAGCATCCTCGACGCAGTCCGCACCGACTCCAAGCTTTCTTTGGACAGTGCGGTGCTTTACGCGAGTGAGTCGCTCTCGTCCTCGCCGGACTTGCCGCACCAGTGCCGCCACGGCACCGGCAACTGGGCCCGTCGAAACCTAAACGCTGAGGATGAGAACATTGTACTGCGCGTCACGCGGCAGCTCACGTTCCAGCAGCAGGCGCACCGCTCCTTCGTTATGGCTGTCTTGCGCCACCAGCAGCTGCGCACGCAGCTTTCACATGCGGCCATGGCGCAGTTGCTGTCGGTGCAAGAGGCGCTCGTGTCCTTGTGTGCGCTGCGCAGCATGCAGAATGTGGGGCTGCAGGCGGAGCACTTTTTCGGCGCCAGCGACGATGGCGTGACACAGCGGATTCTGCCTCCCTTCAGCACCATGCTCAAGACGGCGCCGAGCGGCGGCGGTGCCTACCTGGTGCAGCGCCGTCCCTCTCGTCATCACAACACCCAGGACAGCGTTAATGACGCGTCGAGCGCGCCGGCGGCTCCGCGGCTGGTGAAGAGCACGGAGCAGATGGCGCGTTGCCAGCAGATCATGCGGCGCGCCATTGTGGCAGTGGCGGAGGCCATCCGGGCAGAGCAGAAGGCGGCAGCGAGTGGTGTCTCCGCCCGTCTCCAAGGCAGCGTGGAGGGGTTGACAGCCGCTGAGATTTGCTTTACGAACCCGTTGAACCTCGTGCGACTGCTCCGCTTCCTTGTCGTGTACATGACCGAGGTGCAGCAGACCGTCTCGCTGCCTCTGGAGGAAAAGTTTGCCGAGTGCTACGCGGCAGGTTGTATCTACGTGGTGGTTGCGCAGACCATTGTTGAATCGCGTGAGGACGTGCGGAGAGTGTGCGAGATTTCGAAGGGCGTCCTGGCGTGCCTGTGGACCGCCTCCAGCGATCCCGTGAGTGGTGTTGCGCCGTGCTTCTCACAGGCGTGTGTGCAGCTGTCCAACATTCTGGCGGACGTCTGCGATGCAGCGTCAAGCAACCTTAACGACAGTAGTGACGGCCACGCCAGCGCCGGCGACGGCGCAGCGCGCGCGGCGAGCGAAGCCGCGTTTGCCTCACTCACGCTGCGCCACAAGTGTGACATGCTGGACGTTATCGCCTACCTGCTGTACTTTTCGCTGGCCAACAGTCTTCACCACGACAGCCGTTTTGTTGCCTCAGCCGTGACGAACACCCTCCTCCGCGCGCCGTTCCTCACTGGACCGGTCGGCTACCCGTACGGTGCCCCCACCGCGTCTCGCGGCTGCGCAGAGATTGGGCGCCGTGTTCTGGGCGTGTGCGAAACGCTGGCGCTGCGCTTCGACGCAATGCCGATCCTCATGGTGTTTGCACTTTCCACGCCGATCGACGACCCGGCGAGTTGCCCGGAGCAGTACGAGCGACTCCAGTGCTACTGCCAGCAGAACACCCTTGTCCTCGACGCCGCACTTCAAACGCTCTGGGAGCAGCGCCGTGAGTGGGAGCTGCTGAGTCTGCCTGCTGTGCTGCCTGGCTGTCCTGACGCACGCACTCGGCGGAACAGCTTCCTGGAAGCGCAAGCACCGCACTTGCTGTGGCTCGCCGACCCAGGTCGCTACGACGCCCTCACCGCCGAAGGACAGGCCAGCCCCCCCTACATCCCGTACGGGGAGGGCCAGCTCCAACACCGCAGCCGGTGCAATGCGCTGGCACGCCTGGCATGGGTAGCGACTGGGGCGGCACCGTCGAGCCGCTTCAACGATGTGGAGCTGTCGGAGTCGATTGTGGCGGCGCAGCAGGAGTTCCTTGCACCTGACTGCAACAACGTCACGCTCGGCCCACAAGCGGTGGTGCAGCGACTGTTGGAGATAGAAGACTGTGTGGCGGCGTGGGCGCAGGCGGCCGTGATTGCCAGCCACACGATGCAGCCAACCAGCGAGGACTTGCTGGTGCAAGTGCTGCGGCGTTGCCGAGCGAAGGATGGTGGGTCACGCCTAACGAACATCTACGCGAACAGCGTTAGCGAGTTAGAGACGGACGCAAGCTTGCGCCAGACAGCGCTGGGCCAGGTGATGGTCGCATGCGCCAAGCTTCAGGACGCCGAGACGCTGCGCCGCGTGGGTGAGACTCTGCTGACTGATGAGGAGCTCACGCTCCTCTCCTCGTGGCTGGCGTACCTTTGGACGGCAAGTCACGAAAGAGTGTAGAGTGGGCTTTACGACGAACGGGAGCCCAACTATGCGAAGGGCCTCACCAGGCCGAAGAAAACGAAGATGAAAGCAGACCTGTGTGCGCGGTAATGGCGGAGCGCCCGTACCATCTGTTACCTCCGCCGGCGTGTGTGTGTGTGTGTGTGTCTGCGCGCACCGGTGTCTACGGCCGCAACGCAGTCAACACGGAAAATGCGAACGATGCAGGTGTCGATGATGCTCAGAGGCGCGCCATTTTTTTTCTTGTGTTTAAGAGAGAAACAACGCCGAATGAAGACGTGTGACTCCACGGAGACGCACGGTTCCTCTTGCACAGGTTTCAGCTCTTCGAGCGTGTCACTTGGGCGACGAACGGAGAGTCTGCCGACTCGCGGCCCCCGGTGAAGTGGTACCTAGGGCGATGCGAGAGCGTCTCAAAGTGCACACCTTCATAGCATCAAAGAGAGGAAAAGACCAGTGACCCTGAATGCAGGAGCGCATCCCGTTCACGCAGAGACTTCGGGTGTAGGAGTCTTCTGCCAGCCATGGCAAAGCCTCGCGCTGTGGTCGCCGCCTCCGCCTCCGCCCCCGCCCCTCTCGCGCTGTCTCTCTACATTGACCCGTCCCTCCTCCCCTCACTACAACCGCTACGGCCCTACCGCTGTTCATTTTCAGCGTGTCATGGCCATGCGCACATACGCAGCAGGTAGTGGTCAGACAGCTCTGCACACGAACACATCTAAAAACGCGTGTGCGTACGACACCAACGCGCCTGCGCTGGTGTCGCAAGCAGAACGTCATACAGTGCTGTGCTTTTCAGTAGCAGTGGTGAAGGCGAGTCCCGCTGCACTCTCATGAAAGACGCATCATCTTTCCTCGATGTGCTGCTTGCAGCCAAAAAGCTGCAGGCCACCGAGCTCTTCGGTCCGTGGGATATGGACGCGAATGGGCACATTGCCATCGAACACCTCCGGCCGCTTCTCCGTAGCGTGTTTCCATCCTCGTCGAGCTTATCACAGCATGGCTGTGCCAGTGCCGTCGATCATCTGTCGGTTTCGCAGGTGAAGAGGGCGTACGAGAGTGTGACGCGGCGACCGTGGGCGCTTCCCCCGTCGCTCTTGACGGCGCCCGCTTCCGCGAAGCAAAGTCGCCGTTGCTTGGACCCGATGTACCTGGGACCTACGCTTAATGAAGTGCACGCCATCATTGACGTCTTGTGCGGCGGCGAAACGCAGCCGGAAGTGGCATTGAGGCTTGACAGCCGTGACCCTGAAGAGGACGCATCGACGTGGCTTGCGGAGGCTCGCCAACGACCGTCATCGAACACGGCGCCCCTCACGCCCACGACTGACACCATCGGGAGGCGCACCGCTGCGATGAGGGCGGTGCATCACCCCTCCCTTACAAATCACGCGCGGGTGGCCTTCCTGTATGGTTCCATGGAAGAGATCTACCGTACCTTCTGCCTCGCTGCCAGCTCACCGGGCGAGCCGGTGCCCGACACGCTTCCGATTGACGCAGCGCACCTGGGGCGCGTCGCGTGGAACGTTCATGCACAACGGCTCAAGCTATGGGAGGGACGCGCGCTGCACCAGCTTCTGGCTGCGACGGCAACCACCGCCGAGGCGGATGCCCACCTCACTCTGGAGGCGTTTGTAGAACTCTTGTGCACCACGTAAAGAGGGCCGTCCCGGCGCGCGCGTCTGAGTGTGGCCCCGAAACAGATGAAGGCAAGTGTACAGTATCCTTCGAGGAGAAGGTCTGTGACCACATAAACACCCACAGAGCAGAGAGAGCGAGAAAGGTGATCGTTAGGGTTCTCCCGCACGTGATGCGTGGCGGAGATGGGGCCCTGCTCCGCTACTTGATTCTGGCCACCAGAACCACCATCCGTACCGTGCCACTCTCAACCAACCGCTGCCCGTCGTCGCGGTTTGCGTTCTCTGCCCTACTGCGTCTTTACCAATCCACCCCCCCCCTCCCCTACCCCCTCCCTACCCCCCTCCCTCCCTCCCTCCCCCGTACACCTCGCTTTCTCGTGGATGGCATTCTTCGTTTCTCTCTCCATCGCCTTGTGCGAGTGACCGAGTGCTGGTCTTCGCCGTCCTGTGCCGGGCATATTTTGTCGCGTCAGCTTCCTTCACCCTCCACCGCTTTCAAGCGAACGAATTCAGCGGGCAGTGCGAGCAACCACACGTGCCCTGCTCGATACCTCCGATCCTCGCCCCGTTTTCCTCTCTTTCTGCTGCATCCCCTAGCACCGTCGCTCCCACGCGAAACGAGCGAGGCCGGCAGCACAACGGGAGGGTGTGCGGAGACGACACGCTCGCAGAGAGCGCTTCAAGGCGTCGCCCTTGCTCTACGCGTCGCTTGGTGTGCCGACGAGAAAGGGCGGCCCACAGGTTTCACGTTACAGTCCGCCATCCCAGCAGCGCTTGCCAAGTCTTGCAATGGTACTTCCGCCAGTGGTACGGGGCAACGGCGGTGGTGGTGGCCGCTGCTCAGCCTCAGGCCACACCTTGGAGACGTCTCTCGTCGGCAGTCTTCCCGATATCACTGGGAGTGACCTTGCTGAGAGCACCCTCGTCGCCTCGTCCCCGACAGAGGAAGTGTTGCGCGGCAGCCTTGACCACCTCGCCAAATATCTGCGACAAACCCAAGCGCGGGAGACGCGACAACGCACGCTCCTCGTGGAGGAGGCCCTGGCGCACTTCGCGGACATTATCCGCCGTCACGTCGCTTACCTGGATATTGCGGCATCCTGCGCCGTCCTGCAAGCCACACGAAACGCACAAGCGCAGGCGAAGGCGCGGCAAGCTCAGCAGTGGCAGCTGCAGATCTTGGAAGACGCGCTGCGTGGCACCGTTGCCGAGGAAGAGAAGCGCCGTAACGCGCACGCGCAGGCGGAGTTGTCGGTGCGCAGGTCACTGGTGCAGCTGCAACATGCTGAAGTGCACCCGGTGCTGCTGCGCGAGGCCTTTTTTCGGCTGATGCACGCCGAACACGTGCGGCGCTCCTTCCTGCACCGGGAGGAGGCACGCGCGGTGGAGGCGATGGGGATTCCGTCCTTCATCTCGCTTCCCTGCCGATCGGCGCCTCATGATGCCCCGTTTGGCTTCGGCGGTGGTGGCAAGGCCGACGCTAAGCAGAGTGTTGTGGAACTGAGCAAGCTTGACTTGATGGCCGGCCAGCGGTGCCCGTTTCGGTGTGCGGCGGACTGCCCATACATGCTACAGCGTACTCGGCAACTGGGCAAACGCTGGGCGGCTGCAGTGGCCAGCGGTGAGGACACGCGCGCCACTGCGGCCTCGCTCCGACTTGGCCGTCGCACAGCCTCTCCATCCCCCGTTTCCCGGCCGTCGCAGCGGTGGCGAGTGTCTGGACTAGGAATCACGGAGGTGGGCAAGCAGCGCGTGCGCAACGCGATGGCGATGGGGCACTACAGCGCCACTGCCGAGTTTCTGCCTGCATTACGCTTGTAGTCGCACCTAATGCGGCGTAGTGATGGGGGTGAGCGGTGCATCGCGCGTGCTCGTTCAGCGGTGAACGCTGGTGGGCCGCAGGAACTCTACCCCCTTCGCCTCCGGGGTTTGGGCGATGCTGGGGTGTGGCGGTGCTGCCGTCTGCTCTCTTGTCTGACCATTTTTTCTTGTGTCTCCTTCGCTTCCGCGCTACCCCGCCCGCACAAACTTTCTCGCAGTGCTGCTCTTCTTTTTTTGTCGATTTTGGTGATTTTCGGCTTGGAACTCTCTGATGTACAACAACGTGGCGGCGCACGTGGCTTGTGCAACGGCCGGGAGCGGATACACGCCATGCATCACCTTGCATCTCCCCGTGTCTGGTACTGAACATTCGACTGTCTGGGCTCTCGGACGCCTGCTGTTCAACTTTTGCTGTTTCGAGCGACACAGCTCCCTGCTACTTGGAACGCGACGCGCTCGGTGGCGCATGCATACACAGAAAGGGCACGCACACGCATGCTAAAGGAAGGGGCGGCACACGGACAAACAGACGACTACTCCCGATGGCTGTGCGGCAGGCGCTGCGGTGTGGGCGGAGGCGCGGCCAACTGCTGGCGTTGACGCTGCTGTCTTATGTCGCCTTTTGGTTGTCCGGCTCTCGCGCGACGAGGTCGCCGTTGTGCCCTCTCCAGCCTGGACGCCCTTCACCAGCCGTTCTCTCGTCGCGGATGCCACTCTTTGCTACCGCTGCGGTCGCCTCCCACCCCTTCACTACCCGCCCAGCCCAGCGCCACTCAACAATCTGCCGTCATAACCCTGCCGACGCCCGTGCGACGAGTTCACGACAACTGCCATGCTCCCTCTCGGCATTCTGAAACTGCTTGTGTTACTTTCTCTCTCTCTCTCTCTCCCTCCTGCACTGCATCTCTGCTTCCTGTGTGTGTGCGCCCCCCTTTTTTGTGTTGGGGCTTGTCTGCGGTGCTTGCCGGCCACAATGCACGCTCCTCTCTCTTCCATGGTGCGTATCGGGCATCCCCCTTGTGCGGTCCTTTTCCTCAGAAACAAGACACCCCCCCCCCACACACACACACAAACACAGAGAGGCACATCCGCGGATACATGCACATCTCTTTCTTCAGTGTACGACCGCACCCACGGCCTGCACACTGCTCCGTCTTGTGCTGAGAAGGGATGCGGGCATGGACTCTGCTGCCTCTGGTGTGCACCTGTCGGCAGAGGGCGCCCTGCCGGAGGAGCTGCAGACTTTCATGACAGAGCTGGGCCGTCTTGAGGCGGTGTCGAAGTCACGTGCGCAGGAGCTGGCCCGCGCAAAGGCGACGGAGCGGGCGCTGAGCGAGCAACTGGCGGCGGTCACCTACGTAGCGCAGAAGGCGCGGCACGCAAGGTTGCAGTTGGAGCTAGATGCAGCCGCCACGCAGGTCAGGACAGAAGGAGCAAGGCGCGAGGCCGCCGAAGATCGAAAACGGCTAAGCCACATTACCGCTCAGCTGAAGGGCGTTGAGGCACGCAGCATATCTCTTGACACACAGAATGAAGAGGGACAGGATCGAAGCTGCCATGACATTCCGCGTGAGGTCCCAGCAGGCAAGAGGGCAACAGCGATCACAGGGAACATGGCCACGTTGCCAAACACCTTCGCAGGTGATCACCAACTGTATCGCTCTCTCAACTGTATCCATAGACATCCGCGGCTGTCAAACCTTCTTCTCGCACCTCTTGTTCGGCTACTCCGAGAACTGGGTGCGCAGTACACGGCAGCTCTCGACGACAAGAGCCTAGCTGAGCGGGTGGCGCCTCCGCTGCACTCGCTGTGTTCGTTGGATGCCTTCCAGGTGTGGTTGCGCGAGCGCGCCTGCGGTGCGCTGACGGATGAGGACGTGCGTTCTCTTTTATTCATCGCGAACGTGGCAGATCGCCACGTCGCCGGCTGATGGACGCGCAGGATTCTTTTCCGCCCAAACCAGCGTGGCTTAAGACGGGCTTCGCACCTCCTCGCTAGCGAGGGACAGAGGCAGCACACGAGAGGGACTGCCCGCTACCGCTGTTGCACTGCTATACTCAGAGAACAAGGAACGCAGCTGTACAACCTGGCCAGGAAGGCGAGGCATGGCTGAGAAACCCGGCGTGGGACACACCGGACTTGCGCACTCGGGTTGTCGGAGGTCGTCGCGCATGGGAATGTGTTTGCGTCCGAGCGAAGACGCAACGTCGCTGCGACGCATACGCATGATTACTTCTGCCTTTGGCGTTCTCCTCGCTAGAAGGTGCGCCACTGCGGCCGCCTCTCTCTCTCTCTCTCTCGCATTCCTGTGGGACCCCTTTTTTTTTTGCTTCGCACCGAGTAACCGTGAAGAAACGGGGTGCGCACACGCGAGGCTGCACGCGGCCACGAATTTCTACGAATCCTCCCCTCTCTCCATCGCTCTGTGTGTGTATCGCTCTTCGTGATTGTGTGTGTGTTTGTGGGGTGCTCTGCTGGATTGGCTTCTCTTTCTCTCCTTGCCTGCCTACACTTCGTCTGTTTCACGTGCCCCCACCGATCTGCGCATGCGAAACACCATTGTGCCGCTGCATATCCGTGATCGTCTGCTGCAGTGCAAACACGACATCACATCACACCACACTCTGCCTGCCTGCCTTCTCCGTATCATGAGCGGGTCTCTTTCTGTGACTGCGGCTTTATTCTGTGCATGTATGCGTGTGTGTGTGTGTGTGTGTGTTTTGCTCTTAGTAGCGCGAGTAACACGGCCCTCTCAACTCTGACACTTCGTGGGTTGCGCTCGGCAGAGTTGCTGTCTGGTGTGCCGATCAGCAAACAGCTACGACAGCGAATCCGCGCCAGCACGTCAGTCCTCCGTCGACCACCATGCCTGGTTGTGGTGCTCGTCGGTGACGGTGCCGATTCGATCCACTACGTCAACCACAAGATGCGCGCCGCCGCGGATTGCGGCATTGAAGTGCGTCTCGTCCATCTTTCCGCTACCGTTCAGCAGATTGAGCTTCACAGGACTCTGGCGGCCGTCAACGACGACGTCGAGGTCGACGCCGTCCTTCTTCAGCTGCCGCTGCCACCTCACCAGCGTACTCGATCGGCACTAGTCCACATCCACCCAGGCAAGGACGTGGATGGCCTCCACCCCTTGAACGCCGGCAGCTTCTTCCTGCAGGAGCAGAGGTCGCGCCTGCATGCACTTGTCGTGGCATCCTCGGCGGCACCAGCGTCACTCGTCGACCAGCAGGCGCAGGGAATGGTTGAAGAGATGCTGTTGCCGGCAGCCCACAGCAACGACATGTCTACAGTGGAGGGTCCTTAAATGCTTTCGTCCTCATCGTCGTCGGCAACTGCCGGCATTGCTTCCCCGTCGTCGCCGGAAGGCAAGTGATTCCCACGGAGCAGCGCGAGGACCCAAGCACCTCCCCCGCCGCGACCTGCACGCCGTGATCGTGAGCAGCAGCGGGGTGGTGGGGGTGCCGACGGCGGCGCTGCTGCAGTGCGCGGGCAGCTTTGTCGTCACGTTGTGCAGTCGCCGCAACTCGCTCGACACCATTCGACACGTCGCGCAACAGGCGGACGTGCTCATCACGGCGTATGGAGTGGCCGATGTGTTCGACCTGTCGTTTGTTCGAGATGGCGCCAATCGTGATCAACGCGGCCGTCAATGAGTCGGCCGGAAATGACGTGCCAGGAGCAGGCAGCGGCAAAGACAGGCGGCAGCGCGCGAAAGAAGGGGGCATCAGCGGCGGCGTCGACATAAATTCGGTGTCCGCTGTTGCCGCGGCAATCACGAAGACACCAGGCGGTGTTGGCCCCCTTACGGTGTCGCACCTGATGTTCAACGTGTTGAAGGCGTATCAGCTGCGGCACGACAACGAGCTTCACTACAGCATCTACACAGAGTTCCTGAAGATGTATGGCACGTACGAAAAGGTGCGGGGCCATGCGCCGCCCCCCGGGGATATCATTCATGGCCGCTCCATGACAGGTGTCAGCGAGCGCAGAAGTGGTACGCAAGCCGGCCAAGGTGGCGCCCCTTGCGGCACGCGCGCCGGTCGTGCAGCGTGGCATGATCATGTCACTCGATGAACCAGGTAAGGCCGCGGTGGCGCTCGAAGCGAGTGCGGCAGAGGAAGAGTGTGATGCCAGCGACAATACAGACGCCCGCAAGGAGAGCTACCGCGCTTGAGATGCATGTCTGGTGCTGGACCTCGTCGTTGGGGCACGGGTCGCAACGCGCGTGTGTGCCCAAGTTTGTGTACTTGTGTGGGCGTGTGCGTGTGCGTGTGTGGTTGATGGAGGGGGCAGGGAAGGGGCGGAGGCCAATACTTCTGCGTGCAGGTGCGTCTTACCTTCTCTCGTTGTTGTTTCGAGGAATGGTGAGAATGCAGCGGCTCCAGCTGCTGTGTAGGGTATTGAAGATCATGGTATGCTCTTGCGCTGGTGTCGAACTCGGTCATTCTCTCTCATGCCGCACGTGGGTGTCTGCATAGGTCGCCCACACTCTGTTCGTTGCTCCTCCTCGTTCTTCGCGTCTCCCATGTTTCCTCAAACTGAACAGATCCGTTTCTCAACGTGTCTGTGCGTCACCGTTATTTTCTCTCTGGTTTCCTTCCATGCTCTTGGACTCGTCGTCTTGGGGCGCGGTCGTCGACGTCCGTGCTGTGTGATGGACTCCGTACCCATTCATTCACGCACACCTTTCCTTCTCTCATTTACTTGTGCTGCGGCCGTCGTTGTCGTGCATGCATCGACGCCCCTTTTGTCGGGTGGGTCAGCTTTTCCTCGCCGTCTTTGACTGCTGCTGCGGAAGCGTTGGCGCGGTTGACTGTGGGGACGCCTTCCACGACGATGCCCCGTTCCCCTAGCCACGCGACTCTCCGCTTCTCCGTCACCGTAGCTTCTCGTATCCTTAGCACCTACTCATCGTCTCAGTGGGATTTAGAGACACACGGGACACCGCTAATGGCACAGAATCTCTTGCCTCACGGGTCGTGCTGAGACGCACGGCCATGCCGCGCCTCAGCACCCCTTCCACCGCCACCGACTCGCTTCGTTGCTGTTTCTTTGCTCGCTACCGCCGATTTGGTCGTGGATCTGCTGAGATCGTACCTTCTCCCTCCGTCCTCGGCTATCGCGCCCATCAGCTATGTCGTGGAAGCAGGTGGTGTGTGGTGCGGTCGCGAACACAGCAGATGTGCAGCGCGGCCGATAAGAGCACCACGCATGACGAGAATGTGAGAGGGGGGGGGCGCACGTCCAACTCTGCGCTGGGCTCCCTGTGGGGAGTCGGTGCTTTCATCTTTGGCCCGGCATCTCACCGACCAGCTACCGCGCACGTACGCTCATCTCCTCACACACACCACCGCGTTATGTGAAAACTCGTCCTCGTCCCCCCTTTCTTCTCTCCTTCTGCATATCTTCAGCGTGCTGTCTTCTCAAGGCAGAGGTGCCACTCGTATGAGAAGGCGCGCACGCACTGTCTCTCTCTCTCTCTCTCTGTCTGTCTCGGCTCATACAAGCTTCACCTTCGTCGTCACGGCCTTTCTAATCATTGTCACTCATTGTTGGGTGTGGCCGCTCTGTGCTGCTTCTCTTCTTTTTTGTTGTTGGTGGCACGAGGCCCACATTCCGGTGACGGACTCCTCCCTCCTGCGCCCCACTCCACCCAAGGTAAACAAGCAAATTGTTTCACACAAGGATATACACACAGACCTCTCTCTGTATGGGCACGAGTACTCGTGGCGAAGGAGTTCGTTTCTTGAGTGGTTTCGCGGTTTTGTTTTGCCTCCGCCCCGTTTCGCTCACGCTGAAGCCACCCCGTGTTTCTCTCTCCTCAGCTCTGTCGTTTACTCGACAGGCCCAAGCGGGAGATCACTCACCTCCGCATCCGGAGCACACACACACCCACCTCTAAAGCTGTCTATATATAAAGGAGCAACATACGCACGCACGCACACACACACACACACACACACACACACACACATATACACACAGAAAAAAAGACACCCCCCTTCAGCAGCGAGAGCAGAGGAGAAGCAGGCTGAGGAGACGATAAGGGCGGGGGAGCCACGCCATTCGACAGCAGCAGCAAAGAAGTAAATAAGCGGGATAGGGTCTCTGAGAGGTGTATATCGGCTGACGTGAGCTGGTCTGCCTGCCAGCACTCGTGTGTAAGTGTGTGTACGTGTGTGTCCTTGTCGACGTCATTGTGCCTCAGTGGGTTCTCCCCACGAGAGAGCCCGCCGAGGAGGACGGCGGACAGACGGGACAAAACCGAAGGAATAAGGGAAAGCCGCCTCTCTCTCTCTCTCTCTTTCGGCAACTGTTGTTGCTGAAGACGGTAACTTGGACTCTCACGTTCCCGTGCACCCAACAACAGCAGAGCTCTCTCTATCCTGCACACAAACACACCGCCAACGCCAACGCCGCCCCACAAACGAGTGCTTGTTGCTCGTCAGGTCCCTCGCCCTCACCCACATCCTCCTCCTGACAGTGCGCACGCATCCTTCCCTGAAACTGGTGCGCCACCGATCACCCCTACCCTACCCCCACCCTCGCAAACCCCATCATTTACGCACAGCCAAGCGCGCTTCCGAATAGCTGACTCTCGCGTTTCTGCTCTCCTTGTGCGCTGGCTGTGATATTACATCAAAAAATTGCCCCTAGGAAACGAAATACTTTTAGGTGCACTCCCTCCCCCAGCACCACCTTTCACTGACAAGCCGACACGTAAGACAACGCATCTTGAGAGGCATATTGTTGCCGCGGTCCCAACCCCCCAACCCCCACTCTCCTCGTCCCTCTCCCAATTCCTCGCGCTGTATTTGCTTTTCTTTGTCGTCGTACAGGATTGTTTTTGACTTCGTTTTTTTTTGTCTTTTTTTTTCGCTCGTTTGTTTGCTTGCCACTCCTATCACCCGATCGCGCTTCCTCGCACGCACCTTCATTTGCACCGCCGCATCCTCTCTGCCCGCCTCTTGCTGCTCCCTCAAATTTGTTTCTCCTCCTTTCATCTTTATTTTTTGTATTTCCTTCTCGCTTTCGTCTTCGAAATTCGCCGGCTTTCCTCCTCTCGTTGTCTTCCGAGTGTGCGTGCGCGTGCGTGTGTGTGTGTGTGTCTTCACCCCCGCCCCCCTCCCTCCCTACCCTCTCTTTCCATCTCTTTTTCATTTGTGTGTGCGTCTCTACCTCTCTCTCTGTGTGTGTGTGTGGTGTAGTGTGGTATGGTGTGTGTCTCCCACAACGGTGCGAGCCTTTCATCCTGTAACTCGGTAGCAGAGCCAAACAGTGCAACTCCGTCCCGCATCTTTGCTCTCACCCGTCCCCCGCTCTCTCTCTCTCTCTCTGCGTGTGCGTGCGGCCGAGTCTTCACTGTCGGACCTCACGTGCGACCGCACACGCTTGTCGTTTCTCTTTCAAAGGCATCGGAGAGGCACGCGACAAGAGCCGATCGCAGAGGGTGGTGGAGCGAGAGAAGAGGGTCTTGTGGCGGTACGTGGTGAGTGTCGGCACACAGGTGTGTATGTGTACGTGAAGTGAGGGGGCTTCGGTTGTTTTGCTGTTTTTCGTCGTTTTTTTTCTCTCTCTTTCTCTGCTTTTGTGAGTGTCTTTTTCTTCGTTGTTTGGTTTATTGAGTGCAAGCGCGATCATTCAACGCTCATCCGTTTTTTTTTGTACTGTGTGTGTGTGTGTGTGCGTGTGTGTGTGTGTTGTCGATCGGTCGGTCGGCCTTTGAAGACGAAGTTCGTTGTTGCTGTTGTTGTGTTCTCTTTTTTTCCGTGCTTTCTCTGTATGGGTTTTGGGGGCTGCCTCTTCTTTGGCGGATACTCTAGACTCTAGAATCTGTGCCACGACAACCACGTTCAAACGACTGCCACCTTTTAGTTGTTCTTCGTGTTTTCGCAGGAGAGCAAGATAGACGACTACGGACTCGCAAGCGCTCGCATACATACACATTCTCGTCTTCTGGTTTTCACGGTGGTGTTGCGCGCCAACGGCTCCGACACATACACGCACACACACACACACACACACACACACACACACAACTAAAATCACCGCCGCCCCCAGTGCAGAAAAGCAGGTACATCTTGCCTCCCCTGATTTGGTCGACATATTTTTGCCCTTTCCGGTGTGCTACCGGTGCCCGCTGTGCTTCTCCCGTTCGCTTCCCACCTCTTCTTACGACTGCCTCTACAGTTGCTGCTGTGCCCGCATCTGCCGCCGTTTCTATTGCCCGCTCCAGAGCTGCACAAGAAAAAGCAAAGAAAAATACGCAAGCGACAACGCGAAAAGCTGTGCCTTCCCCCCCCCCCCCGACACACACACACACACACTTTCCGCTTCCACTCTCATTCCCCTCTTCTCCTTCGATTGTCTTGGTCTGTGCCGCTGTCACTTCCGTGTCTCCGTCCTTGCCTGCATTGGATCGTTTTCCTTCTTTTTTTTTGTGCGTGTTTTGTGCCACGTGTTGTGTGTGTGCGCTCAAATCCGTTGTGGCGGCACCCCGTCGCCTTTACCGGCAACGTTACGCGAGAGCACGTCATTAGAAACATACATAAGGGAGTGCGAGGAGGGTGTGTGTTTGTGTGGGGGGGAGGGCTATTGAGGCGGGGGCCGCATTTTCTATTTGGGGTTTCTGTTGTTGTTGTTTTTACCCTTTTTTTTCTATCTGTGCGTGTGGAGTGGTGGTGGTGGTGGTGGTGGATCCGTTATCAACTCTTTCTGTGGGGAGGCGCGTTTGTGGGCATGTCTGCTTGTACGCGTACGTGTAGCATTTAAGGCTCTGCAACCCTCTCGCTCCCGCTCTCCTCGTCAATTCACTGCGCATCCGTCTTTTGTTCCGTCTTCAACTTCGTTTTTTTTGTTGTTGGTCACGGTAGCCCTCCTGCCCCCCTCCACCTCCACCTCCTTCTCCCCCTTTTTTTACTTGTTTATTTCTTCAACAACAAACAAAAAACGGTGTGTGTGCGTGTGTGTGTGTGCGTCGGTGAGGCACAGTTTCTCTCCTTATCTTCTCCCCCTTTCCCTTTTCTGCAACGCCACAGACGCATCTCAACTCGCCACGAGCAAGACTGGAGAAGGAACTACCCCTGGCTGTTACTTTTTCCTATTTTTTGTCGTTGTTGAGGGACCCATCTACATAATTCGCGGCGTCTCATCCCGCCCATCGCACCACCTTCGCCCTTCCCCGCATTCCTTGTTCTTCCTCTCTCCTTGACCTCGCTGTTCGTATTCTCTTTTCGTCTTTTTGTGTGTGTTTGTGTGGGTGTGTGTCTGCGTGCGCGCGCAGCGCAAGTGCTGCACCCCTGTTTTGTCGGTCTTTTGCGTTGTCTTGTTGTTTGCATGTTCTCGCTCTCTGTATTGGCGCCGCTGCCATCTTGATCCCTGCCTCTTGTCTCTCTTCGTCGCGGTCGTCGTGTCACGTGCGTTCACTTCCGCGATCTGTCGGCACTTGCTCTTGCCCTGCTGTGTGAGTATTTTTTTTTGTGGTTGCTGCTGGGAGTGGTCGTGTTTTTTCTGCTTCTTTTCGTTGCCGGCAACAGCCGGTGCGTGCGTGTGTGTTTTTTTTTGAGGGGGGGGGGGCAGTAATACTTTTGCCGTCCTCTTTTCCATACACGTTTTCACGGTTGCAAGCTGCCACCGTTGGACGTAGCTGCTGTTGCTGTTGCTGTGCGTGTGTGTGTGTAGCTGCACTACGTGGGCTGGCTGGTGGTGCTGGCTTGCTTGACGGGACTTTGTCTTGTATCTCCCACTCGTGTGTGTGCTTGTCTGGTGTGTAGGTGCATCGGTACGGAACCAAAGGCTCGTGCGCACAGCACTGTCTGCTCTCTAAACTCAAAACAGGTCAAAAACAACACACACACACACACGCATCCTTCCCCTTTCTCTGTATACCTCTCCCTCTTCCTCACCCACACGCGGGCTTTAACATACGGTGCCCATTCGCTGACAGAGAACACAAACACGAAACAGGAAGAACAAAAGAGAGAGACAGACGGACGGACGGACGGGGGTGTCGGTGTTTTCGTACTTTTCGTTTTTACATCGTTTCTGTATTCGCTTCCCAGTCCATTTCTTTGTTCTCTCGTGTATCCTCTGCGCCTTCCCCTCCTCCTTTTGGTGCGTGTCCGGCCGTGTGTGCATCCCACTCCACTTCTCACTCGTTGCGGAGGCCGTCCCCATATCCTGTTCCTCGTCTCTTCGCTTCTTCTTCGAGCTCGCACTTCTCCCCCGCCGCCGTCCTCACGCCGTTCCTACCAACAGCACCAGCAAAAAACAGAGTCTCTCGCTTCTTCCTTGTCAGTTTGCCGTTGTTTTTCTTTGGGGTGGTGGCGCTGCTTGTGCTTTCTCTTGACCCTCCCCCTCCCCGATCCAACGCCTCTCACTGCCGCTCTGTCTGGCTGTCTGTTGCTTGTCATTCTTTGTACTCGGTGAGTGCGCGCACTGGCGTGTGCACCGCTTCCGCGGTGTGGTAAGTAGATAGCTCGGTCGCTGTTGGCACAGCCATGGACTCGACTCGGGGATCTACGCAATGCGGGGCAGCATTTGTGGAGGTGAGCACCGTAGCCGGCGCGGACGCCGCGCCAGACGCGCCCCAACAACAAGGTGAGGGGTGCCGTACGCCGCCGCACGTGCACTGTGGCCTGCCGCGGCTGTGCACCGAGTCTGTGAGCACGGTGACCTCTCTCGCCTCACTGGGGGACGATGTGCCGGCGTCGGTCGCGGCCAAACCGACGCTCCTGAATTCCAGCCCGTTGCCGCTGGCCAAAGTGCACCCAGCTACTGAAAGCACGTCATCCATGCCGTCGAGCTGTGGTGCCACCACGGAGACGGAAAACCGCTTCGGTGACCTTCAGAGCCACGCTGTGGCGACCGCAGTTGTGCCACCGGTCTTGAAGTCCTCGTCCTCCCTGCCCTCGTCGCTCCCCTCTGCCTCTGCCATCGCCGCCGTCGGCAGCGCTCGACGCCTGACTCCAGGCAGCACCTCCTCCACGGACGGCGCATGGACGCGGTCGCGCAACGTAGACGGGCCGCGAACGATGTCTCTTCGGCTTTCCATGACCTCCCCCCGCACCCTCCACGGGTCGGCGTCTCTCCCCACCCCTGGTGAGGAGAGCGCGCCGCTCGCGGAGATGAGCAGTCACGCGGAGTCAAGCAGGAGCACGCCCTCGGTGCCGCTTCTGTGCTGTGGCCTACCACACACCCACGCGAGCGAGGAGGAGCGGCGAGCGTCGTCGGCGGAAACCTTCTTGACCCGGGTACCGCTACCGCAAGAGGACATGACAGCTTCCTCATCGCAGCCCTCGTCGCCTACCGCGGCGAACCGCACGGTAGTGCCATGCTCGGTGATGCACACATGCAGCGATGCTGCGGAGGCGCAAAGGGCTGCTTCACCCACGGTGCTCCCCAGTGGAAGCCCCACCGGCTTTGTCACTACGACGGCGATGCGATCTACACCGCAGGGGCGCAGTCGTTCGTTCGACATGCCGTTTCCTTTTGCCAGTGGCGTGAGTGGCGGCAGCTGCGATGACTTATCAAGGTGCTACGCAAAGCGACGCGAGCTGTCCACCATCACCGCTAGTATTCGGACAAGTGAGCACTTCAACGAGCGCCTCGGCGACACGCACCGCCCGCCGCCGTTCATGTACCCGTCGGAGTCCACGGCAACCTTGTCGACGCTGAGAGCGTCAGTGGTAGGCGTAACCGTCCCCGCCACGGCACATTCCAACAACAACAGCGGCGGCGGCATTGCCACTTTCAGCAGCAACACAAGCACAAACGGAGCGGATGCCGAGGCACAAGTAGGCACGGGCACTGGACTGCGACGCACCATATCCTGCGATACCCTGGCTTCGGTCAGCTCCTCGCGCTCCAGGCCGGTGCTCACGCCCGCCGCGCTGGGCCCGCCGGAGGCGTCTGGCGCCGCGTCTGGTACAGCGTCCACCACCACCACGAGTGTAACGTACACGCGCAGAAATGTCTGCCTCGGGGCGTTGGACTTCTACGGCAACCCGGTCACGTCTCTCTCCTCGCTGCTCGTGCAGATGTCGCTGCGGTCTGGCGACCACGAGGAAGCAGACCCGCTTGAGACGCGTCTTGCCGCGGCTTCTCCTTACCCGCTAACTCAGCAGCAGCAGCAGCAGCGAAACACGCTATCCATGCAAAACTTAATGGCACATACGCAGCAAGTGGGACAGATGGCGCCGGAGGACAAGGTGAAGCGGTTCCACGCGAAGCCGGACAGCGGCGGTATCGCCATGTGCAGGACAACGGGTACCACGATACCGCGGCGGCGCCGCCCCTGCGCCAAGCCCTGCTCCACAACAGCGGCAGCGTCATCCTCAGCTGCACCGCTGGCCGGAACCACCGCCGCGGCTTCTGCACAGCCGCAGGTCGGCTCACTGAAGGACGTGTTGCAGGATTGCAATTTTCTTTCCCTCAAGGACGTGCTGAGCGCCATCGCGGACACGCACGTGCACGAGCTGCGCGAGGCGCAGCAGCGGTTGAGCAACACGCACGCTGGCGCCAGCGATGGTAAAAATGTTGACGGTCGCATAGCCTCCACGGCACCCGCGTCGGTGGTCGTGAACGCGCTGTCTACATGCGTGGCCTCGGTGTCATCAAAGGCGGAAGAGCCTTCCGCGGCTGCAGCCAGATTCCCTGGAGGCATTCAGCCGACTGTGACGTGCCATCTCGGTGGGGCGGGGTCGGAATGGGCATGCACTTCCAGCGCCCGCGAAGGCGATAGTGGCTTATGCCTGAGCACGAGCGCCAGCACTGACGCGACGTGCATCCCAGCCCTGCACCCCTCAGTTAACTCGCTTGACGCACAGCAGGTCTTGACGCTTGCGGCGGCCATTACGGAGGCCTCACTGAACCTCGACCGCAGCGCTGAGGCTTCTTTTGCCGGCTCGACCACAGCGGCCGCCGTCAGCGTGTCATTCCCAACCTTGCTCGGCGAGACTGTACCCGATGGTAGTGCGGCGTCGCCTCCGTCCGCTATGGCCACGCAGATGAGCCTGCAGTCGGTCGCCCCATCGGCCTCTCTTATCTCATCGACCCATGCAGATGCAAGCCGCGGAGTTGCCGCCGCTTCGGCGGCGTCCACCGGCGGCGTCTCCGAGGCTCTTGATTACGGAAGCGATCCACTGGAACGCAAAGTGCTGCTGCTGCAGCCTTCGAGCGACGACGTGGATGACGTTGTGCGGAGTGGAATGTGGGAGTGCCCAGGGGACCGCAGCGTGATCGCGCCGTCTCCTCGGACGCTGAAGGCAACTGCAGCGGCGTCTCCCGTGACAGTCGCCTCACCGGCACAAAACCGATTTGCTGCGACAGGCTCGCCGTCCGATCGCCAGCGCGGAGGACGGTACGTTGCCAACTGGCACGGTCTATCATCGGGTGAGGAGGCACCAGGCAAGACAACGACGCCGCGCACCGTCATCGCCGTTGCTGCGAAGCCTCCGCCGATGCTGCTGCGGCAGGCAGAGACTATGGCGAGCGCAGACCGCAGCATGTGTGCCAGCAGTCGTGCGGGCAAACAGGAGGACGCTGGAGTATCGACCGCAACTTGCGACAGGGCCCCGGTAACAAGGCCCAGCATCACTGCCGGAGACACTTCGGCGAGCGTCGGCGATGTTCGTGTGGTGGTCGAGTCCATCTCCTTTTGCTCCTTCGACGACGAGCTCAACACCGTGTCGCAGCTGCGACAGTGGGCTCGAAGCATTGCGCGGCTGGAGCACCTGCAGCCGAGCACCGAAACCGAAGTCATCACATAGAGGAGAGGAATGTGTTCACTAGGCTGTTCTTGCGATGATGAACTTTGTGAAAAAATATGTTGCTTTCAAGGGGTTGATGGGGAAGGGGGCGATATAGGTGGTCTTGTGCGTCTCTCTCCTCTTCCCCGCGACGTTGCCTCAGGCGCGTGTAGATGTGTATGAGTCGAGCCAAGGCGTGGTTAAGTTCTCTAAGATTTGTGCGTCGGTGAAGAGGTGGCGGCCTTTGTGTGCATCGGCATCGAAGCGTTTTGGCGAGGGTGTGGGTGCGTCTGCAGGGGAGACAGCGGGGCGGGCGAGGGACACGCGCCGAAAATTCGAATGCGCTGATGTCTGTCGACCCGCGCAACCGAGTATCTCACACTCACACACGCGCGCCGGTGCCTTTTCACTTTTTTTTATGTGTGTGTGTGGGGGGGGGAGGGGGTTGGTCCACCGCCCCCCTTCCCCTTCCCCTTCCCTCCTTTTTCGACAATGAGGCCCCCGATGCTCTTTGTATCTGTTATGGTTTTCAGTATAGCGCCGCCACAACCGTGGCGGTCTCGCTGCTTCTGTAGCAAACGATTCTTTTTTTTATGTTTTTCATTTTATTTTGGGGTGCTGCTTCGTGTGACAGAGGGGGCCCGCCACACATCGATGACGCCCGCCCTGTTTTGTTTTCCATTCTGTCCCGCAATTCCGCGGCCGAACTCTTTTTTTCTTTGGTTCGTGCTTCTCTTGCACGTCGTCACCTCCCGTATCGCATCCGTCTCTCACTCTTCACCCCCTCCCCGTCGGTCCTTCTCTATCTGATCCATGTCGTGGTCGATACTTCGGAGTACTCCGGCTTTAATCAGAGGTGCACGTCGGTTCATGTTGTTTGTGTGTGCCTGTTTGGATGCGGATGTCTGCGTGTGATCGAAGGCGCATTGCCAACCGCACTTCCAACGTCTGTACACACAGACACAGACATGCGTTCATCCAGACCCTCTTCCGCTCTCCTCTGCCTTGTCCCGTCTGCGTGTCTCTATGGATGCTTGTGCCAGCATCTGACACGGCACAAGCAACGGAAGGCAACGGCGAGGCGGCGGTGCAGGGCAAGCCAAGCGGTGATGAGACAAACGGAGGGAGGCGGAGGCTGGGGAGAAGGGGGAGGGAAGCGGGTGCAGACGTGGAGAAGGGCACAAAAACGCACGCACGTGCAATGTACATTAGACACCCAGGACGGATAAGACAAGGAAAACGTAGGCTCATGGCCCACACGCGCACATAACGTAAAGCCCTCAACACCGCAGGAGCAACAACAACAACAACAACAAAGAAGGCGCAGAAATGGCGCCGTCTGTCATCGGGCCTTCAAGGAACGCTTCCGAGCGTATTCCTTTCACCGTGCGACGGGGAAAAATGGACGGGCCTGCTCACTGCAGCCACACATGCAGTCTGCATCTTGACCGCCATCCTCTGCACTTCTTGGGTTGTGTGTGATCAAGTATGTGTGCAGATACGTGTAACACTGCTTGCTGAGCTACGTTTGAGGGGGACGAGGTGAAGAGAAAGGAAGGCCGTGAATAGTCGATGTGCTGCGCGCGTTCGCTTCGTGGCGGCGGGACACTCTACTATGCTGTCCTCGCCTTCCCTCCGTCCCTACCCACCTGCTTCCAGTTGCTTTCATTCGGTGCTTCCTTCCTCGTCGCGTTGGCCTCCGGCTCTTTGTATGCATCTCCTACACGAAGGAATCTCACATGCGCACACGCACAGACACGCACACACGCCATCACCATAGCAGCCGCAGCCCACGGACACACGAGGAACGTTGCCGTTACTCCGGCGGAACCGTTACCGTGTTCCTTGCGTTGTGGGGTACCGCTTGTGCCATCTCGACCCTCCCCCACCTTTCCACATCGACACACGCTGGTGACCCGAAGAGGAGGCCGGAGAGACGGCAGGCAAAATGGAAGCACGGGGCAACGTGGACGGCGAAAAGTTCCGCTCGATCAACACGCTGCGCACACGCTTTCCGGCGCTGACCGTTTCCGATGCCCGCGCGTTGCTAGAGCGGCACAACTGGAATGTCGCCATCGCTGGCGCAGAGGCAGAGCGAGGGGAGCGCCAACGCACGAAGGCGGACTCGGCAAACTACTTTGTGGGTGGCGGGGACAAGGGTAGTGGGCAGCAGGTCATGGCGCCGTCCGGTGAGAGTGTTTCCGACCGCAGCGGTGAAATCGCCAGCGGCAGCGGGGTGCACTCCATGATTGATCGCATTTTTCGCAAAGCGGAGGTGGAGGGGGCGAAAGCGAGCGGTGGTGATGGCGGCAGCGGCGTCGAGGATAACGAGCCGCGTGCCTTCTACGGTCGAGGTCAGCGCCTCGGCTACACTGCCAACCCCAGCCCATACGTCGCCTCTACGCTGCGCGCAGAGCGGTCTGTTTGCATAACAGTCTACCGTGACGGCTTTGAGGTGGACAGCAACGGGTTTGTGCCGCTCAACAGTGACGAGGGCCGCCAGTTTGTGGAGGCCATGGACAAGGGTTATGTGCCGCCTTCTCTCGCTGCCAAGTATCCGAACACGGACCTCACGGTAAACCTGCGCGACTGCCTCCAGGTAGACTACGTTCCACCTTCGTACATCGCTTTTCAGGGCGACGGACACCGCCTTGCGGCGCCAAGCAGCACCGCCGCCTCGTCTGCCGCTCCAGCAAATGCTCAAGCGTCTCCCGCGACAGCGGGTAGGTCGGGTACACCAGCTTACGATCCCTCTCGCACCGTGGAGGTGCGCAGCGATGAGGCGACGTCATTTGTGGTGCTCCTGAACACGCGAGGGGAGCGGCGGCAGGTACAGGTAAACCCGGAGCGGCACACCGTGGACGACCTCTACAGCCTTGCCCATGCCTATCAGCCGGAGCTGCAGAATTTTATCCTGGTGGAGCGCGGGATGCCGCCGCGCCGCTTGGAGGCCTCTACGCGGTCGCAGACGATCGCGCAGGCGAAACTCAGCCGCGCTGTTGTTGCCCTTCAGCAGATGTGACAGCGGTGTGGAAAAAAAAAAGACACCAGCTCTGCAACAAGTGCACTTGCGTGCGTGTGTGTGTGTGGGGGGGGGGAGTCGTACATCGGAGGGTAAAGAGCTTGAGGTCAACGGATCTTTTCCATCCTTGCTGTCAGGAAGACCGACTACCTACGTCGGCTCTCGCCCCCCCCCCTCCCTCGCCCACCACTCACCCTTCACTGGGGCGCCGGTACTGTGGAGCGGCTTTTACTCTTTTTTTTCTGTTCGTGCGAAGCGAGAACGGCACGCGCCTTCGTCAGCATCCTTGAAATGCTCTCCGCGGCGTCTCCTCTAACCCCTCCTCCCTCCTCGATACTTCCACACGCAGGTTCTCACCCTTTAACTGTGCCCTCTCTGTGTCACATGAGGGCAGCAGTCTTGGTTCACTGACTTTTCTCCTCTCTGCTTCGGGCACGCCTTCACGACTCCCCTCGCGGCAGTCCCTCCTCTCTCTCTCGGAGTGTGGTGTGCTGTGTGTGTGTGTGTGTGTGTGTGTGTGTTTACGGCCCTTTCTGTGCGCCGTGTTGCGCTCGAAGGATATGCTGCCAAAGCCGCCAGCGGGAGGAGGTGCGAGGAATAAAAGGACTACATCCACATCGTTGACTGAGTTGTTCATATAAGGCATCGCACACAAGATCATCGCACGCCGTCGGCGAAACGCACACCCGCCTACGCACATCTGCTTGATTGTGTACGTATGCGGGCGCGGGCACTCTTGCCTGATCGCCTTATGCTCACTGCAAAGAAACGCGCGTCGAGGATGGACCACCGCGAGGGCGAAAGAACGAAATGGAAAAGGAGGTTGCGAGAATGAGTTGCCGCTACCGCCTTCGTTTTCATGTGTTGTCGTTCATTCTTGCCGCCTTCCTTCTTCTGCCTCCAGTCCACGCGGTGCGGCCAACTCCCCCTCCTCACGCCAACTCCCCTATCATCATTATCTACTTCTCTGTGCGTGTGTTTTCGTTTCTGCCCCTGTTCGCGCGCATATTGGTTGTTCCCTCGCCATGGCTTCCTCCTGCGGCTCCGTCTCACTTCTATCTCCCCCCCCACCCACCCACGCGCCCGCCTATCCTGCACGCGACGCGATCTGTTTTGGAATCATCATCGTCGTAATGTAACATGTCCATCATGCACCGCACCCAGACAGAGAAGTGGCTTGACTATAGTATACATCCCATCAAAACGCACCTTGCAGCTCGCTGCCGCCCTTTGGTAATCGAACTTGCTACACCCGCCAGTCGCCCCCCCCCCCACCCCCTACACACACAGAAAGCATAGTCATAGAGGGAGCGCTGCTACGAGAGGCGCATATCTTGTGGGCACCGCGTCAGTAGCGGCAGAGGAGGTCGATGCAACCATGCCGTCCGCGTTTGTGTGCGTGTCAAGACGCTCGTAGCGTCGGAATAGGAGCCCTGTACGCATCCGGCAACTGGGCCGCGCTCCGCACAAATGTGGCGGTCTCGCCAAGGGCAACGGTACAGGAACTGCTGACACCATCGCTTGTGCCTACACGACACTATCAGCGGAGTCTCCCCAAGCTGCCGCTGCCGGCTCTTCATGACACATTGCAGCGGTACCTGGCGGCTGCGGCGCCTCTCTGTACACCGCAGCAGCTTGCCTCCACGAGCGCGACTGTAGCCGCCTTTCTGAACGGGGAAGGGCGCCACGTCCACGAGGAGCTGCGACGCACTGACAAGGCAAACCCGCACACGTCGTACATTTCGTCCGACCTGTTCGAGCAGACCTTGAAAGGGCGGAGCGCGCTGCCGCTGCGTTCGCACAGAACGTGGCTTGTGCGGCCGGATCCGGAGAAGCAAGACATGCTAGTACGGAGCGCCTACTGGCTCTGGGCCTCGGTTCACTTCTACAAGTTGTACCTCGATAATCAACTCCGCCCGGAGGTGCGGTACGCTGCTGATGGCATCTGGACGAAAAGGAGCGGCTACTGTACCTCCGAGTGGTTCCAACGCACGGCGGCGCTGCTCCCCGATTATGTGAGCACCCCGTTCGTCCACGGCACCTCGCTAGGTGTCGCGCAGCCGCTGGATATGTCGCAGTTTGACTGCCTTTTTAATTCTACGCGGATGCCAGGTGTCCTCCAGGACGAAATAAAGCCGGTCGGCTTTGTACCCCATGCATTGGTGCAGTACCGCGGTCATCAGTTCCAGATCACTGTGGCCGATGCAGACTGCGTGCCGCTTTCCATTGATGAGCTGTACGCTCAGCTGCGTGATATTGTGCGCACAAACTTAGCACCGGCGGACACCGACGTAAGTGTCTTCACTGCACTGCCGCGCACGGAGTGGAACGGGATCCGGACAATGCTGTTACGAAACGTCGTCAATGGCAAAAGCCTGGAGGCGGTGGAGGAGAGTATGCTGGTGCTCAACCTCGACGCGGACGATGAGGGGGACGCCTTGGTGGACCCAATGTCTCCTGTGGGGGTGACGGCGAAGTCGCCTTCCGTGCGAGCCGGCAACCGTTGGTGGGACAAGAGTCTGTCGGTGTCTGTTAACAGCCGCGGCGACATTGCCGTCTCAGCCGAGTCGAGCTGGGGCGACGGCGTGGCAGTGCGACGGTACATCAACGATGTATACGCTCTCAGTCGTGCAGCGCATAGTCATGTGTTACGGAAGGACGCGCCGGCCACGCACAGGCTCCGCCAGCTTCAGTGGCACGTCCCAGACGAGCTCGTGGCTACGGCGCAAAGGGTCACGAGGCGTGTAAGCAAGGACCGCGAGCGCCTCGATGTCGCCGCCGGAGTGCTTGACATTGCCACAACACCGACTCCCGCCGTCGAGGCCACGGTGCAGCTGGCGGCACAGCTCGCCATGTTCCGCGTGCACCAGCAGCAGCCGATGAACTGCATGCAGAACACCGACATGCATCGCTATCGCCGCGGCCGCAGCGAGCGAATCCCGCTCACCACGCTGGAGAGCACCGCTTTCCTGCTGAGCATGCGCTCCTCAGTACGGGAGACGCAGCAGGCCGCGTGCTACGCGGCCTTGCGACGCTACAAGGTGGAGAAGGAGGCCGTCAGTCGCGGAAGCAGCACCTGCAGCCACCTGCTCGCCTTGCGCCTAACGGCGGAGCGCTTTCTTGGCCGAGTTCCTGACGTGTACAACGACCCTGTCCTTTCGCTTGTCACTGAACCTGCGTTGTGCTTGGAGATGGTCGAAGCGGAGTCGACCTATGGCTGTGGGTACACGCTCCACCCATGCAGTTGCCACCTCACCTGTAGCCGCACCGGATCGACTCTGCTGTATCAGGTGACATCTCCACCCCCATCGTCTATAGGCGTTGCCACCTCCAGCGCCACCTTTGCAGCGGCCTTTACACACGCATGCCAGGAGGTGTCGGCCCTGCTGGCGCCGTGCTGACGCGGGGCTGTTACAAGGGGAACGCGAAAGCGAAACAGGGGGCACGATGTGCGCAGCGCGTTGCTGTCCTTTCCCTTCTATACAGCCTCACGCGCTCATCAGCCGCAAGACGAAGCACTTCCCCCACCCCCTCTCCGCGATTCCGCCCTCATTTACTTGGCGTGCGCGAGAACCGTAGACTGCATGGGTGAGCACCTGCGTCGAACGAAACGGAAAGTGCAGCCTGGATGCTTTGGCCATTCTCAGCAGCTATCCTACCAGCCTCCCACCCGTCACACACTCGCTTCGCCTTGCTTCATCGCCTCCACCCTACCCCCTCCCCCTTCCCTTCCCATCAACTTTAGCGGTGCCGTACTGCAACTCCGGCTTTATGAGAGGAGGGGGGCGGGCGCAGAGGAGTGGCAGAGGCAGAGGAAACAATGGGGCCCGTGGGGCCAAAGTTGTGCTGTCAAGCACGCATATCGCTCGCTGCATTCCGGATCCGTGAGGACGCCGGGGCGAAAGGTGAGGGGGGGGGGCTCTCTCTTTCTCTTGCGCTGCGTGTGGGCTGCCCCGCCCACCTCCTCCTCCTCACAACAAACGACAGCGACCATTTCAGGAGTCTCTTGCGCATTTTCTGTTGTTGTTCGTGGCCGTCTTCCCCTCCCAGCAGCGTTGCGGTGTGCCCCTCTGTGCCTACCCCGTGCTGTGTGTAACAGGGCGACGCGTCCTTCACGACACAAACGAAATCCGCCGATGTGCGGTACCCGCGCAACGCACCTCTTCACGCCTTGTCGCATGTTTCTGCGGAACGTGTCTCACAGCTTGTGCAGCACTGCACTGTCCGCGTTTCGTGCGCCGCGCTTCATGACCTAACGTGCCGCGGAGCCTTTGCTTCGGCGATCGCAGCCATACACTGCAGCTGGGAGGGAGGCGTGGGCGGTGGCGCATGCGCGTGCGGCTTCTCGACGGCTCACGCGCAATCGTATAATCGCCTGCTTCGCCGCGTCGATGCGGCGGCTCCTTCACTCTGTCTCCGCGCGCGCGACTGCGCCTCGTCGGCTTTCGCACGTCGCCTCATTTTGCCTACCCTTACGACTCTGCTCTCTCTTCTTCTCGTGCCCTCCACCAACTTGGTGTTGTCTCCCGCTGGGGCGTGTACGTGTTGTACCCACCTGCTCACATCTGTATATGTATGTCTCGATGGCCCTTCTCTCCAGTGACACGCGCACACACACACTTAGCGAAAACCGAGTGGAACGCGAAGCCATCCTCGCCTGCCCACACTCCACAGCCCGTCAGCCACGCAGAAAAACACGCTCGGAACGCGCACGTGAGTTTTTGGTGCTGGCTTGGTCGTTTGCTTCGAGGCGCGCATTACGGTTGTGACGCGCGTGCATCCGATTTCCCCACTTCCTCCCACGCGTCCCTTGTGTTGGTTTTAGGCTTGTCCTCTGCCTTGTCACGCGCACGCGGCGTTATCGGTCAACCGTTCCCCCCTCCTTAACGATAGACTCGCCCGCTGGTCACATACACGCAGGCAGGAATCGGCGCTTCTGTTATCTGGTGCTTTCGGGGAGACGCGCACGTGCCCCTCTCTGTACCAGAGTCTAGGCGAACAGGTCACCTGAGTGTCTGTGTCGTGCTGCCGACATGGCCCCCAAGAAGAAGGCTGCGTCGAAGACGTCGCCCGCCGCGGAGGAAACGGTGCATGACGGCTGCGAGGAGCACTCGACGGCGCCGGTCGTGGAGGCACCAGTAGCGGCAGCAGAGGAGGCCGCCACGGCACGTGCCGCGGAGCCAGCCGCTCCTGTGCCAGTTGTGGGGTCTACAACGGAGATGTACAGCCAACTGCAGTCGATTCTCTCGGTGGATGGCGCCCTGGTGAACCACTACCTTCCACAGGTACTGGAGCTCGTGCAGGCAGCGGAGTCTATTGAGACGCCGATCCTGCTGAGGGTGCGTTTTCTCGAGTTTGTGGGACAGCACGTGGCCGCTGTGCGTGACAACAACGCCCTACGCAAGTTGGTGACATCCCTCGTGAAGATCGTCGGCGGGGCCGACAACACGCCGCAGCTGCTCACGGCCGCGGTTCAGGCGTTTGCCGGCCTGGGCCCTGTCTCGGTGGTTGACAAGAACTGGGAGTACCTGGCGCGTGAGGGTGCGGATGTGCTCATGCAGGTGATGGTCGACCGCGATGCGTTCCCGGAAAGCGTTCGGCAGGCTGCATCAAAGTCGCTGGACTCGCTGACAAGCAGCGCCTTTCGATCGGTGCTGGCAAAGCTGCTGCACTGGCTGAGCCTCGATCGCGAGGAGGACGACGAGGAGCAGGTGCAGAAAGAGCGGCACATGGCGCTGGCGCGCCTGACGCGCCTCATCATGGCCCCCAGCCAGCGCAAGCACTGGACAGAGGAGACTCAGCTCTATGCCGAGCCGCTCCTGCAGCGTGTGCTAAGCACCGTCGACGTTCGCGAGTTTGCTCAGCTGGCACGCGTGACTGCGCACCTGCCCATCAACCAAGACAAGGGCAACCTCCCCCTTCTCGAGTGGTATGTGAAGACTCACAGGCTGAACGACGACCGCCACGTTGAGGCCGTTGCCATCATTGGCCGCTTTGTCAGCAGCTCTGTCGAGTTCGACCTGCACGCCGCGCTGGAGGCGGCCGGCATCACGTCTCGCGACATCGACGCATCGAGTGACGGAGGTGTCAACACGGCGAAGGTGGTGCTGTTAGCCAGTCGCATTGCCACGGCAGCGGCTGCTGAGAAGCTATACCCCTACGTATACCGCCAAGTCGTGTCGTTGATGTCTGACATGCGTGGCACCCTCACCACGGCAAACCTCATCACGGTTGAGGCCCTCCTGTTTGCCGCGGTGGCGCTGGCACGCAAGCGGTCTGCCGAGGCGCTGCAGCAGCTGAACGACGCCTCCTTCAACGCGAGTGCCATCTCGGCCGCACAGGCAGCGGCGGACGTGTACAAGCAGGTCGTATTCGCTGTGAAGAAGGCGGCGCAGAGCAAGCAGGCGGACGGGGCAAGCGCGAACGCTGTGGCCAGCCTGAACAACATCAAAACGATCACCGAGGCCTTCGCTGCCAAGCGCCTCCCTCTGGGGGAGATCAAGGAAAGCTGGACGCGCGGTCTGAACAGCATCCCTGCCGCGAAGCGCGACCGTGAGGCTCCTCGCGGCGCCATGCCTCCGCCCCCCGGTGTGCAGCGCGCCGTAGAGGCAGGAAAGAAAAGCAGCAGCAGCCAGAACGCACCGGACCGCAAGCGGGCGCGCAACGACCACAAAAGTCAGTACAACGATCGCCCATCGCGCCATGGTGGCCGCCGTTGAGTGATACAGGCTGTGAGCAAGCGGAGCTGAATCGTGTTTGCATGACCGAGGCCGCTGGATTTGGTTGTCCTTTCTGGTAGCGGAAAATGCCCTGTACACGCGGGTGGGTGGGTGCGCCAGGCGTTCCCGAGGATGCGTCTGCGTGAGCGTCTGTATGTCCCTCTCGGCGTGTCCGTCGGATAGAGGAGTTTGTGTGTGTGTGTGTGTGTGTGTGTGTGTTATCCTCGAGTTGTCATTTCGTCAGACGCTGAAACGGACGAGAGCGAAGGAGCATCACGCACGGCTTGAGCGTGCGCAGGCATATAGGAGACTGAGGTTGTGCATGTTCGATGCTCCGCACCTCTTCCCCCACCCCTGTTTTTTCGTCCGAGGAAAGGAAGCGGGAGGGGGGAGGGTTCTGTACATGCTGTTGCGTGGTACCCCTGAACCGCTCTCGCGAGCGGCTTTGAATCGGCTCCCAACTTATGGTGCTGCTCGTGACAATGTGCATGTGTGTGTGGGCGTAGCGAAGCAGCAGCAGCATGGACGTAGAAGCAACGCTGCCGGACCTAGGGATGTGCGAAAGAGAGATAGGGCTGCCGAGGGCGCGCGGAGAAGACGTGGAAGAGATGGAGCAGGTGAAACGCACTTGACGCTGATAAGGTAAACAAAAACGTGACAAGGAAGGAGGCTCTGCAGCCATTCGTAGTCGTAGACACAAGCGCGTGAGCGAAGCCCATACTTGGACTCCAGCCGAGGTTGAGGTGTGCGGTAGGCGGTTGCACAACATGCTCAACCACAGCGGCTCGATGCCCCGTGATTTCGAGTTGCTCTGTAAGCTCCCACTGCAGGCCTGGCGTTCTCGTTTGGTGTTGTTCACACTTGTTGCCATTTGAGAAAGCCGACCGACCGCTGTGGTCACCGCATCTGCTCCCTCCGGCATCCGCGCTCCCTTGTGCTGCACTTCACGTTCAGCTCTCGAAGGCACTCGATAACAGCGGGCCGTGGGGCAGATCTGAAGGCTTGTGTTAGCTCCTTCCCACTCTTCTGCGTGCCGGTGCTGCGCCCGCCCCTTTCCCCGAAGCTCGACGGTGTAGGTGACGCGTAACTCCCAACGTGTGCAACCCCCCCCCCCGAACAGGATGCCGTCCTTCACAACTTCTCTGCTATGGCCCTCTGCTCTTCTTCTTGCACGTTTGTTGATAAATCTTCGCGTGCTCGCCTCTTGTGCGCAGGATGCGGAGAGGCTGACCCGGTGCACACGGAGGGCGTGACTTCATCGCGCGCACACTCGCCGAGAGGAGAGCAGCAAGCACGCAACACAAAAAGGCGGAAAAGACGGTGCCCTTTGAGTCTCATGAGGGGAGGGAGGGGCGTACGCGCGCACGGCCTTCTGCCTCTTTTCCTCCGTGTGTTGTGCTTCTTCCGTTCTTCCTTTGTGTTGGCGTTGAGGAGTCATCATGGCCGCGTCATCCGCGCTCACACGCTCTGCCAAGGAGGCCGGCTTCCGTGAGGTCGACGCCGTACGCGACGAGCATGACAAGGATAATTTCTGCTACTCGGCCGGACCGGCGCTTCTGAGTGGCGCGTCGCAGGCGATCCTCTTCAACCCGATCGACCGCGCCCTCTACGTGCGGGTTAAGTTTCGGCGGCAGCACTTTCTCGATAAGAGAAATTTCGAGCGCCCCTTTCAAGGGTTCATGAACGCTGTGGTGTATCGCACACTGGTGGGGGCGTCTTACATTTTCTGGCAGGACAGCATGCGGATCGCAATCGAGCGCCTTGGTCCAGCTGTCTGTCAGTGGGACACGTCGCCGCAGCTGAACTCGATGCTGATCGGGCTCGCCGCCGGCTCCGTCAACGGGTTCAGCCTCAACGCGCTACAGGCCGTCAAGTTTCGAATGTGGAACACAAACGAGCGCGGCGTCACATTTCTGCGCACGGCTCTCCACATGTACGGCGAGGGGGGATGCTTGATTTTCTTCCGTGGCTGCTTCACGACAATGGTGCGGGACAGCGTCTTCGGCGTCGTTTACGAGACAGCGCGGCGCGCCTCTGCCTGGAAGCGCTTCTTTGATGACCAAGTAGGTGTTCTGTACGCCCTCTTCAGCACGCCGTCGTCGACATCGTCATCGCCACAGCTGCCGGCGGGGAGGAGTGCGCGTGCTACTAATGCCGGCAGCCGATCCAGAGCCGATGGTGGCGCATCGGCTCTGGAAAAGTCCGCATTCAACGATCTGAAGGCGAATGAAACGGTGAGCGTTGGACACGATGCAGTGCTGGCGGACCCTACACTAAAGTGCGGTGCGGCCGCGTTTATCTCAAACCTGGTGGCGGCAGTTCTCGCCTCTATTCTGAGCTCTCCTTTCAACTATGTCCGCTCCATCGTGTACGGTACGCCAGCTGGTGCCATCCCGCTCGGCTACATCCCGCTGCTCAAGTCGTTTTACACGCAGTTCTACTACACGTACAGGCATGGAAAGAGTTACACCGATCGGCACGGCGTACCGGAGCTGGGCGAGACGGAGCACCCGTGCTCGGCATCCGCCTCTTCCAGCTCTACGGCTTCGGCTGCAGAGCGCCGTTGGAGGCACGGTGGTAGCGCAGTCGCAGGCACCGAGGTGGCGGACGGCGTACAGGGAACCGCGCGCTTATCGAACTCGCCGGCGTCGCGCCTTGTTGTGCGGCTGCGAGCATGGGCTGCGCTGCATCACCACCACCCAAAGGCAGCCTGGACATGGGCTAACAGCCGACTTAACATTGGCTGGGGGTCCCTTCGTGTCGGTTTTGGAATGGCGATGGGGCAGAGCCTCTTCTACCTCGCCCAGGACTACGTCCGCAACGACGCTCGATAAGGTCTTCGATTTCCTGCAGATTGGACTCCTGCACCTATGCAGGGCTGTTGCACTGGCGTTCGGCACGCACTCATCGCCGCCCTTACCACTCCTCCCCCCCCAGAAAGCCAGTTGTCCCTTGCGGAACTGATGTTTCTGTGTGTGTGTGTGCGGGGGGGGGGTGTCTTCCTTTTTCTTTTGGAAGAGCAGGTGTGAGGGTTGTTTGGTCCTCTTGTCTTCCTGTAATGGTAGAGTTATTGAAGGATGACGGTGAAGCGGGTGTTGTGTGTTGTAGTATTCTCTGTGGGGTCACCTCCTCATGATCTCTCTCTCTCTCCATGTGTAACGATGTCTTGATTTCCTTTTGTGGAAGCAGGTCATGTGCCTGTGTGTATGCTGGAGAGTGTGCGGGCGTGTGTGCGTGTGTGCGTGTGCGTGTGTGTGTGTGTGTGCATCTCACGCTTTCCCCCGCCCTCCTCACATCCACGAAAGACATAGTCTGGACCTCCGCCATGGGGACGAGCTGCACCCCTCCCCCCCCCTCTTAGGCAGGATGGTTGCTGGCCCCCACCCCCACAGACACACAGACACAGACAACGTGCTCGTGCATCCACAGCGCTTCTTTCTTCCTTTTGTCTCCATCCTGGATTTTGTGGGACGACGGGCGCCTCCCCTCTCGCACACACCCTTGTGCGTTGGCACAAGTGCGCATGGTGGCTTCTCGCTTTCGTTTGCTCTCTGATCACTACCGCCCTTACCGCCACAGCGGTAACGCCACCCCCAACCCCTGCACTCTCCACCTCGTTCAACAGCAATCGCGGCCCTTGCGTTTTGGCCTTGGGTACTGTGCGTGGAGGAGGCCGACGTATCCATGGCTATGGAGGTCTTGCGCCTCTCCTCTTCCCTCCACCTCCTTTCCCTCTTCCTCTTCTCGCTCTGCCGTCGCTTCCGTTCCGCCGGAACTGCCGGCGCTGCATCGCTTTGGTGTTTGTGCACTCTTGCGCTTCCCTTGCTGTTCTGCGGGCGGAGCTGGCGGGGCGTGTATTGGGCTGGTAAAGGACAGCTAGCTTCTTGAGCGGACGTGACCATACTGAGGGGAGTCCGCGAAACGAAAGGACAAGAAGGCGCCCATCCGAGCTTCCCCCCTCCCCCCACCTCCCACCTCGCCGACTTCTCCCTGATGCTCCCTGTACGCGCTGGGGCACTGTGCTCGCCGGCGTATCACTGCGTCGCTTTGACATCGAACGGCGCCACCTGTACCGCCACCCCCGATGCACTCGTTGGACGGCACCGAAAGGCCCAGGGCCGCCTCCGCTGCTCCACTGCCGGCGTGCTGGCGATAGCTCAAACGCGGCGTCATCGGGCTTTACTGCTCGGCGGCAGCGCCGCGCACCTTCAGTTCTCCTGCCGTGGCGAACCGCTCGTGATGTCGTGCCGCCTCAATTCCGTCAGGCAAACGTTTGCCAGCTCGACTGCCGACGATCGATTCGTTGCTTACCTTCGGTCGTTACTTCGGTCGACAGGGCCGATACCCATCTCGAAGCTGGCAAGTATGATAGGTGATGAGCACCTTGAGCGTCTCGGCAATGTAGGCGGTGGGCTCGCTCAGTTCATCCGGTGGCACCCCGAGGCGTTCATCGAGGTGCAGCTGCCCGGCCGTGTACACGTGGCCATGTCGAATGACACGGCGTTGCCGTTCCGTTCGAACGAGGACAAGACGCTCGGACTCCGCGTCATTGGGCTGCTGACCATCGCGCAGCACATGACAGGCACCCAGGTGGCTACCTCGCTTGGCTTCTCCTCGGCGACACCGACATTGACGGAACTCTGCAAAGCACTGCGGCATTGGTCACTTGTCTCCCCCATACAGCTCAAGAGGTTCTTTCACCAGTATGAGGAGGTGTTCTGGTATCATCCCATGTCACTGCACGTGCGGCTGCGTTGGGCGAAGCCCTGCGCGACGCCGCCGGTGCCAACACGGTCCTCGTCCCCCGACCACGCTCTGCCACGTGCGCAGCACAGCAGGCTTCAGCTGTGGCTCAGCGCGGTAGTGCCATCGCAGTACCACGTTCCACTATCGTACCTGATGGATGCAGCAGGCACTGCAAACATGTCGGCGACCTTGTTCGGTCGCGAAGCGCCATCGCTGGAGGACGTGCGGCACGCTTTCCAGCGGTTGCCACCGCAGTTCGTCGACGTGCGGGCGTTCGGTGCCTCGCCGATGGCTATCTTTGTCCGTCTGCTGCGGCCAGAGCCGCTGCTGCTGCAGGCTGGGGTGCGTTCGTACACGTCAGATGCACCGCCACCGGAGAGCGCAGCCAGTCACCACGACCCCGCACGACTAGGCCGCAAGCTCACCGAGGCCCTGCAGAAAGGGGCAGCAGAGGATCGCCTGAAGCAGTTAGGGCTGATGAAGGGCCTTAATATGGTGCACTTGCGCAGCTGCGTGCCGGCGAACCTGGTGCGCGAAATCGAGGTGTTCTACGGCCTCGTCGAGGGGGGCGATCTCCGCGTTAGCGTCCTCCTCCTCGACCGACTACGACACTTGTGGGAGGTGCAGCTGGACTCCTCGCGAGTGCGGCCGTGGGCCTTCTTGCCGGCGTCGGAGCAGCCCTCCTCGTTGACACTGGAGACATCGCCGGTACCGCGAGCGATGGTGCACTTGCAGCGCATTTTGGCGGACACTGGCCCTCGGCTTCCTGCCGACCTCTACGCGGAGCTTCCGGAAGACTTGCAAGAAGCGCTGCTGCGCACCTATGGGCCGGTGGAAGAGGCTGACGCGACGCCGGATACGACGACTGGCGCAGACGCCGTTTCCTCCTTTGTCGAAACACACTCGCTCTTCTTTATGAGGCAGGGCGATCACATCTACACGCCTCGCCTCGCCGCCGAGGAGCTGCAACAACCGGCGAAGGCCGATGCAACTCTTTTTGGGGCGAGGGGGCGTGAGGAGGGCGCATACGTTGGGAAGCCGCTCGGCCCCACATCGACTCCTCGGCGGCCAGCGAAGCCGGAGGTGGAGATGTCGGAGCTGGAGATAGCACAGCTTCTTCACGACGCCATCCCCGTCGGGCAGCCGGTCGTCGTGGACGGCTTGCGCTCTGCCCTGGTCAGGGAGCACCGGAGACGCCGCTTGGCAAGTGAACAGGCGCGCCGCTTTGTCCGCCGCGAGTTCTTCGAGAGGTATAGGCGGCTCTTCAAGCTGTACGAGTACTTTGCCTACGACAAGCTGATTGTTGGCCGCGCAGAGGATCCCTCACCGCCGCCGCACGTGCTGCAGCCACGGATGACGAATATTGGGCACGTAATCAAGTTTATTGCCCTCTTGTCATCGCAGTCGGCCACCGACGGCGCGCTCACGCGTGCACTACCGCGCGATGGCCGCATGCTACTTAAAGCTTTTGGGAGTGCCACCGATCTCGCGGAGCAGCTTCCGATGTGGTTCCTCACGCAGCGAGACAAGCACAACTTTTCTTCCTCCCTTATTCGCTACATAGGGCCTCTGGCGGAGTCTGAGAAGCCATCGGCTTGGGCGCTGAAGCCTCCCCCATCAGGTGTGCTGACGCGCAAGGTGCCCAATGACCCATTCGCTGATATTGGGTCGGAGGACCTGGATGGAAAGCCTGCTGGGTGGAACGATGACTGGAACGAGGATGAGGTCCACGGAGGCACGAAGCAGGCGGCAGGCGAGTCACGACGGACATGAGCCTTGACGCAATCCTACAATACCGAACATCATTTAATGGGTCTGGCAAGGGCGTGGACTCCTTTGATGCTGCCACGCAAACACTCTTGGTGTTGCCGGCCCCGCCGACCTCCCACCTCAGCACCACATCCTCCAGCGTCTCTCGCCTGCTCGGCGCTGGATGGCAGCATGTGTCGTCTCCGCTGACAAACGAGGGGAGCAGTCAAGAAAGGAGGCGGAAGGGGAGAAGGGAATAAGGGGAGGGGAGTAAGGCGGGGCGGCTGTCGTGGCGTGAGAGAGCATGGGAGTCACGTAGTACGACCTGTGGTGGTGGAGATGGCAGGTGTGGGAGCGTTTCTGTCTGCGTGTCTCTGTGCGTGTCTGCCCCACCCCCGCACCCTGTGGGTGAAGATGACGTAAGGAGGGGGGAGTGGAGGGGAAAAAGGTCTCCCTGTATGTGATGGTATATTTGTTTGGGCGACTCCTCATCTGCTACTCCACCCTTCCCCTCCTCTTAAGTGCCTCTCCTTCACGCCGACCGCACGTCTCCTCCTTTTGTACACCGTTGCGGCTGTGCTGAGGTGCGTTCACATGTGGAGAGGCGTACCTCGTGTTTTGTTCCGTTTCTTGTCTGCCTCGGGGTCCGCCTCGCCCCTCTCCCACTCTGCGCGGGGCGTGCGTTTATCGGAGCAACGTGGGGGGTGTTATCGCTCTCTATGCGCGTATGGGTGTGGTCGCCTGCAGGTGTCACGAAGGCGGTGACTCTTACCTTGGAGCACGTGCTTTTCCTATAGGAGTGTGTGGTGGCTTTCCTTTCTCTGTCCCCCGCTCGCGACTGCTAAAGCGCGCTCATCACACCGCCCCACTCCGCCATCCCCCCTCCCCTCCCTCCCCTCCCCTCCCTGTCTCTCTCTCTCTCTCTCTCTCACTTCGCTGGAGAGGCCGCTGGAGGAAGAGTAGAAGCCATTGGAAGCGTGCGCACACACGCACGCAACGAGCAACATCGACAAGGTTTTCATTTTATTTCCCAACTGGCGACCGCCCTACGTTACGTTAAAGGGCGTGGGCAGGCAGGGAACGAGGAGGGACAGCGCATGCCGGCTTTTGCGCTCTCCTTTCCTGAGGAAAACTGCGGCTCGGTGGATTTCAGGTAACGATCGAACAACAACAACTAAAAAAAAAACGGTACGTGCGCGCGTACAGCGGTGCGTCGAGTGTGCGTCTGCCTCCCTTCTCCCAACCGTCTGACTGCTCACTCTTGCGGCTTTCGCACGAGCCAATTGCCGCCCCTTTCACGTGTATGTATCTATTACTGCTGGCTTGGCCATCTCTTCCGTATTGCCTCACATTGAGACACACAAGGTATATGCCCTCCTACTGCCCCCTCCTACCTTCACCTTCTCTGTCTCTTCCTCCCTCTCTCTCTCTCCCTCGGGTCGACACGGCCGCTACCGACTGTGCCAACCCCCCCCTGCTCCTTCACACACGAACATGCTCGCACGTCTTATGAACGGCAGTTGCAGCGACTTTATACTGCGTATGCTGCGGGGCTAACCCTTTACAGCGCCCCTCCCCTCTTTCCTCCCTTGCTGTGCTGTCTCCCATACAAACGACGACGTACACATAAAGCATCATCTCGGGCTGCCTCTCGTCGACGCCCTCTACCTCTATCTTCACCCCCTCTTCACAGATTGTTCATTTTTCATCTCGGGGAGGTTGTCGCGGTCACATGCGCCGCTCTGTCTACTACATGGGACGCAGCTTCACGCAGCGACACCTGAACGCGTGCTGCAGTCCGCTGGCCACCGGTTTTGTGCGGCCCAATGCTTTCTCCAGCACAGCGCATGGCCTTGTGGCATCGCCGCTGTGCGGTATCGGCTGCATCGGTAGCGGCGTTGTTGGCGCCAACAGCGCTGTCGTCGCGTCCGCAGAGGCGTCTCTGAGCCAGCTCCTGGCACCGATAATTGTGCAGGGAAACTCCATCTCCATGCTGGCAAGTCTCCTGTGCATTCAAAATATATCAACCTGCGTCTGTGCAAGCGTAAGAGTGTTAGCCGGATTTAGGATGAGCTGTTCTCCACCTTTCCAGGACCGCTTGGCGATGCGAAATGGGCTGCGTATTTCCTTTGAATGAACGGAAACCGGTGCAGTGGCCACTTGCCCCCCTTTATGGGCCAGCCGTGAAGAGGACATGTGGCAAGACAGAGGGTGGTGTGCATGCCCAGTGTACGGTGTGACCACATAATGAGCGGTGTGGGCGCAAACACGCACACACATCCAGGCCTACATCACGCTCTCTCACTGGCTTGGTTTGTTGCTGTTGGGTGAGGTTGAGGAAGGGGCAACAGTGAGGTGAGGTGGCGGCGATGCACGTGTGGCTGAAAACAGCGAAGCTCGGCAAACAGGACAAAGCACGGAGTAGGAAAGGCGGTGATGGTGATGCTGCAGTCCGTGGATATTACCAGGATTCCCTTTAGGCGTAGTGTGTGTGTGTGTGTGTGTGTGTGCATGGCTGTCGTTGCACGGATACCGCTTCGCGTCCTCGGCCTCGCGATCGTGGTGTGGGAGGAACCATTTATCGCTCCCTCTCCTACATCTGGCCTCGTTCTGTCTTTCTACTCGTGTCGGTGGGTCGTGTTCTTTTTCCTCCCTCTGGCGGGGGTGTGGGGGGAGTGAGGGGGGTTGTCGGGAGTCTGTTAAAGATAACCGTTCTTACCGTGGCAACAGAATGAAGGGCCAAACATATATATATATATATAAGGCGGTGGCGATGGTGGCGGTGGTGTTGACGTGCATGTCCACAAAGAGCAAAAAAGCAGACCAGCGAACGCGAAGGATAGAAGACGTGTGCACATGCACGCTGGAGAATGTTTGGATGCTGCAAAATGATCAAAAAACGGAGAAACGGTAGCAAAGTAAGGGAGGGAGACGAGGAGCAGGTAGAAATGGGATTGGGTTCAGGTCGTGGGGATTGGAGGGGGGTCGAGAGGTGCTGAACGCGTTGCTAGTTGGCCGTTTGGATAGACACCGGATGTACACTGGAATTGTGGCAGAGGGCCGTTGATGTGTGAGAGTGGTGTATGTAGGGGTTGTCAGACCCGCTCTCTTCTCTTGTCCACCTATCCGCCGATGATCATCGCTACATTGAGCCGCACCCCTCCTTCAAATCCTCTCGCCACTGGACTTGGTGTATGACAGCGGAAGTGGTACGTGTGACAACGCGCCTCATGGCGCAGCCGACGCTGCGCCTACACCCCTCCCCTGAACCCTTCAGCAGCGGCAGCCCGTTCTTCAAATGCATCCCTTTAAGCCCACCACCACCCCTCTTACCCCTTCCCTGTGAGTGTGTGTGTGTCTTCTGTTCTTGTTCCAGTTCTCGTTGCCAAGTCACGCGCCGGTCTCTATCGATGTTTTGTTCATCTTCGTCCCTTCTTGTGTTTTCCTCGGTGGCACCTGACTGCGCCGTCTTCAGACGCGCTCACAACGGTGGTTTTAACAGGAAGGTAGATGTCTAACGAAATGTTTCTCAGCAGCTCACTCTCTCTTCGTCACGGACGCCTCAGCGACGATGTTGTCGGCGTGCTCTTCACCAACAGCACGCCTCGCCTACACACCCGGTGAGGAGAGGGGCGAAGCGGAAGGAAAATGGAGTGGAAGGCATGAGGCCTCTTTTTTTCGCAGTGTGGGACTTGCATCCGGCCGCGTGCACGCGCGGTATGCGTCGATAAATAAACCAAGCCACAGCCACACACGCCGCCCACATGAGAAGAACTGTCACGCTCTGAGACCGCTGAAAAGGTTTGGAAGGCGTGCGTGTGTGGCGGAGGGGGAACAGGGCTCTCAGTATGAGCATGAGTGGCTTAGCAGAGAAAACAAACTGAGCGGTTGTAGCCGCATGCGCAAGTGCAGTCCGCCAGAACAGTCGCTCAGTGTCTCTCGCTGCTGAATATGCACTTCTCTGACGTCCCCCTCACTCCTGATCCTGCCCGCCTCTCTGCGTCTCTTTCCCTTTGCTCCCGTTGACATCAACCGCGACTTCGCCTTTGGCTGTTATGACGCGGTATGGCGCCCCTTTTTCTTCCGCGTCGTTCCCCTGTTATGCTGTCTTGCATCAACTCCTCCGTTGCTGCTGTTTATCTCCCCCGTCCCCTCCCTCCCACCCTCTTCTCTCTCCGTCCCCGTCGTCTACACACGCCGCAAACTTACGCGCGCACACTCGCACACACGGTCGCGTTTGCTTGTCTTGTTTGTTGCCGTTGCCGTTATCACTGCTGTCGGTGCGGGCGTCCCCCTCTTCCCCCTACGTGCCCGATATGATTTCTTCTGTTCTCCCCACGGAGTGCGTCGTCAGCTTGGCGTGTGTGCACGTGTGTGAGCAGTAGCAGCAATGAACTTGGGCGTCAAGCAAGAGTCGTTCCGCATAGAGGCGATGATGAGCTCATTGCGGGAGGAGTGCTTTAATCTGTGTTGCAAGGAACTGTACAAGGATGCAGAGCTCACCAAGGACGAGGTGCACTGCATTGATCGCTGTTCGTGGCGGTACCTGCACACGAACAAGATCATCTCCAACTCGCTGGATCGCAAGACTCAAGGCGGGGGCAAGAAGCTGATGTAACTGCGTGGGCGTGGAGCTCCATCGTGGGCACTGGTTTTGTCTTGCTGTTCCGCCGCTGGCAATGAACGTCGTCTTGCAAAGATGCATCACGGAGCACGATGATCGGAAGAGTGCAGGTCATCCCGTCGACGCGCACGCACGACGCTTGCGCCGCCGTCGCCGCCTCCTTTCCGGCTTTCTGTCTCTCTTCAAGGGCGAATGGAGAACTAGGGCGGGAGATGGGGTGGGTGGCTCTGTAATCTGGCGTTGCTGTTTTGGTCACCTCTGCTCTGCTGGTGCCCCCCCCCACACACACACAAACACACACATTCACACAGCCTCTCACCGAACCCTCGCTCTGCCCTTTTGTTGTTGACTGACATCGCACCGTGTCCTCCGCGCACGTGTGCCTGTGCCTGTGCCGTCGCTGTTGGGTGTCCGCCTTTTCATCTCTCTTCTCCTCACTCTCCCACCCCACTACCACCACCACCACCACATTACTCTCCGCCTCCCTCCCGTCCCTCGTTTCTGCTCCCGCTCTCCTCACCCTAGCTTTCCGTCGGTATTGGATGATAAAGACGGAGGGGGCGAGAGGAGACACGCGCTGAGGTGGGAGGGGGTGAATGGGCGTCATCGCGCGTGCGCTGGATAAATAAAAAAACGAAGCGCAGCACAGAAACCCCGAGCAACACGATAGGCTCTCCAACAACGGGACGTGTCCTTGGCATACTCCTTCTCCTTTGTGGACCTCAGCTCCCTGCACACAAACACTCCGCTGTGCGATGTGCCCCCGCATGGATGTGTCCGTGCTCTTCCTGAGTACATGGTAGAGCACCAGATGCGAGAGGAACCCATGGTCGAGAACGGAATGCCTACTTGGCAGCCGCTCCGACGCCGCCACTGCCGCTATAGGTGTGTGCGTTTGTGCGTCTGATCTCTCTCTCTCTGTCAGGGCAGAGGGTGAGCACAGCACAGCACAGCACAGCAGTGTGTTCCCGTGCTCGGTGCTCTCGTGTCTTTTTGCTGCCACTCGCACTCCCCAACGCTGCCAACCCCCCTTGACATCCCGTCTCTGCTCCTCGGCATCGAACGCGCCCCACGACTCTCGCAACCGGCTCCCTCTCTCAACACTTCCCCCTGCCCCTGCCTCTACATCCCCCTCCCCACCCATGCACACGCGCATACCCAACAACGATCGGACGATGAGAAGAAGAAATCACATCGGAAGCTCATCGTGTCCACGTCGCAGACTCATTCTCGTTCACGAAGGGAGGACTTGTTCCGTTTTTCGAGCCCTTGTTTTGTTGTGTGTGTGTGTGTGTGCGTGTGTGTGTGCGTTTGTTTGCGGCTGTCACTTGTGTCGCCCTCAGCCGTTTCCCTCGCGTTCACTCCCATTCCTTCATCGCTCGAAGTCTGGCAACGTGAAAGGGGGAGCGGTAGAGGAAACACGCCACCCAACGAACAACACGACACAGAAGACTAGCCGATACGGGAGCCGCGCGAACATGTTGGGTGCACTGCGCAAGCTGTTCGTCCTCGCCCTTGTGGCGCTGCTTATCGCAAGCATCGTTGTGGCGGAGGTAGTGCCAGCAGAGGACAGCGACGCGATTTACTTCAGTGGCGAGGAGGCGGATGACATGAATGCGGAGTCGGAGGCCGGTGCGGGCCGTGCGCCTTACGTGAGCCGCGTCTTGTTCCTTAACGCGTCGTCGCAATCCTTCCCCTCCTTTCATGTAGGCTCGAAGGCCAATGTGGTGATTGCCTTTCAAAACAACGGCCACGAAGCCTCGCAGGTGGTGTTCCTCGTGGTTGGCCTCCTGCAGCCCCCGCGGCAGTACCACACGACTATCCAGAACTTTTCCGTGGTCCGCCAGGCGCGCGAGGTAAAAAAGTCGGAGACCGTCAGCATTCAGTACACCTTCACCCCGGACGTCCACCTCGAAAGCGGCGAATTCAACATGGTGCTCGGTCTCTACGTACAGGACTCGGCAACGAACCAGACGTACTTCATCACGGCCTTCAACTCTACAGTCATGCTTGAGGACCCTCTCGGCACGGACCCTCGCACGGTCCTCACGTACTTCACCTTGCTCGCCATCTTTGGCGGCATCGCGTACGTGGTGGGTGAGAAGTTAGGCGTAGTGAAGATGATCAAGGCGATGACGCACTCGAAGGGCAACAGCAACGGTAGCGGCAGCGGCGCGAAGCACATGGAGATGGGCACCGGTCGCACCGGCTACGATCCGGCTTACATCAACGCTGATCACCAGCGCTACCGTGATGAGGTGCTTCATAAGAAGTCGCCCACTCCTCACTCTCGTCGCGCGTCTGCGTCGCCAAAGAAGAAGAAATGAGCGGCCCCTTCCCGGGTGTGCGAAGATGTGCGTAGAAGTGTAGGAGCTCTGTAATTGGCGTGCAGAGCACTTAGCTGTTCCCGTGTGTGTGTGTGTGTCTTCCCAGACAAGTGCCCTCTCTCTGTGTGTCGGGTATATGTCTGGATGGATGGAGCACTCTCCGTCGCTCTGCCCTCGTGGCACTCCTTCTTTTTCCTTCCTCTTCGGTTGCCCTTCGGTTTGTTTACTGTGGTTGCCTCTCTATGGGTGCTGACGGAGCGGGTGGTCGACGCCATAATCGCTGCTGATACTGGTCTCGCGGATTTGTGCGGTTTCACGCACGAATCTGGGTGTTATGAGAGTGGGTGCACCCTCTTCTCTCGCGCTTCGCGGCGTTCTGCCCTCTCCCACTCTGTCTCCTCGATTGAAGCACCGAAGATCACGATGGCAGGCAGAGCAACACGCATCACGCAGCGCTAGGTGGGGAGTCAGGAAAGGACGGCCGTCCATGACGTGATGCGGCACGCGCGTGCCGTGCAGACGCTGCGTCGTGTATTGGGCTCTGTGCGTCTTTTTCCGTCCTTGGTACTACTCCTTCAGTCTACACGTTCTCCACTGCATTGTCGACAAATGGGGAGACGGAGGGGGGGGGGCGGGGGCGTTCTTGAGACATAAACTGCCCGCCCGCCTTTCTTTCGTGCGCCCTCTCTTTCTCTGCGCAAGCTCATGCTCTCACGCGCGCGTGTATGCGGGCAGGCATAGGAAGCAAGGGCGGGGGGTACTCAGACACACACAAGCACACGCATCTGTGCAGAATAGCTGTGGAAATGGCCGGCGAAAAATGTGTGTCTGTGTGGGGAGAGAGGGGGGGAGGGACAATCGTGTAACACATCGAAGTGCGAAGGGGTTTTGACTGGGCTTCTATTGACTCATGCGCACTCCTCAGGTGCCGGTTTCCCGACCTGCTCCAGAGGCCTCCCGACGGCTCTTCCTGCCCCACCTCCCATTCGGCTTCCTCGCCGGCTCTGTGTGTGTGTGCCGGTGGGAGTAATGTGGGGAGGGACAAGGGCCGGCGCTCAACGCAAGGCTGTATCTGTTTTTCGTATGGGTATGTGTTTGGGTATAGGTGACTGTGTCTCCCTGTGTGGATGTCGACGACATTTTGCTCTCGTTGGTCGGCTTACTGGTTCACTTCTCTCTTTCTCTCTCTCTCTATATATATATGTGTGTGTGTAGCTGTCACTCGCGTGCTTTGGTGAGGTCACACGCATCCGGAAGAGGGACGCGAACACGAGTGGCCACCGGCAGCGCAGTCATGCACGCTGCCACAGAGAGCGAGGCAGGCACCAGCAATGCCGGATGCATGGGTGAGAGCAGCTCTCGAGGGCTTCCTTTGTCGCTGTAGTCCGGCGTTCTCACGGTTGCGTGTCTGTGGGTGGTTGTGTTTTTAACTTATCAACGGACGAAGGAACGCGAACAGCGAGCAAGGCGGCACAGAGGCCGGAAGAAGATGGTCAGCAGTAGAAGCCGAGTCGGCCGTGGAGTGGAGGCGACCAAGACACAGGCACGCACACACGCCCGCACGCGCACACACACGTAAAGGCGTACCCCGTACCTCAGAGCGTCATGGTGGCCCTGCGAAACTCACACTTCGTTTGGTCCTCTCCCCTCGCGAGTGGTGACACTCCGTAAGGGGTTCTGTACGTGGGAGGTGAAACGCACAATGCAGCTCTCAACCCCTCCCGGCTTCCCATCTTCCGCGACCGCCGATACGGTATGGCGCGCCCATGGAGACACCTTCAGGCGCCCGTCGGGTGGTGGTAGTGAGTGTATGCGATGCCGTGGGCATTCGGATATCCCGCAACGATCGCGCAAGCCACTGGTGTGTGTCGCCATGACGGAGCTGCAACCATCACCCATGGCGTGCGCGTATGTGTGGGCGGAGGTGTGCAGCGTTCCGGATCCTCGTTCCTGTCTAGCCGTGTACCACGCCTCTCTTTGTTTCACATGTGTGTTGCTTCCTACTCGTCACCTCCCCTCCTCTCGTACCCTTCCAACTCATCGCTGCCGTCCACACGTGCACACACGCACACGTCGCATCGACCGAGGCAAAGACGAGGACTGCTTTCCTGAACCCCACGTCCTCTCTGCTTCATGGGATTCCACACCTGAGAGCAACACAACCGTGGTGACACTCCCGCGCACCACCTCCACTTCAGAGCCCCCATAGCACACAACATTGGCTCATTGGCCTCGCCTGCCCCCTACTCCAGCGCTCGCCCTCGCCTCTCCGCGCGGACGCCACGCATCGCACGACTTTTGCTTTTCAGGTTTGTGTTTGCATATATACCTTTTTTGGGTTTTCGCCTTCTCATTCGCCATCGATTCGCGGGCGTCCCATTTCTGTCCTACCGCTGGTTGTCGTCGCCTTGGCTCTTCACCTGAGAAACCGGACGGAGCGCCATCTCTCTGTCTGTTGGTCTGCATCCGTCTGCCTCTCGTGTCCCGGCCGCCGGCGTGCTTGTGGTTACTGTGGTGTGGTGGCGGAGGATCAGCACGCAGGTGTACGCATACGCAGCCGCTATCACTTGGCAACAACCTTGCTGTCGCGCACAGTGGAGTTGCGCTGCGCGTGGGTTTGTGTTCGTGCTTGCCGGCGGGTGTGGGTCTTCTGTGTGGAGCCAAGGTGGAAACCCGGAGCTTACTCGTAGCGTCTCTCCTTCACCTTCGCGCACACACGCACGCGCACCGTCCTCCCGCCTTCTCGCCTTCGGCGTAGCGTCACATCGCCGTCCGCTGTCGAACTCTGGTACGCGGGACTCATGGCGGCCCACAAGCGTATCATCGAAGCCGAGGGGCTGCAGAACTGCCGCGACCTCGGCGGTTACCGTACACGGGATGGCAAGCACGTCGTCAAGTACAGGCACATCTACCGCTCCGACAACGTTGGCGACGTCACGCCTGAGGGCAAGAAGATGCTCTTGGAGAAGCTGCGGCTCAAATACATCATCGACTTTCGTGGTGCGGAGGAAAAGGCTCGCTCGCCGTACGCGTTTGCCGGTGTCACGTACCTCCCGATCCCGATCGAAACCTGCTTCGTTACCGAGCACATGTTGACGAAGCCGTCGCTGGATGGGCCATCTGCGGAGGCGCTGCTTCGGCGAATTGCAACAACCTTTCTCATTGACTTCAAGGACGTCTACAAGAGCTTCTTCGACGTTTTCCTCAGGGAAGCGAAAGGGCAGCCGGTCTTGTTCCACTGCACAGCGGGCAAGGACCGCACCGGCGTGGCCGCCGCGCTCCTCTTGACCGCCCTGGATGTGCCCGCAGAAACTGTGATGGAAGATTTCATGCTGACGAACCGGTGCTGCGTACCACCATCGTGCGAAACAGTGAAAGTGGGCAACTGCATAATCTCGAAGGATGCTGTCGACCTGCTGTTCCGCGCCCAAGCCTTCTTCCTGGAGCTGTGCTTTGGTGAGGTTTGCAAGAGGTATGGCTCGGTGAACGCGTACATGGAGAAGGAGCTTGGGCTAGGTGCGGTCCAGCTACAGAAGCTGCGCAGCTACTACGTCCGCCCGACCTCATCGAGCTCATGATGGCAAACCTGCGTGACCACGACGGAGGTAGGCTTTGCGTACAACCGTGCACTCTGCACCAGGTACTCTCAGTGAAGAAGGGAGCATCGTTGAATGAGATAGGGAAGAGGGCCACAGTTTTTTTTGGTTGTTGCCTTTGCCCTCGCGTGCGTCTCCGTCTTTTAAAAGAGGAGAGGAGTAGATGAGGTGTATGCCACTGCTGCCCCTCGTGCTGTTCTAACTCTTGCGGTTCCGTTGAGCCGAGCCCGTTACTTGCGCTGCCTTCCTCACTTGCCTCCAGAAAGAGGTACGTCCTCCACGGAATGCGTGAGCGTACTCACGCAAACATCTGCTCGCTGACCGGTGTCCCTCCTTTTCTATTTCCTGTATAGGGACCGAGGCATGGGGCTCGCTTGCCTGCGATCCGGTCCCGCTTCGTGTATTATAGTTTGCTTATTCGTATTTCCGTAGCGCAGCCGGCCACCCCAACGTGGTGCCACGGTCCGTCTAGTGCCCCGAGATGGGGGGAGCCACTCGCCTGCAAACCTGCCTCTTAAGGTCGGTTTGTGCAGCGAAGGTTACGGCATACAGGCCGTGGGGAGAGACGTGACCAGAGTGGTGGTGGTGGTGGGGGGGGCTGGGTCACTCTCTGTGTATGCACTACCCCTCTGCTGCGCGTCATCATGTGCAGGGCGCCATCACCCACTTGCGCGTTCTGCGCACGAGCGCCACCTTTGCGGTGCGATGAGATGTGGAGTGTGCACCGCTCACGGGTGCACCTCACCCGCATCTGACGAGGTCGGCGATCTTGTAAAAGCCGCGCCGTGGGTGCGTGGCCGCCGCTGCGAGGAGTCCCCCCCCCCAGCTTCTGCGGTGTTGCCCGGGCCTGGAAGAAGAACAGCGTCGTCACGGAATTGCCGATGCCAGCGCTGCAAAGGTCGCCTTTGCGGTCCCACGCTCCCAGTTTCTCTGCGAGGCGTTTGGTCTGCCCGACTTATTCCTGCCCCCGCCCGGGGAGGCACCCGACTCGTCTCTCTCCGCTGTCGCTGCAAACCATCCAAAGTACTTCTCTCCCATCGTTCCGATATTATGCGTTGCCTCGGCTTCGCTCCCCGACCAGTCAGACGGGGAGGGGGCAGTTGCCGGCGGAAGGAGCACGTGAGCCGTCGGAGAGAAGCCTCTGCGCAGAGGAAGAAAAGCTCGCGCACGGGGCGTCGAACCGTCACGGAAGGTGGCTCGCTACCGCAGCGCTCGCAGTGATGACACCGGAGGAAGACGAAAACAATATACTTGTATCTTCCCTTACCTTTTTATTCCGTCGGTTTTTGAATATACACATACATACACGTGTGTATATCCTTGCTACTGTGTAGAATGCACGCCTTGTGTTTGCGTCTCTCGCCTATTTCCACATAACACCTGCATGTATGCATGTACCGATATATATATATATATATACATATATATGTATATAGGTGAATCGATTTATGCTGCTCTTCCTTCCCCTCCTCCCCCCAGCACTCTCATCGTCCTTTTTCCTGCCCGAGTTCCTCAGCCCCTCCCACCCGTCTGCCTTTTCGTGCTCTTGATGTGCCTCATTTTTCGTTTTTTTTTGCGTACTTCGTTACTTCATTGTTCCCTTTGTTCCGCTGTCTTGTTTATTTTCCGCTTCAGTTGTGTGCATCCCTCCTGCTACCTGGGATTCGCCACAATGGAAAAGAGGGACAGGGAGTGCGGGCGCAGAGTCCTCCCATGTTGTTGGTGCGCGTGCCTCTCGCTCTCTTGCTTCTTTTTTCATTCTGCTCTTCGCGTGTTTGTCTCCGTCTGCGTGCTGCCACCACGACTGCGCAATTCAAAACTCCCACCAATGCGACGTGGCCGAGACCTCAAGGACAGCATCCACCGTATCCTCTGCTGCCGCACGATTGCGTTTGGCTCTGCCTAGTCCCATCCATGTGAGTCGTGCCCCACGGCCCACTTTTCCGCCACCCAGCACCCGTCACGTCCCCCTCACGCTCCTCCCCTGCTCTGCCTCGTCCACGTATGCAGACATCCTAAACAGCGCCAAGTGTCCCTCATCTTCGTCGTCGTTGCTGCACCACCAACATCACCAAACTCGTCCCCCCTTTGCATGTCGGGTGTGACGCCTTCTCCCGGTCGTGCTCAGGAAGGCTGCTGGACACTTCTGTTGCCCCTCTCTCCCCACCCCTTTCCTTACGGGTCGCACCCGCAACGGTATCGAGTCGCCCTCACAAGCACCTCACTCTGCCCTCACCGCTCTACCAGAGAAACATCGAGACCTACAACGCAGAGAAAAAGAGACACGGCGTGCGGTTGCCTCCTTGCTCCTCCCTGCACTCTGCTGTTTTTTTATCTTTCCTGTGGGGCGCGCCAGAGAGCATCGGCTGAGTGGCCATGTCAGCTCATTCGACTGAGGAGCACGGTGTTCTGCTGCCTGGTACACAGTCACAGCGTCAGGAGGAGGAAGCACAGCAGCAGCCCAAGCTCGATGCATCAAGCGTCCCGACGGAGACGCGCACCGACGAAGCTGTCTCGCTGTCACCGGCGGCAAAACGCCACTGCTTTGAGAAGCAGGCACAGAAGGAAGTGACAGCGGGTGCTACGCGCCTGATCGATCTCAATGAGGACGCAGACCTTGAAAGTGCCGCTCGTGTCTCGGCGACGGTTGCGCTCCGAGACGACCTCGCCAGCCCCGTGGACGCGCGTGTCGGTGGGGCTATCGGCAGCGTTGATGTGTCCGGCAGCACCCTTTGTGTTGAGGCTGATGTGACCAGCGTGAGCGACAAGACGCCTGCGGGGTCGGACCGCGCCGCTGAGCCGGCATGCGCAGAGAAGGGCGCGGTCACGCCCTCAGTGCGCGAGCAGGAGGCGTTGAGCCACACGCAGCCCCCGCAAGCGATGCTTCACACAGAGTGCGAAGATACGCCGGCGCAGCATTTGCCAATGGAGGACGGCAATGCAGCAGCGCCTCCAGTCTGCCGGGGCATAGATGAGGAGGAGGCGGTTGCATCTCCGCCGTCTGCGCTCTCAGTAACGCTCGCGCACTTATCACAGGCTGAGGAGAAAACTGCGAGCGGCGTCACTGCCCTCAACTCCGACACCCTCGACGGTAACGGTGCTCCCCGCTGCCACGCTGAAGGAAGGGTGGGCAGCGCCACTGAGACCGAGCCCACCGCGGATACAGTGACGACAACTGAGATACCTTCGCCGATCCCAGAGGACGATGAGAACGACTGTTTACCACCCTCACGTCTTTCCGAGGCGGCTACACCGCCGCCGTCAGTGGCCGCCGTCGACGAGCGCCCCATGGCGGCAGGCAAGCATCTCACGTTTGCCGACGACGCGGCGCCACAGCTGTCGATGACGCGATCCTCGACGGCATAAGCAGATCGCGCCTACTCACGCCCTCCTCCCATCTTGTTGGTTTGATCTCTTATTCCTTTTTTTGTTTGCTTCCCAACTTCCTCTTGCGCTTTGTCAGAGGGCTGCGGTGTACGCGGACCCACGCACACACAGAGATCTAGACAGCTCACACGGAAAGAGAGACGCACGTCGGTGCACACGCGTTCAGGCACCGCGCGAGGGAACTGCAGCGATGGCGTATGCGTTTGTGTGGTTGTCGGTTGGTGCGCGTGCGGCGTCCTGTGTGCCGCTCTGGATAGTCCAGCTCAGATTCTTCCGTTTCTTTTTTTTTTCCTTTTTTTCGTGTTTTGTTGAATGGTGTGGGTGTCTTCTTTCGCTCACTCTTCCTCTGCTCTGAAGGACGTGTGCACAGTGCGTAGATGCATACCCACCTGTACCGTCGTGTGTGCGGAGGGGAAGGAGGGAGGGAGGGAGGGAGTCGAGGGAGGGGCGTGTGTTCCCTGGTCCTTGTGTCACTCTGGCGCCGTTTTTGGTTTGTGCAACACAGAACAGCGTGCGGACCTCCCTCTCCTCACCGTCCCCAGATGGAAAAGGGAGGAACGCTCAACGGATGCACGCACGTGCACAAAACAGATGGAAAGAAAGACGCATGAAACTGGCGTGATGGTTCGCTTCCCTGTTCACAGAAGCGGAACACGTTGGGGTTATCATGTGTTTCTTTGACTCCCCCTCCCTCTCTTGCTCCCCCTTTCCTTCTCTTCTCCTATACAGAAACTCAACTTTTCAAAGAATCTCAGCTCCTCGAATTCGTTAAAGCAAAAAAAAAAGTGTGCCACTACGAGGCAGCCGTGTTGTTTGGAAAGAAGGAGGGGACACATGAGCGTGTATCCGTCCTGCGTGTCAGGGGTGACGGTGGGCCGACATGGGTGAGCGGGCGGGCGCTTGATTCTCGTCTCTCTCGCACGCCTAACATCCCCTTCCCGGTCACACCGGTCCCACTTCTCGTGCTGTGGGAGTAGAGCCACGTGGCCCGGCCTCCTGTGCGCCACTGGGCGATGCCCGCCATGGCGTTCGGCAAGTACTTTCTTGGATCTAGAAAACTCGACGACTTTTGTGCTTGATTGCATGAGCTGTCCACTGCTGCCATCTCTGCCTCCCACCTCATACACGCTATTACTGCCTCTGCTGCCCCTCTGTTTCACCTGCACACCCCACCGCGTCCCTCACATGTAACACCTACACACGTACGCGCAGATAAGTCCTCCGCTCCATTTTCGCTTCTTCCCTTTTGCTCTTTTTCGTTTCACACTTCGCCGTTTTGTTTTCGCTCAGGAAAGTAATCTGCCGCTCACCCGCCCACTTCCTCTTCCCGTCCGAACAGCCACAAACGTATACAGGCATAGGCGCACCCGACAATCTCGTCCACCGGCTCCGTGGTGGTTCTTTTTTTTTTTGCCGCGCTTCCATCTTCCCTCCCCCCTTTCCTTTGTTTTCTCTCATTCACGTACGCGCACGTGACCAAATCATGTCCCACAACCCCGATTACACCGTGATGCAGAGCGGCGGCCATCAGCGTTGCAACGATGAGACTCAGTCGTCGACCCCAGCGAGCGGCGATAACCGTGGCGCTGCCGAGATCGATGCGGCCATCTGCACGCAAGAGAAGGAAATGCATGAAACGTTTGACCAGGTGCATCAACTCGTGACAGAATGCAACGCAGAGGTGGAGGAGCCCAAGCAACAGCCGATGTTCCTCGTGCGCCTGACGCGCCGCGTAATCCCGCCGGGCGGTTTCGCTAGCGGCGTCTTTAACCTCGCTGGCAGCAGTCTCGGTGCTGGTATCCTTGGCTTGCCCTACGCCTTCGACACGTCCGGCATCGTCATGGGCACAATTTACCTTATTGTGATTTATCTCCTGACGGTGTACTCGGTGCGCCTCCTCGCGATAGTCTACGGCAAGACGGGCATTAGGAGCTACGAGCTGACAGCGCGCATTCTCTTTGGGCGCGGCGGAGACATCTTCACGGCGGTGATCATGTTCATCAAATGCATGGGTGCGTGCATCGCCTACGTAATCTGCATCAACGACCTGTGGCACGCCTTTCTCAATGACGATCGCGTTCAGGGCTACTACCGGAGTGTGAGCTTCCAGCGCATACTCACGTCAGCCACGTTTCTGCTGCTGATGCTGCCTCTCTCGCTACCGCGGCAGATCAACTCGCTCCGCTACGTCTCGCTCTTCGGCGTTGCCTTCGTTTTGTACTTTGTCGTCTGCGTCGTCATCCACTCCGCTACCCATGGCCTGAAGGAGGGCATCACCAGCAAGGGCCTGCGCTTGTTCAACACGGGCAATCGAGCCATTCAAGGCCTCGGCCAGTTCGTCTTCGCATTTCTGTGCCAGTCGAACGCATACCAGGTGTTCAACGAAACCCCGAAGCCCAGCGTGCGCTTCTTCGAGTTGCAGGTTCTCGTCAGCATGCTCATCTGCACCGCCTTTTACTGGGTGACCGGCTTCTTCGGCTACTGCGACTTTGGCGACAAGGTCGGGTCCTCGCTGCTGCGCATGTACCGTCCGCTGACGGACTACTACTTTGCCGTCGCCTACTTTGGCCTTGTGGTGAAACTCTGCGTTGCCTTCGCGCTGCATATTCTGCCCTCCCGCGACTCCGTGCACCACCTCATCGGCTGGGATTTGCGCACCGTTGCCTGGTGGAAGAACGCCGTTCTGTGCACCTTCCTCAGCCTCGTCTCGCTTCTGTGTGGCCTATTCATCCCGAATGTAAACACCGTGTTTGGCCTGCTCGGCTCATTCACTGGTGGCTTCATCGCCTTCGTCTTTCCGGCGCTCTTCTTCATCTACAGCGGCGGCTACGAGTTGAAGAAGGTCGGCTACTACAACTACTTTGGTGCCATCGTCCTCCTCATCTGCGGCGTCACAATTATTTGCTTCGGCACCACCGCCACAATCTACGGCGTGGTGTAGAAGCAGCAGAGAAAAGGCCTCCTCTCCTCCCGCTTCCTCTTTGCCCCGTGAGCATACAAGACAAGAGGGGAGAAGCTGCAGAGGACGCGGGCGGAAAAGCACCTCCTCCCTCCTCCCCCCTCCCCCCTCCCCCCCACGCACACACACACACACACACGAGCAGGGGGAGACTCTACGAGGAGAAGCAGGAGAGATGCGTTGGCGGGTGCCTGCATCTGTGCTGCGTTTTCGTTGCTTCCCCCCCTCTCTCTCTCGCTCATATGCAGGAGAGCGGCACGCACGTTTGCACGCTGCGGATGAAGTGGAACGCGGCGGTGAACGGTTGATTCGGGCTTTCGTGCGTGTGTATGCGTGCTTCTGCACATATGGTCTTGCTTGGGGGCAGATAGTGGCGGCGATGATGGGCTGCATGGTGATTCACACAGGGGGGGGGGCGAAGAGGGGATGCACGTGTACACCGCAGACACGGGGACTCTTCACCTTTTTGTTGTTGTTTTTCTCCTTTAGCGGCGCCGACCCGCTCTCTGACTGCTCCCCCCCCCTCCCCACGCGCCCCCACCCCTTCCCCATACCCTCTTCGTTTTTCAGAGGAAAGTGCGCAAGACCGAAGAGGCAGCCGTCAGCACCCCCTCCCTCCCCCCTCCCACGCGCACCCTGCATGTGCACACATCGACATGTACGCAGAATACGAGCCGACGCAACATGGTAGAGAACGCGAACGAGAAGAACGAAAGCGAAAAAAAAAACGAACCCCCTCCCCCTACCTTCCTATCTTCCTACCTTCCTCCCCCCTCCCCCCACCAATAAACCGAAAGAGTATCACAAGGACATCGCTTCATGTAACCGAACCAAAACTGCGAACAAACCGAACGGAAAAGGGGAAACAAAGAAAAAACGATATGGCTCTACAAGAGAACCTGATGCACTGATAAAAGGTAATGATTACCCACTACCCACATACCCTAACCTCACTCCTTCCCTGCTTCCCATAATCTGGACCGCCCTGCGCGTGTGCGTGTGCCTGTGCCCGTCAGTGTGTTTTGGCACTTTGCTAATGTCGGAGCGGCATGCATGGGAGCGTAATGCTTGTGGGGCCGACGACGGATGCGTAGATACAAGAAAGGATAACCCTTCTCCTCGTCGGCACGCACATACTGTGGGCGACACGTTAGTGCCAGCACAGCACATCGATGCGTCGAAGGAGAGCGGTGCAGATCACGACGGCGAAGGGGAGCGAAGAGAATGGGTTTCTCCGCCCCCACCCCACCCTCCTCCTTTTTCTGCGTTGGATTGCTTGTGTGTGTGCGCGCACCGTTCGTCATGCTAACTTTAATACCGGAAATAAGCAAGTGTTTTCTTACACAACCGAAGCAACAGCGACGTAAGGGAGTTGTCGGAGAGAGGCCAAGTTGCGTGAGGAGGCACTGGCGTAGATAAGGCGTATGTAGCACTGCCTCTTTTTCATGGCTCCGCTTGCGTATGTCTCACTTCTTTCCGTTGCTTCCTTTCTTTTTCTTCCCCAACCAGCACGCCTTCGCAGCTGTAAATCATGTTTTTGTTCGTATTTGTTGTTGTGTGCTGTGTTGTCGTTGTCTGCGCCCCGCTGTTGTGGTTCGTAGAGCGTGCCAGGGGGGAAGCGGGTGCGCCACAGGCGACCCGTGCACCGGCTGTTCAGGGAAGTGCCCCCGCGTATGGGTGATACCTGTTTAGCAGCCATGGTGACGGCGTTCCCTAGTGAACAAATGGGCGGCGGACATGGGTGAGCGTACACGTCAGCCCCTTTCTTGCCATTTTGTGCGTCTTTCTCACAACGAATACTTCGCTGCTTGCGGCCTGCTGGCCCTTTGGGTGGGAATGGACACGTCTTTTCGTTTTGTTTTTGTCGTCGCTCTTTGCTTCTGTATCTGTGTGCGTCTGTTTCTTCCGTTTTTAGTGTTCTTTCTTTTTCCTTCGGTCTTTTGTTGTAGCCTGGGCTGCCTCGTTGTTGTTGTTGAAGGGGTGGGCGCGTGCGTGTGTTTGTGCCTCTCTGTGTGCAAATTATATATAGATGTGGTTGTGTATGTTCATGTGCGTCCGTGCGTGTGTGTGTTTGTGTTCTAGGACGGCTCCTCGAGGTGAGCCAAAACACACACACAACTCTGCACCCTCACCACCCCACACTCCTCCTCCTCTTTTTTATTGTTTGTTGCTCAACATTTTTCCTTCCTTGAGAGCGACTCCCTCCAAGTGAATCCTTCCCTTCCCCCATGTGTGTGTGTGTGTGTGTGCGTGTGTGTGTGTGTGTCGGTGTGTGTATCGGCACATCCCCCTCCACTTTTTGCTTGTTTTCCGAAAAAAGGAGCGAGAGGGAAAGCGGGCACGAGGGAGCGGAGGTGTGCGAACAAAAAGTGTGAAGGGCATGATGTGCAGCGAATGACGGTTGCGGGCAGGTGTTAGCTGGAAAGGGTCCGATAACTTCTCGTACTAGTGGGATGGCGTCTGGGCACCCGCTCTGTTGAGGGGCTCCGTGTCGAGGCGCGTCATGGAACCCGCGATGCGTGACGCGCCCACACGTCAGGTCTCTCCTACCCCTCCCCGCGCATAAAGACGGATACACGCGCGCTGTCCTTCCGCCCTACTTCGATCTCTCCCTCCCCACTCTCCCCGACCTTCCCCCTTGTGTTCTGTTTGGTTGACGCACCCCTGTCACTGCGAGTACTCGCGTTGTCCTGTTTTCGTTACTTACTGTGTCTGCTGGTGAGGGCATAACATCAAAACGAAACTCACCCACTCACCCAGCCCCTAATCGCACTTCCTTGTCCTTTACTGTTGTCATCTTCTTTTCTACCTCCTCTTGGGTATTTAGGTGTGTGCGTGTTTGGTGAGCAGCGCTCCACTGAGCTTTCTAGAACGGTGTCCGCTCATCATAGAGATGCACATGCGCGCACACACACACACACACACACACACACGCACGCACTCCACGCGACGGACTTTATTTTTCGGTTTGCTTGTTTGTTTGTTTCTTCCTGTTTTGTTTTGTGTATACGTTTGATGGCGCAGACGTCATCGGGGTATGTCATCGACCTTTTTCTTGTCTTTTCGCCCGTTTTTCTGCACATCGTTGTGTTCCGCTCTTTGGAAAGAAAACGTCTCTGCCCTCTTCGCGGATGAGTGTGGCACACACGCACACAGAGACACGCAGACGTAGACAGACACGCACACTGATGCACACAGGGATTGTTTTCTTTTCTCTTTTTGTTCTGTGTGTGTGTGTGCTGATGTTGTATGTTCGACTGTATCTGCTCCCAGTGTAAACATATGCACGCATGTGAACACCAGCAGCTGCACGGTTGACGCGGCGTCGTAGGCGCATCAGCACTTCTGTCACCCTGCTTATCGCTCAGATTTTTCTGACGTATGCTCTGTTTTGCACGCACACACACACACACTCGTGCGTGTGCAGGGACACACTGTTAATTGGAAAGGCTACTTGACCGAACTCCTTTCCGTCTCCCCTCCCATCCACCCGCCACCACCACTCCTGATGTTGTCTTTTTATTCCGACTTTTCGGTGAGGTGAGGGGGCGGTGAGAAAAGGAGGGAGTTCATGGTGCGGTGAGCAGAGTTGTGCGCAGGAGGGGTACAAATCGAGGATGATCTGTGCGTGGCGTGTCTGTATTTCTATGCTTAAGGCTTTCGCCAAATATCTTCCTAGTCCGCTCCCCCTCCCCATCACTCTTTCCCCACACATACCTTTTCTTGCCTTCTCGGCCATGTAGCGACGGCGGGGCTGTACTTGACACGCATGAGGTGCCTTTGACGTACTTTTTCGTATGCGAATAGCCGGGACAAAAGGAAGGACATGGGAAAATAAGGTACAACTTAAACGGAAAGGGAGGGACGGAGGAGCTCATGCGTGACAGCAACCTTGAAATGTTTACGAATACTTTGTTTTTCGCTTGATTGCTTGCTTTTGTTTCGCTTGACGTGACCATCATCACAAGGGAACACCTCAGCGCGTGGCATCTCCGGACCAGTGCCTCCAGTTCGTCTGGGGAAGCCAAGCAGCACCCAAACTTAATCGCCCTTGCCCACGCAGAACCACCTCTGGCGGTCGCAGGTTCGGAGACCCTATGGCGTAGGGAGTGGTCAGAGCGATGCATCGCTTCGAATGTCGGCGGGCAAGCTCTGGATGGCATGGCGTCTAAGAGACCTGCCACAGTGGACGCATTTGCACCACCCATATGAGGTGGGGAGAGCGTCTGCGTTAATTAAGCGTCTCCCGCCCCCCTCCCCCCCCGGCCCTCACACGGCCTACTGGTGTGGGCAGCCTGAGAGCCACCCCGAGGTGAATGCGCGATGTAGCGACCGGCATGATGGAAGCCGCTGTGAGGCGGCCTGCGATTCTGGTGGCGGTGAGTAGAACTTGAGGCACGATGCCATGGTCAGCTGACTGAGTCAGCGCATTGCTGTCACGCGCGTGCCCACGGCCGCTTGGCACCAGCTGATGGTGGGCCTGTGACAGGCCAGGAGTAGTGTGGAGTTCATCCCACGACGTATGCACTGAGAAGTGGAGTGTTTAAAAAAAAAGAATTGCTTTGCGTTCGCGCCTGTGCTGCGTTGTCTCTACTCACGGATGAGCCACAACCTCTTTTTTTTCTGCGTGTCCGTTTCTGTTGCCATCTCTACTGCGTAAAAATGTGTTGGTGTCGGCGTGTGTGTGTGTGTGCTCTTTTTGCTTTTGCCGTCACCAGTTTCACGTCCCGCGTCGATCGCACGTTCACCAGCGCCTCCTTTTTTTTCTCTCTCCGAGTCCGTGTGTATGCTTTTGTGCGCTAACGCCTGCTGACCCTGACTGCGCGAAGTGCCCCCCTCCCTTTCTCCCTCCTCTTTCCATCTTTAATTCACGTCACTGCTGTTCGGCTACTCCCTTTTCCTGCCCCTCGTACGCTTTGTGTCGATACGAAAGTATGGGGCGTGCCTTCATGTTGCTGTGCGTGGTACTCGCGTTTTCTCATTTGGTATCGGCGCGGTGGCGGTCCTCTGTTCGCGGTTGTGTGTGTGTGTGTGTGTGTGTGTGTGTGTCCCAAGTGTGTCTCACGCCCCTGTTTGTCTCTGCGGCCTTGCATCTGCCTCCTGGGTGTTGGGCCTTATTTTTTTTGTGTCTGTTCTACACATGCACTGATGTATCTCGTTCGTTTGTTCCTTTCGCTTTCTCTCTCCACCTCAAGAGCTGTTTTGTGTTTGAACGCGCTAAGGAGCTGCAAAACCCTCCCTCCCTCCCTCCCTCCCTCCCTCCCCCCCCCACTCTCCCTCCCTTGGTACGCGCGCATACATAATCGTCCATACATGTGTCTGTGAGCATCAAGGAAGCATTCACGAAGCGAACAGCATATTGCCCGTGGTTTGACGCGGATGCGAAAGGCAACTGATGATGTCCTCTTGTACGGCAGGCGTTGATGCTATACAGTGGACGTGTACTCGGCGACCGAATTTGTCGTCATGTTTGGGCGTCGTCTTTTTCGTTTCCCCCGTGTCCTTTGAACGACCCCTCCCCCACCGCCCATATATAAACAGAACTTTATATGCTGTTTTGGCTTGCTGTTGTCGAAGTGTATCGACGTTCTACCGCCTCCTCCACCTGCGCCACTCTCCCTCTTCTTGTTTACTTGCGCTTCCGCTGCATGTCTGCCGCAGAGGGCTACCGAGTAGCACGAGAAGTAAAAGAACGAATGGAATGAGGATGCGGATGAGTATGCGAAAGGGAAGCCGTGACACACCTTCATCTTTTCTGTTCTTGCCCCCTCCACTCTCCCCTGTCACTGTATGCACGCGCATGTGCTCCTGTGTGCTTGGCATACCTTTGCGTGCATATATATCTACCTATATACATATATATATATAATATGCATATATATGGCTGCCCTCTTGACGGTGGAATGGCACGTCAAAGGAGGAGGAGGAGGGGATCCCTGCACTTCATGGAATTAAAGACAAGACAGAAACTACGAGAAAAAGAAACCGAAAGAAAACAGGAAGTGATGTCTTCTCTCTCCTCTTCGCACTCCCTCTCTCTCTCTGTATCCTTGCCAACATAAGACGTGTCATGAAAAACTCAGCATATCACCGAAAGAAGGCAGAGGCGCGCTCTAGCGCCTCCCTCTCTCCCTCTCCGTCTCTCTCCAATTTTCTTGGTCACCGTGGGCCACACACCTTCTCTGCACGTGCATGTCGAAGGAAGCGGAGTGCCGAGCTAGAGTGAGGGGTGGTCAGCGATGGGGTGGGGTGGGTGGGCGAGGGACTCGCCAGAGAGATGCCAACAAGAAGAAACCGCCTCTCTTCAGGCTCGCGTGCATTTGACCATTGAGGTGTCTTCTACACGAGCATCGGTGTTACTGCTGGCGCCCTCGTGGTAAAGGATCAATATATATATATATATATATTCGTTTGCTTCTGTGTGCGCTTCTTAATGTTGTGAAGAGCCTTGTGTGACCTTCATCTCCGCCATCGCCTTTCCCTCTCTCCCTCCCGCTCCTGCTTTGCTCGTCCTCACGCCCACACAGACCCGCCCTATCTCTCTTCATTTCACGAATACGTGCACGTGGAAGTCACCGTCCGATCACACTCGTAGGAAGGTGCACCCATCAGACGTAAGAGAATACGACCCTTCTTCACAAACCGCAGCCACAACCACGACAGCGAACCAGAAAGCAACAAAAAAAAAACGGAGGCGAGTAGAAACGTACAACACCCGAGCGGCACTTTTATAACCTTCGCTTTGGTTATTGTCTATTCTCATCTGGTTAAGAAGGTGCCAACCTGACCGCGCCAGATTGAAGGTGGCTGGCTGCTCGTCTAGCACAGAAGTGCATCGGCGTCGGCGTAGCGTGCGTGAGCAGGTGCTGAAGGGATGAGGGGTTAGTGGGCAATGAAGGGTCCAGCGAAATACCCCTTGGCAGCCAAGCTCGCCCCGTGGAGGCTGCTGTGCTCGGCGGACACTTACATGCATGCATTCTTACTACTCATCGCTGCCGCTATTTTCAGCAACGGAGTGCGCTTAGGTATGGCGTTTGACGACGATGCGGCGGTCGTCAACAACCCCGATGCCCACGTGGACAAGACGTCACTTGGCTCCATCTTCTACAACGACTTCTGGGGCAAGCCGATCGACAGCTTCGACTCGAACGGGTCGTACCGTCCCATCGCCGTGCTCACCTTTCGCATCCAGCACAGGTTGATGGGCTACCGCCACAGCCCTGCCTTCCTCCACGGCTTCAACTACACCATTGCGTATCTCAACGTATGCCTCGTGTTTTACCTCGCTCGCTTGTACATCTACGTGGTGGTGCCCAGCGCAGTGCTCGCCGTCGAGAATGCCAAGCCGCAGTCCCTCACAGCTTTGCTGATCTCTCCTGTGCATGCGGTGCCCTTGATGGCGGCTCTGCTGTTCCTCGTGCACCCCGTCCACGTCGACGCCGTAACGTCCATCGTGGGGCGGTGCGAGCTGCTCTACTGCCTCTTTGGGCTCATCGGATTCTTCTGCATCCACCGGTATCTGAACCAAGTCGATGAGACAGCCAGCACGGCCCCAGTGACTGCAGCGCCCCCCGCAAAGCAGTCGAAAGGGGCGCGCGTGCCCCAGAAACAGTCGCGCAAGCGTGTCAGTACTGAACACTACCTTGTCTTGTCCATCGGGGCACTTGCGGTAAGCGTCCTCTGCAAGGATAGCGCCATCACGTTCACCGCTGTCTACGGCGTGCACGCATGTGTCATGTACGCCTGTGGGCGGTGCCAGAAGCGTCGCTCGTTCGTGGTGATTGTATTGACAGTAGTGGAGCTGCTGAGCTATCTCGCCTTCCGACGCGCGTTTGTGGGCGATGTCGACCTACGGACGAACCCGCTGCTGAACCAGTCGGAGCACCCGCAGTACTTTGTGCCAAAAGGCCTCTTTCACTGGCTCAGCATTCGGTGGTTGATTCAGATGAAGAACTTGGAGCTGCTCTTCTTCCCCACGTCGCTGTGCAACGAGTACAGCTTCAACTGTATTCCGCATGTACACAGCATGCGGGATCCCCGCGTGCCGAGCTTTCTCGCGATCACCGGTGCTACCGTGCTCACGCTGCTGAGCCTGCTGTACGGCACGTTCGCACTCCGCTCGCGCGCCGCGCTGGCGGGTCTCGCCGGGTTCCTCTGGATGGCAATTCCGTACGCCCCGGTCAGCCATCTCTTCGTCGCTGTTGGCACTTTCATCGCGGAACGTTGCCTGTACGTGCCGTCCATCGGCGCGGTGCTGCTCATCACCTTCGTCGTAGCCGCACCGAGCCTTCGTGATGGTGTCGTCGCGCGGTACTTTTACGCGCTGCTGCTGCTGTGCGTTGGCTGGGGTGTCTTCTCCCATCGGCGCAACGAGGACTGGCAGTCGAACGAGCACCTGTCGCGGGCCGCCACGCGTACCTGCCCAAATAGCGGCAAGGCACACTTCCAGCTCGCTGCCGCCGTGGCCGCACGGGAGAGCTTCGTGACGCCGGAGGTGGTTGCGTTGGCACGGCGTTCGCTGGAGCTAGATCCGTCGTCTCACCACGGCTACTACCACTTGGCTCTCTATGAGCTAGAGGTCAACGACGACAAGCGCAAAGCCTATGAGTACCTCCGCGAGTGCCTGGACGATCGGTTCGCCTACATGCCGTGTGAGGATCTGTACAGGCGATTGCGCAGTGTCGTGTATCCCCACATGACGACGGTAGAGCAATATGTGGACCTCGCCACCGTTTTACACCGCGACTCGTACAAGGCGGTGTACCTCCGTGAGGCCGGCCTCATAGCGCTGCAGAGAGACGCCAAGCCTTGTCTGGCGAAGAAGCTGCTTGACAGTGCCATGACCCGGTGGAACAATTCCAATGTGTATTGGATGTCGGACGAGGTGAGTCGGGGAGTTGGAGACTCTACGTACTGCAACGCGCTCTACTGGTACGAGCAGTCCTTCTTGCAGTGCGAGAAGGAACTCATGGCCGGCGGCGTCGAGTCGGCGAGGGGAGAGAAGGAGAGCGAAGGCGACGACACCGACGACGGTGCACGCTCGAGCAGCTCGCCGCCGTCAAGGAAGTTTACTCAGCCTACACAGCAGGAGGCAGTGCGTGCAGCGGCGGCCGCCGCGGAGCACTTCCGTCACTGCGGCACCGACTGGCATAGCTTACTATCGGGGCCAACGTATAACTACATCACTATCCCACATCGCATGACGGATTACGTTTTCGTAGGCACCTCCACCGCCTCCTTCATCGCCCACTTCATCAGCTACACCGCGAGGGACACGCCAGCACGGAACACGCTGCTGCTGGCCTACCTGGACACCACGTTGCGCCAGTACTGCCACTTCAGCGCTCTCCTGCACGATGACTACGTGAATGCGAAGATCCGCCAGCTGTTTAAGGACAAAATGCAGAGCATCGTGCAAACCTATTCGTTAATGCGCGGCACGCTTGTCTCCAGGATTCAGTCGACGGTGCGCGACCTCCGAGGCTCCAGCTCGCTCAGTGCCACCCAGAGCGAGACACTCCGGAGTCTCTTGGCCACGTCTCCATGTGCCAGCGAGCTCCCCTCTTTCGCTCCTTAGCGTTGAGACTGCTGTTGAGCCCCTTTCAAGGTGGCGCGAGAAGGTGGGGGCGAGGGAGGGGCACGGCGGGAGCATCGCTCTGGCCCCCCTCCTCCTCCCACCCCCACCCATCTGTTGCGCTGTAGCCTCCTGTGGAACTCTCCCTTTGTCTCCTCGTCGTCATGGCGGCTTCGCTCATGCGTTGGCCGCTTTGCTGCTGCTGTGGCGGCACCGAAACTGTCTGCCTATCTATGCCTGTGTAGATGTGTGTATGCGTGAGGTCCAAGTGCCACCTACGCCAGCGGAGCTCCGTATATGCTCCTCATCGTGTCAAGTGGCTGCCACGCTCTCTCGCTCTTTCTCTCGCACCCTAAGTGTTTTTCTAGATTGTTGCGTGCCACCCGCTCTGCCTGTGCCTGCACAGTGTGCATACGCAAGTCAGTCGCATGAATTGCGTTTTTTCTCGCGGTAGCGTCTTTCTGTTGTTGTTATCGGCGGCTATAAGTTTATGTGTATGTGTGTGCGCGCGCATGTCTCGATGCGTCACTGGCGCTCCTGTGCGGCACGTCATTCGGTTTCGTTTTTGGTATTATTCGTTGTTCCCGAGGGGGTTTTCATTTTGGTGTTGATGCGTCTTGCTTGGCTCCCCCTCTCTGTCCGAGCAAGCCCGTTTTGGTTCTCACCCTCTCATCTCCGATCACCGAACATTACCGCTCCGCCCTCGCCCTCCTCTTCTTCCTTGGCCCGCTGCGTTTGCCAACCTCGTCGTCTTACGCTTGGCAAGGGCGAAGAGAGAGTCGAGGTGCGCACATGTTCATATCATGGTGTGATGGTTATCTTCGAGTGCGGAAGCCCTCTTGGTTTCTCGCTCTTTTCCTCTGGTTCAGGTGTACTTCGACGCTCTCATGACGGCGGGTAAACCCATTACATGCGATGGGGCCATAATCAGCGAGTCTGCATCGCCCATGCTCACGGCTTTGGTGTGATGCCTCGGTATGGGGCGAATGTTGCGCGAGGACGTTACACCCTGTGCCGTGTGTCGCCGTGACACAGCTCACTCGCACTGGCCTGCTGGCCGACCAAGGACTCGGCCCCTCTACCCCAATGACACTCCCCTCTCCCTACTACACCGCCTCTCTACAAAAACCCGTGCCTCTGCGTGTACGCTTACTTTCCACTTGCACAACTTGTCGATGATGTCGGCTTGTAGCTAACCGGTGCACGTACATCGCGCACGTGTGCGTCTTCTCTTTCTTTCCTTGCTGCCTCCCGTCGTGCTGTGGGTGTCTCTGTGGGGCTGTCTGCGCGTCAGCGCGCTCTTTCTGTATCGCGTTTCGCGTTCTTTTGTTTTTGAGCAACTTGCCAACCCCCATCAACGCGCTCACCTCTACGGCAGTCGCGATGCCTCCGCCACACGCAGCAAGGCGTGGGCGCAGCCACAGCGGCGGTGTCAACGTCTCGGAGCGGCAGCCGAACCGCTCTGCCTCACCTCGCAACGGCGGCAACCACAGCAGTCGCCCACGCATCCCCGCAGCGCACGCACATGGCGAGCGGAACGCCTCCGGGGCCAGCCGCGGGCGCGGAACAAATCCGCACAAGTCCGGGGCGCTGCGGCTCAAGAAAGGGCTGACAAAGTACCACGAAAAGAAGTTCCGCGAGCAGCGCGGCCGTCAGCAGACGCATCAGCACAGCGGCGCCTCGCGCATCCACGCGGACCCGGCGCGCAGCGGTAGCAGCAATCAAACTCGCCCCCCCCGCATGGCGAGCTCCAGCCGCACCAAGGATATCGATATCAACCTCGCCGCCAAGGTGTCAGCGGATCTGAGGGAAAGCCTCAACGTCTTCAAGACCCGTCGCGCCAACCAGAGTGTCTTCTGCCAAGACCTCAACAAGCGTCTCTTTCGCTTCGTGCCACCGCCACTCATCCAGCAGCACATGCCCGATTCCGTCTCGTCCTTTCGCACGTACCTGTCGCGGTTCCAGAAGGGCGCGCCGACGATGGTGAGCGCGTTTCTGTCGTGGTACGAGTGGGCCTCCTTTGAAGCCAACAAGGGCAAAACGTTTTCGAAGCCGCAGAGCAGCGGTGCCGGCACAGCGGCCGCGGAGAAGGGCGATGCCGATGAAGAGGCTGCGCCGGTGAAGGGGGAGGCGGCGGCGGACGGGGATGACAAGAAGGCGTCTGGCAGGAAGCTGAGCCAGACGCATCAGGTCATGTCGCAGACATTGAAGGAGCGAGAGCACATGCGGGCATTGCTGCACATGTGCCTGCGCCACAACGCCGAAAAACGCAAGCAGGGCCAACACGCCTTCCTCAACCACCTCAATGCCAAAATGAGTGAGGACGACGTGGACACCCGCAACCTCGAGCGCCTTCGCGGGTCGGCGCACCACTCCGTTCTCTACGCCCTGTCGCGCCTATTGCTCGGCATGGTGACAGACGACTTTGCCATGCTGTGTCTCCACTGTCACGCTTTGTTCCTCGTCATGACGCAGACGACCATTAGCCCCGCCGTCGTGCTGGAGCTGATGGACGAGGAGTTCGCGCTGAGCACGCGCATGAAGGCGGTGAAGCTGCGCCTCGAGTCCCGCTCTTGCCGCCGCGACGGCGAGGACGACGATGGCGGCATCGACCCCGACGATATCAGCGACCCGACCAAGGGCGAGCGCAACCAGCGCCTCATGGCAACTGTGTTCGCACTGGGTGCCGTGGTGGCTTCCCAGAAGCGCCTCAGCCTACCAGAAGCGTCTCAGCTCGCCACGGTGCTCGCCTTCGCCTACGTGGAGCAGAAAGCGACGCGCGTGCTCTCGGCTAACGTTCTGTTCCAAGTGCTGGCGCAGCACAGCGACGTGTATCAGCAGGAGGAGCCGCTGCAGTGGCTGACGTTCGCCTTCTTCCACTACCCCAAGATGGAGTACTTCCGACCGGAGGCGATACAGCTGTTGCTGCGCCTCATGGAAACGGACACGAAGCCGCCGGCGCGCGTACTGCCCGCCACGGTCGAGGAATACCTCACCCTCGACCCGCTCAGCCCCACGACGATGGAACAGATCAGCAACGCTCTGTTCCGCAAGGAGCAGGTGACAGCCTACCACCCTATGGTGCACCCAGTGTGGCACGACATTTTTCAGCTCGTCGTGCGCCGCGTCGCTATGGGTGAGTCGATAAAGGAGCACGTTGGCACGATCCTGCACAACATGATCGTGCCGTACCGCCGTGGTAGCGCTGATGTCCCACGCCGAGCGCTCTTCCAGAACCTGGTGACCGAGCTGGGTTATATCGCGGTGCAGTCCGACGACGCCGAGCAGCGTATGGAAGTGCTGAAGCTGGCGAGCACGCACGTCGGGTACGGCAAGCGCACATCAGCGAAGGCGACACCGATGCAGGAGCTGAAGAAGATGCCCATCTCCGCCCTCCACCGCAAGGTCGAGGACCTCCTCCGTCAGTATGCCATGACTGCCGACTCGGACCCGGCCGCCGTGACGAACCGTACGTGGGTTCTGCGAGAGCTGCGCAACTGTCTCTACGTACCCGTGCGCGAAGGCGTCGACCATGCGTACGTGGACGCGGCGGTGATGCGGCTGCTCGAGTTTGGTCTGTTCCCTCCGCGACACTCGCGCGACACACTCAGTCAGAACCGCTGCATCTACCTCTTCGCCGACGTCTACTCCTTCACCTTCCATGGCCCGCTGACCCGCCCAAAGAGCTCTGTGGCCGCTACGACGATCATCAGTGCTTACCTAGCGGCAGAGGAGAAGTCGAAGACGCGCTACACCACGGCTGTGCAGCATAGCAGTTTCCGTAAGTCGCGCAACCGAGTCGTCGAGGCGCTCGAGGCAGCTGATGAGCAGCGCAGCGTCCTCTTCTATGAACGGGCGGACATGGACATCCTGCTGGTGCTGCTCTTTCTCATGCTCAGCGTCGACGACCCGACGAACAGAGACGCCATGGTGATAGCCAAGAGCGTCATACCTGACTTGGCACAGTTCTACACCGCCGGCACGCTGGAGACGCTTGACCTGTTCCTCGATGCCCTCATGGCCCTCCTCATGCGCACGAGTGCGCCGCTGCACGTGATGCCGCTCATGACGTGTGTACGGCGCATCGCGATGGGCTTCATCCTGAAGTTCGCGAAGTTCATTCGGACGAAGAGCACACTGGACATTCTGCTGGCGCCGCTGAAGGATGCGTACCACACGGACAGCCGGGAGCAGGCCCGCCAGCGCAAGGCAAAGCAGGCGGCCGGGGACGGTGACGGGCAAAGCTCGAGCGACGAGGATGGCGGCGATGCGGGCGCTTCCTCCGACGGAGACAGCGTGGACGGTGACGACGGTGATGAGGCAGCCGAGGGCGGTGTTGGCAGCAGCGAGGACGACGCGAGCAGCTCTGTCGAGGAATCGTCCACGGAAACCGTCTCCGCCACTGCCAGCGACTCGGAGGCGGGGACGTTGGAGGAGGAAGAGGACGACGAGGCCGTGGCGGACGAGGTCACCGACGCGGAGTCGAGCGAGGGCGACGACGAGGGCGCCTTCGAAGAGGAGGAGGCGCCGACGCAGCAGTACATCGACGCGCTGAAAGGCATGGTTGGCGGCATGGACCTGGATCATGTTTACCCCACCGGCACCGCCAGCCAGGAGAAGGCGGACGTGGTGCGTGCCATTCGCCTCGCTACGCGCGTTGGTCTCGCCATGCGCAGCGCCGAGGTGGTGCACGTGTATCAGGTGCTGCTGGCCGTTGCCCGTGAGAACGTGAAGACGGCCGACGACGTCGTCTTCCACAGCGCTGTCTCCTCGCTGGAAATGTTGCTGCTCACCAAGAACCGATACTTCGGCTCCTTTGTGGCGGCGACAGATCTGTTCCAGCTGCTCGGCGACATCCAGAGCTACCTGCGCAAGCTCAGCCGTGTGCTGGTGAGTAAAGACGGCGTTATGGCGAAGGCAGCCGCGGCGGCTCGTCGCCGCCTCATCACGGTCAAGGGCATCGCGCTGCGCGTGTTCCACTTTGTTGCGATGCTGGCCAGCAAGAACCATGCCGGCGAGGAGGTGCGTATTGTTTTGAGCGAGTACTACAAGTCTGTGTTTTGTGACCGCGGCTGGGACACGAAGAAGCTGCTGCCCTCGCTGAAGAAGGACCTCTACCACTACCGCCAAGGCTTTGCCTGGGCGCTGCTTCCTGCCGTGCTTGAGAAGAACGAGGAGGTGCTTCCCTTGGAAGGCCCGCAGCGCGTACGCGTCTTCACCGGCTGCTGTGTCTTTGTCGAGGCGATGCTGCCGCGGCTCAGCGGGCTGCCCGGCGAGCTGAAGCGCAGCGCTAGCGCCGCCATCTGCGGTTTCGTGCAGTCTGTCCCAGTGGCGCAGGTCTTTGCCATGAAGCACACCCTTCCGTACAACTACCTGCACATGGTGAAGATGGTATTGCAGTACAACAGTCGCGTGCAACTCGACACCGCATGGGTCGCGTCCGCGGTGATCGTGCCGGCGGTGGACGACGACGACATTTTGCTGTCCGCCGCCTCCATTCGGCTGCTGGGCGCGATGGAGCGCATGTTGGGCCTCACCCCGCGTGCGAGAGAGACAAAGGCACCGTCGCCGGTGAAGCTGCTGTATGAGCAGTTCGCGAAGCGGGGTGCGAAGGCGAAGAGCGATTTCTACCGCCGCGCGAAGAAGGTGCGCAGCCGTGTTCTCAAGGCCCTGCTGGCGCACCGCAACGACGACCCGACAGACGAGGAGCGGTCAGCGAAGCGGCGGCGCAAGGAGGAGCTGAAGATCGAGGATCGCCTGCAGCGTCAGGTTCTTCGCAGCGCCCGCACCGAAGCTCTCACGAAGGAGGAACGAGAGGAGAAGCGCAAGCGCATCATGATGGCGAAGCAGGAGCGCATTGCCAAGAATCGCGAGCGCAAGCGTCGCCTACACGAGGCCCGCCAGCGCTCGTTTGAAAAATGGCGCCAAGCGAAACTCGCGGCAGCCTCGCAGGTGACCGAGGACGATTAAGCAACGCAACTGCAGCCGGGCACCGCAGCCAAGGAGGGCAGGTGGGTCTGCTGCTGCTGCGCTTACGTGGTAGTCGTGAGAGGCCCCGGGCGTTCTTCTTTTCTTCTGGTCTGGCTTCCGGCTTGCGTTGCTGTTTGCTCGGAAGGCAGGCGGCCATAGCCGTTTCGAAGGTCGCACCCGTCACCTTCTCCTTCCCCACCCCCTCGCCTCCCCTCCCCTCGCCTCGCCTTTTGCATAGCCCTGTCTGTGCTCGAGCCTTGTCTTTTTGTATGTGTCGAGTAACGGTGTTAAGCATGTTTCTGTTCTCAGTGTTCCACTCTCTTCTCTTTCCCTCCCCTCCCCCTCCTCCGCGCTCCGTTGTTGAGCTTCGTGTTCGTGGGTGTTCGTGTGTTTGGTGAGGGCGACCGGTGGTCGTGTTGACGATGATGATGCGCATACTTCTCTGTGTGTGTGTGCGCGCTGGGTCGTTTCCGTTTTCTTTCTTTTTCTCCACTAAACCGGCGTTTAATTGTAGGATTGTGTGTGTGTGTGTGTGTGTGTGTGTGTGTGTGTGTGTGCGGTAGCGCTGCCTGTGTGCTCTGCGCGTGCACGCTTCCCTGCCTCGCCCACCTTGATCGATGTGATGGTGCACAAAGATGCGTGCATAAATACTCACGCAGACGGAGGTACACGACCTCTCCCCCTCTCTCGGTGGCCTCTCGCTCTAAAACAGAAGCAGAGCAGTATAAAGTGTCACCAAAAAAGGAAAGCAGCAGCGCTCCTCAGCGCAGGTGACAGTTACACCGACGCGGTCGCGCTTGGCGGCACCGTCACCGGGCTTTCAAGCCGGCGACGACGAACTCCCCTTCCTTGTCTTCGCGCGCTTGTCTGTCGCTTGTCTCCATGGGTGTGAGAGACATCATATTCTGGGCACCTGCAGCTGCTGCCGCTGCCGCCTCCGTGAACACCCACCGACACCGAGATGCGGCGTGATCTGCAGCATGCCTCTGCGCTTCGCAACGCGTTGCCCATACCTTCATCTCTCTATTTCTCTATGCAGTGCCTCCACCTCCTACTCGTCTTCCCCTTTTCTTTCTGCCGCTCTTCTACACCACATCACCAAAAACGCACACGCGCACGCGTATGTTCATCTGCAGGATGCTGTGGGGGCCTAGTTATTCTCTAATCACTTGTGTCTGCTGATTTCTCTTGCTCAACGTTGACCTGTTGCTCGGGCGTGTTTCCCCGTCTCCGTTTTTGCGCTCCGTTGTAGGAGGGAGAGGGGGTCGCCAAGCTGGTCGTCAGAGAGCAGCTCTGTGAGTGTGTGCGCCTTGTTGCGTGTGGGTGGGTGTCCTCTCCTTGTCGCCGACACCAGACGCCACACTTACCTGCGGCAGCACCCCTATTGTTTCCCTTCGACGTTTCACGCACGTTCTTCCCGCCCTCGAGCACCGTCTTGGCTGCAGGGTGGCTGCGGCGTCGCGTGTGTTGCCGCCTCCCGCGCGCTCATGCTCGCCCCCTCCCTTTCATCCCCCTCCCCACGGCTAGCCTGTTACGCCGCTGCAGGATGGCCAAGTATTTTGTGCCGGACACCACATTTGGCTTGGACGCCGAATGCGCTGTGTGCTGTTGCCTCTGGACGGACCCGGTGGAGATCAGCGAGTGCCAGCATATCTTCTGCCGTGGCTGCGTAGAGGGGCTCGAGACATGCCCCGTGTGCTGCGGGCCTGTCACGCGTCTCGACACACCCGGCAAGTTCATCCTGCGACTGCTGCAGCGCACGCAGGGGTCGTGTAGTGCGTGTCTGTGGAAGGGCACATACAGCGACTTTAAAGAGAAGCATTTCGAGTGCCTCGAAGCGGACGAGGTGCAGTCCAGCGACGAGGGCAAGATCCTGGCGACGACGGAGTGTGTGGCAATGCGGGAGTATTACCTAGAAGGCAGCGGCGCCAAACCTGAAGGATCGGCGCCCTCGCCCGCCGCCGTGGACTCGTTCCTCGTGCATCCCGTGGCGGCAGTCAACGCCGGCAGCCCTCATGCGCAGCCCTTTGCTGACGCCACGAACAACGGCGCTCCCGTCGCCGACGCTCACCTCACGTGCGAGCAGCGTGCACAGTGGCGGCAGTCGCTGACCTCAACGGCGCGGGACTATGGAATGTCGGATAGAGAGTACCGCGAGCTGATGGAGTGTTTTCCCGACTTTGCCGTCCCTGTCCCCGATAGAGGCATGGCGCCAGAGCTGCGCTGGCGCGGCGCGTGCCGACTCCTGCGCTTCTTAAACTACCCCAACCATCCAGACGACGTGAAAAACCTCTTCGAGATGGCAGACCGAGACGCCCTGACGGAGTCGGTGCCGTTTCATGTGCTGTGTCTGTGGCTCATGTTGAACCGACGAAACCCAGCGCAGTGGTACCACATGACAGCAGAGCCGTACGAGCAGTTCCTGAAGGTAGCACAGCTGCTGGATGTGGAGGCGACCGGGCTCTTTCAGCTGGATCAGTGCCGCATCCTCGCGGAGCAGTACTTTGAACGCGACGTGTGCGACGCTGAGTGGCTGCGTATCAAGCGCCTGCTGCGCAGCAAGGACGCAGAAATTCGGCAATCCTTCCTCAGTAGTGCCAATCGTCGTCGCGTCAACCTCGACGAAAGTTTCGCCCTCCCCTCCGCCAAGCTGCCCTTACATGACGTGCTGTGTGCCTTCACCCGTCACGTAGACGCGCTGAAGAAGGAGCAGCAGCAGCAGTCGGAGGCGGAGCGGGTGCAGGCGGACTACGTGCGTCGCATCAAGCGCATCGTAGACTTCTACGAGCCGGACGCGGTGAACCAGCTGGATGCCACTCTGCAGAAGTTCACTGGAGAAGAAGAAAGCCTCCTGATGACGCTGACTGCGATGTACGGCCCAGAACCCCCCTGATGAGCCGCCATTGTGGAGAAAGACGGTGCAGGACGGGAGGGGTGGGAGCGCGCCGCCGTACGGCAGAGGATCCGCGGAGCATGTCACCATGGGCGAAGCAGACTAAAGTTGCGTGCAGTGTGCTGCTGACGGTGGAGGTGAGTGTATTGGCGGCGTGGGCCAAGCAAGTTTTGTCGAGGCGCACGTCACCACATGCGAATACACAGACGCGCGCGCACACACGTCTTTAGGTGTATCGATGTAGGTGTGTGTTGCACGTAGGCTTGCTCTGCAGACGGATTCTGAAGCGCGCGAGCAAGGGCAGCGAAGCGACTGGGCGGTGAGAGAAACGGATGTGTGCCGTGTGGTGGGGGCGCACACGCTGAGGGAAAACGAATGAAAGGCAGTGCGGATGTGGACACAGCGACAACCAGCTGCCCCTCGCTAAAAGGGTGTATGAGCTGTTTAGTTGTTCTTCTCTTTGATTGTGTATTTGTGTGTATATATCGCGGTTGACGGCAGGCCTCGGACAGGGAGCGCTGACGACAAAATATCGCTCGCGCTCTTCCTCTGACCCTAGTGCTGCCTGCTCCTCGGCCAACACGCGAGGGTGCGCCACGCCGTGCGGACTGACTTTCATGTGGTTGTCGCCTTGCCTCTGTACACATTCCTCGGGACACAACAGTTCGGCGAGATCGGGAGGCGGCCGACGATCGGTTCTGCTTTCCGTTGTCCGGTGGAAGCGGTGCCTTTTCTCGACCTGTGAGTGTGGCTCCTCCTTTGCGCATGTTCTCTGAGAAAAGGGGCCCCTTTCTCCCTCTCTTGTTGTTTGCACTGTCCACGCCTTCAGAGTAAGCCCCGCCCATCCGACCCCACCCCCCGCCCTTCATGTCCCCAGCCACTGAGACAGAGAGCTGCAAATGCAGGCGGCCCCGTGCTCTTGCCAGCACTCAGCAAAGGCATATATACACCCATCTGTGCTCGTGTGTGGGGGCCGCGCTCTATTCCTGTCGGTGCGGCCCTCGGTGTGTAGGCTGGGGACGGCTGCACACACGCCGGAAGTCGGATCGATGGAGGCAACATGCGCTGACACGCTCACGGCCTCAGTACGACGTTCTTCTTTGTTCCAGTTCGCCCCCCCCCTTCTCTCTCACTTTCTCGCTCATTTTTGCTCACCAACGGCAGTTGTACATGTGTGCGGGGGAAGGGTGAGGGGCCCTCGGTGTGTGAAGGAGCAGTGTGTGTGTGTGTGGGGGGGGGGTCAGTGAGTAACGGTGCAGCAGACGATTTTCTCGTCCCTTTTGTTTTCTGTTAGGTCGACGTTTCTTTTTTTTTTTGCTCTCTTCTTTGTGAGCCTTGTCCACTCCAACCACACGAACACATGTTTCATGTAACTCCTTTGCACTTTTTCTTTTCCATTGTTCAGGCGATGATAGCATATGTCTCTCTTGCTCTGCCCTTGTGTGTCTGTGAGAGCGTGTGTCTCCGGGTATCGGAGTGTAGATGTGTGCGCCAGGGGGAGGTGATCTGCACGAGAACAGAGACACTGAGAGACAGACAGCTCATCGCTCGTTTTCGTGTTTCCCTCGTTGCCGCTGATGCTGCTGCCTCTGGGTGCTGCCGCCTTCTTGCGCGACAACTACGTTCTCTTCTTATTGTTCGTTTATGGTTAGTCATCGAGGAGCCCTACCTCACCCGCTTGCCCCAGCCCTCTCGCTCGCCTCGCCCTTTCGTGCACTCCCACCCACCCCCTCTCGGCTCAATCCGTATCGGGTCTTTTCTTCGGCTTCTCACTCTGCCTTCACTGCTCTTACACCTACGCACACACATCCGAACAAGCGCAGACGCGTGCGCCTCATCTTTACAGAATGGTGCCATGTCACGTGAAGGTCAAGAGGCTGCTGGAGAAAGGGAGGAGGATGTGCTTGTGCATTTCTCTCTGCGTTCGCTTTTTTTTTGTCGGACACTTTCTTTTGGTCATGTTTGTCTGCCTGCCCATATCTGCCCCATCACGCGTGCGTCCTCACTCTTTCCTCAGACACACAGGTGCGAGTGTGCTGTTGCGTTGTCTGCACTGTCGCGCGCGCATGCAGACACGCACTCGCGCGCTCTCTCTGACTGTTTCGCTGTTGTCTTCTTCGCTTGCCGACGGTGTGTTCTGTTATTATGTGTGTATGTGTGTCGTGCGTGGGTGGGCGGGTTTGTTTCCTGCCCCTCCCCCCGCCTCTCTCTCGCCCTGTTTCCCTGACGCCTGTGAAGTCATCTTCACCTCATTTTTTGTTTACGTCCGCCTCTTTTATGCTTCGCTCCTGTCTCCCCCTCGCATCGTTTTTTTATCGCTAGCTTACTTTGCGCTCCTCCCGTCTTCCATGTGGATGTGGAGGGTCAGGCGGTGGTCTCGCTGGCACCGCTTTGCCTGACCTTCCCCGGGTGGTTTGCAGACCGCGCCCGCACTCCTCGTCCGCAATTTCGTGCTCTTGCTCCTTTCGTCTTTGGATCTCTTCTGTGGTGGACACCCGATGTATCTGAGCATGGCAGTCCACTCATGCTCCACAGCGAAGCTTCACATCCAAATCTACGCCATCACCGATCCGTGCACACATTAGAAAAAAAAAGAAAGCGACAACAAACCTCGTGAACAAGCTTCAGAAGGAAGCACCTTCCTGATCGACGCATGTGTCGGCCTAGCGACGAAGACCTCGTCTCGACCCGATCAGCGACACGGGACTAAATCGCAAAAGTGAACACGAATCCCGCGCGTGCGCCAATATCCACCCTTCGCCGCGGTTGCCTGTTGCAGCGTCCTCTCTGGCGCACCCACACCGAAACTTTTTCTGTTCCCCACTCCTCTCTCTTCTTCCCTCTATGCGCGGCTGCTTCGCTTCTTTTCGTTTCCAACGCATACGCCATTGTACAAATCTCAGATGTGCGCCACGTTATTACGACTCTGCCCCTCCCTCTATCCCGCCCTCTTTCTCTTTTCTCACGATTTCAGATCCACCAGCGACACGCACAAGACCAGCTCGACTCCCTCGCCCACCCCCACGACACGGTGCATCTCCGCTTGCCAGTCTGCCGTTGCTGTCACTCTCTTCCCCTCTCTTCATACATCCACACCCACGCTGCGCCCTTATTCCTCGTGCATTTCCTCTTTTTTGTTTTCGTTCGGTGATTTCATCTTTGCCTCTTCGTCTTTTCGCCACGTCTCTCTCTCTCTCTCTCTCTCTCTTTTTTTGCGTCTCGCACACCTCACACATTCCCCTCGTTCCCCGCTACCCGCACAGCTTAGCAGCCCTTGGCCGTCATCGTACGCGTGGCACTGGCTGAGGTGATTTTGGCGCTCTCTTAGTTATCAGTCGTCTGCTTGGTTGGTTGGTTGGCGGCTGGGCTAACTTCTTCGCCGGTCCCCCAACCCGTCGTGACGGTGCTCTGGACCTCTTCCGAGACGGGCGCGGAAAAGCCGCAACGTAACACAACCAGCAACAACACGTCACGATACAATGCCTCGCACGCGTGATACCCGCCAGCCGGTAGAGGAAGTGGTCGATGGAATGCATGGTGTTGCCTCGCAGGTGCACGTCAATGTAAACGAAGCGGCACAGAATGCTCAGAAGACCATCTCGGACGCCGCGGCGACCATGCAGAACGCCCCCGACGCCGCCCAGAATGGCGTGCAGAACGCAATGAGCACGGTGCAGTCCTACGTGCATGAGGGGCAGCGGTTCGCTTCGGAGCACAAGGCGCAGCTGCAGGAGGCTGTAAAGAAGGCTGTGAATGCCGCGCACGGGTACGTCGAAGATGCCCGGAAGAAGGCTGACCCGTACGTGGAGAGCGCGAAGGCGAAAGTGGATTCGGCCAGGGCCTCCGTCGAGAACGCGCGCCACTCTGCTCAGAACGCTGTGGACAACGCCAAGGAGCAGGTGACCGCTGTGCGCACCAAGGTGACGGTCAAGACGCAGCCGTACGTGAGCAACTACCAAGAGTTCGATGTCACCAAGACGGCGGCCTTTCATGTGCTCACCCACGTCATCAGCGGCTTGCTGTACATAGTCTGGCGCTTGACACAGTTGATTCCGTCGGCTCAGCACATGATTACCGTCATTCAAAAAAAGGAGGCGGATGCGGCGGTGGCGCAGAACTGTGCGACGGTGATGCAGAAAGTGCCGGTTGTGGGCCCGCGAGCTGTCGAGGTGGCCACGATCGCTTTCAACAACGTGTGCACTGACCTCAACGAGCAGATTTCGCAATACGCCACTGCGACGCAGCGTCCGAAGACTGCGTAGGCTCCCGCTCCCACGTGTGGCAACCCTCCACTTTTTCCATTCCCTCCGCCCCTTGTGCTTCGGCGCCGATGTATCGTTGTGCACTGATACATACGCAAACACACACACGCACACTGGTGGGCTCATTCCCTCTGTGTGCGGTCTCTGTCCCTCCGCCACTACACAGGCACAAACCTCTCTATTCCGGTAGTCTCTCGGGCTGCGAATTATTCGTCTTGGTGTTACTGGTGTCGTATCACCACCCCTCTCCTGCCTTGGTCCGTGTTACGGCAGGTGTTTCTGTTTCTCTCCATTTGCCTTTCAATGTCGCTCTCTCTCTCTACGGTGTTCTCTCCAGTGCCGTAACGGAGCACGTTGTCCTTCGGTTGTTTTGCTGTCATGAGGCGTGTTTGTGGACCCTTTTTTTTTCGGTTGTGCTTGTCCGACTTTTTTCCTGCTTCAGTTCGCTCTCTGTGCCTGTGGCAATGCCGCCGCCGCCTCCGCCTTCACCCACACATACGCCCACTCACCTGTAGGCAGGCTTTGAGCGTCTCCTGCGCGCTGCAGGCGTCTGCGTGTCTCATACAACGCAGCCCTCTCCCTATTGCTCTTATCTATCTCTCTCCCCCTTGCAACGTTCCCTCAGCCTTCCGCCTCCTTTCCTTTTCCCGAGCCCGTGGCGGTACTCACGCATGCGTGCATGCACGTCTGTGAACCCAGTGCCGTTCTGTGTTCTCTGCTAGAGGCCGCACCGGTACAGAAATACGAATAGCTGCAACGCGATGGAAGCGGTGAGAGCGGTGAAGAGGTACGGCGCCGTGGCAGGGATAAGCGGATGCATGTGTATGTGTGCTCTACCGCGCTGACGCAGGTACACATTTTCAGCTTCGTTTATTTTTTTTTTTGCTTTCTTTCAATATCTATAGCGGCTGCCGCCCCCCCCCCTCCCCCTCTCTCTCTGCCCCTTTTCTGTGCAGCTGCTCCTTCCTTCACCACCCCTTACCGTCCGTCTCCCAAGCTGTGTGTGCATGTGCGCGTGTATGCCTTTCCTTGTTTGTTGGAGCGTAGGAACACACACACACACACACACACACACACACACACACTACGCTGACAGCGTGTGTGAGTCGTGGAAGAGAGAAAGCAGAGGAAAGCGAACGAGGTGGACGTGCTCGGTGGGCAAGTGTGGGGGATGCAACGCAACCTGGTCACACCCCCACCTGCGCAGCGAGTGATTCACCCTTGTTATATATATATTATATATATATATATATATATGTATTGCTTGGGAAGGCGTTTGGTTTCACAGTTGCAATCGCGCACGTTGGGGAGGAGTTTATCTGCTGGTCTCTATCTCCCAGTATGTTCGCTATTTGTATGACGGCTCCTATGTGAGTCGCACCGCTGAACCGGGGCTTGTCGGATAGAGCGTTGAGTCACCCTGTCGCGGGATGCCGGCGTCTTCTTCCTTTCTTTTTTCTTTCTGCTCACTCTTCTCTAGATCGACGCGTGTTCGTCTTCGCGCATACGTCTGTAGTGATGACGGACACGGAGATAACCAGGCATGGTGAGCATCTCTTCCTTTTTTTGTTGTTTAAGCTTTTCTCTGTTTTGCTCTCGTCGAAGTAGTGGTGGTGGCCTCCGTGGCAGCGTCTGTGTGTCTGTGTGTGGGAGGGGAAGGTGTGTGTGTGTGTGTGTGTGTGTGTATCAGCCGTTCGTCGCTTCATGACACCAGTCTTTTTTCATGGTCCTCTGCGGTTTGTCGGGCGCTTTTTTTTTGTTCCAGAAATCAATTTTTTTTTCTCAACCTTCTCTCTCCTCGCGGCTCTCGTCCTCCGCCCCCCCCCCATCCCCCTCCCCCTCCCACACACACACACACACACACCTTCCCCTTCCACACACAAATCTGTCCTTTTCATCCTATACGTATATACCTCTCTCTCGCTCTCTATATATGTAACCCACAAGCAGAAGCGTGCGCGCATCTGCCTGGCTGCCCACTACCTCACCCTCCCTCTTCCCGGAACGCACAAGCACGCACTCGCTCACCTGTGGTAGTCGCGCGGAAACATACAGAAGAATGTATCCGCGGAGCAGGAAGGGGAGAGGGGGATGTGGTGAACAGCCCTCATGCATCTCTCGCTCATAGGCGCCACGGTCCTCGCTGCAAACATCGGCACCCTTGCGTCCCCCCTTTTACATCCTTTCTTCTCGCCTTTCCTCGAAGCCACTGCAGCGTAAGCGTGAGTTTTCTCCTGTTGTGCGTGTGTGTGGAGCCGCGGTGCTGTTCTTCCTTCCTTTTATTTTCGCTGCGTTGATGGCAACCCTCTTGTTTTTGCCTCCCACCCCTCAAGTGCACCTCTCGCTCTCTCTCTCTGGCTCTCTTTGCTTTTTTTTTTCGTTGCTTCCTTGTCCGTGCACTTGTGGTCAGTGGAACTTCTTCGTGAGTGTCAGGGATGCTGAGCACCGGCTCGGCTCGACTCAGCCGACTGCTCTCCTCCATCCTCCTTGCGGAGGAGTTTGTTCTCAGCGGTTCGTCGTTTGTTGTTGTTCTTTCACTATCGCTCGTCGTGTCTTTGTGATTTTGGTGTCCCTGTGGGGGGCGTGCCTGTGCACGTGTTTGTTTCCGCGTCAGAGTGTCTGTGTCTGTTTTCATTCGTTTCTTTCCGTTATGTTGAGAACAGGAGAGAAAGAGAGAGACGGAGAGGCACTCGAGTAAGGCCGTTGAGTCTGCATTATCGGATAGAAGAACCCCAGAATCACTCACACACAGACGCACGCAAGCACACACAAGGATCAGAACACCATTTTTTTTTCCGCTACCCTGCATTGCCGCTCTGCCCCTCCCACACATGCATGCACAGCCCCTCCTCCTCTGCGACTCGTGTCTTTCGCCGCTTCTTTAACGTTATCGTTGAGAATAAGTTGTGAGGCATTTAAAAAAACGGACAGACATTCTTTCTTGTTGCCCTGAGCGTTGGCGTCTCAGTCCAGTACGCGTATGTTGATGTGTGTGTTGTTTGCTTCTCCCTTCCTCTACCCTTTATTTCCCCTGACTCCCGGCTACAGCCTGTTCTCTTTTCGGTTGTTGTCTCATTGCTGCCTCTCCTGTTCCATCGGTCCTCTTCCCTCCTCTCTTTCTCTTTGTGCGGGTGAGTGAGCTTAGGTGTCTGTCGGCTTTCCTTTCGCATCGGCGGATTGCACAAAACCTCACAGGGCCACTCGCGCCTGCCTTTCTCCTCCCTCTTCCTAATCTTCCCCGCGGTGTGTCTCCCACCGCCTTCTCCCTCCTTTCGCTTACACACAGCGCGCACGCACACAGTCATGACCATGCCCACTCACACACTGGAATGCATGCATCAAGTAGAGAGACATTGCGCCTCAACGTTCACAGGCGCGCCCAACCAGTATTTGGCTGGAGAACTGGGTGGGGCAGGTGATGCGCAGGAGTTCTCACGCCAAAACAAGCAAGGAGATGAAAAAGATATAATGCTTATACATATATGTATGTGTATGTATATATATATATATGGAAAGAGAGCGGCATACATAAATATATATCTACCGTGGCTGTCTATCAGCGTTTTTTTTCTGTGTGTTTGTGTGTCTGTGTCTGTTTGTTTAGCCACGGCGCTCTCTAACGCAGCTCTACAAGCGCGAGAAAGGAAAACGACAAGTCTCCCTCCTAAGGATGCAAACACATACGAAAAGAAGAAATGACGAAGAACACCGCGTGAGAGGAGGGAGGGGAGGGAGGGCGTGGGCAAAAGGATAAGGACGCCGAACAGGGTGCGGTGCACTTCGGTCCCCGTGTACTCTGTCTACGTGCGCAAGCTCCTTCACTGCTCGGTCGGCACCCCTCTCCATTTTGTTGTTGGTTTTTTCCTTTGTTGCGGAGGTAGCCAAGGCTGATTCAGATGAGTCGTAGATGTCTTGGTGATGGTGTGTGTGTGTGTGTGTGTGTGTGCGATTACGTGCACTCGTTTTCAATGCGTCTTGTGCACACACGCTCCTTGCACCATGCGTATGCCACCCTTCTTTAGCTTCATGTGATCCACCGCTTTCTTTTCTCCCAATTTTTTTTTGCACCTTTGCATATCTTTGTGAGGCACATCTCCGAGGTTGCGGGCAGTGCACGCACGTGACACTTGAGCGACATTAGCCACGATCGGTTTGGTGGTGACCTGTCTCCTTTTTCTTTGTTGTTCTCGGTGTTGTGGTGATACTCGTCATAGAGGCACTCCGAAACAAACTCCTGCACACCCATAAAGCACACGCACGCACGGCATAGATATCTGTGGAGTCCTTTTTTTGTTACCGCAACTGCTTCGTCCTCCATTTTCGGTCGCGATTTCTCTAAAACACACATACATACGCACAGACACGTACACGCCGCACGAGTGGTCTCGACGTACTGTACCAATGACCGACGGCTCTTACTCTTACACCGGTTCCTACACCGGCGACTACTCGTACTCGTACTCGTACAGCTATTCGGATGGCACCGGCTCCTATACCGACAGCACCGCTGAAAAGTCGCAGGGCCGCGTGCCGAGAGCGGCTCCCGCCGCTAAAAACACACAGAGCAAGAAGATGCCTTCTCCATCAAAGCCCGAGCCTACGAAAAACGTGGAATCTGAAGAGAGCTACAGCTACAGCTACAGCGCCCCCTCTTCGCCGAACGAGGGGACAGCCGGCGCGGCAGTACCAGCTGCGGTCAACAGTGCGAGCAAACAGAAGCGGCCGACGAATGCAAACGAGAGCGATGATAGATCGTATAGTTACTCCTACACGGATGGCGACGACTCGTACAGCTACAGCTACTCCGACAGCAAGGCAGGGACCGCCTCACCACCCGCGCTGAGGGCACCCAAGGTAGAGGTGGCAGGGGCAGGGCAACAGCACACCACACCAGCGGCAGGACATGCCGATAGGTCCGCAGGTGCCACCCCGCCACCGGTGACGTCGACTGCCGCAGCTGCCACCAACGTGGCGTCCACGGGGTCGTACTCGTACTCGTACTTGGACTCGGACGATGACGACGGCTCGTATACCTACAGCTACAGCTACAGCAACGAGGGAGACTACACGGACGACTCCCACTACTACTCGGACGGCTCGTACTACTATTCCAACGGCTCGTACTACTACTCAGGCGGCTCCTCCTACTACTCGGACAGCTCATACTACTACTCGGACAGCACCTCCTACTACTCGGACGGCTCATACTACTACTCGGACGGCTCGTTCTACTACTCAGACACCTATTCGTATACCGGAGACAGCAGCTATTACTACTCGTATTCCTCCTCTGTTACTTCCGGAGAGCAGAGAGGGAGACGGGGCAAGCCGGGTGCCGAGACGGCGTCGGGCTCATCGGACTACTACTACAGCTACAGCAGCGACTACGCAGACTTGTCCGACTCCTACTACTACAGCTCGTCGTACACCGGCGAAGACAGCTACTACGACTACTCGTATCCGTCCTACAGCTATTCCTCCTACACGGATAGTGAAGGCATCCATCACCACGCCGTGGACAGAGCAAAGCGCCGCGAAGCAGCGGGGGGCAGCGGCACGTCATCCTACACGTACAGCGCGACAAGCAAGTCGCCCACCTCTACATCATCGTACGCGTACGGCAGCTTTGCCGCGTTCCTACTGTCGGAGAGCAGAACGGCTGCGCAGCGGGAACTTCTGGTGCTGCGTGCTCCCGTAAAGGACGTGCCGCACCCGCCGCAGGCGCCGAATCGCTGCTTTGTTGTCTTCAAAACCACCGAGGACGCGGTGTGGGCGTTCCTCCAGAGGCTTATGGCGGTGCAGAAACTCTACGAAGAGCGGCGCGCAGCAGCTGCTGGCCAGGTTGTCGCACCCATCTCTTTTATGGAGTGCGCGAAGTCACCGTCGCTGTGTGCAGCAGGGACATTCGGCAGCGAGGCAGCGGAACAGGAAGACACGGTCACCCCGTTCATTCCGACAAAGGACGGCTGCTTTAGTGAGCGCTCCATGCGCATCGCGTTTCGCGTGCTGCGACTGAACCACCTCGAGCGTCGCGAGGCACTGAAGAACGCGCTGCTACCGCTGCCGATGGAGGTTATGTTAGACATCTTCAGCACTTGTGTGGCAGCGCGAGCGAAGGAGCATGTGGTGCAGGCTTTTTTGGCACACGATACTTACCATAGCGGCGAGATGTCGCTGACGCAGCTCTGCGCGCTGCTGCGCCGACTCGGGCTCGGCACGAGTCCGATCATCGAAGGCCACCGAATTAGTATTGGTGTGTCCACGGAAGGCGCCCTGGAGATGGTGGTAAACGTCGAGCAAGTGGTTCAGTCAGGCGCCCCCGCTGCGCCGGTGTCCGCCAAGTCACAGAAGCCGGTGAATTGGGAGGTGACTCCCGTCCACGTCCTACGCATCATCCGACAGAGTGCTGCCAGGAACGAATCGGCGCCAGTGCGCTGGAAGAACAGCAGGCTCTACATGGGACGCCACGCCATTGTGTGCAATGTCACTACGAAGGCCCTGTTCCAGCGACTCAAGACGTATATCGAGGCCGCCACGCACCTTTGCGTGCTCGCCAAGGTGTTCTCCATCAAGGACGCTGCGAAGGGAACGCTGACAGTGCAGTACCCGCAGTTCATCCGCAGTGTGCTGCTAGCAGAACCTTCCGCGCACTATCACGCCGACACCGCTGCGTGGGCGGCGCCGCGCAAGCTGCTGTACATTGAAAACGTCTTCCGTGCTGTATTCCACCCGTTTGGGGTGCTGCGCGCCTACGCGGCCGGCCGGCCCGTTCCCCGCTACCACCGTGACTGGGCCCTGGAGTCGACGCTCTACTCGACAAAAGACACGGAAGAGAAGCGCCGCCGAAACGTGGTGCCCGGCATCGGCACCGACATGCGCCTTATGCCTGACCCGTCCTCCCGTCCGGCTGATGAGGTGCAGCTGTCGTTTGTTCTGCAGAAAGTTCGTGTTCCGGCACAGCTGCCGCGATACGCCCGGTGCTTCTGTCTTGTGAGCGCGGTCACTCCCGCGAACGTGTTTCTGCCGGCTGTCGAGGTGCCGGTGCGTCTCATTGTCGCGTCCGCAACGAAGTGCGGCTACTACACGTGGATGCTTCACGATAAGAAGCACAAGAAGCGCGACGCAGTCCTGCAGTTTGCTGGGTCGGCGGTAGATAGAATCTATGTGGAGTGCTGCTACGAGACGCATGACATATGGCCTCCGGAAAACAGTGAGGACACAGCGGCTTCGACGGCGCCGTCGTGCACCACCACCGTGTGGTGTGCGGGCTACGCGGTGTTTGCCGTGAACGGAGCCAGGACGGCGGTGCTGCCGGTCAAGGCAGGGAGTCTGCTGCAGGAGCAGCCGTACTATTCGACTCTGCTGGGTAGCGGCGTCGCCGCTGGGACCGCAGCATCCGCGATGATGATGACGCCTGGGGGAAATTACGCGAAGCTGCAGAACGACTCCTACTGTTGTGCATCCAAGTCTAGTCGGTGCTGCCAGCACAGGTACGCAGCTGATAAGGCACATCAGATTAAGGTGAAGGTGCTCAAGTCCGAGAAGCCCATACCCGGAGCAGAGCGGCTTCCGGCGCGGTACATTGCCTTCCAGCGGCATGTGCCCATGATCTCGCAGCTGCGCGCCGCCGTGGAGCTGGTGGGTAGAGAGACGTCGCACGTTGGGCAAGCCTTCCGCCAGCAGGCGGTCCGCTACATCTTCTCCGTCGCTGCTGACCCTGCGCTGCTGGATCAGCTGTGCGGCCTCTGGAAGTACCGAGAGCGGCACTGGAGCAAGGCAGAGCGCAAGAATGAAGAACACAAGCAGCGCACCCTTCTCTCCTGCGTCGCCGCTCTCTACGCACTCAAGAACTCGTGCGCTGGCAGCCAGGAGATCTTTGCCAAGTCCCTGGAGAAGGGAAAGCCGTTGCAGATGACCATCGACCCTGCGGCACCGATGGTGCCAGTTCGCGTCTAACCTAAGTCTCTTTAGAGCAAGTAGGAGGAGAAGGATCAGGAGGAGGAGTCGCCGCAGGACAGCGGGTGAGTGCTGTGATGCTTGCTGCTTTTTATCGCTCTGCCGCTGCCACTGCACCTATGTCGTCGCTGGCATTCCCGTTGTCTTTCCGTTGACGGGAGCCGAGCCGCACCTCCAACATGACGAGACTCGGGACCGGCGGCAAAGAAGAAGCGAGACGAACACTGCCCCTTAGGTGCATGCATCCTGGTCGCCACTCGCTGGCTTCATCTTTCCCTCCACGCCGAACATGTCACGGAATGCGACATGCACGTATGCAATGTGCGCCGTGTTGTGTGTGCGGCCATGCAGGCGTGGTGCTCTAACATGCGTAGAAAGGTCTCTACACACGCACACATATATACATACACGTACCAACAGACGAGAACACCGTAGACATGCTCTTGTCGTCATGAAACGGTGATAATACGATGCCGACTGGCGTGTCTGTGTAGTGCTCGCTGCCCCCCCCGCCGCCTTCTTTTGCTGTACTTCTCGCACTTCATGCTGCCTGCGATTCTTTTCGTCTCGTTTTTTTTTTGTGTGCTTTCTCTGTTGCGCGTGTGCGGTGCCATCAGTGTGATTACCCGCTGCGCTAGATGTGTTTTCTTTCTCCAACAGTCTGCCTCATCGTCTTTCGTGTTTTTGAGCTGTTTCCGTGCCCCCATCGCAAGTACGCAGCGCTCACGAGCATAGATCCTCCTTTCTCCTCCTTCCCCCCACTGTGGTCTCTCTCTCTCTCTCGGACTATGGTTGGACAGTGGGCAGCAAAGGTAACGGGGGAAAGTCCACCGGCTGCAGGACCTACACAGCACAGCAAAGAGAAGCTATATATGTATATATATGCATATCCATGTGCATATATGCATGTATATGTGGGGACGATGCTACACCGAGTGTCCGTGGATAGGGTTTGCTCGAGTACGCGAATGCAGTGCCTCTCTCTCACTCTTGTAAACCAGTTGAACCACCTCCTTGTTATGGACGCGGCACGGAACTATCCCCACTTGTCGTGCATGCTCACACCGCGGTAGGTCAGGCCTCATCGCGTATCCTTTCGGATGGTGGCGGCAGCGGCGTTCTACTGTCTCTCGCCCCACCCACCTCTCTTTCCACTGCCGTCATTTCTCCGTCGCTGCTCTTTCCTTTGATTCCACTCTCGAACACTACACCAATCAACCCCAAAGTGCACGTACGTGAAATGTGCAGCATCTCGGACCGTTGACCGGGTGGGCCGGTGCCGCACAGATGCCAGAAGCACGACGAGAGAACCCCCACGTTGCATCATCGGAGAGAAAAGGAGGGGGAGGGTCCTCCAGACCCGAATGTGACCAGTCGCCCGAGCATACGATGGAATGCGGCCCCGCTTGATGCGACTGAGGATGACGCACGACCTACGGGCAAGGTGCAGGGTTTCCGAGAGGGTGCTGACTTGAGGCTGCCCGATTTCCTCCTTACGTACATCCGGCATGCACCTGGACCACCCGCTGCAACCCGCATGATGCAGGCTCCGCCGTTTCCGCCCTCGAGCAGGGCCATGGGCGCGGCCCGCTTTGAATGACGGCATGTAGTGCACCCCAAGTCCGTCTGGCGCCTACCGTGCAGCATTTATTCGAAGAGGAGACGAAAGAGGAGGATGAGAGCCGGTGAGGCGCACGGCACAAGTCAACGGCAGGACGGCTCATCCTGGACGACCAGGATGAGGGAATGGTGCAGGAGAGGTAGGGCAGCTGTGGTTGTGTGTAGGCGTATACATTTGTGGACGTGTTCGGGGTGGAATGGGAAGGCTGAAAAAAAGATCTTTTTCACCCTCGTAACGGGGAGGGGGGACACCGTAGCGCGGGGCATATCTGGGTCCAGCGCCCCACTCTGTGATAAAGCCAAGCAAGCCCCCTCCGCCGTCTCTTGCCAGTGCCGAATCGCCTTCGGCGGCGACAAGGACGAGTCCCCTATGGCGTAGGGAGAGGTCAGAGCGATGTATCGCTGCGGATGTCGGCGGTCAGGCCCTGGATGGCATTGCGTCGACGCGACCTGCCACAGTGAAGGCGTTTCTATCATTTATATGATAGGGCAGCGTATCAGCGTGACTCGAGCGCATCCCACTTCCCGGCCCTCGCACCGCCTACTGATCCGGGGAGCCTAAGCCGCCCCAAGGCGGATACACGATATGACGACCGGCATAATGTGGAAGCGGCTGTGACAAGCCAGGAGCCAAATGGAGTTGAACTGCTGATGTCCCGGCAGTGAATGTGGACTTGTTGATAAACGAAAATGTATGCTCATCTTTCCTCTGTGACCTTCTCTTTTCGTCTTTCTTTCCTTTCTCACGCACGGACTCTCCCTTTACGCGTCCGTTTCCGACGTGGGTGGAGTGCGTTATCGTTTTGTCGTCGTGTATGAGTGCGTCTCTCTCGCCTGTTCGCTCTGCGCACACGTGTGTACGACGCACCGGCATGCCCGTAACGAAACACGCATCAACACAAAAAGCTGCCACCACATCGCAGGCGTATTGAGTGATGCGCTCGCTTCTCGTTGTCTTTCCACTTATTTTAGTTGTCTCCTCACCTTTTCACTCTGTAGTGTGTGTTGTCTGTTGTCTATTTTGGTCCAAACCTGCCAGCTGCACTGCCCTATCACACCGCATCAACCGCCCTCCCCCAGCGCTGCGAAGCAAGACACCGTGTGTGTGTGCGCGCGCTCGCAGAAACAAAAACAAAGGCACTCGCGCTGGCAAACGCCCGCTCTCACGTCCCCCACCCTCCTCCCACTACCTGCTGAATTAGAAGCGAATAGGCCGGCGACAGCTGCAGTCTCCAACTCGATTCCTAAAGAAATGAGCTACACGTCGCATTTCGGTAGCCACTCGTCACTCCCCACAGTGCGCGTGGGGTCCGCGGCGAACTCGATGCCTGCCGGGTTATATGGCAGCCGTAACATGGCATGCTCCCTTGAATCGGGCACTCTTTTGAGGCCGCGACAGAGCGACCGCGCATCGCGGTCCCCGCTGATCTGCAGCCAGAGGCTCGGCAAGTACATCGCAGGAATGAGCTCGATCTCTGCTATTGACACGGCAAGCACGAAGCTCTCCATCCCCATAACTGCCGTGGAGCCGACGCTCGCCTTCGAGGACGACGGCCTCGTCCCCGGACTCTGCCGCCTATTTATGGAGGGACGCTGCCGCCAAGGAGACCGCTGCTTTCAGGTGCATGCGAACCCCAGCGTGGTGGAGCAGCTTCGGCAGGAGGCGTTCAACACGCCCTCCTGCTGCCCTGCGCATGGCGCCAAGTGCAACATGGAGGGATTCCCTCTGGGCCTTGCCGTCATCATCGATCCACCACGCGAGAAAGAATCGGGCGCTATGGTAGAGGCCCACGCCGCGCGTGACAACGGGAGCGCCGCCGGATCTCTGTCGAACGGCGAGACGAACACGGCTGACACCGGCGGCGATGCCTATAGCGGGCACAGCATAAATAACAGGGAGCAGGTCCCGATTGCGCTCCACAATGTTTGCCCCACCCGCTTCCTCTGGTCGCGCTACGAGGAGAATGGCGGTATGCTGCTGCACATGCCGAGGTCGAAGGTCTGCCGCGAACATCGCAAGGGCCTCTGCCGCTTTGGCAACGAGTGCAGCTTCCTGCATGTGTGCCGTCAGATGCCCATCGGCAGCGGCGACGAGGAGCTTCTGAGCCACAGCCGCACGCCGTTGCGCCACAGTACGGTGCAAGGCAGCATGCAGGACTTCTCGCACCCGCCGTCGTTTGCCACCGCGAGCGGATCTCTGTGCCACCACGCTCATTCTCAGTCGTACTCACAGGCTAACCTACAACACTTCCAGGGCAGCACCGTCATGTCCCAAAACGGCTCGTACATGGACGGCTCTCTCGGCAACAGTCAAACCGGTTCTCGGCCGCATCTCTCGCGCGCTCCAACGGCTTCGGAGAGCTATGGTGGCCATCAGCCACTGCTGCGGCCACTCGGTGGCGTGCAGAATTCGCACAGCAGCGTAGCGGCCCGTGGGTCCTTCTCGCACAACCCCTACGCCGAGGCATCCTCGTTTCAGAGCTGAAGGGGTGACGACGAAGAGCAGAAAAAGGTGTGCAGGGTGCCTTTATGTTACCTTCTTCTGATTTCCTTTGGGTTCTCGCTTTTCTTCGTCACCGGCACGTCCTTCTTCACCGTCCCCGCCCTCGCTCTGGGTCACTGCTGGCGACTCGCTGGCCACCTTTGCCATCATAGGCGGGAGGGGAGTGACGTTCCTGCACCTCCTTCCCCTCACTTCTCTCTCTCTCTCTCTTCTGTGTTCCTTTGTTTTGGTCTCTCACGATGATGCTGTAAGATGTGCTCGCACCTTCGTGTGTACTTCAGTGTTTGTTTCTCCAAGTAGCTTCAGGCCTTTTCTGCTGCTCTTGTCGCTTTGTTTCTTATGTATATGTATATATATATACATATCTGTGCTTGTTGTAGCTGATGCGTGGAAGAGGGCGAGATGCCGTGGTGAAGGGATCATCTGCACACACGCACAGAGTTTGGTGGGTTGCCTCGGAATCAACGTCGAGTACTCCAGAAGAACCTCTGCATCACGCCCCTCGTTTTTAGGTGTTGTCTCTCTCTCTCTCTCTCTTTGTTTCTGAGCGAAGACAGCCGACGCCATCCACGGCGGCGATGGGAAGAGAACGTAAGCAAGCAGACTTTTCACGGATCATAATGTCTGCCCAAGCCACCTTTCGCCACCGCCGACCTCCCCAGCAGCCGCGTCTCATCATGGGTCTCTAGAGCATCCCTACATGTTGTTGTTGCATCTATCATATGTGCTGTTTTTGTTTCTTCTTTATTAAATGCGCATGCGTATGTGTATGTATGTGTGCATGTGTTTGTTCGTTTTCTCTTCAGTTCTCTGCGGTTCTACCTCCCACCCGTCCGTCCATCCGCTCCGCCGGCCCGCCCCCGCGTACTTGCACGTGCGTCTTCGACTACTTTCTCTTCACTTGCTGTCCTTCCCCTCGTCTTTCTCTCGCTGTTGTTCGTCCTCCTCTTTTTTCTTCTCGTTTCGTTTTTTTTTCGTGTTTTGCTCTGTTGTGGTCCTCATGTATTCAGGCGTCCATGTGGGAGCTGCTGGCCCGTCGCCTGCGCCTCTCATTGAACTTGACGGTTGTGGCCATTGGGAGCTGGAGCATGACGACAAGGTAGGCATGCGAGCACAACCAGCAGCTTCAGGGGAGCCAAAGTCCATTGCCCGGTTTACTGACCTGGCCACCGGTTTCAGAGGCCAAACCGACATCTCCCGAAACCACGGTACGCGATGCGACGCGCGACGGCAAGAGGTAGTTGGCGGCGACTGTTCGACACGAAAGAACAGGGATGCTGTTCTCACGAGGCGACGGGAGAACACGCTCGCCCCCCGCTCTGCATAATCATCTGCCCTCACCTCGGGGTTCCCACACCTTCGCCAGAGCCTGCGCCCCCGCCTGTGTTTGCTGTGAGGGCGGCCGACCTGGCGTTATGCCCGGTATGCGACGCCAGACTCGCGGGTCGCTCGAGGCTGAAAGCACACCTCGCTTCACGCTGTGATGTTGCACGCAACAGCCCGACGACGCAAACGTCGCTCGCGCTGCGTGGGCTGCTCTCGCCGGATGCCCATGGCACACCCTCTCTGTGTCTCTTCAGAGGACAAGCTGTGAGTTCTTTGTGCGCAGGCACATGTCTGTTCATGGGCCCCTTCGGCTTGACACACCTGCTTCTAGGTAGGGCGTGCGTTTTTTTTTGGGGGGAGTGCCCCCTGCTGCGTCAGAGTCACGGTGGTATTGACGGAAACAGAAGATGGCGACAGCGAGCCATCACCACCACCTCTCCCAGGCAACAACGTCATCCTGGGACAGGACCAAATCTCCGAAAGTGCGAACACTGCACGCGCGCTGCCATGCACAGCTGGCATGATGTATTAAACACACGCAAAGTATGGAAAGGCCTGAAGATCAAGAGTGTTCCGTAAAGCAAGTGAGATACGATTCATGTCAATCAACCCCAAAGTGCACGTGCGTGAAATGTGCAGCATCTCGGACCGTTGACCGGGTGGGCCGGTGCCGCACAGATGCCAGAAGCACGACGAGAGAACCCCCACGTTGCATCATCGGAGAGAAAAGGAGGGGGAGGGTCCTCCAGACCCGAATGTGACCAGTCGCCCGAGCATACGATGGAATGCGGCCCCGCTTGATGCGACTGAGGATGACGCACGACCTACGGGCAAGGTGCAGGGTTTCCGAGAGGGTGCTGACTTGAGGCTGCCCGATTTCCTCCTTACGTACATCCGGCATGCACCTGGACCACCCGCTGCAACCCGCATGATGCAGGCTCCGCCGCTTCCGCCCTCAGGTGGACTGAGGCAGGCCGGGGTAAAATGGAGCGTATCCCTCATACACTATGGCAGAATGGTCACTTGAAAAGGAACTGCATCTCTCTTCATTGTGTGCGACACTAATGCGCCAAACTCTCAAAGAGAACGTATTCAACGGACCTGCTGACAGCGAGGTGCGCGTGCTGACGTGCGTAAGGTGCCTCCCCCCCCCCCCTCCTCGTGCAGAGACAGAGGATATGCGAATGGAATGCCGTGGTGTAGTGGCCACGGTGGCATTCGTGTCAACCTCTCACTCTCTCTCACTTGCAACTCGAGTCTGCAGTGGCTAACACAGGGCCTTTCGTCTGTCTAAAAGGATCGCGCGTGCTCGCGGGGAAAGGCCACACACACACACGTCACCACAGCCGCTCGACCGAGCAACAACTCCACCTAACCCTCATCTGCATTGAGCTCTCTCTCTCTCTCTCAATGCGCGCCACTCACTAATTTTTTCTTTCGAATCTCTGTCCTCCTCTTCTGTGTGTGTTTTCTTTTGGTTCGACAGTTGTTGTATTGGTGATGTGCTGCGGAGTCTCTCTGCGCACTCCGCCTCCCCTCCTCCCGGCTGCCCCGGCACATCTTTTGTTCCTATTTGCGGGTGCGCCCTTCGCTGTTTCTCGTCCCTGGCGCCTCTTACCACTACCCGCTCACGAGGACAGCGGTGTACCGACACCGATAGCGCGAGGGTGTAAAGGCATACAAAGGGCGGGCAGACATATCAGTTAGTGGTTTATCGCCCTCTCCTCCATCTAGGCGCGCCGCGTTCGTGACGGAGGTTCACACAGTTATTCATCGAGACGCCCTACATATGGAAAGAACAGTATCCTCATAGAGAAAGAAAAACGGTGTACGTTCGGCTCACAATTTTGCCCTGTCTGTCTTCTGAAGCTTCCGCCGTTGCCATCACCGCCAATCGTACTCGTAGCGCGTGTATGGATCACATATTTGTCCGCTCCGACTTCGCGTGCCGGCACGAGTACCGACTCGTCTCCGTCGATGACGCATGCGTGCAGCAGCTGAAGGAGCAGGTGTACCCGAGCCCCTCTGCTGGCAAAGGTGCGACCAGAAGCAAGCGGGCGCGTGCCTCGTCGCCCCCCTCAGCGACAATACGTAGTGATGATGTCGCAGTCGTGTTCGTCATGAAGGGTGACGGGCAGCTTTGTCTGCACGACGCACGGTCGACCCGCTCCGTCCGCCGCGTCGAGTACTCGAACACGATGCTGCTGGCAACGCGACGGCTCAACCGCGCCGGCAGGTCTGCCGTCTGTGAGTCTCGAGACAGAGGCAGTGATGTGTGCAACACTGAGGGAACAGCCACAGCCACGGCTACTCCTCTGCCCGCATCCAGAGTCCGCCAGTACACAAATAATGTTGTCGTCTCCTCCCTGAGCCGCATGTTTGACAGTCATGCCGCGCATCCGCAGGACAACGTGTCGGCTGTGCTGGGTGAGTCGTACTTGACCATCGAGGAACTCGAGGGCACCGACGGGGGCAGCGGTGGCAGTGGGGCTGCCGGTCCATCAGGGCGCGGGTACACTTTTGCTCAACTCGCTCGCATGTTCCGCAGCAGTCCTGCCGAGCTCGCCGATCTGTTGCAGAGCATCGGCGCGGTCGTGCACCGTGGCCTCGTTCGCCTTCTCCACCCCTCCCTCGCGCATGAGTCCTTAGCGGCGGTTCTGACGTTTCTCGACACCGCAGAGCCATGCAATGCCTCCTGGGCTGCCGCGCGGGAACATCTCTGCCCATCCGTCTACCCGGACGTCGTACTGCGTTCACTGGAGGCCGTGTACGGCGCGCCGCGAGGCGCAGGTGAGGCGACGAAGGACAATGACTCCGTGGTGCTGGTGGGGATGCCGGCGCTGCTAAACCTGCCGCGAGTACTGGTGGGTCTCGCCGGTGGTGTGTTTGATGCGCACCAGGGCGTTGTCCACCGAACCCTCGGCACCGGCGAGGTCGCTTGTGGGTTGCCCCTGGAGACGTTTGCAAAGGCGTGGATGGATGCGATTCCGTCGTCCCTCTTCGGTGTGGCTGGAATCCCGCACCGCGGCGCGGCAGGGGTGCAGAAGACTCTCATGGAGAAGCTGCGTGGCTACGTGGTGGTGGAGTCGCGTAGCGGTGGCTTTGGCGGCAGCATGCAGGATACGGTATGGTGGGTACCGAAAGAATCCCTCAGCATCGACTTTGCCGCGCGCCTCCGCGCACTCTTCGAGCTGCGCCCGCAGTTGTGGGACCAGATCGAGCTGAAAGTGTACCTTGGTACACTGGTTCCACCCGATCAGAGCTTCGAGCACGTCATTCTGCGCCACACACGAGAGTACCGGATACCAGGGAAGCCAGTGCAGTACGCCCCGCTCGCGTGAAGTCGCAGTGGTGGAAGCGCGGCTGCTCGTTCGCACGCGTTTTGCCGCGCGGGTCAATCCGAATGCCGGCCCATCTCTGTTTACCTCGCGTGTCCTTCTCTGTTCGCACAAATTCCGGTACCTCTACACTCCACAGGGGCATTGTTGGGACGCGTGCTCAGCAAATGGATTCAGCCTACTCCCGCCCTGCTCCCCACTGCTGCGGATAGTGACGCGTGGGAGCGTGTGACGGACGGAGAACAACATCCGCTGCTCGCCGCTTTCGTTCGTAGATGGCGGTACGCCTTCACGCCTCTCCCCACCCCCCTCCCTCTCTCAACGCGGCAGCCACCAAACTACTCACCTTTGCTTTTCGCTCTTCCCCTTCCCCCTGTGCGTTCACGATGCTTGAACTGCGAGCACAGCAGTGTCTTACCCAATAACAACTAGTAAACACACATACACACACACACAAAACGCAACGCACGCACGCACGAACTCGCACCTTCATTGCTCGTTATTTCTTCTGTGGTGACCACCCAGCGTGCCTTCATTATCCTCACGCACACACACACAAAAAAAAATAGCCTCGCTCGCCTTCTCCGCTTCGTACCCCCCCCTCCCTGCCCCAATCCTTCCCCACGTACGAAGTAGAGGAGGAAGTATCGGCAAGGAAGAGGCAACCCCGACAAGAAATATAAGCGGAGCCCGAGCGCTGCATCAGTGCGGCTGGCCGCTTCGCGTCATTGACTGTATCGCCGGGGTCTGGGCTGTGCTCAATATACAGCCGTGGCGCACACAAGCACTTGCTCCTCTCGTCGTCTTGGCGGGCAAGTCATTGTGTCGTCTCTTCGTTTTTTATGTTATTATTGCGCGTGAGCACGTCCTTGTGTGTCGCCCTCCGTCTCTTGCTGTTATCCCCTTCGCACGCTGCCAGCGAACGCTCGCTCGTCCGTTTCGTAAGTGTCACCGGTGTGGTGGTCGCTATTTTTTTTTCGCATCATTGGTTTGTTCGCGTCTCTTGCTCATCCTTCGTTTTCAGCCTCCTGGTTTGTTATGTGCGGAAGCTCGGTGTCCGTGTGCACGTCGTTTTGCCCCTCTCCCGCCGCCGCCGGCCGGCCTCTGTCTCTTCCCAGCATAGCACCATGACATACTACGGGTATCAGCCAGAGCAAACCAAAGCTCAGATTCGATCTACTCGGGGCGAGACCATTGACCTGGCTCTCCCTGTCACCTGCCTTGTGGGGGAGCTGCGCTCGTTTCTTATCGAAGAGTACGGCTATGACCCTAACACGCGTCTCCTGTACAACGGGCTCGTCGCCGACGACAACTCCTACGTGTGTGATTACCCCTTCGGCTCACTCATGATCGCCACCCCCGCTGACATACACTCGCAGCGCCAGTCACTACCCCCGCGACAGCCCGCGGTCGCACACGTGCCACCGCACCAGCCACAGCAGGAGCCTACCCCCGAGTTCTCACGCCCGACTGCTCACCTATCCCCAACCGTCAGCACGAGCGCGGACGCCGTTCTCAAAAACAAGCCTGCTGAGACGATGCCGACGTACTCGAGTGCTGCGGCGCGCAAGATGAGCCCGGCAGAAGCGCCGCCGGAGACCGCGAAAGCGAAGCGCAACACCACAGGACTCAAGCATCGGCCCAAGAACTCGGCGCGCCAGCTCCGCTCCATAAGCACCGAGTCGACCGGGTCACAAAGCAGGCTCATGAAAGGGGATGGCGCCTCGGATACCGCGAGCTCCGTTCCCGCCCCATCCCCGCCGGCGCCTCCGCCGCCGCTTTCTGCAGCGAACAACGGTGCTTCGCTCGCACTGGGGAGCGGCCGTGCACTGCCAGGCACTGGCCAGCGCAACTCTCCCTGGCCACAGGGGTCACAAAACGCGACCGCGGCTCCCTCCAGCGCCGCACCATCGCAGGCGACCGACCTCCCGCCTTCCCCGCGCAGTGAGGAACCGAGTGTGGCGGCCGCGGTGCCCAGCGGTGAAGGTGGCAATGAGGACGACAACCAGCGCCGGCGAGTGCAGCTGACGGTGGAGTGCCACATCCCTTCTCTCAATCAGGTGGTGCCGGTGAATGTGAACGGTGATTCCTCCGTGTCGGATCTAATCCTGGCGGCGGCCGCCGCGGTTCCCGGGCTGAAACCGGATGCGCAGGTAGTCCACCGCGGCAAAGTGCTGATGGCGTCGCCGCAGGCGAAGCTGTTTGACCACGGTATTCGCAGCGACGCTCGCGTCTTCATCGCGGAAGGGGAGTACAACAATGCCGAAAAGATCGCGTTGCTGGAGATTGAGGAGGACATCGCCGTGATTGAGCGAGCCATGGAGTCGCCCCTCACGGATCTGCAGCGGAAGGGTTATTACGAGGAGCTGATGCGTATCCTGTTCCGCACGGACGGGCTGCAATCTCTGGAGGGGGAGTGGCGGCAGCGACGCAAAGACGCGGTGAAGCACATTACGTCACTGCAGGACGCATTGGGCGTAGATGTAAAAGAGTCTTGATATGGGATACCCCATCTCTGTTCTGGCAGTGCCTTTGTGCGGTCGTGGGTGGCAATGACTCTGCTCGTCATCCTCGTTGCCAATTACGTATTCACGCTTCCTCCCTGGATCTCTCTTCTCCCTTCGCCACCCCACCCGCACTGCGAACTCTTTCCTCCCTTTTCGCCTTGCTTGCGCTCTTCATGAGGCCGCGACTTTCTCGCTCCGTTTGCTGACATGCGGGTGGGCAACTGACCTCCGCGAGCGAAGCGCAAGAGGGGAAAGGGATGCGTGCCTCTCGGTTAGGGAAGGAGCCGCTTCTTTTTTTGTTGTTTTGGAGAATGTAAGGAGAAGGAGTGTAGGCGGAATTTTGTCCTGTGATGTCATTAATGTACTCCATCTCTACCCACCCACCCACCCACCACCACCACCACCCCCGGAGATTCTCGACAGCCTCTTCTTGCCCTGCGTTGTTGGCTCCGTTTCTCCCTTCACCTTGTTACTCTGGTATTCCGTACTCCTTGTACGCCCGTTGATCCATGTGGTGGCGGCTCGGCACTGACACGGCACAAATGTGAAATGCGCGAACAAACACAACACAAAGAAAAAAAAGTGAAATGAGCAGACAGTGACGCATCCATAGGAGTGTGAAGCGGTGCACTCACGTCAGGTGTGTGCGACAGGGATGCACACGCCGAGATGAGCACATCTTTACCCCGCGGTAAGGGGTTTTCAACAACAAAAAGGAAAATCTGCTGGCACGCCTTTTGAGAGGAGAGCGCGAAAAATGTCAAGACGAAAACACAGTGAACGCGCAAGGCGGTCGCCCTCCCCCTCCTCCCCACGTTTCGACACCTCCCCATCGGTTCTATGCCATGCATCACTCGCTCGTTCTCCTTTCGTAACGTGCCATGCTAGGGGAGATGGGAGTGCCGGGGCTGGCTATATCTGCACCATCATTTTCTTCCTGACTCTCACCCTCTTTTCCCTCCAGCACTTTGTACCATTTTTTGTTTTTGCCCTCGTTTTTTTTTCGCGTCGCGGGCACCGACTCATCTCACGGGCGCGTCGATATGGTGCCCCCCCCCACACACACACACACGCCTCCTCACCGTTGTCTCTCTCTCTCTCTCAAGCACTCCACATAAGCCTTTCTCCTCTCCCCGTGACTCTCCCTCTCCAGTCTTTTCTTCTGGCCTTTCTTGTTTTCCTTTTCGAATCTAGACGACTCTATTTCTCGATCAATATCACCGTCGACGCCGTCGCCCTGCCTTTTTGCAGTTGTTGCGCGCAGCACGGGTACACTCTCCCCTCCATTTCTCGAGCTCACGTTTGCGTATCGTAGCAATTTCTCACTCTTGTGGGAGTGCTCTTCGCTCTTTCTGCGCTGTTGTTTTCGGAGCTAGCGAGCGCCTACATCACACTTCTATCAGCGTGTCCGCGCGCATTTATTTCCTGCCGCTGACCAGGACTCCCTCACCGCCATCATCGATCCGTTTGTGCTTCCTACGTTGTGCGTGTGTGCGCGTGTGCTTTTCACCGCCATCGTGCTGCTGCTTCTCAGAGGTGTTGTTTTCTCCGTGTTCCACCTGTCAGTCTGCGTGGACGCCTTCCCCCCTTCCTCCCTCCCACCCACTTGACCCAATCACTTTCTCTCCCAACGTGCGCTCCATCACGTCTTCGACGCAGTGGTTTTGTTCCCCACCCCCACCCGTCTTTCTATTCTTCTATGTGTATGTGTGTGTGTCTATCGCTCTCTCTCTCTCTCTCGTCCGGCCTATCGGCATTCCCTTGTTTCTTTCTCTCTCGCTCTGTGTGTGTGTATGTGTGTGATATTTTTATTTTTTCGTCGATTCCTCGAACCGGACTCTTGCGCCATTTTCAGTGGGTACGGCGCTCTTGCGCTCATTCTTTCAGCACCCACCCCCACCCCCTCTCCGCTTGCACAATCAGACCAGTTTCCAGGGCGTCGTCACGCTTTGGGTGTTGCGTCTCTTCTTATCCAGTCTTCATTTTTTTTTTATCTAGTGCGCTGTCTTCTGCCCATCTGGACGTGCCTCTTCTTCCTTTCTTTCGTATTCGTTTTTCTTTCCCCATTCTTGTTTTCTTGTGCGTGATCGTCGACGATTAGATTTTGCGAAATCGGACACGAAAGCGGACGCGAAAACGAAGAATTCACAACGCAGAGCGTCAAACTCGAAAGAAAAGCAGATCGGAGCACTCTCGCACAGTCACGCAGCAGTTGCCGGTCGTGCACCCGCTCGCTCGAGATTCTTCTTTTCTTGTTTTGTTTTGGCCCGGGCGTATTTGTTCGATTTGACGTCACGGGCACCGGAAGTGAGATCCTTGTCATCGAGTTTCTTCGTTTAAGCGGTGCCCCTCCCTCTCCCCACCCCTAACTCTCCTTCCACTCCGCCATCCACGTTCCCCCCCGCCGCCGTTTTAGTGCGTTTTGCAGTTTGCACGGCCGGGTTGGACTGTGTTGCATTATTCTTTACGTGTTTGTTGCTTTCTGCGTGTTCGATTTGTGTTTTTCCCGCGTCATAGTGGGCTGCTACAGCCGGCCCCCGTCCCTTCCTGCATCATCATGTCTGCCCACTCCCCTCCCAACTCGCGACCCAAGAAAGTCTGCTGCAAGAAGTGGGGCACGGTCCAGATCCCCTCCATCGACGATCTGGAAGCCATGACCGAGAGTGCGATCCAAAGCACGCCGCTACCGAGCGGCTTCTGTGTTCGCTTCCTGTGCCGTGACATGAACCACCTCTTCACTGTGGCCTCGAACCAGGTGAGAATCACTCGCGGCTCTCTCGACTACCTGTACGACTACAATCAATTCGGCCCTAACAAAAGCCATAGCAAACTCTTCATCTGTTCTCTGTGCAGCAAGACGAAGACGTGCATCAACGGCTCTCTGTGCGCGAGGTGCACTGCGCCCTCAACGTCGAGGACGCTCAGGACACGCTCCGGCACCACGTGTCGAGTAACGCCACGGGTGCACCCAATATCGTCACTCTGGCGCCGTCTGAGGACATTATCGCAAAGAGGCTCAACGAGCCCGTTGCGACTAGCACCACCGTTTCGGTCTTTCGCACTGTGGGGGGGGGGAACTGCAACCCTCTTGACTCCATCCTCGGCAACGGCAGCGGTGCCGCGGACGCGGCCGCGTGCATTCACATGCCCGACAGACTGATTCTCCGCCACTCCCTGCACACGCGGTGGACCTCCGTCAGTACGTATCCCACTTTCCCCGCTGGTATCGAGTTCAAGTTAGCGCTGCCGAACACGCCGAACCCTGCCGACACCTACAATAGCAGCGCGTTGTTCGTGACGCGCGGGGCATAGGAGTACTTCATCCTGTGCATGCGCAACGAGCAGCCCACCGTGAAGATGCAGCACTGCGCACATTACTCGAAGAACGGCATCTGCTGCTTCGGCGAGGACTGTCAGTTTGTGCACGTTGTGCACTACAAGCCCCGCGACCGCGCCGAGAACTCTATCTCCGATCTGGATGCGGGGCCCATGGGTAGCTCCGTCACAAACAGCGAGTCCGGCCGGCGTCGTAGCGTGCGCCACGTCAGCGCATCTACTCGTCAGACTCCTCTTGAGACCAACGCCCCTGGCAAGAAGTTCGAGTCGTTGCTCTCTTCGCGTTCCCCTAGTTCCAACCGCGACACATACACTCCTCACCAGAAGGCAATACAGGCGCAGAGCAACAGCGCCCTTAGCACCCCCAGAAACCAAGTTTTTGTGCCGTCTACCAACGCCTGGCAGACGATGGGTGTGCAGCCGAGCAGCACCGCAGCGTCGCGGCCGCCGCCTCTGCCGCTGCCACAGCACTTCACGCAGGACCAGATCATGATTCCGACAATACAGCTACAAGCTTCGCCACTAATGAGCCAATCATACATGGTGATGCAAGGCCTCAACGGCCAGTGCTACATGGTACCGCAGCCGCCCCATTCGCTGCCGCAAGCGGGACAGCCCGCACTGAATCAGCCCGTGTACGTGATGCTGATGCCTTTCCACTAGGCGCGCCAAAAGAACACAACCAAACAAGAGCAAAGGAACGAGAGAGAGAGAGACAAGGAAGCGACACACGGCGTACGGCGAGTAGCGTGCGAGGGGCGCGAGTGCGAAAAATTCGCTCTCTGCGTTGTACCCATTCTGCGTATCTGTCTCACCGTTTCTCCTGCTGTTGTTGCTGTTTTTAGCCCCCATTCAACTCCTTCCGGTGACAGAAAGAGGTGGTGCAACGGTGCTTTTCTATCTGTGTGTGTGTGTGTGTCCCCACCTGTCTGGTTTTACCTTGGCCACTGCTTTGCCGCGCGCGTGTGGAGCGTGTGGGTTGGCGAGTGTGCGAAGGCGTCCCCCTCTGCCCCATCCTCTGTCGTTCTACCTTTGTTTGTGTATTATCTTCTGTACTTGCAAGACTCTCTCGCTCTTTCTCCGATGAAAACGTATCCCCTCTGTGCATTTTCTCTTGTACGCCATCTCATGTCCCCAACCACTACCCCCCCCCCTCTTTCTGTGAGTGCGTGCGTGTGCGGGCGCTTCTTTTTCTGTTTGTTTGTTTTTTTTTTGCTCCCGTTGCTCTGCCCTATTGGATGTGCTTGTCTGTGAGTTGTACCCGTTTCTTTCGCCTTTCTTCTCCTTCCTCTACTCTCTCTCTCTCTCCATCTTTTTGTTTTTCGCACTTTCTCTAGCTAGACGACTTTGAACGCTCCCCTCTCCATGCGCTCTCCTCTTCCGCCTTGGTGATTCAGCGCCTGTTTCGTCTTGTTTTCTCTTGTTTCTCAATAGAGTGTTTTGTTTTTCTCGTTGCGCTCTGCTATCCTCATCCTCTTTCCTTTCATAGCTCCAACACTTTATTTTCTCTCTCGTTGCGGTGTGCGCTCGCCCTCTATAGCCGTGCGCGCCGGCGTGTGTCTTCTTTTGTTTCGGGGGCAGAGGAGAGGGGAAGGGGGGAGGGGGGTCGCGTGATCTCTTCCTCCCTCCCTTCCGTTTCCGAACCTCCGCCCTGCCTCATCACCTCGCGCGGCCTTTTGTTCTCATTTCGCTTTCCTCGGCGACCCCTCCGTCATTGCCGTTCCCTCGCTCTCTCCCCATATCTAGCTAGATTGCTCTCTTGATGTTGTTTAGGGGTTTTGAATGTGCTGTGTTGTCGTCCCTCTTTTCTGCTGCCCCGCAGTTCCGCATCTTTTTTGTAACGCCGTTTTCCTGTTCTTGTTGTGCACACTACCCCATCCTCTCCCCCCACCCTCACGCCTTCCTCCCCCTCACGCCGTGTGTGTTTCTGTTTGTGTTTGATTGCTTGGAGATATCCCCATGTGCGCAGAAACAAACAAAAAAACAAACAAAAGGTGCGCTGATGGGTGTGTGGCCTGCGGAGCGCTCGGATTTGGGCGTTCATGGCATTTGCAGTTGTTGTTGTTGTGAGACACCCAAGAGACGGTGGGAACGCGACGGGTGAGAGAGGGGTTGCACACAATGAACAAGACAAAGTTTTGCTCATTGTGTGACGAGAGAAAGCCAAAACGCCGCAGTGCGTGGTGGTGTTTTGGCTCTGTGTTTAATGCTATTTCGTTTGGAAGGTTGAAAAACCACGTCGTGTCGTGCTACTAAATCTATCACGAGCGAGTGGGACTCGAGCTACCACTTCGAAAGCAACACGCCACTATATGTGTTCGTTTAGAGACGCGCGAGGTGGGAAACGAACGTGTGCATACCTGTAAGTTCTACGCCCTTGTGCTTCGACAGCAACAAGGCACCCCCAAAAAAGGAAAACGGTCCAACCCACCTACTCCCCCCCCTTCCTCCCCCTCTTTTGGCGTCTCTGCGTGGGTGACACTGCGGTTTTTTGTTTCCCCTCATTTTATGCTCGGCTCTCTTGTTCTGTTTCAATTGGTTTTCTTCCTTCGCTCCATCTCCTTCTCCCTGTGTGTGTGCGTGTGCGTGCCAGCGCGCACGCTCACGTGTATTCGTTTTTTTCTGTCTCCCTATGGTTTCCCCTTCTCTCTCTCTCTTTGTTTCTCATTGTCGTCTATTTCATGGTGCTGGCGTTAGCTATTTTCTCTCTCACACCCGACCGCTCCTCCCATGCGCACAGTCGGTGGAGTGTTTACCTGTGCGTGTGCACAAGCACCGCTTGCGGCTTTCAGTAAGACGTGGATCTGTGGGTGTTCCCCTGTAGCATTGTCTTCATGCTTCTCGCTTTGTGCTTACCATTCATGATTGTCTACGCCTGCGGTCGGTTTCCGTCGTGATGAGGATCTCCCCACCTCCTTTCCGGCTTTCCCTCTGTCATTGTGTTTTCCGCTCCGCTCTCGCACATCTGTAGACACAGGAACACACACCGTCACGTGTGTGTGCCGTATTGTGGACACTGGATTGTACCAAAGGTTGATAGTGAGTTTCGCGATTGAAGTTGGTGCTCCAGATAGCCTTGTCTTTCTGCGAGAGCGCGGACTAGCGCTTACGAGCACTTTTCACCGTACACAGCTGGCCGGGTGGGCAACCCACGTCCCTGGAGTCGATCGGCGGTCGCCTTACTGCTGCCTTCTGATCACCACGGCACGGAAAGTGTGTGGCTTCGCGCCGCTCCAAATATATAGGTGTTGCTCGTTCGTTTGGCCACGTTTTTCGGTGGCGCCGCCTAATGTCAAGCGCTGCTTCCGCCCCTGCACGTGGCTCACCAACAGCAAGGAGTGCGAAAGGCCGAGGAACGTGAGCCTATGAGCGAGAGAAAGCGAGAGGCAGACACGCATGTCCTGCTGAGCTCCTCTCCCACGCCACTTTCTCGTGGTCGATTTCGTTTTTTCTTTCTTTCTCGACCCTCCCGCTCCATCATCTCTCTCTCTCTCTCTTTCGTGAAACTCCTCTTTCAATAAATCGAAACTGCAACATGATTGCGAGCTTAGGTGTGTGTTGGGGAGTGGGAGGCGCTGGGTGGCAGAAGCTGCGGTGAGACCCAGACTGGAAAAAAGCTGCACTTAGCGGACTCGACAAGCCTCAAGTAAAGAAGCACTACGTGCACACGACGAGAATGCCACCGCCTTAATTCTAATCGGCACGAATGCTTGTAAGCCGTGCAGCAACAGTCGTCGCAGAGTTTGCCGCTGTGCCCCTCCTAAGTGATCATCTATGAGGTTTCAGGTTGTCTGTCGCTCCGCAGTGGAGGGAACTAAAGAGGAGCGCTGTGACGCGTGAATGAAAAAAGTAGCGCGGATGATGTGCAAGTAGGATCTCCTGCGTTGTCTGCTGTTGTGTATGGCGCTGGCGCTGGTGTGTCCTTTGATTTTTTTTTCGTGGAAGGAGAAGAGGAGGTGTTGCTGGCTCGTTCTCTCGACCTCGAGTGTTCGCTGCGCTTTGTACAGTTCCGAAACGTGTGCCTTCCCGTTTTTTTTTTTTTACTCTGTTGTCGTTTGTGGGCTTGTTGTGCCTGCGTGTTCATCTCTGTGTGTCTTGATGGAAAACAGCAGTATGTTTCCTGCTTTGCTTCTCACTCTCACTCTCACTCTCTCTCTCTCTCTCCGTATCTGTGCCGCCGTTACGCTGTCCCTGCACAACACCGCCCAACTCAACGAGCGCACGTCTATAAAGTGAACCAGATAAACGACAATCGCTTTATGTATCGTTTTCGGTTTCGCTTTGCCGCCCTCCCCCCCCCTCTCCCCCGATTGCCGGCAGGCTCCACCTTTGTTTGTTTTCCTCAAACTATTCGGCTTCTCTTTTCGTTTTTGGCGTTGGCCTCTCCCATCTCCTCCGCCTTCCCGTCTTTTGTTTTTTTTTTCTGCGTGTGTGTGTGTGTGCATGCGTGTGTGTATCAACCTGCGCGTAAGATAATCTTCCGCAGTGGCATCTGAGAGCGGCTGTGTTTCTTTCTCCAGTTTGAATGCATTCCTCCCCTCTCCTCTCCTTCCCCCCCCCTCTTTCGGCACAATCGCACCCCTCTCTTTTCCTCTTCCGACTTGTGTGCCTATTTAGTGCTTGCGTTCTCTTCATTTTGGAAACTTAAGCAACGCACGTGTTCGGTTATCTCGTCCTCCGTCTTTTCCTTTGCTTTCGCTGGTCTCGCCCACTTGTGCTTTTCCGGCTCCCTCCCACAACGCCCTCCCTCTCCCCCTTACGACTTGCTCTCCCACCATTGCAGCATGCGTGTCTGCGTGTGTGTGTGTCTGCGTGTGTGTGTGTGTGTGTGTGTGTGTGTGTGTGTGTGTGTGTGCCTGCCTTGGCGTCACACGTGCAAAGACGAAGAGAAGCAAAGTTCTGGCACGCTTGTTAAGGAGAAGCGCTGTATCGAGGGACGTCAAGGCGGGTGAGAACAAAGATTCAGAAAATAAAAATGTTTAAGAGTCCCTCGGTCCGAATTCATGGCATGGACGCGCTGGTAGGCTTGTCTTCTTCTGCATGACTGGAACGCAGGATACAAAGGGGTGGCGCATGTATGCGTACACGAACTTTGTCGACTATGAGCGGACAATACGAGCGGTTCTCACTCCTGAAGTTTTGTGTGGATGTCTTCCGAGACGCTCCCATCGAAGCACGCGAATGAGCGAGTTCTACGGACACACCGCCGTAACACTCGTGCGCGTGCTCGTGCTCTCTTTTACAGCGTGCCGCAAAGCGCGACGTCCCTCCATTCTCACCCCTGCTTCACTCTCGTCCTGTGTGGCGCCTCATTTCTCCTCCTTCCTCACAGATATAGCAACGTGCTACTCACGCACCATATCCAACGTGGATTGCACATCCACACATAGAAGCGCGCACGGAGAACCTCATCAGCGTCATCTTCACCTTTGGCTTTGAAAAAAAAAGTGACTTGCAGAAGATGGACAAGTCGCACGTGACGGAGCTCATTCAGCGCTGGCGCGTGCTGAAGGGTAACTTAACGGAGAAGGCAAGCGAGCTAGAGACCGTACGGAAGTCCCTACAGGAGCTCGAAGGCGAGCACGCCAAGATGATGCAGCAGTGGGACCTCGAGAAGGAAACTATCCGAAACACGAGCAGTGCCATCGAAGCGCAGGTGGCTAGCAAAAAGGATGAGCTGCAGCGCATCAAGCAAGAGACCCAGGAGTTGCACCGTAAAGTCGAGGAGCGCCGCCGGCGCAACGAGGAACATCAGCTCGTGTTGAGCAAACGCAAACACATAGTGGATGCTCGTGTAAAGGAGGCTGAAGAAAAGGACGCCGCAGCTCGGGAGCGCCTGACCACGTTTCAGCGCTCTCGTGACGAGGCCCGTGAGCGACTGCTGGCCGCCGTCAAGAAGTACGAGGCGGCCATTCCGCAAGATCAGGCGGCTCACGAGGACAAAGTTCTGCAGCTCAAGAGCCGTATCTCAGAAACGTTGGCCGCCATCGAAGCGGAGGCCAAGTCGTGGGCACTTGAGCAGGCAATGAAAGAGTGGAACGAGAAGTCAAACGCGCGCAAGCACATCCTAGATGAGGTAGCAGCCGCAGAGGAGGGAAAGGACGCCTGGGCAGATCTGCTGCACGAGGCCAACAACATTCATATTCAAGACAACTTGAAGGCACTCGCTGAGCTGCGCGCCATCGTCTCTGCCTGAGTCGAGCAAACACAAAGCACATGGCCCTCTTCATTCCGTCCTCCTCTCTTGATCGCTGGCTGCCGTTCATGTGCCTCATCCCTGCCTCACTCGTGCTGCTTCTTGTTGTCGTCAGCCTTCGTTCCTGGATGAGGCCTCAAGGTGTACCACCTCTCCGCCCCGCCCCTCTCCCCCCCCTTACATATCTCTCGCGGACACCACTGTCTTTTCCTCGACATAGATTCACACAGATTTCGTATCCCTTTGTCGCTTTTTTTTTCTGTGCTCGTCTCTGTCGTACACTCCCCGTCCCCCTTTTCTTTCCGCGTAGACCAGCTGTGACTTTGGCTGTGCCGTCACGCTGGCTTCCTCCTCCACCGACCCCTCCCCTTTTGTTGGATACACACGCAACACGTCGCTCCGTAGCGGCGTTGACTACGCCAGTGCCCGTCGCGGTAGTTGCTACTTTCTTAGATGCTCTTTTTTTGTTGTTTCCCCTTATCCTACAGACGTTCCGCAACAAAGTCAAAAAAAAAGAGAACAAGCGTGTCTCTCTGTCTCTCTCTCTCTCCTTCCTCGAGCGCCCCATCACCATCGCCCCGGTCGAGGTGAGGGGGATGTGCCTTTACAGGACAGCCGACGATCATGTCGGATGAGGAGGGCTTCCGAGGGACCTCTCGCCGTCAACAGCGCACTCGCCGGCACTTCACGAAAGAACAGCGGGTCTCGCGTCTCCATTATTTTCCCTTCGACGTGCCGCAAAGTCTCTCCTGCTCTGTGGCAGCCTCACCTCTGCTCTGACCACCGATCTTTTTCTCTTTGCTCCTCGATGAACTCATGCGATTTCGAGTGGCTGATAGACAAAGGCAGCACCGGTGCGACGCTCCCTGTGTCTTCCTCACACCGTACTGTCCCCCAACCCCCACACTTTCTCCGCGTTTCGGCCTCAGGCATTGAGTGAATTTTCAGTGGGGTTTTCAGCATTCCCGTCTCTATGGTAACATCCATTCGTATTCGCAGTCTACCTGCCACGTACAGCGCAGAAAAACTGCTGCGGTTGTGCGCTTGCTTTGGCGAAGTCACTGCTTTCACCGCGGTTGACGAGGATGGGGCTGGCGGCAGCGGCCCCGCCACCGCAGACGTCTCCTTTGAAGAGAAAGGCGACGCGTTAGCGGCAGCGGCGAACATGGAAGGAATGGAGTTCGACGGCGTCTTTCTGCGCGTGCTTGTGCGGCAGGAATGACGTGAAGCGCGGAGAGATCGACCTTTTTTTTTCGGCGGCGCTGGTGATGGATATGGGCGGCTGTAGTGTTCGCCGTCCCCTTCCACAACAGACGAAGCAGCCCACCGCTGCAACTGCATATCATGAATGGCGTCCATAGGCTCGACACACATGGAGTAGCTTGTGCTGCTGACGGCAAGCTAAATGACAAGAAAATGCTCTTCCCATGACGCGCGTGGTTCTCTACAGCGCCTTGCCCTCATGCAGAAGTCGGTGAAGTGGAGTGCCCCATACCCCCCCCCCGCACAGCCTCACCCGCTTTGTTTGCGAGCAGTTGGCAGCGCTGAAGATCAGGGCGCGAATAACGCGCGTGCGCACGCTGTCACCTCGACAACCCGGCCTTTGCCAACCCTGATGCGTCCGCTCGAGCGCATCTCTTCTCTTTTTGTTGGTACTTCCCCTCTCCTCCCTCGTTCATGGGCGTCCGGCACACACACAGCTCCGATGGTATGCGTGCACAAGCTGACATATCATCACCTGCCACACCTCTAAGCAAACTGTAGGAACTTCGCCTGTGCCTGAGCACACGCGCCATCGCGTCGCGCACGCCCGCGCATACAGCAGAGAAAACGTGTACACGTTACAGCATTAACAGTAAAAAACAAATGTCTCATGAAGGCGCTCCACAGGGCGAGTACGTCGCCATTCTCGATGCGGGCTCACAGTACGGCAAGGTCATTGACCGCAAGGTGCGTGAGCTCCATGTAGAGACGAGCATCTTGTCTCTCAATACCCCAGCTGAGAAGCTGCGTAACGATGCTAACCTGAAGGGCATCATCATTAGCGGTGGCCCTAGTTCTGTGAACGACGCCACGTCGCTGGCATATGACCGGGCGATCTTTTCCATGGGCAAGCCGGTGCTCGGCATCTGCTACGGTATGCAGATGCTGACGGAGTTGTATGGCGGCGAGGTTTGTCGCGGCAAGGTGCGCGAGGACGGTCAGGACAACATTCAGGTGGACACGTCGTCGCCAATCTTTGCCGGGCTGGAGTCGACCGAGGCGGTGCTTCTCACTCACGGCGACTCCATCACAGCTGTTGGTTCCGAGCTAAAGGTGATTGCACGCAGCTCCGCTGGCATCATCTCCGCCGTTCAGCACCGGTCCCGGCCGCTGTTTGGCGTTCAGTTCCATCCCGAGGTGGAGCTCACGGTGTCGGGCAAGACGATCTTCAAGAACTTCCTGCAGCTGTGCAGGTGCAACTTCTCCTTTACAATGGAGGACCGAGAGGCGGTGGCGCTGCGGCTTATTCGCGAGCGCACCAGCGGTGGCCAGAAGGTGCTCTGCCTGGCCTCTGGCGGTGTCGACAGCACTGTCTGCGCCGTGCTACTCCTAAAGGCCCTGGGCCCTGAGCGGGTTGTGTGCATCCACATCGACCACGGCTTCATGCGGCTGAACGAGAGCGTGCAAGCGGTGGAGGCGCTGAATGCTGCGGGGGTGCGCGTGCATCTCGTCAAGGCGCAGGAAGACTTTGCACAGGCCTCGACGGAGATGACGGCGAAGGGGAGTCGCGCGGCGTACACAACCAACAAGTTACGTGAAGTCACAGACCCGGAGGAGAAGCGCAACATCATTGGTAACACGTTCATGACCGTGTGCGACCGAGTCATCAAGGAGCTACAGCTGGACGTGGAAAACCTGCTGCTCGCACAGGGCACCCTTCGCCCAGATCTCATCGAGTCTGGTTCCAAGTACGCCAGTGTCAACGCAGCTGCCATAAAGACGCACCACAACGACACCGCGGTCGTGCGGCTGCTGCGCGATGCTGGCCGCATCATCGAGCCTCTCTGTGACTATCACAAGGATGAGGTACGCGAGCTTGGGGCACGCCTAGGCATTCCATGCCGCCTCTTAGAGCGTCAGCCCTTCCCGGGGCCTGGACTCGCCATCCGCACTCTGTGCACCGACGGCACCCCGTTTCGCGACGGCAACTTTGAGGACACGCAAACCACCGTGAAGCGTGTGTGCATGGGGGCCGACGCATCCTCCGCCGAGGTCGCCGCCCTCGCACAGAAAGCCACACTGTCCGCCTGCATCCTGCCGGTGCGCACCGTTGGGGTGCAGGGTGACGGGCGCACCTACGCCTACGCCGCCGCCCTCTCCATGCAGACGTTTCCGACGGCCGAGCAGTGGGCCACGCTGATTCAGCTGGCAAAGGAGATTCCCAAGACGGCGCACGCTGTCAACCGCGTGGTTTTCATGTTCGGTCCTCCTCAGTCTGAGTCGCCGAGCACCGTCACGCCGACGTATCTGACGACCGACGTGCTCGAGAAACTTCGCGTTGCCGATGACAAGGTGAACAGCATTCTCATGAAGCACCAACTCGTGCGCTCGCTGAGTCAGGTGCCCATCATCCTCATTCCCATCGGCTTCGACAAGGCCGGAGGCTACAGCGTGGTGGTGCGCACATTTCTGACGAACGACTTCATGACGGGTATCCCCGCCACTCCGGGCACGGCCTTCATGCCGCTGGCGGTGCTAGAGGAAATCTTCAACGAGGTACAGAAGCTCGAGTTTGTCGGCCGGGTTATGTATGATCTCACCGCCAAGCCTCCCGGCACCACTGAATGGGAGTAGTAGGGTAAAAAAAAAGAAGGTGGTGGGAAGTGACATGTTTTTTCCGGAGAAGGGAAGGGGAGAGTGTGTCAGTGTGTATTCACTCGCTGTTGTGCCGACTGCGAGTGTTTTGACCTTCTTCCTGCCTCTCCTTCACAGGGAGGGGGAGAGGGGAGAGGGGAGAGGGGGGGGGGTCGATGCGTGATAAACAAACGTAACGAATACCGTGCAGGCGAGTGATCAAGTGAAGGACACGGAAGAGAGCTGCGCTGACGCCGTCTCTCCTCTCTCTCTCTCTAGTATCCGCCCCGCCCTGTCGTTGGTTGACTGATCCCTTTATGTGCATGTGTGATGTGTCTGCGTCCCTCTCCCATTTCTTGCTCATCGCAACTAAATGCAAGTGCTAACCGCTAAAGCGTTGACGGCCGAAGCGTTGTTTCTAGCCCACAGGCCGTGATTACGCTCGTGTGCTTGTGTGGGTGGGTGGGTGTGGCGTGCCTCTCTCTGCAACACTAGTGGTCCGCATGCCACAAGGACCCCTGTTGCCATGGTGTAGAGGAGAAAGCATTCGCCACAGACGAATTTCGCCGGAGTGCTGCTGTGATCATCGCCGTCGCATCCGCTGCATGGGACGAGACGAAGCACAAAGAAGGCGTAGTGGAATCTCAAGGAGGAGCTGGCAGTGCACATTTCGAGCTTGTCGGTGCTTTCCGATTCCTCGACCCAGTCGTGCGTACGTACGCGCTACCGACGTGCCTCTCTCCCGCACGTGCGTGTGCAAATGATTGGTTCGTTGGGGGTTCCAAGGGTAATGGCCACCTCACCCCCGCACTGCGGTGAACGGCAGAATTATGTTAAAACGAAGTATGAAGCACCTTCTCTCTCTCTCTAGCCACTGTGCTCCCTTCTCTCCTTCTCTGTTGTACATTTTCTTCCTGCCTACTCTCACACACGTGTGCGCGTATGTGTGCGCACCACCACCATCACCGGTTGCCCTTCCACTCCCCATCCATTCACGTCATGACTGCGCCTGGGCTTTTTTTGGGGGGTGTTTTCCCTCCCTCATCTCCACGACACCTTGTTCACCTGGCAACGTTCCCTGCGATCATCCTCTCTCAGGAGCTCTATTCTCTACCAGACTATAAACCGTTTCTTTTTTTTTCCCTCCCCTTTTCCTTTACTTTTTTCACTGTTGTTTCTCGTTATTGGTTTTACCTTTTCTTTTTCACTTTCTCCTGTCGCTTTTATTTCGTGTGTGTGTGTGCGTGTGTGCGTGTGTGCTGCTTAGCCGATCTCTCTCTCTCTCTCTCCTCCCACCACCCACCCCTCACTCTCTCGCTCTTCTATCACGCTTTCGTCAACAACAACAACAAAAAAAAATCGTCTCTCATCTCCCCCCCCCGACCTCCGCACACCTCCTTTGTGCTTCCTTTCGTTTATTTCGTCTTCCCTGTTCTCTGCGCGACTGCGTAGGCGTTTCGTATGTAAGCGTGCACATGACTTGGTCCTCCCTCGCTCTCGCTCTCGCATCTTTCTCTCTTTCTTGATTATTGCGTCGGTTACTCGGTGTTTGTGTGCTCTTGGTTGTTCGGCTCCTCTTTCTTTTTTTCTCGTCCTGTGCTGTGCGCTCTGCACGCGCGATTGCTCCCCGAACGTTTGCGTGTCTGTATATCTGAAGCTCGCCTGTGTTGTTGTTGATTTTTTTTTCATCCCCTTTTTTCCTTCCAGCCCCCTTTTATTGCTTGTAGTGATTTCTTTAGTGTTGGGATTGTTGTCTTGTGCCTTGTTTCGTCTTCCCGTGGTGCTTTTCTTTTTATTATTATTATTTCTAAATCACCCCTCTCTCTCTGTCGACAATTCGTCGTGCTGTAACCTCCCCACACACACACTCAAAAAAAAAAAATAAAACTTTTCCCGCAAAAAAAAGAGTATCCTCTCCTCTTCCTTCTTTTCACACTGTACTTTCCTCCTGTCTGTTTGCTCGGTGCTTTGTGGTGGCCGCCACATTGGTGTGAGGGTCGCACATTATCCGTATCTTCTATCGTTTTTCTCACTCCTTGTCGCTGCGCCCCTCCTCGTAGTGCTCTCTCAAGTTGGCGTCCCATTATTTCTCTCGTTTTGTAGTTCGACACCCCCGCTCTACTTTCGCTCTCGCTCTCCTGCCTGTTCTGGGTTGTAGCTGCACTGGTTTCGTGGTATATTTAGTGCATAGGTGGTATTGTTTCTCTCTGCCATTGTTATTCGGAGTTACAACCTCCAAGCAGTCTTCCCCTCTTCCTTATCCGCCATCCTCCCTCTCCCCTTCCCCTTCTACACACACACACACACACACAACTCTTGCTTGCTTTTTTTTTCGTCTTGTTTGCATCCACTCAGGACTTCATTGCCTTCACCTGGCCCTCCGTCTCTTTTTCTCCGTTTCTCGTGCGCTTACCTGCCCTCTGCCACTCCCCTCTCCTTCGTGCCCTTTCTGCTTTCAATCATTCATAATCGAAGGACGGGAGCGAGGTGGTATGTCACTTTGTGTGGGCTCATAGTTTCTGAAGTTGTTCTTGCTATCCAGACCTCCCTCCTGTGTGTGTGCGTGTGTGTGCGTGCGCTCATACCTCCACGTCCGTTCCTCCCTACACCTCGATTTGCACTTCTGCAGTACCCATATGTGCGCCGCAATGTCAATTGCTGAAACCAGCATACCGCTGGTGAACGTCTACGCAAAGCCGCAGGAGGTCGAGACTCGCATCACTCCCAGTCGCCTCACCGTATCGTTCGCCAGCCGCGCTTCCTCTTCTTGCTCCCCAATGCCGGTAGTGCCGTCGTGCGCGCGGGATGACATGGCGCTCCAGAAGGAGATGGTCGAGGCGCACAAGCAAGCGGAGCTGGCGGCCTTTATTGCTAAGCACGAGAAGACATGCGCCATCTCCGAGGCGGACCGCCGCCGGAGCATCATCATGCTCTTGAACACCGCCGCGCAGCGCGACATTGACGAGGGCAGCCGTGCAGGCTACCCGCAGCAGGTGGTGGACTTCATGCGTCAGACTTGGGCCGCTTTCATTCAGCAGGCGAAGGACTTCTACCAAGAAGATGCACACGAGCCATTCACGATGGAGCTGAGCCGCAACGCCTTGGAGAACACCTCGTCTATCGGCGTTTGGTTCACTGGCCCGCAGATATCGCTTCCGCTCCGCCGCTACACGGTTCAGGTGGTCGGCGCCGATGGCGCGCCGCAGAACATCACCGCTGTGGGTCTGCTGAGCTTCACATACTCGACTTATGTGATGCACCTCCGCTCAATGTCGCAGCAGAGCGCTCTGGATGGGCTTGCCCGCATGCAAGAGCAGCTTGGCACGGACTCACTCTTTCTCCCTCAAATCCTCGTGGCCCCCTCGTAAGCACAACGAGCCGCGAAGCCCGCCGTCTACTCCTGCCTCTCTGATTAGCACCAGAGGAAGTCTGAGCAGACAAAACAAGACACCAGGTGCGAGTCAAGATCCGTCTCTCTCTCCCCTCTGCATGACACCATGGCCGACACCAGCTCCCTTCCCTGGCACCCGTGAGAGTCGCACCAAAACGGTGGAGAGACGGTTGCCTAAAGGGCAGTGCACATCGCTTGTGTGTGTTCGCGTGTCCGAGGAGGGAGGAGGGATCTGTGTGTGAACCTTCACGTCCATATGAAATCGCAGCATCCGCGATCCCGTCCCACCACCTCGCACCAGGTGAGCCCCTCTTCGAGAAGAAAGAAAAACAGCTCTGTGCAAATGGGTGTGCACGCGCATGTGCCTAAATGTGAAGCCGACGTCGGCACCTCCACAGCCCACTGCCACTCTCGGCCATTGAACTGGATGCAGTGTGTGTGCGTGTTCATCGCAAAAGACTTGTGCACACGCAAATCCGGCGCAGGTTTTCTCTTTTCTGCCCCGCCTCGGTGCCCTCCTAGCATCTCCTGACTCTCGGGACACTTTGGTTTTGGGTGCACTGCTGCTTCCTCTTACCTGGCTTTCCCTCCTCGTATTGGACCATAGGTGTGAGTTGTGCTCCATCATCCATGCTCTCCGCCCTCTATTTCTCTCCATGTTCCCCCCTTCCCCTTGTTCCAGTGTCTGCCGGGACCATCAAAAACAGCAGACATCTTTGCATGAGTATCGTTCTGCCTGCCTGCCTGTGTGTGTGTGTGTGTGTTGCTCACGTTCTTCTTTGTATTCCGACCTCGGCGCACACCAATGCACAGAAAACCCATCGCCACCCCCTACGTAGACACACGCACAGAGAGAGAGAGAGAGCGAGAATGTCGCTTGCGTGTTTTTATCATCGCCTCTTCCGCTTTGCAGTGGGACGTGTATTTTCAGCATACACACCAGTACGCTTATGCGTGTGCCTGCTTTGTGTTTGATTCCGTGTTTGTCTGCTTCAGCTCTCTCTCTCTCTTTTTCTTGTCGTCGTTTTGTACGGGCTAGTGTCTCGTTGCGAGCTTGGCATTCCGTGGGAAACAGACAAGATCAAGCCGAATCTCCTTTTTTGCTGTTTTGGGTGCTCCCTCTATGCTTCCATTCTCCTCCCCTCCACCACCATCACCATCACCTCATCCTTCGATATACACAATGCTCTCACTCGCGACATGTTTGCCGTGTCGATGCTTTTCTCTTCATCCATGCGAGTGCGGATGCGTATATGCGCCTGTGTGTGTGTGTATTTGTTGTTCTGGTTTCTTTTCTCTCTCCCCCTCTTTTTTGCCTTGCGCTGTTTTTTTCTTGGATGTTGTGGGTCGTTTTTGTCTCTCTCTCTCTCTCTCTCTCTTTCTCACTGCTGCCGCCTTATTTGCTCGCTGGATGCCTCTCCCCCTTTCTCGCTCCGTCCGTACTTCTCTTCGTCCCATTTGGTCTGTCTTTTCGGGTGTCTTTGTGTGGTTCCCCTCCCTCCTGTCCTCTCTATCCAGCCGCGTGTACACTGCTCGACAGAAACAACACGAACACACATACACACGCGCACACAGCAGCAGCAGCAACGACGGAGATGTAAGAGGCGTGGAAAAAAGGACAAAACGAAGCGCGTTCTTTTGGTCACACGCACACCTCTTCCCTCTCTTCTCTTGGCGTAGCTGATCACCTTCTATTCGTTTTTCTTCTTCTCTCGCTTCTCTCTTTGTGTGTGCTGATTGTCGCTCCTCCACGATCTCAGTGCCCGTGATGCCCTACCATGTGCACTGGCGTGAGAGATCATTTTGCTTGCTTTCGTTTCCTCCAATTCTTCTTGCTGTAGAAGTACCACATGTAAAATCGCGCCTAAAACGAAAAAAAAAAGAAAAGAAAAGAAAAGGGCAAACCCATAGACACATCGGATAACGCGCACACGCCAGAGTGACATGACAATTTCCTCGGCGCATCTTTATTTTCATTCCGTGTGAATCGGTGCCAGTGGCCCTTCTGTGTACCGGTGCTTGTGCGCGCATCTGCAAGTTTGTGTGTTTCCTCTCTTCGTTATTTGCCTTTGTTGTTGTGTATGTGTATGTGTATATGTGTGCCAACGAAGAGAATATGCAAGTAGGAACGTACACGCACGCACGTATATGGGCAAGATACAGTGCGAACGTAAAAGAAAAATGTTGTGTCTTTTCATGAATTTTGCCTTCTTCTCTCTGACGAAACGGACATCGCAGTCAAGCAAAGACATCGAAAAGCAAAGCTGAGAGGGCACTCAACGACGCACACGTACTCACAGGGTTAATAAGCAACACCCTGGTTGTCAAGTTTAAGTCACGTGTGGCTGCATGGTACGCGAAAAACGAGCAGAACGATCAAGGCGTGCAGCGTTATTGCGTACCTTGCGTAGTGTCCTCGAAGCCTCAAGGGGGCTGCGCTGGACACGTCTCTTGCTTCGCTATTGCTGCTTTTCGCTTCTGTCTTCCGTGTTGGTGTTCTTATCGGCAGTTATGAAGCTCGCCATATGATGTTTTTGTCTCGCTTCGCGCGCTCTCTCCTTTACATTTTACTACCATCACTACTGCAACAGTTTCATTGTCTGTTACGGGGGCCTCCAACTTCTCCGTCTCTTACCCGCGTTTTTAGTTGCTCCTTCTTTGACATTGACTTTTGCGTGTTCCCTCCCACGATGCTTGTTTGCTTAGTATTATCTCCTCAGTGTAAGCGTATGCTTTTTTTTTCCACTCCTCCCCTTCCCACCCTTCGAAAATGTCTTCTTTCTGTCTTTGCTGCTTTGCCCCTCGATACTCTACAACGCGCTAGCGAACATGTTCTTCTCTCTCCGCCCACTCCCACATACGCTCTCTAGCATCCGTCTCTGCTCACGGGTGCGTATTTTCTCTTCGTTGACTCACGCATATATACATGTGTGTTTCTTGGATTCACGTTCGCACTGGTCCGTCTCTATATTTTTTTTTCGTTTGGTTCCTAGATGTCACTTTGCCATCAAAAGTGGCTTGCCGTGTACCCCCTCCTCCTCCTCCGACGCCTCTCCCCTCTCTTACGTTCCTCATTATACTTTTTGCCTGTGCCCCCTCTCCCCGTCCCTTTTCATGTATGTGTGGTGTGTGCTTGTATGAGGAAGGGGGTCTCTCTCTTTCTCCCCGTGGGGAAGTTGTATGCGCGTGCATGTATTCAGTTTGAGAGGAGGTGCACGTGCGCTTTGATTTGCTTGACCGTCTCAACAGTTATGTGCTGTCTGTCTGTCTGGCCCAACCTGCCTGGCTTTTCCTTTGTGGTCTATTTTTTTTTTCTTGCCTTTGCGTTTAGCGTGTTGACCTCATCTCTGCTTGCTTTTCATGCTCGATTCGCCTGCTCGACCTTTGACAACGATTTCAGAATATCTTTTCTTTTTCTTCTCTCGCTTCTTTGTTTGGGATGGCGTACACCGAGCCCTACCCCTGTCGCCGTTACCCAAACTCTTCCCTTTCGTTTTTTTTTTCCTTTCGTTTTACCTCGCATCTTGTCATCATCATTTTTTGTTTTGCGTGTGTTGTTTTCTTCTTCTTTGCGCGTGTAACAGGGGGGAGGGTTGTGTATGGGGTGCCTGCCGCTGCTGTCTTGGTTTCTTTCCCTCTTCGCTCGCGATAAGGAAAAGACTGGAAAGTACAGACACGATTCGAGAGGGTGAGGAAGGGGTACCCGGTACGACGCAAGAACAGCACGAAAGCGCTTCACAATGGAAGCAGACCCGTATCGCCCCGTTCGAAGCACCACCACCACTACCAGCACTCTTCATTGAGGGGGGGGGGAGGCAGAAACCACATGACACGTTGCGCACAACAAATCTCTTTTTCTTATAGCAATCACAAAGGAACCGCCACACCAGGAGGTATGGTGGGCGCATGCCCTCGACGGTGACTTTCCTCCCCTCTTTTTCGCCCCTCGCGCCTTTTACGTGTGTGCTTGTTTGTGTTTTCTGTTCACCATTCCTCCTCCTCCTCCCCCCCCCTCCCCGAACTCTGGTCATCAATTTCGGACGCATGACTTGCCTGTCGCGCACACCTGCTATTGTTATTGAGAAGGAGGCCGACCCGCACGCTCTTGTTCACCACGCCGTCGCTCACTGTCCCCACGCGCCAGTCGCTGTCCCTCTGGCCCCCCCCCCCTTCTTCGCCCCCCCCTACCCACTTCACTCTTTCCTCGCTGCGTCTTCTTTCTGTCGCTGTTGCTGTCTGGATGGACGGGGCTCGAGCGGAGCTGTCAACGACGCCCGAAGCATGAACCCGCGGCAACGATCACCACACGTAAGACGGTAGACAGACAAAGATGACGGGGTGTTGTCCCCAGAAGACAGCGTGAGTGCGACCAAGAAAATCGGTGCGAAGTGGTATGAGGAAGACGTGACCGCGGCCGCGCCGACGCGTGCGGGCGCGTCGATTCCCGATCGATCGGCTCTCTCTCTCTCTGTGCATCGGTCGCTTTCTGGGCGTCACTCGCCGCCCTCTTCCGCGCCCCTTTGTTTTCACTGTTTCTTTGTGCTCTGCTTCCGTGTCTGGTTGTCGGTGCATTTTCCTCTGGTCCCGCCGATGTCTCACACACCAGCCTTCCCTCTATGTATTTTCCCTCCCCCCTCCTTCTCATATGCGCTCTCGACACTCACCAATGTCTGATATGATACAGAGATACGCGCATGTGAGTTGTCGAGCGGTGGCGGCGCGCATGCGTAAGGGTGTGTTCTTCGCGTGACGCAGCAGAGGCGACCTCGCCACCCACAACAAAACAGTAATATTTTTGTGTGCTCACCTTTTCTGGCGTTTTTTTTTGTTTTATCTGTGCGTCCGTAATCGGCCGGGTGAGGATGGTGCGTGTAGGCACAGGTGTGCGACGACAGAGAGGGAGAGACAGAAAGAAGGCCTGTTCCCACATGTGTCTCGTGTGACTCAATGATGGTGCACCACCTTCACATTTCATCATCATCATCTCTCTCTCTCTCTCTTTATCATCATCCTGTTACTTCCCTCTGCAAAAAAAAAAAACGCTTCGCATTCCTCGACATAAACGACTAGTCGTTTTTTCGTTTTTTTTTGTGTGTGTGTGTTTGTGTGTGTGGGGGGGGGGAGGGGGGTTGTCGGCGCAGCGCTCTCAGCAGCTCTCAATTCACTCGCCCCCCCCCACCCACTTTGTGTGCATGTTTGCCAACACAACAGCAAGGCAACGCAATCATGGACACACATTGAGAGAGATGTCGTGCTTGTCTCGCCTGGTGCTGCTGACTTGATTTCGTTTTCTCTTTTTCATTTATGACTTTGTGCATGTCCTTGATAAGCCGCTTCTTTGCGAGTATCTTAACTAATATCGAACTTCAAGAGTCGATCTATTTTCTCACTTCACTTCTTCGCTCGTTCCACCATTTTGATTCTCGCCCCCACCACACACACACACACCTCTAACCCTCACCTCCCTTTTCTTTCTTTTGTTACTCAGACGCTTCCGACACATGCAGTGAAGTGGGTCTCGCACTCATGTAAGAAGTGTCTCTGCCCATCACTCCCTTTTCTCCCTCCCTCTCTCTCTCTCGCTTCCACGTTTCTATGTCCCTTTGATTTTTCCCCCGAAACTATCCCTCTCTTTTTTCTTCTCAGCCGCACGTTGTTCACACGAGCAGGAGCGAGTAAGTTCTTGAGGAGAAAAAGAGTGAGAACAAGCGAGTTTCTCCATCGCGGCCTTCCCGCCCACCCCACCCCCTTTCTCTCCTCTCTGACACGCACACACTCTGCCACATGTGCAATCTGAGATAAGGCGCGCTGCGCTGCATTCCTTCCCCGTAACCTCCTCTCTCTTTTTTCTTTCTCTCACACAAGGGAGGGAAGAACTGGCAGGGAAAGGTGAAGCGGGGAAGTGCCAGTGCGTGAAAGGGGCGCAGACGAAGAATCCAATATTCAACGGAGGGCGAAGTATGCCGGACACTTCCTGCTTTGATGCGTACTTGTTTCTGAAAATGTGTATGGCGGGTTTCTTTGCAGGGCCTAAAACCTGCAACGATAAGGCTGGCCGCGATTCATCGTTGGTTCTCCCTTTTCTGTATATATTACAGCATAGGTGTATTGAAGAAAGGTGAGTGATCACGCATCTCACTTCTCTTTTCCTTCCTCGACTCCTCTCCCGCCGTTGGTAAGGGAGATCAGCTCCACCCCCACTGAAGAAAAAGAAAACGCTGGCCTTGGAGGGGCGGCGTCCAGCGAGAGCGAGAGAGAGTTTTTTTTTTGTTGTTTTCTTCCGCTTTGGGGTCACGCATATCTCAATGTTTCTCTCTTCTTTCCAGCTTTTCTCCCACATCCAAGTCACGAAGCTTGATGTATTTTCTTCTGTTTTCCTCTGCTGGCAACAGTATCCTGCCCTCTGGCACGAGGGTCTCTGTTACTTCTTTTGGGGGAAGGAGGCCAACCTGTTCTACGACCTTGTCTGTGGGCTCAAATCAGTCTCACCCTGCGACCAGCAGCCCCCATCATGTAAGTCACCGCGTGAGACATGATGGATAAGGAAGGGTGGGCTCTGCATTTGCGTAGAAGTCATCAAACTGATAATCAGCAATTCGGCAAGAGTGGCATACACACATCCGTTTGGCCTACTGGGCGCTGTCCAAGACGCTTGTGATATCACCCACATCAGGCTAGAACCATGGGATGAAGCCCTGCAGCTTCACAAAATACCTTGCCCCCTTCCCCCTCCCTCCCTCACCTCTTCTCTCCACTCTCCTGCTCGCGAAGGCAGGAGAATGTTTATCTTTCCGTTTGCTTTTGCGTCTCTCTTTCTCTCACTGTGTCGTGATCATACTTGTGTTTCGGCGTTGCCTTCTTCCCCCCCCCCACCACCACCACCATCACCACCAAACCCCACCCCCTTCGCGTTACTTCTCAGAAACTCCGTTTTTTTTCTCGTGTGTGTGTGTATGTGTGTGCGCGGGGGGTGCGTGCGTGCGTGTGTGCGTGCTTCTGAAAGGGCGAAGGAACTGCGCGATGCGGAAATGAAGCGGGGAGAAGAAGCACGGCGGACATGTGGAAAATATACAAGTTGGAGGACATTGAAGTGCAGAGAAGGGTATGTGTGTCGATCTCTGTTTCTGTGTACGCTTGCATGTGTGTGTGTGTGTGTGTGTGTGTCCATGCACGCGTCAACCTGTGTACAGCTACTCGAAATCAGCAGCAAGCGGTCGTGCGCAGTATTCCTTCCCCGTTGCTTTCACTGATGTGGACTCACCACTGTTCTTGTTTGTTCCGCAATTAGTGTGCTCTTTTCTTTGTTTTGACGTGTCCACGCTCGCTTTCGTTTTTTTTTCGCACGACGCTTCTCTCGAGCGTCGCTCTCCACTCTTCCCTGCTTCGCTCTTTTTTCCTCTCGTTTTGCTGGCTTACAACCAGCGGTGGGGCAGCAGCTAAGCTGCAGTCTGCGCCACGCGCCCTGTTTCCCGCCCTCACACTTCCCTGATCCGTGAAGCCGACATCTCAATAGGGAAATCGCACCAAGGACGGCGGTGAAACACAGCAGAGAACATAAGCGCGATACGGCGGGCATCTCTGTTGCGAGTCTCTCTTTACTTCTCGCTCATGTACTGATGACTAGTCGTCTTCGGGTTTTCCTCTGTCGTCTTCGCCTTTCTTCTCATGTGATTCGTTTTGGGAATTCCCCTTATTCTCCCCATCGAGCCTCCAAGGGATTTTGGCGTGCGTGTCGGTGCTGCGGTGGCGTTTGTTGTTGATCTTCCTCCACGCGCTTCTTCAGTACAGCTCATTTTCTGTCGACTTCGTTCTCCCTCTTCCTTTACTTCCGTGTGCGCGTGCGTCCCTTTCTCGTTTCCTCTCATCGTCTCTCCACTTTCCGAAGCCTTGGAGCGATGCGCACTCCATCCACGTGCCGCTCTGTGTCTCTGTGTGTGTGTGTGTGTGTGTGTGTCGCTCTTTCTTAGAGTGTTTCCATCTGCCTCTATCACTGCTCCTCTTGTCTACTCCTTGTGCCCTTGCACTCGTCCCCGTATCTTTCCCACCAGCCCTTCCTTGGGATTAGCCGCGTGCTCGGCAATGGGAAGACACTAGTTGATGCCCCCTTCCCTCTCTCCCCCCTCTTTTTTCTGCTTGTTCGTCTCATTGTCGCTTGTCCGTTTTTCCCTCGTTCGATATGTCTCCCCGCACGCACGCACGCACATCAGCGTGTGGCTCCTCTCTTTCGTTTTCTCTTTACGGCCAGTGTTTGGGAGATTGCTCTTGCTCTCTCTCTCTTCCTTTCATGCTCCCCTTCTTCTCTTCCCCGTTACATAATTCTTTTGCGCTGCTCTTCTTGTTGGTGTCGTCCCGCGCGGACGGAGGCGAGGCTCATAATGAAGGTGATGATGATTGCGTTTGCCTCCTCCGCGCCCTCCTCGACCTTTTCCCTCCCTCCCTCTTTTTCTCCGTCTCTCTTCCTACGTCGTGTCAGTGTTCATGCCAACCTTTTTTTCACGTGTTTGTGTGCTTGTCTTTGTGCTCCGTAAGCGTGATTGTGAGTGCGTCTCTTTTTTTTTTTGCGTGCGCTCCTTTTCCCCTTCCGCACTCGTCACCCTTCGCTTCCCCTCTCCCTCTCTCGCTGATCGAGGAGGGGTGACGACTGACCGTCGCATATATATACACATACACACACACATCTAGCCACCTAATGTGTGTTTTTTTGTCTCTCAATTATTCTGCCTTCCTTGTCTTCTTCCTGCCACCCCCACCCACCCACCCTCTCTCTACTTCAAGCACAACCTCGATCTTTCGACAGGAAGCGAATGGAAAATGGAAAAAAGGAGAAAACCAATACAGACGCATGTATAGCGAGGTGCTGTAGCTCTCATTTTGCAGCTTGTTGCTGTCGTTATCTTCTCGACGAACTAAAGCCGAACGTAAAACCGTGGCGCACATCGGCCTGATGTGCGCTGGTTCCTCTTGGGCAAAACATGCATCCGTGGCCCGAAGGGCCCATCCTCTCCGTTCGCCCACCCGCGCTCTCAATCGCTAGCAAAGCGCCGTCGATGTGTCTACAGTTCTTTGTTGTTGTTCTCGTGAACACGGCGCTGATCACGACCCATATCATCCCGCATGTGTGCAATCGGACCGCCCTGCCCCCATGCCAACGCCTTCCTCGATCCGCACTCTCTGCCCCGCCCGCCGCAGAGCGCGTATCTGAATCGAAAGAAAAACGAAAACGAAACGAAAAGAGAGACACAAGAACGCTGTTGTAAAGTCTTCGCTGAATGCTTTACTTGATGTAGGCCGAACTGCGATGGCGGGTGGTAACCTGCGTGCCCTGTTTTCAAACAAAACACGTATGCTACGACGCAGAAGTAGGGAACTGACGAGCTCGGAACGCACCGCTGCACAGTGACTCTCTGTCGCATTCCAAAATGCACGGAATGGCGAAAACGTGATGACTCCGCGAAGTGTAAACGCGGAGGTGGAGCAACAAAAATGGTAAAAACGGAGCGTTGCTAGCGCGGCAAGAAGGGCAGAATAGCTGCTGGCCCTCTCTTTCTCTCTATCCATCAGGGAGTCGTTTCTACTGTTTTCGTCCGCGCCTCTGTGTGTGTGTGTGTGTGTGTTCTTGTTCTTGTCAGCCCCTGCTTGCTGACCTGCCGTTTGGCATTGCCCGTTTTTCAGCTGTGTGGGTGTGCGTTTTCGGGTTGCTGTCGCTGTCGCCGATTCTGTGGCGTGGAGGAGGCTTCTCTCCATCGCCATGCATAGAGCCCGCTTTGGCGGCCTTTCGAAGATCCACCACACGGAAACCATACGGATGCAGATCCTCGCGCTGGGCGATCCGTAACTTTATGCGTTCTGCTGCTTTTGTTGGGCATCGTTCTTCTTTCTTTTCCACCCACCCAACCCCCTTCAGATAGCTCTCGCGAAGCAGTTGTCGCTGAACAGAAGCGTGTGTTCTTTGTTAGCACCCGCACAGAATTTGTAAAGCAATGTCTCTCTTCTGTCATTGCGTCATATCCTCGCGTCTTCCCCACCACCACCACCTTCGTCCCTCCCTCAGTCTCATTCCTTGTTGATTCTCCTTTTGTTGTTAGTGATTCCCCTAGCTCTTTACTCCTCCCTTTCGTCTTGCTTCTATTTGTGATCTCCACGCGCACACGCAAGCGCATTAAGCACCCAAGTTGGTGCATAAGTGAGTGTCACTGACAGTGCGCCTTTGTGTGGATGCACACGGGCGTTCCCCTGTGTACTTGGGCGTCCCGCGAGGGGTAACAATAACCGAGTGCAAGCACATCACATCATCTCTGCTCGGTTACTGTCGACCATCACAGCTACTTTGCCATTTTCCCCCTTTTCACCTTTCCGACTCCGTCTGACTCTATCGCCAATGTGCGTAGAGAAGCGGAATGAAAAAACAAACAAACAAAAAAAGAAGTCCGCAGCAAGAGAGAGGCCACAGAAGGAACGGTGCAGAGCTCTCACGACACGTTGCTCCATGTTTGCGACACGATACCATCTGAAAACCACATAAGGCAGTCAGTGACCAGCTTTCCCGCGCGATTTCTCCTCACGCTTGTTTGTCTACCAACCTTGTCTTTTCACTTTTTCTTCTTTTGCTGGTGTTTTTTTTTTGTTTTCAAAAATGATTGCTTCGCATTGCTGTCGTTTCTTTTCCGCTTTTTGTTGTTGTTGTTTTGATCCACCTTGTACCTCCGCCTCCTCCCTCTCTTCGCATGAGCGAGAAGAAAACATGTATCTGTATTTGTGACGACGTGGCGAATGTGAACCGCCGCGCGCGCGCGCCTGTGACGCGTTGCCTACTCGGATACATCCCGAAGCGGTAGAGGCTGGCACATACGCAAGCAAAATACACGCCCTGCATGTGTGGAAGAGGCCGCAACACCAAGAAAAAAGAAAACGCTACAAACTCCCTCCGAGTTCTTTGACCAATGCGACTGTGTGGGTCCTCTGTGTCTGGAATGTGTGCGTCTGTGTATGTACTCTCTCTCCAACCGCGTCGCACTGAGCACAAGAGAAACCCCGCGGATGTTAAGCCTGCGCTCATGCCCTCTTCTCCTCCGTTCTGTCCTGTGTAGCTTCTCCCTTCCACCTTCCATGTCTGCGCCCCACCTGTGTTGGTGAGCGTGTGTCAGTGCCTGTGTGTATGTGTGTGTGTGTGTTTGTATTCATCACACCTGGAAGAGCAGCAACAACAGAGAAAAAATCTCCTTCTCCTCTGTATCTATCTATCTCTTTGTCGTTTGTTTATCCCTGTGTACCTCTTTCGCGATGGTGGTGGATGTTGCAGCGTGTGTTTCTCTTGTCCTCAAGTGGTTCAAAGTGGCTCCAGGCATCCGCACAGAACCGCCGGTAACTTCATGGTCTCTGTTTCCTTTTTTTTTTGTTCTTTTCGTTCTGTGTCCTCGTTTTCTTTGGTTGTTTCCTCACCGTGAGAGCTCCCGTAGAAGAGGTCTGCGACGTTACCGTGCCCCTCTTGTGTCTCAACGTCATGCGGATCTATTTGCGCCACTCCCTCAGCTGTCTTTCATCTTCAACCGTTTTGCCCCTTGCATACGCAGGTGCGTGTGTTCGCATACAGTCGTCTGCATGTTTGTCTTCTTCGTGCAGCACGTGGCAGTGGATCTCCCTCTCTCTCTCTTTTCACTGCACAGATTCAGCGAAACGGGAAAACGTCAAGCAACGACTATAAGCAAGCAGCAGCTCCGGCGGGCATTCAGAGTCGTTCGGCTTCTCCGTTTTTTTTTGTTTGCGCTCCCTTGCGAGACATCGCGCACACCTCGATGTGTCGTGATACTACGTGAGGCACCAACGTTGACATCCATTTTTTTTTTGGTTTTCGATGCCTTCTTATCCCATGGGCCTGTGTATTGACAGGGCCTCTCTCCATGTGCTGTGTGTGCGAGTCGCCGACGACCAGTCGCCTCCCTCTTTACTCTCTACTCCACATCATTGGTCTAACACCGTGTGTGGGTGGGCGCGAGGGGCTGTGCCTGGATGCACGTGCCCTAGTGTGGATGCTGGTCTCGTCTCTCTCTCTCTCTCGCTGCCGAATACATCTCCCTCATGTTTCCACTCACACTCGTCCTTTGGGTTGACGATGTTACTCTTCGCACTGCTCCTACGCCCTTCTTTGGCCCCACCCTATTCCTCGCCTTTCATCTGTTTCACGTGTATATGCGCATGCGAGTGTGCGTTGTTGCTGTCCTTCTCCAATTAATGGGCTCCTCTGCGCGTCGTTGGTGTTACGCGCTTTCTTTTTGCATCTTGTTTTTTGTTCTCCGCTTCGTGAGTGCACACCCGCCGGTGTGTACGCGATGAGCGGGTGTGCGCTGGCGTGGTACGGGAAGCGTACTGCGAACGCTTGCGCGCCTTCGTTCCTCTCTTCCTCTGTTTCCACCACCTCCGTGGACGCGCTTGGTTACACTGGAGCACAACAACGATTGCGCAATTCTCCTTCCTCGCTGTCGCTCTCCCGCACTCCGTCCCCCCCCCCACTCACTCCATTCCATTCACTTGCACGCACCCGCGTGGCTGCGTTTCAGTCTCGAGTTGAAGCGCACGCGTGAGTGGAGAACCACACTCGCTGCGAAGTACGATAGGATAATCGGAAAACTCCTCTGTAGTCTCCGCGGAATCGTGCGAGGTGAAAAAGGGAGAGGAAAAGTGTGCTGCATAGCTTGCGCAAGGCCACGCAATCGGCTGTTAACGGCCGTGTTCTATTCGCCATGTCTTCTTTTCGTTCTTGCTTCACTTCCTTTTTGTGTATGATGGCTTTGTTGGGGGAGGGGAGATGCGCTACGCGCTCGGTGAGAAGACGTGGGAAAGAGAAATGAGTCCCGCTGACACTGGCCGCAACGCGCTCCCCGTCGTCTTCCTAATTTTTTCGTTGTTCTCTGCCCCCCCCCCTCCCTCCCTCCCTCCCTCCCTCCCATCTTTTACTGAAAAAAAAGCAGCTCAGAGTAAAATAAAGGAAGAAAAAAGAAACAACGGAAGTCAGACACACGAACCTGTCCGCGGCGCGCGTCACTTACCTTGACGGCTGCGGCCCTTGCACCGCTCTTCGCCCCCTCCTCTCCCTCCCCTCCAGTAGGTTGGTGTGTGCTTGGCGGTACGATGCAGCGTGGCACGCAGTTTCCGTACAACCGAAGGAAGATGTTGCACTGGGGCACCATGAAGCACTTCACGTCACCTTCTCGAGAACAGGAGCACAAATCCAGGAGAATATAGCGTTGCTCAGCGAAGTAGCGCTGCACACGACCGCCGTCGTCGCTCATTCCAAGCCCCACCCCACCCCACCCCACCCCCGCTTTGCCTCTGTTGCCCATCCAGTGACGCTGTACCTTCCCCCTCGTTTCCCCGACCCCCATCTCTCCGACCCCTCTGTGCTCACTGCGCCACACCGCACACACACAGCGTACGCCTGACACTGTCCGATCAGGTCGTTATTGTTTTCCCACTGTGGCTCTCCGCACTCCCCACCTACACGTCGATTCGGAGCGGAAAGCAGGGACCCGTCCGTAGCACGCCTCAGCAGCGGTGCACGCTTACTTGAAAGGAATAGGTGGAGAGAGCGCGCGAGGTCACACTGGTGAGCGTCAACCTGCCCTCGCCCCTTTTTTTCGTGTCGTGATTCCGTCTTCTCGAGCAGCACTTCCCTCTCCGTTCAGCTCCCCATGCAGCTGCAAAGCCTCAAGGCATTAAGCGAGGCACGCAAGGACGCGCCGCACCATAGATGGTGTTGTCACGCAAATGATGCGTGGTACAATGCCGTCCACGCCGATGGCGCAGCCGGCGTCTCTGACGCACAAATGACCGACGTGGAGGCTGCGCTGGAGGGAATGCTTAACGACGCGTCACCGCTGTGTGCGGAGATGCTGCAGTGCGTCCTGCGCCACGCTAACGTGACGCCCAATCCTAACGACGCGGAGTTCCCCGGCCCGATGTGCACGCCTCTCTGCAAGAAAGACACCGCTCGCCTGCGCCAGCATGCGTACACGGTCACGGAAAAGAGCGACGGTATTCGCGTAGTGGTGGTTTCCTTGTGGACGCCTCGTTTTCCCGCATGGGTGGCGGACAGTGCAGCCGACGCTGTCTCGGCATCGGTGAATCTCTCGCATCTCGCAAGTGTATTGGCGCTGGAGCGCGCACGCCGTGCGCTGCGCCGGTATGCCGGTCAGGGCGAAGACGCCGCCGTTCGCGCGACCATCTCCCTTGGAGGGCGGAGCTGCACGCTCGAGCTGCTGTCCACTCTCGAGCCGTGCGAGTCAGAGTGTTTTACCCTGAGGGTGGCGACTGCCGCGGATGACGCCTCGCCGTCCACAATGGTGACGCTGCACCGCCACCGGCGGGGACGTCATTTTGCCTACGCAGTGGACCGCTCACTAGACGCCGCTTACCTCTTCATGGATGATCACACGACTCTCCAGTACCACACCTTTGTGCTGGATGCGGAGCTCATGTCGGTGCACCGGTCTGCAGCTGCCTCGCCTGCAGTGCCTCGCTTGGTACTTGGGGTATTCGACCTCTTCGCTTACGCGGGAGCGGCCGACAATGTCTTGGTCAACTTGGCAAAGCGCTCCATGGTGGAGCGATACGACGCGCTCAAGGCGGTGGTGCACACATGCGCGTTGCCCGTCTCCACCGGCGAATGCGGCTACGTATCCTGGTACGTCAAGGACATGTGGGCACTGGCTGACATTGGTGCCTGTCTGGCAAAGCTTCGCTACAGCGCCGAGTCACAGTGCTTTCTGTACGACGGTCCTCACGGCCCGACGGAAAACGATGGCCTCATCTTCACCCCAGACGAGTTCCCTGTGGCTGTGGGCTCCAGCAGCTTGCAGCTAAAGTGGAAGTGGCAGCACCTTCTGTCCATCGACTGGCTTCTCCAGGCGTCTGACAAGCAGCCGGACATGTACACCGTGTCTCTGTTTTTCGTCAAGAAGAACTACGGTCATCGCGAAGACGTGGCGGGACACTGGCGGCTGCGCAAGCCGATGCACATCCTGAACCCGCACGGCTTCGAAATGCCGGTGGACGCGGCCATCGTCGCCGAGTGCGCCTACGATGAGGCAACGCAGCGGTGGTACATCCAGCGTCTAAGACCGGACAAACTCGGCGCCAATTCCATCATCACCGCCATCTCGGTGTACGAGAGTCTCGTGGAGAACATTTCCCTTCCCCACCTGCTCGAGCTACTGCAGGTGGACGCGGAGAAAGCGAAGGGTCAAGCCGACACCCTGGAGTCTGCGGCCCGCGCACGCGTCGGCACCGCGTCCAAGGCGCTCGAGACGGTCTCCAGCGCCTTGGACACGATCGAGGCCGAGAATTGCGTGACGGCCAAGTTGGCGCTGCGCGCCATTCGCGAGAGTCGCGGAAACACAGAGCTTTACCTCATCACCTACACAAACAACACAAACAAGACGGTCCTGTATCCGCTGCCCTTTCCTCTTCGCAAGATACGCGACTGCATCGGGCTCGGTTATCACCCCGGCATCCGCGACGGCACACCCGTGCCGAGTCTCGAGGAGGCGCTTTACATTCAACTCGCGAACGCTGGCGGGTGCTATGCGTGGTCGGACTACGTTGTCGACGCCTTCTACGCCGGCGACAGTGGCTACTGGGAGATCATCCACGCCAACCCCCGAGGGAACAACAAGGAGGCCATCTTCGACAACGTCATCGAGCACCTTGACTGGCTCCTGCGACACCGCACGGCGCCGGAGACCGCGACTCTATTGGAGCGGAAGAGAGACGCGCCGCTGGTGGTGAGTCGCCCGCACAGCTCCGAGGCAACTCAGCAGACGAGCAGGCACTACAGCACCGTCGCGAAGGAGCTGGCCAATGAAGAGCGCAGTGACCTTCGCCGCTTCAACAACTGGGTGAAATCTGTGCTGCTCACTACAATGGCAGCGGCCATCCGGCGCGCGCTCAAGCCTCCGGCAAAGCTACATGTGTTGGATCTCTGCTGCGGTCGTGGTGGCGACCTGCTCAAGTGGCAGCACATCCACCCCGCCTTTCTCTTCATGACAGACGCCTCGGTCGAGTGCGTTGCGGAGGCGGCCGCCCGCTACAGCACATCCGAAGGGCAGAGTGTGAAAGTAGCCAAGGGAAAGCAGAAGGGGTTCCCGGCATTCTTCGCCGTGCACGACGCCTTCCACGCGGCCTCCGGACTGCGCGAGGACCTGTTGAAGCGGGGGCCATTCCAGCTCGCTTCGTGCCAGTTCTCGATGCACTACGGGTGTCGGTCGCAGGAGAGCATGCGGTACTTTGTCAAGGCCATCGCAGACTCGTTGGTGCCGCACGGCCGCTTTGTCGGCACCACCGTGAGCGATGTAGAGCTCCTTTACCGCGCCAAGGAGCACGGCGCCGAATTCGGCAACGACGTGTACGGTGTGCGCTTCGGCGCTGAAGCGTTTGCGCAGCTGCAGTCCGCAAACTTTGAGCCTGCCGCGCTGTCTTTTGGGGTACCGTACGCCGCGACGGTAGAACGCAGCGTGCAGGACATGACGGAGTACGTGGTGCCGTGGGACGCCTTCGTAGCACTCTGCGCGGAGCACCAGCTCAAGCTCGTGCTTGAGGACAACTTCATCCACTACTATGGCCAGCACAAGGACACAGAGGCTGGCAAAGCGATGACGCTGGAGCAGCGCCGCAAACGCCACAACGACGGCGACGTCGTAGACTGCCCCCTCTCGCCTAGCGAGCAAGCCGCGGTGGGACTCTATCGGCTATTTGTCTTTGAAAAGACAAAGGCGAAACAGAGCAGCTGCGGGACAGCAGAGAGATAAAAAGACAGATGTTCTGACTGAAGCGGCAGGGCGGTTTTCTCGCTCTGCAGCAGCGCTGTCGTTGGGCCAGTGCGGGCTTTCGCGCACCTCGTCTCCACTCCTCATCACGCAATCCATCGAGAGGGGCGAGGAGACTGCTAAAAAAGAAACGATGCACGTTTTGTCACAGACGCAACACAAACAGTAAAAGTCAGTAATCACTCGAAACTGCAGCGCCTGGTAAACGCAGAGTGACGGCTGAGCGTGCGACTGGGTCTCTCTGTGTGTTACCCTCACCCTTTCTAACCAAGCCATCAACGCCAGCCACACCGTCATTGTCTGGGTGGACGAGGCGGGCTGAACTGTCTCCGGCATGCGTTGATGCACAGTAATAGCATCCCGTCGCTACTCTCCCTCTGTCCCTCGCCACCTTCCTCTACTGGTCTCCTCCTCCACCCGCCTCTCTCCTGCGATGACGTTGTCGTGCACAACTGCCGTTTTCCTGTGGCCTCACACCCCTCCTCCCTTGCGGCCTTTCTTTTTCGTTTCCGTTCGCTCTTTGGCGCCTCCCCCCTCCCCGCCTAATCGAATGCACAGGTATGTATGTGTGTGTGTGTGTGCGTGCGCCTCTGTGTGTATGCGTGCTTACGTGAAGTGATCGTATTGGCCTTCTTTTGTTTTCATTGCTATTTTCGTTGCCCTGCCCTCCCCGTCTCCATCCATCCCCCGTTGTGTGTCTTTGCTAGAATTTAACGGCACAATGTTCGGAGGAGGCATGGATGATATGCTGAACGCCATGCTCAACGGCGGCATGGCCAGCTTCGGCGGCGGTCGCGGCGGGCGAGTACAGCGCAGTCGACGCGGCCGCGACGCGGCGTACGCCCTCCCTGTTACCCTCGAAGACCTATACAATGGCAAGATGGTGCAGGTAGAACGCAAGCGTACCGTGATGTGCCCCGATTGCAAAGGTACCGGCTCCAAGCGAAGAAACCTGCCACGGTGCGGCAACATGTGCCCCGTGTGCCGTGGCAGCGGCTCGCGTGTGATGGTGCGACAGATGGGTATGATGGTGCAGCAGATGCAGGTGGTTTGCGACGCGTGCCAGGGTTCCGGCGAGCACATCGACCCGCGCAACCGCTGCGGTCGCTGCTCGGGCAACAAAACAGTAGAGGTGGATGCCTCGGTGCAGGTGGTCGTGGAGAAGGGCATGGCGCACCGTCAGCGAATCACCTTTCCGCGGATGGCCAACGAAGAGCTTGGGGTGGAGCGCGCCGGCGACTTTGTCGTGGTAATCCAGCAGGTGAAGCACAACGTCTTCACCCGCGACGACTGTGACCTGCACATGCAGCACCACCTCTCCCTTGCGGAGGCTCTCTGTGGCTTTCAGTTCAAGTTCACCCATCTTGATGGTCGCGAGCTGGTAGTGAGGCAAGCGCGTGGGACTATAACGAAGCCCGGCGATGTCAAGTGCGTCATCGGCGAGGGTATGCCGGTGCACAAACAGGCCAACAAGTTTGGTAACCTCATCATTGAGTTCAACGTCAAGTACCCCGATCGCATCGAGGCAGAGCAGCTGCAGCTGCTCCGCGAAGCGCTGCCGCCGCCAAAGAGTGTCGACGTGGCTGCAGACAATGAGGCCAGCGACGTTTGCTACGTCACCCGAGAGGACTTGTCCGTCTTAGAGGAGGAAATCAAGAAGGACGAGGAGGCGGAGGAGGAGAATGAGGGCCCGCAGACCGGCTGCGCGACGCAGTAGTCGGTGTCAACATGTTGGTCGACGGTGCGGGAAGGTGTGTGTGTGTGTGGTGGGGGGGGTGATGGTGATGGTGAACGGGTGGTGCTGTACAGAGAGAAAAAGCAAAGAGCAGAGTGCGTACTCGGTGGCGCGCCTACGCTTCTCTATCTGCGTGCATGAATATGAAAGCTTGTATGCCATTCGGCAGGCAGTGGTCTCTCTCTCTCTTGCCTCGTTCGTTTCCAATGGATGCCTCCCTCTATCCATCCCCCCTTCCCCTTCCCCTTCCCCCCCCCGTACCCATTGTGTGCGACTTGTCTGCTTACTTGATTTGCTCGTCTCCCTTGTGTGATTTGGCCACGGCGCGCTCGCGCCCGGTCCATGCGTGCCCGCGGGGGCACAAGGGACTACAGAGCGCAAAAGCGTGGTGAAGATACGATAACTCTTTAACATCTAAACCACTCGACGCCCTTTTTTTGTGTGTGTGTGTTATTGTTGCCTCTGCGCCATACGACATGTATGCTTTTGGGTGTCTTTGTGCGTGCATGGGTGCATGGGCACGCTGCGGATTAGCTTAAATGCTGTTGCACCTCTGCGGCTCTCTACGGCTCGCATCCCCACTCCCGCTGTTTCCCTTGCTCTCTTAGTTCCTGGAGGGCGCGAGAGGTGGACGCACTGGTGCCTCATGGTATGCGTCACCCCATGCACATCACTCGTGGGGCTTTGTATTGTATCGGACCTCCGTTGTCACCTTCGCCAATTCTCGTCTCTCGCCGTGCCGCTACCTCCCTGATGACGGTGGAGGGGCACACACCTCCGTGCGTGGCATCAGTGCCCAGTACCTCACTCTCTGTAGTGGAATGCGAAGGAGCCCTCATATCCCTGCGAAATGCCGCAGCACTTCCGGTGGTGCCAGAATCAGGTGTCTACGGCGTGGGGAAGTCAGTGCGACGTACTACTACTGGTGTCGGCAGTCCAGGTCTGGATGGGGTCGCGTTCGAGAGACTCTCGACAGCGGACTCGTTTGCACCATCCACACGAGCGGCAGAGTACCAGCTTGGCGCACAGGTATCTCACCCGACCCTCACTCCCGCGACTGGTAGGGAGCCCGAGCCGCTCCTGGAGATGCACCGCGTGGGGGACCGGCATGATGGGGAAGCGGCTGTGAGGCGACCTGCGAAACAGGGGTATGTAGCGTTCGAGGCGAAGGGGCCGTGTTCAGATGACCGATTCGGCGCACGTGGTGTAATGGGTGTGTCTGTGGCCGCTTGACACCACGCGATGGGGTGTGTGGGCTGCCCGCTAGCGTGGAATTTGACGCATGTTCTAAGGCTATATGGAAACGTTGAGAAGAAAAATCGTGTCTGTACCTCGTGTGCGTCCGCATCGGAGATCGACAACGCGCTCCTCGATGAGCGCGTTCTAGTCGTCCAGCTGACTTATTTAGACGAGATCTCCTGTGTGGTGTCTGGACCTTCGCGCCTACCGCAGTCATGCCTCTCCACCGTTCGGAAAGTTCTGCATGACTGCGTAGGCAGCTCCCGTCGCTCGCACACAAATATATTGGGCGTGCAGGAGGTGGGCACACCACCACAAAAGCAGACGAAACACACGCATATCGACAGCGCCATTTCACCGCAGCACAAGTCCCAGGGAGTGAGGGGGCCGGGAGCATGTCGACCGCATTTGGCGAAGAGACTGCTGCTATGAAAAAGGATATCGAGGAAGGCGATGTGAGCAAACGCGGCGCCCCTTCATCGGCACCCCTTGCCTCGAATATGCACCACTGCTGCCATGTCTACGGAGGTTGCTTGCTCACGCCCGGCCAGCGCAGCCACGCACACGCGCATGCAAGCACGCTTTGCCCTTCTCCTTCTGCCACCACCGCCGCCATCGCCTCATTCTTCACGTCCCCCATTCCTTTCCACGTCTAATCTTGGCTTGTGTGACACTTGTCGCGTGCTGTTTTCGTAAGAGCATTGCTCGCTGACGTCCACACCGACAAGGGGGACCGAAACACCGGGTCAGCTGCCGCTCGTGCTTCGCATGCGTGGTACGTGCACAACTGTGTCCTCTGCCCGGTCTTTGCCCTTGTTTTTTTCTTGACCGCTCTGCCACGGTACCCCGCGACTCCCTGCGCCCAGTGCCGCAGCGCAGGCTCATGAACACACACGTGATTTCTGTGGGCTCACGGTGGGTGCACCACGAGGTGACCCAGGCACTGCGGCAGCGCCGCGGCGTGCGTGTGGAGGTGAACGAGGAGCTGCAGCACTGCGACTTCGCCAGTCGGGCGTCGTCGGTGTTGTACTGTGACGCGCACAGCGCGGAAATGCAACGCGATCAAGCATCGCTGGTGCTCCGCTTGCAGGAGGCACGCCAGCGATGTGGGACGCAGCCTGTGATTCTCATGGTTCGCATGGATAGTGATAACGAAGTCTCTCTCGAGAGACTCTCGTGGCTGAATCTGGAGTGCGGAGTGGCGCAGCAGTGCGGACTCATCCTTGTGTGGTCACTCGATGATGCAGTGCAATACCTGGCAAGTCTCGCAGCGTACGCGGTGACGTCCCTAGAGTTCACAGGGGCGGCGCGTCCGTATGTTGGGGACGCACCACTGCCGGTGCTCGTCGATGCACTCACACAGACGCCGCAGGTGGTCACGCGCAACGATGTGGTGCGCATCGCCAATCGAAAGACCAGCGTAGCCGATGCGCTGATGAGTGAGGCGTCGGAGTGGGAGGGCATCGCAGGGCTTGGACGCAAGAAAGCGGCTCGTTTGCAGCACCTCTTTCGCACACCATTTCTGTCCTCGCAGCAGCGCATCGACTCCTTTGTACCGGCCACCGGCGGCAGCAGTTTCTCTACCGCTTCTAAAGCCGCAGAATCTCATCTCTCGCAGCCAACAGGAGAGTCCACAGCGCGGCCGACAGAGGCCCTTAGCGTCGACACGGCCGTAACCACCGAAGGAAGACGTCGCATGATGAGCGCACTGCAACAGCGGCTTGACAAGGAAGACGAGGAAGGCGGCGAATGAGGCAACGTCGGCAATCAGCGTGCGCGCACCTGCCGCGGTCGGCGATGCATCCGTACTACTCCGTGTTGAGGGCTCCTATTGTAGCTCCTTTCTTCTTGCTCTTAGCTTCCAGTATGGTGTCCGGTGGAGACGGAGTATATCACACGTCTATCGCGCGCACCGTCGGAGTTACTGTGTGTGCATCTGCGTGGGTGAGCTCCCCCCCCCTCCCCTACTTCTCCCCTCTGTCTTTCGAGAAGGGCTGATACACGCGCAGCACCACCACACAAACACAGACAAGCGTCTCACTTCTTCTCTGCTCCGCCTCCTCTTCCTCCCGCACCCCCCTGCGCTTGGGCCCCGTATGAAGTGGAGCGCTGGTTAGCACGAAGCGTCTGTCAACGTCACGGACAGCTTTGGCCATGTGCACGCACACGTGTGACTCCTTGTGCCCGCAAGCGCCGCCCGCTCGCCGTCTGTCTTTGCGAGCCTTTTGTTTCCCATGCCGCACCTCTTCACCCTGGCCTACCTTTTTTTTCCTTTCGTCGGCAGAGGGAGCACACAGCATCACGCCCTTCGCACTCACCGTAAGTGAAAAACACGCGCACGCACACAGTTGCTCGACCGCACCACATCACACCCCCCACCCTCCACTCCATCGACGTGTTTCGAGCTTGACGGGGGTCAGGGCAGCGACGTTAGCCAAACGCGGGTGCCCTCCCGCCTGTGCTCTGCTCTTCACGACAGAGAGAGCGAAAGGAGGGCAAGCGCGCGCGACAGGGCACGCGTTGGTCGATCGTGTTGTTTTCTCTCTTTTAGGGGTGTGAAGCTCTTGAGGTGCGCCAGTGGCGGCGGCGGTTGCCGAGTTTTCCCCTTCTCTCTCCCTCTGCGCGTCACGCTTCCGCTCCTCGACCGCTGTCCTTTTGTTTTCTACCATGGCGGAGGCCAACGTCGAGAATGAGCGCAGCGTTCGCGTCGCGGATGAGCTGCGGCGGGAAGTGTACGAGTGCCCCAGCTGCTTGGAGCGGGTGAAGCTGCAGCAGCCCATTTGGTCATGTAAAGAGTGCTTTCAAATTTACCATTTTGCCTGCATTCGGCGATGGGCACAGGTGGACCGCGACACCGTCGTCTTCTCGTGTCCGCAGTGCCGCCACATGCAACCGAAGCCGCTGACGGATCTGTGCTTCTGTGGGAAGGTGTCGAAGCCGAAGTACGACCCGCTCGTGACGCCCCACTCGTGCGGGCGCCTCTGCGGACTTGTACGGCCGTTTTGCACGCACAGGTGCCCCGCACAGTGCCATCCTGGCCCTTGTCCGCGATGCCAGCTGCTGGTGGGGCCCCAGCGGTGTCCATGCGGGGCAACGATCTACACCTATCCGTGCGGTCAGCCCGACCCGGAGACGACGTGCGACAATCCGTGTAGGCGTCCTTTGGCGTGTGGGACACATACGTGCCCGCTGTCCTGCCACACCGGGCCGTGCCCGCCTTGCTCGGAGTCGACGACGCTCATCTGCTACTGCGGCCAAACCACGAAGCAGCATCCCTGCACAAAGGAGACATCGTTTGCGTGTGGAAGCGTGTGCGGTAAGTCACTGCGATGTGGTAAGCACACGTGCACGCTACTGTGTCACAGTGGCGAGTGCCCGCCGTGCCCGACGGACCCCGCCAGCGTTCACACCTGCCCATGTGGTGCGTCAGAGCTGCAAACCGTGCGGTACGCATGTACCGACCCTGTTCCGCAGTGCGGCCGCATATGCAACAAGCCGCTCTCCTGTGGGCAGCACCGGTGCCAGCTGAAGTGCCACGCAGGCGCCTGCCCACCGTGCGAGGTGCGTGTGGACGTCTCGTGTCGTTGCCGAAAGGTGCGCAAGCGACTGTCATGTGCAGAGTCGAAGAACTTCACCTGTACGTATGAGTGCGGCACAAAGCTGTCGTGCGGACGACACAAGTGCAAGGTCGTCTGCTGTCCAGACCGCAACAAGACTCAAACAAATTCGCACATGTGCTTTCAGGTATGCGGCCGTCCGCTTCCGTGCGGGCACACGTGCGAGGACCTCTGCCACGCCTCCACGCAGTGCCCGCCGTGCGTGCACGTCGTGACCGAAATGCTCACGTGCTACTGCGGCGCGGAGGTGCTGCGACCACCGCAGCAGTGTGGCACACAACCGCCCGTGTGCAAGCGAGCCTGCCGCATCCCACGTCCGTGCGGCCACCCGGTGGGCCACAACTGCCACTGTGGGCCGTGTCCCCCTTGCGGGGCACTCGTCAAACGCCGGTGTCCGAGGCACAACACGTTGGTGACGCTGCCATGTGGCGTTACGGATCTGGCGTGCGAGGAGGAGTGCGGGATGGAGATGCCCTGCGGGCACTTCTGCGACCGCGTGTGCCACAGTGGACCGTGCGTCGAGGAAGCGAATCCGTGCCACCAGCAGTGCGATCGGCTGCATGAGGAGTGCGGGCACCGCTGCGCCAAGCCGTGTCACGGTGCCACGCCATGCCCGCCGTGCTCGGTGTACCTGCGGTGCACGTGCAACTGCGGTCGCGTGACGCGCAGTCTTCCGTGCGCCAAGGTCGGCAAGCGGAAGGCGGAGGGGCCAAACAAGTTTGCGGTGGTTGTCCCATGCGACAACGACTGCCTCTTCACTCGCCGCCTCGACGTGCTCACGTCGCTCAGCAAGACGAAGAACGAGAAGTTTCTGTATTCTCTCATGCTGTGGGACGCCGCGCAGCAGGACGCATGCGCGGTGCAGCAGGTGGAGCGCCAGCTGATGAACTTCGTCGAAGGAAAAGAGTCGGTCGTCTCGCTTCCGCCGACCAACTCCGCGACGCGTGCGCTTGTGCACGCACTCGCCAAGTACTTCCACGTACATTCCGAAGGCGTTGACAACGAGCCGAATCGCTCATGTCTGCTGACCAAAACAGGCGCCACCGCTGCACCGCCTGTGCTCCTCAGTGACGCTGTGCGGGACGCGCAGATGGACCCGCTGCAGTTCCTAATGCAACGTGCGAAGCCGTCGCTCAAGGAGAAGCTGTGCCTCGTCGTGACTGGCCACCACCTGACCGAAGTCCTGCTGGCATCACTGTTGAGCGATTTGGCCGGTCGATTTGTGATCGCCCCACCAGAGGTTGGCAAAGACGGTGCGCAATCGTTTCTCATTGCCTTCACAACGCACAAGCGCGCGGAGGAGGCGGTAAAGAAGCTGGAGGCAAGCAACACTCAGCGCACCTTCACTGTCGCCCGTGCCACCGCATAGGACACTCCCCTTGCACGCTCTTGAGAGCGATGACGAGGATGGCAGGAACGGGTGCGAAGGGGCGAAGCGCGCACACACCAAGGAATGCGGGAATGTGAGAGGGGCTTCCACGGAACTCGTATGTATGGTATTGTTTCGCCATAGTTTTCTTTTTTTTTTCTTGCTGTTCCATGTGTGGTTGTCGGTGTACCGGCGGTTGTTTTGCCTTCTTCTCGGTGGTGTGCTTGCATGCTTTGCCTAACCTTTAACGACTGGGGTGGAGGCGTGCCGATGATCGACTAAGCGCCCTGGCGCTTTCTTTCTCTTTTTGTTCTCTCATGTGTCGGCGACGAAGAAGGTGGTGGTCGTGGTGGCAGTGTGCGCTCGATGCTGAGGTGGGGTGGTGGCGAAGTGCGGGAGCGAGGTCGAGTCTGTGGTGCTAGAGTCGCTGTGCTGTTCATGGTGTGCGATGGTTACTTTACATTCCCCTCTTCCCTGTCGTTTGTGCCGTACTTACCTCTCCTTACCGCCATAACCCCCACTCTCGCCGCGGTCGTCTTTCCTCACTCCTCTCCACCGGGTCTGCGGTGGCGATGATGTTTGTTCGCCACTGCCTTTTCCTACCAGCATCTTTGCGCTTTCTTTTCGTTTTTCTTTGCCCATTTTTAGTGTTCCTCACCACTTCGTCGCCTATTGTGTGCTGCCTCTCCGCGGTGTTGCAGGAGTAGTGTAAGGAAGTCACGACCTCGTCTGGATACGGGACACCGTGCCGCCAGTAACTCTCGCTGGAGATGTACAGCAGAGCAATCCTCGACAAATATACGGCAAAGGAGAAAGGAAAGTCCCCTTTTCTCCACCACATGCAGTCGCGCACGCGACAACCAATCGCGTACGTCAAGCGCTGTGGTAGCGGTGATGTGGCGTCAGCGTGTTCCTCGGCAGCGATGTCAGCTGCGTGCCTCATTTTTCCTCTCGCAGCGGAGTGCGATTGAGCAGCCACGCAAACCTCACACACATTCTCTCTCTCTCTCTCTCTTATTGTACGTGTGCGGTGGCGTATTTCACGGCGGCCTGAAACTTACGTTCTCCGACGCCCTTTCCTCGTCGATCAATATGCTTTCACTTCTGTGGGTGCGTGCGTGGCGGAAGTCCCGTCCCCGCAGACGACCCCGGGTGGATGGTGTGTGATTCTTTTATTCGTTGATGACATATGACGTCGCCGGCACAGGCGCAGGTACACAGTGCTCCCTCTCGACACGCGCACACGAGCATTCTCTCCCAGCAGATGCTCTCGACGCCGGCAGGGCATCCAGTATCCCAACCAGACACGTCACAGGCAGCGCCTGATGCGCCAGTGTGGCGGCCCACGACGGTGCCGTGGAAACCGGTGGACACACAGCAAAGCGCATGCTCAGCCTTACCCGCGAAAACGGACGATGCAATCGCCGCACACTCGCTGCAGTGGGAGCGCGATGCCGCGGTGGGTAACCCCAACGATGAAAGCGGTCGCGTTGTCTCACAAGCGTTTGCGTTCCCCAGGTGGATGGGACCGCCGGCGCTCACCTCCACGGCCACCTCGCGAGAAGAGGGCGACAGCCCCACAGCGACAGTGCCAAGCATGGAGGAGCGTTGGAGCACGTTTCAGCGCCTCGCACAGGCAAGTGAGGCAACGTTCCGAAGCATGAGCGAGGCCACCGCACGCCAGCACGCCGACGTCACCGCACATCAGAAAGAAATTGCCGCCTACCAGGAGAGTCAGCGTCAGCTTACGCTGCAGCAGCAGCAACGGCTCGATAGCCTGACGCGCGAGTGTGCGCAGCTGCGGCAAACGGAAGCAAGCACGAAAGAGGTTGTTGCACACCAAGTAGAACGCCTTGTTGCCTTGGAGAGCGAGCTTCAGACTACGCGCGTGCAACTATCGGAGATCAGGCTCGCCCAGGCGCAGTGCGTCGAGGAGCGCAAGAGACTCCAGCAGGCCTGCAAGATGCACGAGGTTCACACTAGCGAATTGCAGGCGTCGCTGCAATTTGCTGACGAAGTGGTGCGCTCAATGCGGCAGACGGTGGCCGCGTGCGAGCGGGAAAAGAACGAGGCCCTCATGCAGCAATACAGCAACTTCGAGTCCTACCGCAACAACCTCATCGCCGCCTACGACAAGCGCGCCGCGGAGGCGCGAGACGAGTTCGCCAAACGCGTGGAGTCTCTTCAAGCTGGCATGCTGGAGACTGTCGCGAAGCGTGAGGAGCAGCTCAAAGCGAGTTGGGAAGAAACGGCGACGAGGATGCGCCACGAGTACGACGAGCTGGTCAGACTAGGTCAGCAGCGTAGGGCTGCGATGGACACGGAACTGCGAGAGCGGAAGGAGCAGCTTGAGCGTGACAAGGAATTCATGCGAGTGCAACAACGCGAGGAGGCGGACATGATGGAGCAGCGCTTCCGTGCACGCGAGGAGACACTGCTCGATGACATCGCTCGCCGCGAGCGCGAGCTGCGTGAGCGAGAGGCAGTCCTGCGCGCCGCTCAGGCGCAACAGGAGGTGGATGTGCAGAGACGGCTACAAGCCAGAGAGGCAGAACTGCGGGCGGCTCACGACGCCGCGCTGAAGCGCATGGCAGACCAAGCAGCCGCAGAGCGGGAGAAGCTGTCCGAGAACTTCATGGAGCGACTTCAGCAGCTGTCGAATGCACACATGCAGCAGGAGCGGGAGCTGGAGCGAATGCACCGTGAGAAAGAGCGCGAGATGGCGCAGCGCTACCGGCTGAGTGGGATCGACGGCGGTGATCGTGGCGAGGTCCGCGACCGCAGAGCGACCGAGTATGCCTTGGCCAGCCCCAGCATGGCGAAAGAGGCGCTCTTGAAGAAGTTTGAAACGGTCGAGCAACGCCAGCGAGAACGCTCTGACAAACTGCGCTCTGCATTCTCCGCTCAAGAGAACGAACTACAACCTCCGCTATGAGGGCGCGCACTGGATCAGAAAGACGAGCGCCTCGCTCTTCGAAGACAGGCGTGGTTGTGGGTGTTTTACTTTTTTCTTTTCCGGTATCCATTCTTGCTGAGAATCACCGTGTGGTTGTGTCTCCACGTCTTCTTGTGAGGCGTCGCTCAGAGTCCGGCACTTGCGTTGGTTCACGCATGTGTTCGCCCCAACCCCCCTCCTTTTGTTGTGCAACGCGGTTGTCTTGCGCGCACATGGCAAACGAAGGCAAAAGCACACCGGCCGACAGCTGCGTGCTATCGCCCAGCTGGGCATATTCGCAGCAGCAGCGCCATGGCGCGTTTTTTTGTGTGTGTGTGTGTGTGTTTGCCTGGCGGCCCACACGCTGGCGGACGGAGGTGCTACGGCGCATTTTCCCTTCGCTGCTGTTGGAATGCGCGTCTGCAGTAGAGACAACTCGCACGCGTCCGCCTCCCACTGCTCTCCTTGTCGTCGGGGTTGATCCCGTCATCGTGTTTGTTGCTCAGGAAGGGAGGGTGAGTGAGCACTCCTTTCGCGACGCTCTTGTGGCACTCCCATTCTCCCATTCTCTTTCCAATTCTCCTGTGCACGCAACCTTCCGTTCTGCTGACGGGAAGAGCGAATGTGGAAGCAGGCGAGTGCTCGCCTCAACATCGTGGTGGCGCCATGTGTGCAGTATCAGTACGTGGGGGCGAAGGGCTGCCACGGGTTGGTGTGTAAAGCGGCGGACACCGTCAGAGACGGCGAGGTGCTGGCGCTGGTGCCGTACCTGGCGTGCATCTCACCTACCATCGCCCTCGCATCACCATGGGGTCAGCAGCTCGCTGCTGCCCTACGCACCTATACAGTGGAAGAAAATGGTGTGAGGGTGTCGTACTCGAAGGAGGCGGCGCTAACGACGGTGTTCACGGCTCTCGCCATGCAGCCGTGCAGCCCGCTCGAGGGGTATCTGCGCCAGATGCGACTCGACGAAGGGGACGGTGCCTCCCTCGCAGTTGCCTTGGGGCCGGAACTGACAGCGCACATGATGAAAATTGACGCCTTGAACAGCTTGGTGGTCGCGCAGATGCACGAGGACCTGAGCCGCTGGCATATCCGCGTGCCCATGGCTGATCTAGTGCGAGCCCATCGAGCGTGCGCCAGCCGCTGCGTTGATGTTCCCGACAGTGAGGAGGTCTTTGGCGGGCCATCCTTAGTGCCGGTTGTGGACCTCATCAACCATGGCATCACCGAGCCCAACGTGACGGTGTACATAGAATCGACAAACCGTCTGGGACCCTTGCTGCGGCGCCATAGTCGCCTGAACATAATGGACAACCTCGTGAAGGCCGGCGCCTTTTGCGTCGTGATACGTGCAACGAGGGACGTGATGGGAGGCACCGAGTTCACGTACCCCTACATCGACCCCACCGAAGACCCGACCTTGTACGCCAGCAAGCTGTACTGGGCATCCCGCTTCCGATTTGTTCCGCTCGAAGCGGCGTAGCTACGGCGGGGAGAAACGCGGCAAGGAGGAGGAGGGGCGGGTTTCTGCTGAGGAGTGTGTACAGGGCGAACGCATGCGTGTCGTCTTGGTCTTTCTTTCGCTTCTCTTCGCAGATCTCTGCATTTGGTGACCACCGTTGAACCTACCTACCTACCACCCAATCCGTGCTGTCCTTGGGCCCTCTTTCCCGCGCAAGCACATGAACCAGGGTAAGACAAGAGAAAACGATGAGAAAGGCAAAGGCATGTCACTTCTCCTCCGCACTGTTCGTCGTGGTCTCGCCTTCACACGCGACAGCACCACTTACGGAATTGTCTCATTGCTTGCTAACTGAACGAGAGGCTTCCTCGTGCGGCTGACGCACTCACACGCGCAGGCTTCCGTACGCAGCTCTTGTCTATCGTACTCGTCGCTCCCCTTTTTTGGTTTCCTCCGCTGCCCTCTTTACGCTCTCTCTATTCCTTCCCGCGGGATGCGCACGCAGTGTGCCAGCGCCTCCCAATGTCTCACGAGTCACCTGTTGCGGTGCTATGGGAAAAGTTGCTAGAGGCAGCGGCGGCGGCGGCTCCGTCATCGGCGTCGGTTTCTCGCGGCCACCGGCATCGACGTCGCGCGCGACGGCAACAGCGTGGCTCACCGCGCTTCTCCGCGTACGCGTCAAAGCAGTGCCCGGGGCATTTCTGGTGTGCAGTCCCGTGCCGCCCAGAGCGGGCAGCGGTCAAGAAACGACAGAAGAAGGTAACCTTCTCGCCTATTGTGTCGGTGGTGGAGTTCACCGTGGTACCCGTTCGCTAGCACGTGTGGGTGGAGGACGAGCACGTGCATTTCGGTAAAAAAAAAAGTGAATAGAAAGAGAAAAGAGACGCTAATGTCGATCCACGGTGTGCGTGTCGTCGCACGCGCACCCCTCACCCTCCTCTGCTCGGGTCTGAAGCACAACGCCGGGAGGAAAGCGGTGCACAAAGAAGACGGATTCCATCCCATCAGCCCATCGTGCTGGCAGACAATGCATCAGGCGTATTTTTCATTGCGTCCATGGTGGTGCCCGCTCGCCTCCCTTACCTTCCCTCCCCCTCTCCCTCCCTCTCCCACCTTATTCTTCTCCCTCTCCGACATCCGTTCGCGCTTCGTCGGGACAGTTCATCAGACCGAAGACTGCGAAAATGGTCGCCGAGAGCAAGGCTGCGAACCCCATGCGGGAGATCGTCGTGAAGAAGCTCTGCATCAACATTTGCGTTGGTGAGAGCGGTGATCGCCTGACGCGTGCCTCGAAGGTGCTCGAGCAGCTGTGCGAGCAGACCCCGGTGCTCTCCCGCGCTCGTCTGACCGTGCGCACGTTCGGCATCCGTCGTAACGAGAAGATCGCCGTGCACTGCACCGTCCGCGGCAAGAAGGCCGAGGAGCTGCTGGAGAAGGGCCTCAAGGTGAAGGAGTTCGAGCTGAAGAGCTACAACTTCGCCGACACCGGCTCCTTCGGCTTCGGCATCGACGAGCACATTGATCTCGGCATCAAGTACGACCCCTCCACCGGTATCTACGGCATGGACTTCTACGTCGTCCTCGGCCGCCGTGGTGAGCGAGTGGCGCACCGCAAGCGCAAGTGCAGCCGCGTCGGCCACTCCCACCACGTCACCAAGGAGGAGGCGATGAAGTGGTTCGAGAAAGTCCACGACGGTATCATCTTCCAGGCCAAGAAGAAGAAGAAGATGATCCGCCGCCGCCGTCGCTAAGCCTGTGTGCTGCCTCCTCATTTCCGGCGGCTCGCACGCGCTCGCATGCTTCGCCACACAGACGTCCTCGTGTCTACTGAACAGCTAACGGATTTCCATGTCATTTCTCGTTTCCCATCTTCAAACACAAGAGCACCACTGCAACGTCAGCAGTGAACGCCCAACACTGCGGAGAGCGTGGTCACGCCCCTTCTGACTTGCACCATGAAAAACGATGTGAGGCAGCGGCGCGTCCTCTCTCCCGTTCGCTGACTTGCCCCACGCGAGTATCTGCGCGCCGGCACCCCTCTCCGCAGCTCGGTTTGCCTGCAGGTGTGCGCTCTCGATACCTCCCGCCTCTGTCATTCTGTTTGTCTCTTCCTCCCAGCTCCACTCTTCTTCTTTTCCTGCTTCTCCGTTTGTTTGTGCGGCGCAGTGCCGCGACCAGCACATTTTGGCTCTCTCTCCGTTGCTAGCACCAGGGGTCGGGATCGACGTGCGCGTTGCTCCTCCGCTCTCCCCATTTTCATCTCCTTATTCTGCTTTGTTTTGCAAACTCGCCGGCGAACGCTGTCAAATCTTCACGGGTTGTTTTTCTCTCTTCCTCTCTCGTGGAACGCCGGCGTGCCAAGACGAGGCCATGAGCAGCACAGTGCCCCATGCTGCATCCGCGAAGGTCGTCGTCGACTGCAAGGAGATCGGCGTCACCATCGACTTGCATAGCCCGCCAACGGCGTCGAACTTCCTCGCGTACAACCGCGTTTGCTCAGCGCTCGACAGCGACTACCTCATGCAGCCCATCAACGAAGCGCAGTACGACAGCGAGACGCAGGCATGCGTCGACAGCCTCTCCAACGGACCGACGTCGTTCTATGATCACTACGTCCGCAAGCCAACGCGCAAACGCGGTCTGGCCGTTGGGTGCGAGAGCCCCATGGAGCACGTAGGCGTGAGCGAGGACTTTTTGATGCCACCGGCCCAACGCGACTTGCCCGCCGCCTGTGCGCAGGCTGGCGCTTTTAGTGACCCGCTGACGCGCAGACTTGCGACTGGACGAATGCCGCCGCGTGACTGATGAAATCTCACTCGCACGCCCTCGCGATTAGAGCATCGCGTTTGTGGCGCCCTCCCCCGCACCCACGCACCGCCCAAACAGGGCACACAACCAACAAAAACGTTTTCCTCATACAGGGCGTGCGACTGGAGAGTCTCCGTTCGCAGGACTGCTTGCCGACCGCGAAACAGCCACGTACCCGCGGAGCGCCTAGCCGGCACCGCCGCAGCGGGCGCACACGGGCACTACCGGCGCGAACCTGAAACACCAACCGCCGCCCCCTTGTCCGCCCGCGCCTTCCTCGGTGTTTTGTGCTATGCGCGCGTCGCTTGGGGGCCCGGGCGGTGGCGCCGCCGGGAGGCCCGGGGCTGGCCGCGGGGCCAGGGGAGGCCGCACCGCCACACCCCCGCCTTTCCACGAAACCACCCGCCCCACCCCAACGCGCGGCGCCCCCACCGGGCCAAAGGAGCCGACGGAGGCCCTTGCCCCAATACCCCCGCCCCCCCCCCACACACACACCAAAACAAAAACCATATATACGGCTTACTCTCAAAACGCCCCTGGCAGGCCCATCGCACGCCGCAACGCAGCCGAAGAACACTGCGGGTAAGCGCGCCCACCCCGCCACCTGGGAACGGCCCTGGCCCTAGACCCAGCGCCGCCAAAACCCCTCACGCGACCGCCCAGGCATTCCCCGATCGGGGAAAGGGAACGGGAGGCGCAATGAGCCCACATTCAACGAAAAGCAGCGGCTGGGAGGGGGCATCTGACATTTTAAAATCCACACCTGCTGTTCACAGATTTTACTCTTCCTTCAGCGCCCGCGGTTTTGCACAGCGTCCGCAACGGAAGTGATAGTCGAGCGGTTTCAGCGCGTCGACTTATCCTACTCCTTTTTCTGCCGATTCTCGTCCTCCTTCCCGGCCTTGCAGGATGACGCGGACATGTAGGCTTCAGGGAAATGTTTGCCATCAACCAACCACTCATTCAGAATTACCGCCGCATCGACGGAGTGGTTCATCTTCTCAAAGTCCTTTGTGATGTCGCAGTCCTTATACCGCATCAGAATGCTGCTGCCACCTGGATGCATGCGAGTTGCAAACTCCAGCGGAACATCGTACTTGTTTCCGCGGTAATAAACGCGGATGGAGGAGGGCTCGGCAACATACTGCATGGTGTAATGTTTACAGGTTATGTTGGGTTTGTTGGTTGCACAACAGTTGGCTGACTTATAAAGTTGAAAACTGCCTACGCAGAAAGGAAAAGACAATCGCGTCGCTCATTGACCAATGGAGAACCAGATGAGAGTTGAATACAAAAAAGGAGAGATAGATGAGAGGCCGCAACGGGCACAAGAGCGGAACGCATCCACACGCCCATTTGCCCTGCGTTGTCGAGACAGCCACTGCGACGATACTCGGATCAGCTCTTGCTCCCAAGGCGTGTCGAATTCGCAGCCAGCATGTCGCCCTTTTCTGTTGTCTTTTCCTCATTTCAGGTCACATGGATCATGGTGCACGGGTGCGAGAGAAATGCACGCAGAGGTTGCGAGCCGTAAACGAGAAAGAAACGTACACAATGATTCCCGCTTACACAGAGCCCCGATAATTGCATGACTGATTACCATTCCCTTCGGCGCACCTCTATCGTGACAGAAGAATCGGTGATACAAAGGTGAAAAGACAAAGAGCTTGCGCGCCGCTTGCCCCCTATTTGAATTTGCTAGCTCGCCAAGACTACTTCCGATTGACTGGCCATATTGCAGAACAGGAGCGAAAAGCACGCGAAACAGAAAAGAAGCCCGGTTTCCAAGATGCGCTTGAACAAGATCAAGTGATCCAGTCAAAACTCTCTACCCCGAAATAGAGGCCGTCAGGTAGATTCCGTTAGGAAGAATTCAATCCGAATCCCTTGCGCAACGCGGTTATTGGCTGTCTGTCGCTGCGCTCGGAAACGGCGCTCAACCCATGCGACTTCAACGGTGCCTCACCCCCCCCCTGTTTTACAAGTTGCCTCGTATTTGTTTTCCACCAGCTGAGACAACCGTGCCCTTGCCTCCGCAAATCTTGCCGGGGGAGAGCGACAGGGAGGCGATAAACAGCGTAGCAGCTACGCACCAAAAAGTAGCGGCGGTCCGTTTTACCCCATGTGCAACAAGGAACTCTGACTGCAGTGCCAGTGCGGCGTCAGACGTGCACCGTTCCGGACGCACCGAGAAGCGTGGTGCTAGCCTGAGAGACACTGGCGCAGGATCAAGAAACTCATTTGAGCCTGTGTATCGGCCCTTTAGTGTTTTGCTTTGTTTCCTGCACCCACTCTTCGACCTCAGTGTCACTCTATTTTACTGTAGCGCTTTTTGTCTGAGCGCCAGAGCAGCCAGTAGCACCCTTCTTTGCTGCAGTTCATCTCCACACTTTTAACAGCAACAGCGGCAGGCAGCTTTCGCATGATAATTACTGAGGTTCCACAGAACGTAGCGGTGGAGACGCCACTCACCTTCCGCGTCGCGCAACATCCCTTCGGCAGCGTCTGCATAGCCTTCACCGCAGCCCAAAGAGCGAAACATCCAATGCTCACGTGATGCACCGGCGACGGTGCAGATTGCAGCTTGCCCCTCCGCCGACTGATGGCCCGCTCGTGCATATTGCAAGCTTCTGTGGCAACGACTGCCCTCTTGCCCCCATGGCTTCTCACCTCAGACGACTTGTTTACGCAGAGATGCGTAGGACCGGCACTTTCAACAAAGTCGCCGTACAGCTGCAAATGGGTGACGAAACAACAGTCATCACTTTGGACAGAGGGCACAGCGCCACGCTAGACCCATAACTCCTCTGCATCCCGTTGCCAGCGGTGCTCTGCGGGCACGTAATGCATGTCTACCTCGATCTCGTGAAAGGAGGTGGTGTATCGTGCTCGCTGCTCCTCTACCGTCACGCGTTGATGGGCGCCGCTCAGAGGTTGCATGTTTTTTCGTTGCGCACTCACGACAACGTTTTACTGCTCCGTTCGCCATTTGATGCCCTCTGGTACTGCGTTTCCCAACCTCTTTTCCGTCTGAGAGGCCTATGCAGCGCTTCGGGAGCTGCACCGGGATCCCTTTGATGTTGTCCATTTACCGCTCTGCTGCAGCCCACCACATCTTGAGGAAATTTCACACTCACAACAACATAGGATCCGTCGACGAGGTCCGCTTCGCCGTGGCTGCTCAGCTACCGTCTCTGGATATGGGTGCCAATAGTTGTTTGTATGTTGTCGACTTGTCGCGCTGCCGAGCGCTCGATGTGTACGGCATTTCCACTGTGTCGCTTCCCCGCACTCTCTTTCTTGTTGAAGCCCCGTTGCTGCGGAGGGTCGGCGCTGTGTGGAGTGGGCTGCGCAACGTCCTCGCAGGCGCTTCATAAGGAACGCGGGAAAGTAGTGCTGTTCTGTGACGCCAGCTTTTGACCTCGCTCACTCCACCGCAGAGGGCACCTCATCTGCTCTGCATCGATGCTATGGGCGGCCGTTTGACCACCGTGGTCGGACTGGGCTGTTGACCGACGCTGGGAGAACTTCAACTGACAAACTGCGAAGGGCAGGCTCACTTCATGCACCCTTGCTGACGCACTACAGCCCCGTCATTTTAGTATATATCGGATAAAGGCGTGTGGAACGGAGTACTGCTGCGAAATCGTTCTTTGCCCTAAGAACTGAATGCTTCGTGGCGCACAGAGCTGGTGGACCTGCCACTTCTCCGTGAGGTTTCCAATCCAAAACCTCTGGTGACCTGATTCAGCGAAGTGGAAGACACATCGGGTCTCAGCATCTACAATACTCTGCAACACCTGGATGATAGCCTATGTGATTTGCTTGTTTCGTTTTCCTCCGCCTAGGGTAGTGGCGTTTCATGCTCTGACGATCCAAGTCGATTCGGTGATCAATTTCACGGACCTTGAGGCAGCTCACCGAGGATACACGATTTGCGTTCGTGCTCACTTTTGCCAGTTGTTCCAGCAACTCTAAATTCGCTTCCTGTCGAATCGACTGCCCACGATCACTTTTCTCATTGATTTTCCTCGTGAAGCAGGGCTGTTGTTCGCTGCAGCGCATGTGTCTCGCCTGCATTCTGCACGGCTGTCTTTTAAGCTGTGAGTTTCGCAACCGCGTTTGCGATGCAGTCGCACTTCTCCCCTTTGTGTGTGGACTGGTCTCACATCACTCAGGGGATACATCATGCCACCCCAATGCGTTTGTTACGTGCTCGGTGTTGCCCCCTTTTTTCCTTTTCCACAACGTTTGCTAATCAGGAAGATGGAAAAAAAACAACAACTACACAGGAATCAACCAAAAAGTTGCTCCACTGTCCTTACCATTCTTCTGTGTTGCTCGCGATAACGCTTCCTGTTTTGCATTTTTCGCTGCGCTACTGTACGTCAGCGTAGGTTCCGCAGCTTTGCTGTGCTCTTTCCATTTTGCCGTGTACTGCATCGGAGGCCGTCTGCACATCGCGCACAACACGAAGAGGCCCAATTATCCTGGAGCTCACTGGCTCCAGATGCAGAGAAGGACGTACACTTCATTTGCTGCACGTGCGCAAAACAATTCACGAAGAGTCCCATGAAGATTACGTGCGATACGCGCTTCTGCAAGCGATGCGATGGCCATCCTGTACAGAAGACTCTCTAAGGTACTCGGTAGAGAGATAGCTATACATCGGGGCGTCGCACTGCAGCTAGCACGAACCTGTTGCTGTGAACGCTTGGGAAGTGCTGGGTTGTTAAGCTGCGGTCCGTTTTTCACCTGGACTTAACTCACTCTCTCAGTTTTATATTGGCCTTCGGTTGCGGGTGTTAACCTTCAGTGTGTTCGCTTTCAAGAGTTGTATTACTTTCCGTTCAGTCTCTATCGCAAATGAGCAATGCACTGGCGCGTTACAGCAACGCGTTTTTCTTTCCCTTCGCCGACCTCACTTCCACCATTTTTCTGTTTGCTCACTATGCCCTGCGTGTTCAAAGTCTAGATGCAAAAGCCCGGATCAGTTGCCTGCATCAGGAGAATTTCCCCTGTAACCACTCAGAATGTGAAAGAAGTCAGAGCGCAAGCGCCCCGATACCTCTTGGACGTGCGAGTTTAGCGACTTTCTGTGTAGGCATTGCATCGAGCTACTACACCGAGAAAAAGACAAAAGATGCCTTTGCGACATGCACCACGGATACTCTTCTGCGTCATTTTGCTCCTGATGTAGGGGGACACCTCAGTGCGTGGCACCGGTGCCCAGTGCCTTAGTCTATGTAGAAAGCCAGGCAGCTTTTCTATCCCAGCCAGTGCACAGCCACTTCTGGTGGTGACAGCATCAGGCACCTAGGGCGTGGTGATGTCAGAGCGATGTATCGCCACTAATGCAGGCGCTCAGATGGTGGATAGTGTTGCGTTGGCGTTGCCTGCGGCAGTGGACACGCCTGTGCCATTCGTCTGATGAGCAGAGCGTCAGCGTGACCTGAACACCACCCACCCGACTCTCAAACTGTCTGCTCGTGTGGGGGGTCTGAGTGCCACCGTGAGGGGGGGGATGCACCACGAAGCGACCCGCGAGGCGGGTCGGTGGCGTTTGAGGCAGGGGCTGTACTGAGATGATTGCGTTGACGCGTTGCTGTCCCGCGTCTCCACGGATACTTTGCACCAGCTGACGGGGCTTGTGACATGGCCGGGTGGCGTGGCGTTCAACTCATGTCGTACCGCCGAATGGACACTTTGTTGAGGATCTCTCTTTGATGTATCAGTCACTTTCCCTCATCCTGTACCCCTTTCTCTTATACTTACCACACACGCCGAAAGGCTTCCTCAGCTTTCCCTCTCAGTCAGAAGAGTATCCACGCACGGCCGACACTCTATGCATTGCTAATAGCACCGCACCATTTCCGCACTTCCTGTTGCTGTCTCTCCACAGTAGCAAGCTGCGCAACTCCTGCCCACCACACGTGATTGATGCGTGGCGTTGATGGGAAGGGTGAGCCTGGCCGGGAGGGCGTCGAAGTGGACGCCGTTGCGGGTGTGGTCACTGAAGACTTGCGGAAAGACGGCGTAGTGGACAACCCGTCCATTTCACTCTCGCAGAATGAGCCCAGCGGTATCGAGGAGAGTGACCGCTACAAGCGCGACGCTGCGACTGTACACCGTCTGTTCAAGCGCACGATCATCCGCAACAGCGTCTTCCTGTGGCTGGTGGGCTTCATCAACAACTTCCACTACTGCCTCATCATGTCGGCTGCCGCAAGCCTTGCGGAGGGCTACGGCCTCAAGAAACTTGTCGCCCTTATCACGTGGGCGAACATCTTTTTCGGCATCTTCGCCCGCGTACTGAACATGTTCATTGCGACCCGTGTGTCGTACAATGTGCGCATCACGGCGATGGCTCTCTCCTCTTTGCTAGGCATCTTCTTTGTCAGCTTCGCGGCGCCGATCGGAGGATATAACAACGTGTCAGCGTTTGTTGTGATGCTGATTGGCGTTGTCCTGCTTGGCACTGCCTCGACCTATGGCGAGAGCGTGATGCTAACCTTCGTACAGCGCTACCCCGACTCGATTGTCGGGGCGTGGAGCAGCGGCACAGGCATCTCCGGCGTCGCCGCATCGCTCATCTTCTTGGGCCTCACCAGCGCCGGCTTGACGCAGCAGCAGACGTTCCTGGTGACCACACCTCTATGCATCATCTACTGGCTGTGCTTCATGTTAGGCATGGTCTCTCCGCGCAAGGTACTTGTCGCGACACGCACGAATGGGAACCGAGAGGATATCATTCTTTACTGCCCGGAGGGGGAGGAGGACGCGCACATCTGCCTGCTGCACGAAAGGGCGCTTGCTCGACACGACGTTGTCAGCGTGTCGGAGGACTACACGATCAAAATGGTCATGAACATCCGCGCCGTGTCATGGCACCAGTCGCCGGTCGTACACAAGCCCGAGCCCAGCGCTGAGGAGGGCGACGGCCTGTACTACCCGTGCTGCCGCGTTATATGCGGGTGCTGCTCGCCGAGCAACGGGCTGCGACGCTGGTGGCGCGACGTGGGCCCAGACCTGATCTTCATGCACAACACTATGGCCTGGTTCTTCTTCAACCTCGCTGTCGTGTATATTGCTGAGTACGCTGCGCAGCTGATGGCGCCGTTCAGCTTCTACTGTGAGCCGGAGTGGAAGGACAACTTCTGGGTGAAGAACTCGTACGTTGTGTGCCAGTTTTGCTACCAGCTCGGCGTGCTCATCTCGCGCAGCTCGCTGCTGATCGTCAAGATCCCGTATGTGGGCGTCATATCGATCATCCAGGTTGTCAACGCGGTGTGCTGGATTGTGCAGGCCAGAGTTATGTACATCAAGTCGAACACGAAAAGCCGACAGGTCGGCCTGTCCTTCATCCTGTTCGCATGGATGATCTTCATTGGGTTGATGGGCGGTGCCTCGTACGTGAACGTGTTGTACCTCATCCTGAAGCGGAGCACGACGTTGCGCGAGCGCGAAGAGCGCGAGGCCGTGGAAGCGTATCTCACAAGCAAGGCCCGCGACGTGAGTGGGCGCAGATATGCCGAGGACACTGAACTGAGGAAGAAGGCCGCCGACGAGCGCGCGGCACTCGTGGTAGCCAAACTGGAGGGCAAGCCCGTGAGCGAGATCATGCCCAAACCCTCGCAAAGTGATATCGCCAGCGCTGCACCACAGTCTCAGATTCTTGGGCTTGCCCTCACCCAAGAGGAGCGCGATGCTATAAAGGCTATTCACTGCAATCTCAACGACGTGTGGGCGGCCCGCCGTGAGATGGGCATGAACATCGGAGCCCTGTACGCGACTGTCGGCATCACGCTCGGCACTGTCGTCGACCTGATCTTCACAAACACGATGCTCAAGCACAGCAAGAGCTGCTAGCAGCTGATCCCCAAAAGTACGGCCGGCGAAGGGGAAAAGAAAACAATAGCAGCGCGGACGGCATCTGCGACTGCAGAAGCAAGGGGAGATGACGGGCTTGCGAAAGTGAGCAAGAGCTTTCATCGCAGCGAACGCACTGCAGATGCGGGGAGATTTCTACGCGTTTTTTTCCTCTTTGTTGACCGTAGTGGCTCTGCTCGTGCAGCACTCATTCGTACTAGTCCGTCGCCCATGACCTCTGAGGTTGCCTCTTCCCCAGAGCCCGTCGTACCCCATAGTGGGTAGCATCGCCGTCAAAGTTTTGTTTTCTTCCAACATTTCTTACGTCTTTTGTTCAGATGTGTGTGCTTGCGCTCAGTCGCCATCGGGTGCGATGGAAAGAAGGCCTCTTTTGTTGGATGGGGGTTTCCCTACCATGCTGCTGAGGAAGCACGATGCGCTCATGGCGAAGTTCGGCAGTGGCAGGGCCTTTCTCATGGGCACTGCGGTTCTCGCCAGCTGATCATCTGCACCTGTTGCAGGCGGCTCTCTCGAAAAAAAGCTGTGGCGTATGCCCGCTCAACCCTCCATCTCGTGACACATACACTTTTTCCGAATCCGACCTCTTTTTGTGTGGGCTGTTGCTCATAACCGCGCTCGCTTCTTGTGTGCGTCGTGACTTTTTGCTCTGTTGTTTCTTCACTTTGAGGCCCTCAGCTTTTCCAGGCACGCTCTCCGGCAATGAAGTCTGGACAGCCTACCACTTGCTTAGTCTCGGCTCGCTCGTTGTAGAACTCTGATAACCTGATTCGTAGAAACGATTCCTGCGCAGTCGGTGTGTAGCAGCGATCGGCATCCTTTCCTTCTTGGTCTCAGTAATACGAAAAGAGAGCGCCTGCTGGAAACAGCACGTCAGAGGCAAACATCACTGCGAGCAAACTTATCACGCTTAGTTCGACAAAACAGCCAAAAAATTGACCTTCGCTGTTTCCTTGCTCGGCTTCAGCTTATTCTCCTGAGCGCTTCCATTGGCGCTTTATTACTACTACCTCTCTTGGGCACACAGCATCTTGATGCTTACGCCCGCGTGCGCAGTCTAAGACTTGATTCAAGTATTCTACAGCTTCACACTTGACAGTTATGCCGGAACCCAGTAGATAATTGATAGGTTCTGTCTCCTTTTACCGCAGCGACAAAACAGACAACAGAACGCCACATGCATAAATGGACCAACGTGCCATTTGCTCTTTTCGCATTTTGTCTCAGCCTCGCATTCACCTATGCATGTGAATGGGCTACGCTCCTGGGGAGAGCCATGCACACAGGCGTAGGTGACTTTGTTTTGTGATTGTGAGTGTGGGGTCGAAAAGTACGCTTGAAACGGCAGGCAGGTGCCAGAGGTGTGCCTCATTGTGCACAAGAACTGACATGCGCCTCTATCCAGCTCCTTCATTCTGAAAAACCAATGCGTAGTGCACGTGTACTGTTTATCAGCACGTGATGTAGGCAAAAGCGAAACTGCATGATGTCTCTCCTTTTCTTGCTTGCTGTTCTCGTCAAACTGCTTCTCTGCCGTGTGTGATTTGTGATTCGCCGGAAAACCAATCTTCGACACGAAACAGACAGGGAGACCAACAGAGGCGTGCCTCATTTTCGCATAGCAGATGGACACTCACCGCATGCGCGCGCGTAACAGTGCCGCCCCGCACTACCAAGGCCCCTCCTTACTCACTGCTGAGGACGCACGAGCATCCTTGCACACGCCAAGAAAGTCTCCTGTTCCTCTGCCACAATGCACGCTGTACATGGGCGCACAGAATCTCCTTCCCCTTTCTCTCGTCCCCTCGTTTGCTTTTTCGTGTTGGCTCTGCTTTACACTGCACAGCACCGACCGTACACTGCACCCGGGGCGGCGTTGCTCACCTTGAGCACACGCAAGCTCCCGTTCATGATATTGAGCACGTGTGCAGCGCTCACCACGACGAGTCTTGCACGCCAAGAGCGGTATTGGAAACGATGGGCGGTGCCCCGCGCGCAGAAGTACTCGGCTTTACTCACGTCGCTAACCACCTCACCCCGGCCTCGGTATTGCTGAAACCGCTTCTCTGCCCGGAGCGGCTTGTCGCTATGGCGAGCTCAGAGGTGGCCTGCTCCTTGCATTGCCAAAGGAGGGAACGGATAGAGGGCATCGCCCAAACGGGTGAGAGACTGCGCGAGGTCGACAGTCATCCCCTCCTCCTCAAGCCACCAGACCACATTGTCCTTTGGCTCCGAAAATACAGCCTCTTCTTCCCAGTGTAATGTCTGGCTGCTCTGTGTCGAGTGCTCTGTTTGCTCCTGCGATGTTGGATGGCGACGGCTGTAGCATGTTTGCCAGTGACCCGCGTACGTGTGTACGCTCCAGGGTTACAGTTTGTTTCTCCACCGATTCGTTGCACCGCGACACCCTCTCCAGCTGAACGGGTGCGTGACGGTGTACTAGTGTACTGGTGTAGGGGTGTGCTACTGTACTGGTTAGGGTTAGGGTTAGGGTTAGGGTTAGGGTTAGGGTTAGGGTTAGGGTTAGGGTTAGGGTTAGGGTTAGGGTTAGGGTTAGGGTTAGGGTTAGGGTTAGGGTTTATATCTCCACTGATTCCTTGCACAGCGACACCCTCTCCACCTGGACGGGTGCGTGTCGGTGTACTACTGTACTGGTGTACGGGTGTGCTACTGTACTGGTTAGGGTTAGGGTTAGGGTTAGGGTTAGGGTTAGGGTTTATATCTCCACTGATTCCTTGCACAGCGACACCCTCTCCACCTGGACGGGTGCGTGACGGTGTACTACTGTACTGGTGTACGGGTGTGCTACTGTACTGGTTAGGGTTAGGGTTAGGGTTAGGGTTAGGGTTAGGGTTAGGGTTTATATCTCCACTGATTCCTTGCACAGCGACACCCTCTCCACCTGGACGGGTGCGTGACGGTGTACTACTGTACTGGTGTACGGGTGTGCTACTGTACTGGTTAGGGTTAGGGTTAGGGTTAGGGTTAGGGTTAGGGTTAGGGTTAGGGTTAGGGTTAGGGTTAGGGTTAGGGTTAGGGTTAGGGTTAGGGTTAGGGTTAGGGTTAGGGTTAGGGTTAGGGTTAGGGTTAGGGTTAGGGTTAGGGTTAGGGTTAGGGTTAGGGTTAGGGTTAGGGTTAGGGTTAGGGTTAGGGTTAGGGTTAGGGTTAGGGTTTATATCTCCACTGATTCCTTGCACAGCGACACCCTCTCCACCTGGACGGGTGCGTGACGGTGTACTACTGTACTGGTGTACGGGTGTGCTACTGTACTGGTTAGGGTTAGGGTTAGGGTTA